>NC_069381.1:86468125-87088750 GCF_027475565.1 Acinonyx jubatus
ATTGTTATCTTAGGCACCAGGATTTTATTTTCCTCAATACTTTATTTACTTCATTGAACAATATTGAATTTTCTTCTGCCTGAGTTAGGCTCTGAGACTAAATCATCAGCAGGTGCTTTAAATCGTTCTCTTGATGATTGCTTGCTTCTATTTCTGGTATCGTTTTCTCTCTGAAGTACTGGGTTGGATTTTCAATTTTGGTGGTCAGACCTGTGTTTCTCTTCACTGCAGAGGTTTAAGGAAGTCTCTGAGGCATGTCTTACTATTTTATTCCTTGTTTCTAGTGTCCAGGTTGGGCAGCAGCCTGTGGGAGCTGCAGCCTGTTTCACAGAGTTTCAGAACAATGTGAAAGAACTTGATAGTGTGGTAAAAGAAGGAAGAAAAAAATCAGTTTAACCATACTCCAGAAGAAAAAGAGTCATGCTCAGTTTTCTTTGTCTTCCAAGATTTTCTTTGTCCAGATTCATGATATAATCATTGTATTTCCTTTAGTTAACATACTTTCTCTCTTTTACTGTTATTGAAGTAGACAATTTTTTAGAACATTCTATTTATTTTTTAATTTTTTTAATCTTTATTTTTGAGAAAGAGAGAGACAGAGTGTGAGTGGGGGAGGAACAGAGAGAGAGGGAGACACAGAATCCAAAACAGGCTCCAGGCTCCAGACTCCAAGCTGTCAGCATACAGCCCAATGCAGGCTTGAACTCACAAACCACGAGATCATGACCTGAGCTGAAGTCAGACGCGCAACCAACTAAGCCACCCAGGCGCTGCTCTATTTATTTATTTTGAGAGAGAGAGAGAGAGCAAGCACACACACACGGACAGGGGAGGGGCAGAGACAGAGAGGGAGAGAGAGAATTCCAAGCAGGCTCCACTCTGTCAGCACAGAGCCCAACACAGGGCTTGAACTCGTGAACCAGGAGATCATGACCTGAGCCAAAATCAAGGGTCAGATGCTCAACTGACTGAGCCACCCAGGTGCCCCTGAGATGGACAATTTTTATACACCCTTTGGGTCTCATTTACTCACAGATACTTACTTTCCTAGGTTTCTAATCAAAGTGAGAAGCCCTGCCGTAAATTACCTCATGTCCCTACATTTTGCCTATCACAAAATTACTTACTTATTATTATTATCAATATTATCAATTTTTCATGTTGCTAAGATATGGCATAACTTTAAGGTCTCAAAGGCGAGGAGATTATATCAGTCAGTCTCATTCACTGTATCCCCAAGAGAAAAAATAAGTAATGTATGTTTCAGCTGAATCTATTACATGTTCATATAACCTTATTCATACTCAATTTTTAATTTTACACAGTTTATTAACATTCAGCTTCTGTTTGCCAACCATTATTTTGTAGTTGCACAGAGCAAAACAGCCCACTTGACTTTCCAAATGCAGTACCTGTTGGTCATCTTTACTCTATTTGCATGCTTTTCTTCCCATATCTAAAATATAAGGTTGAGAATTTAGTTAAACGATCAGTAGTTTAATATTGGTTGATACACTCTAAGGACAAAATCCCTTGTTTTCTTTTTTTTTTTTAATGTTTACTTATTTTTCAGACACACACACACACACACACACACACACACACACACACACACACACAATGTGAGTGGGAGGAGGGGCAGAGAGAGAAGGAGACATAGAATCCGAAGCAGGATCCAGGCTCTGAGCTGTCAGCACAGAGCCAGCGGTGGGGCTTGAGCCCACGGACTGTGAGATCATGACCTGAGTTGAAGTCAGATGCTTACCCAACTCAGCCATCCAGGCACCCCCAAATCCCTTGTTTTCTATATTGTGAATGTGTGATCCAGAAATTTTAAGTTCCTAGGAATTCTGTCAAAATTTCTTTTGTCCAAGAACATAGAATTAATAGTTTCTACTTATGAGTCTTTCATCTATTTGATAAATCAAACAGAACCAAATATTTATTTAATCCTTCATTTTAGTTTACTAAGGCTGTGCCACAAAGTGAGTGGGAAAAATAACAGAAATGTATTGTCTCACAGCTCTGGGGGATAAAAATCCAAAATCCAGGTGGTGGTTCCTTCTGGAAGCTATGGGGGAAGGGTCTGTTCAGGCCTCCTGCCTTGGCTTATTAATAGATGGCTGTCTTCTCCTGTGTCTCTTCACATTGTCTTTCCTCTGTTTTTGTCTATCTCTGTGTTCAAGTTTCTCCTTGAACTTGATCAGTGATACTAGATTAAAGCTCCCCCTAACAGCTTTATTTCAACTTAACTACCTCTATAAAGACGTTATCTCCAAATAAGATCACATTCTTATGAAGCGGGGGTTAGAAGTCCAACATATGAATTTTTGAAGGGTATGACTCAACCTGGAATATACCTATTATATGATTAGCACTAATTCTTAGACTCTAGGGAATATGCATTTTATACTTTTGTGGGGTAGACCAAGCCAACACTCATTAAGGAGAAGTATATGATACAAAGACTATGTAACCAGAGCTGAAATTGTGTGGAAAGTATGTCTATACTGTAGGAGTGCAAAAATAAAAATAAATAAAAGTAGCAATGTGCACTGGAGTGATCACAAAACATCTGAGACTCTGATAAAAATAAAGGCTTAGTCAAAAGAAAAAGCTGGACTTTAATAAAATAGAACTTAGATTAAGTGTAAGAAACGGAAAATAGCATATAAAGTAGGAGGTAGGGGTGAGAGCATAGAGGTATGAGTGAGTAAAAATGCAAGACATAATTCATGTCACAGTGAGAGGATGAGCTGGCTCAACATGTTGAGGAAAAATAGAAAAGGTTAAGGTGGAAAATGAAGGATGGGCTAAATGTATTTGTATTTGAAATCTCGGGAGCAGAGTTTACAATTGATCAGGTCGTGAAATAGGTAGTGACTGAAAGGTTTTGAGCAGGAGATTGACAATGATGTGGTAGAATGCAGAAATCTTCATAATCTTTTACTCCTTTCCACACTTGTGTACTTTGTAATGTGACTTTGCAGGTCTGTCCATTAGGAGGTGAAGACTATTTTCTCTTTGCAATGAATCTGCTGGTCTGTGACTTACTTTAACAGGGGGCCTAACACCGCAGCAGTTTTGACCCTGGCCTCAAATTAATGGTTGTGTATACTTTCTGTCTCTTTACTTCTTCCTGTCCCTCTGTCTCTGTCTCTCTCTGTGATCACCAGTTAAAGAAGCCTGGTGTAGTCTGCTAGAGGATAGGACACCATGTGAGAGAAGCCCACCACAGACAAGGTCATTTGTGATCACCAGCCCTCAAAAGACCATTCACTTGTCTGCAGACATGTGAATGACCCCAAGCAAGCAAGACCAGCCTAGCCAGATCTAGCAGGCTGGCAAATCGTCCCATCTAAGGCATAGACTCATAAGCAATAATAAATACTTAATAATTAGGGTGCCCGGGTGGCTCAATCAGTTGGATGTCTGACTTCGGCTCAGGTCATGATCTCACGGTTCATGGGTTTGAGCCCAAAGTAGGGCTCTGTGCTGACAGCTCAGAGCCTGGAGCCTGCTTTGGATTCTGTGTCTCCCTCTTTCTCTGCCCCGCCCCCACGAACGCTCTGTCTCTCTCTCAAAAATAATAAATAAACATTAAAAAAACTTAATAATTAAACCATTAAGTTATGCAATTGTTAGACAGTATTATTGTAGTAGAAAATTCAAACTGAGACATTTGAGTAATTAAAGAAAGATGAACCTGGCAGCAATTGTAGTATGGATTAGCTTATTTGTGTGAGTATATAGAAAGTAGAGGCAGGCAATTAGAATAAAGAGTAAAAGTTGGAAATTGATCTAAGAAGGAGCTTAGACTAGGATACTAATATAGTAAGGGTGTCATGAAAAACATTTTGAGGAGAAAAATGGCAAACTTTGTGAATTAAAAAAATGAGAGGGAAGAATTAAGGAATTTTATTTGACTTTCTGCCAAATACTTAGATAAACTTTTGCCATTCCCTTTAAAAATAGTTCTAAAGGAGAACTTGCCTTAAGCTATTTCTTTCATCAGCTTGTCAAAATACACCGAGTCATTTTGGGGTTCTAAGAATGGGAAATTAAGACACATTCTATAAAATATATGGCCACTGTTTAACGTTTCACAAAAAGAAAGTCTGTTGGGAATGATTGGTTTAAAATATAAACACCAAAGATATCCTGCATCTTGGGAGAGCAGTTTGGCTTTTTGTTATGGTAAGAGCTAAGAGACTGCATGAGAAAATTGAGGTCTTTCCCTTAGTAAGATTTCCACATGCTCCAGTTCCAGAGCATGTCAAAGATAAAGCAAGATTAAACAGTTTGCTGCCCAGCTGCCAAAGTCATAATGCTTCTTTATGCTTGTCTTCTAATCTACATCTTTGTTTCAAAGGATGTGAGATTCTAAGAGGAAGAAATCTTTTAAAACAAGCATAGGCAGCAAACCCCTATATATAACAACAATGAAGACATGAATTACTTGTTTTTAATGGTTCATGGTAGTAGTAAGTGAATGTAAAATTTTGAATATTTGATACTTTTATGGTCATGAATATATATCAAGGATAGATGAATGACAATGTTCGTTTATTCAAAAACTTGTCATCAGATGATTATTTAACTTTATTTTTTATAGGTCTATATTAATGTAGGCAATGTAACCTTTCCTTCCCTGAATTTCCTTAGAAAATTATATTTAGCTCATAAAGAACTCCTCTCAGACAAAGCATTCATTAAGAGACAAGACATTAAGTTTAGGTAAAAATTAGTGAGTGGAGAGGAAAAGATAAAGTGGAAATGTCTCCCTTTGGTTCTTTAGTTCCTGGGATTCTTTGAAAATCTACAGCTGTACATCAGCTTTCCTTTTTTCCACCTAAGCGTTGCTCAATGACAACAACGTGGAGACCTCAGGAATCCTAGTGCTTCAGATGATAATGCAAATGACGCATACACATGTGCATCACTCTGAAGGATTCTTGCTGAGAAGCCTTAAAATCCTTAGTAACAGATGCCAGTGTACAATATGAATCCAGCACTGAGTCTGCCTCCATGTGCCCTAGTTGAATGAAGTCACTGGAATTAGCTTGAAGATCTTCCGTTTTTAACGTATGGTGTTTATTTCATAATTCATCTTTCCTTTTTGTTACGAACGACAATTTTATGTGGAAATTACTAATTGCCTTTTGTTTGAAGACAGAACCAGAGTATCTGTGCAGATTTTCCCCAATATATGATGATTAAGAAGAAGAAACACAGAGCAGAAGCTACATTTATCTCCAACATAGGAAAGATCATCTATCTCATTTGATGCTTTCTAGACTTTTCAAATTTTAATTTAGAAATAAATTAGGAACATCTCATGTCACTAAATCTTCTAACACTGAGTTAAATAACCTTATCGTTCAATCTACAAATGTACTATTACCTTTTTAAAAAATCAATTCCCTAACTGTATTCATTTAGATTTTTTCCATCTTTCCAATGGTACTGGATACAGTATTGCAGTGAACATGCCTTTAGGCAAAATCTTGATACATGACATTTAACTTATATGGTAATATCAAGTCACAGTGTACCTAGACATGTGAGAACAAAGTGAACCACTGTGGCCAGAGCTCGGCCGTCTTGGTCTCCCTGTGCTCAGGTCTTGCAGAATGTGGCTCTTTAATGTAAACTTATCCAAAGATGAGTGTAAAAAAAATAGGGCAGCATCCCAGATGGTCTTGCTCAACAATTTAAGGTGTTTGACCTTTATAGTCTTGACCAGTATTTTCAAGAGTAAATAATTTATCAGCTTATTGGATACAACTGATATTTTCTGAGATGAAATATAATACCATAAAATGGAATATTACAAATCAGGGTGGATCAATATGAGTATGCAAGATGTTATTTCAGTTTTATGTGAGGTGCTTGTGGATAAAAGAAAGAGAGAGAGAGAAGAGAGAGGTTGTAAATGTATTTTTCATGTGTAGTAAAACAAAAGAGAAAGACAATGCTGCATTTGATGGAAAGCCACTGAGGAATTTTGTAAATGAGAGTAATCTGTCTGCATTTGTACTTCTCATAAAGAAGTTTTTTTTTTTCTCAGTACAGAAGTTAGATTTTGGGGATAATGATGGCTGGAAATAGGAAGTTATATAGCAAGCTACTAAATTTTGTGGTGAAAAAAATCACTACCCAAACTTAGGCAGTGGTAACGAAGATGAAAGGGATCCACAGGTGTGAATGATATTTAGGAAGGAGAATTAACAGAAATAGATCACTGACCAGCAGAACAGCAAGCAATTCATGATGACTCTGAATGTTTTTGGCCCAGGTGACTATGTGAACAGAGATGTCATTAACTGAGATTAGGAGCACAGGAAAGGGAGCCAGTTTTGACAAAAAGCTGTCATTTCTGTGAAAATACACATTGGATTTGATGAATAGTCCATTCTTTATGGTATGAAAAGTTTCAATATGACCCAGAGGATGAGTTCAGCTGTGCTGGACTGAAGAGTAAATGGTGGATAAGAAAGTGAAAGCAGTGTTTATAATCCACCTATAACAAGTTCCACCTCGAAATGCAGGCAACAGAGAGCATATAGATATGATTTCTTCCTTCGTGTATTTACATATTTAAATATATATTGAGTGCCTACAATGCCCTAATCTTTTTACAGCTAGATGATATTTTTTCATATAAATTATGTATAATTATTTCCCAGGCTTCCCATGTATTTGGTTATTCCTTATGCCCCAATTTTTACCTATGAAAATTTCAACATCAGAAGACACAGCTATATAATAAGTTTTAGCAGTTGATATCTCTATAAATGTATGTGTTCTGTAGTTGATAATGTACATGAACTGTTATTTATATAGGAGATGGGTACTTGCTTGTAGTGTTGTAAGCACATATTGTTCAAGCAATCACAACTTATTTTCATATGTACTCTGCAATAGTATATGAGATACGAGAGGAGATACAAAGACAATTGATAGGGTTGGGCCAGATATCATTTATTTCACTGGGATCCATCAGCTCTTCAGATTTTATAAATATAACTTTTCTTTTCTCTGATTTTATAATATATGTTCTTAAAGGCTAGCCAAATATAGTTTAGATGTATCCGGTGAATGGCTCTAGAATATCTTTAAATGGTAAACTATAGTAATTTCTTCTTTCAAATTGTTTTATACTTGTCCCTTCCTTTTAAGTCATGCAGGTATTTTTACTGTAATCTAAATCTGTATTATTGCCCACTTAAATTTCAGGAACTGCCTTATGGCACGTGTTCCTATTGTCTGACTCAACTTCTAGATCCATCCAGCATAGAATGATCCGAAATATGACTTTTATTATGACTTTACCTTACTCAACAACCAGCATTCATTCTTTATTATCTACTGCATAATATCCAGACTCTTTTGTATGAATTTCAAGTCTTTATAACCCTACCCTAAATATAGGACTTGGCATTGTATCATTCCACTGGGATTTTATCAGGCTCCTTGTCTCTTCATGTTTCACACTCACATGTGCCTCTGGAATTCTCTCCATGAAGTGGTCTTCCTTCTCTCACTCACCCACACCCATCTGGACTCCACATTTTGTAGACCTACCGTCTTTCTCATGGAGCACACTTACAAATTAACATTTATTATTCCTTCAGTTCTCCACACATCTGTAGAGTCAGAACCTTGATAATAAACCGTTATTTTAGATGTGGTGTTTTATTTCTTTTATTAAACTGTAAATGAGGATACAGTGTAGACCCATTATGACATAATTATTTTGTAAAGTTGATGGTAGAAACCTAGCCTCATCATGGTGCTAAATCATATACTTGCTCATTGATCAATTAATAATTAGATGATTATCAAGATTTCTGGTATCAGTATTCCATGGTTCAAAACCACTTGACTGTATCTTTAGAAAATACCTACTTAAAAAATTTACCCCCTTACCCGTACTTAGCTATCTCCCTCCTACCTTGTCATGTTCCTCCTTCCCTCTCCCACTCTCTTCCTGCAGTGGGGGTTGAAAGGCCAGGAGTGATGGATGGCAGGGTCTGGGAAGTTGGGAAGTCCCCTGCACAGAGGGAAAAAAAAATTTGATGAGACTTTCAACTATTTCACCAAAAATATAAAATAAAATATTAACTTACCTAGTCATATTGATTTTCTACTTTTAGTTAAATACTTAATACCTTTAGGGTTTTTGTTGTTGTTATCAGTGGTTTTCTTTTTCCACTCATTTTTCTCAGTAGTGATGGAAAAATCTCTATAGCTATGTGGAAATAAATAGGTAATAATTTATCTAACACGTGTACTTTCTATATAGCTA
The DNA here is from genome assembly GCF_027475565.1 of Acinonyx jubatus. Classification (NCBI taxonomy): domain Eukaryota; kingdom Metazoa; phylum Chordata; class Mammalia; order Carnivora; family Felidae; genus Acinonyx; species Acinonyx jubatus. The sequence continues at coordinate 86,476,437 of NC_069381.1, forward strand.
ATAAATTTTATTCACATAAAAATACAATTCAAGATTTTTTTTATTAGCATGAAATTGTCAAATTGGTTTCCATATATCACCCAGTACTCATCCCAACAGGTGTCCTCCTCAGTGCCCATCACCTATCCTCCCCTCCCTCCCACCCCCCATCAACCCTCAGTTTATTCTCAGTTTTTAAGAGTCTCTTATGCTTTGGCTCCCTCCCTCTCCAGCTTTTTTTTTTTTTCCTTCCCCTCCCCCATGGTCTTCTGCTAAGTTTCTCAGGATCCACATAAGAGTAAAAACGTATGGTATCTGTCTTCCTCTGTATGACTTATTTCACTTGGCATAACACTCTCCAGTTCCATCCACATTGCTACAAAAGACCATATTTCATTCTTTCTCATTGCCAAGTAGTATTCCATTGTGTAGATAAACCACAATTTCTTTATCCAAGATTTTTAAAATACATTTTACCTTACAGAATATTAGCTATGATAACTGTTACTCAGTAATTTCATTTTCCTGAAATGGATAAGATGCCAAAGCTCATATTTTCAAAGAATTGGTTACACAGACCTTTCTACCATGTTGATGTGGGGACCTGCAAATCTGTCTCTTTCTTAGGGGACTTGTTCATTTTATTTAATTCAGTCTGGCCATTCCAGTGTTGAACATAGAAGTGTATGCCACTTCAGGGGAAAGTTTCTTTGTGTGTTTCCCTCAGTGAGCCAAAAAATAACATTTTATTTATACCAGAGACCCTAAGTGATGGCAAATTAAGGTAGTAGACTCTTTAGCTTACTTTGTGCCCTTGGTTGTCACTAGAATAAGATCTGCTACTAGGGCATATGGTTTTTATCTTCCAAATGTTTCCATTATGGAAAAAAGCCTACTTCTTTATTTCTTTGTAGACATATATAGGTAATTTAAAAATGGGAATGTATTCAGTATATTTGTGTAACTTCCTGTAAATAGTGTTATAGGTAGAAATGCCATCATCGGATAATTACAAAATAAGTACTGCTTTTGTAACATAAAACATTTCTGATGCTATCTCAACTTATATTTTTAGAAAGAAAGAGTTAACAGTGGTTCTGTAGCTCTTTTCTACCTCTGTTTTGATACTGACCAATCTCCTTATAAATATAGACCATGGATTTACTAGAGAGAAAATAAATGAGGAATCTGGAAGAGTTGCTATGTGCCAATTACTGAACCCGGAATCTTCTAGCAGGATATACTTCTGCAAGGTTTTCAATTGTAAATAATCCTGCCATCTCTGGATCTCTGGGCGGCAGCTACACGAAGAATTATTAGTTATATGACCATTATACCAATACGAGATTAGAAGTGGGTAAAATTTGAGAGACTCTAAAGCCTACTAAACTCATCCTTCTGGAGAGCAAAACATATAGTGGTAAAAGAGGATTTGAGAAGCTGTGTCTGATGAATGTGCAGTTCCTGGGTCTTTACAAGGCTTATGCTGCTTCTCCTGTTTTGTTTCCTTTGTGACTCATTTGTAAAAAGCTTGGATTTCATGGCATCCTACTTCGCAATCTGGGCCTCTGTGATCATGCAATTTGTATAATGTTTTTTTTTTACATTTTTTAAATTAAATCTTTATGAAAGTTCTGCAGTGTAAGTGCATATGCTAATGGTTATGTTTTAGAAAGGAACTTACACTAGGGTGGTGATAGTAACTGTAGGAAATCTAGAGCAGTAGCAACAATCCATTTAGCTGATGGTGTGCTAGGCCCTTAATTAATTCACTTATTTCACAGTTGCTCAGCATACAGAGGACTGTGCTTCTGGATCTTTCTCTTTCATGGACCCCATCTAAGCCCTTGAGAGATCAGCTAGAAATATGTTCTCATGGTCTTATAATTGGTATGATTTGCGCAAGTAGTATTCTTTAACTATGATCTCTTAGGAATATTGTCTTTCCACTCCAATTTCTCTTTGGCATTTTTTTCTTGTGTTGGGTGGTAAGGAAGAAGCCAGGAAGGAGGAAATTCAATTAGAGATTCATTTATTTAGAGTTTATTGAATAAGTTTACATGGTTGGGGTATAATTATACAGCTTTCAGTTAATATTCATGTATAGTTAATGCCAGTAATCCTGGTATAGGAATGGCTTTCTGGAATAATCCTATCACCTACTGTGTTGTAACAAAAAGTGTGAGGACAGAGTTTGTATCATGGCATGCATGTATCTTATGGTGCCCAGAGCCTGAAATCTATTGGTAGTGGAGAGAAAACAAGGTATAAAATGTGCAGAATCAGAAGCTACCTTGTGGAAAATTCTCACAGATTTGTAGTGCACATATGAAATAAATGTATAGAGATTTTCTTAAATTAAAAAAAAAACACCTAGGGGCACCCTAGGTGGCTCAGTCAGGTGAGCATCTAACTTTGGCTCGGGTCATGAGCTTGCAGTTTGTGTTTGAGCCCTGCATCGGGCTTTGTGCTGACAGCTGAGATCCTGGAGCCTGCTTCCAATTCTGTGTCTCTCACTCACTCTCTCTGCCCCTCCCCCACTCTCTCTCTGTCTCAAAAATAAACATTAAAAAAAATTTTAATAAAAAACCTAAAAATTTTTAAATACTTACCAGTAACAAGATGTGAAATGGAAAGAAATAGCTCTAAGCTATTGATAATAAAAGTCATTTTTTAAGTGAGAGAAACATTCTTTCTATCGGAAATTAAATTATAAAATTCTCATATGAAGAGGCATTCAGAGATTGAAGCCAAAACATAAAGACATAGAATAAAAGTATTACAAAAGTAATTAATGAAAACATTGATTTTTTTTCCATGTGGATTTTGTGATACTTTTGGTATGGGTCCATTTTTTAAGTTAATAAATTGTTGCAATACTTTTTTCATTCAAAATAGTAACTTCTGTAATGTTTTTTTGTATTTGTTATTTTGTATTTATTTTTAAAGAGTAATGCCAAATTTCATGTGCATCCACTCATGCCAGGTTCCATCCAAGATGAATATTATTCTCCATAGTTTATCCATACTTGGGCCAAGAGTAGAATGTCATATTATATGCTTTTTCCCTTCCACTGAATTTCTTTTTGTTCAGATTAAATCAACTATAAAGGAGAGAAAAAACTCCAACGCTATGTGGAAGGCCATATCTAGTGTCAAGACATAGAAAAGGATAGGGGATTCAGTTATTTATTCATTAATTCTACTGAGTGCCAAATTTGAGCCTGTTTAATTTAAATGGACAAATAATGCAGCTTCCCCAATGCATGTCAATATGCAAAATATTCTCTCCTATTGCCATATATTCATTAAATTGCCTGATGTATGGAGTTTCTCTTGATAAACATCATTACATATTACATATTATACACTTTGTGTATAATTTAGAGGCTGTATTTCAAACAAAAGATCTGGAAATATTTGTAGTGCTGACATTATGAACATATGTTTGAGACTTTGCAAAATGTTTAATTATGAAAAATATCTTTCTGAAATTATAAGTATAACCTACCTTAATTTTGTAAACAGAGTATTACTATGGGGTGTTTTTATTTTTGACATGTGGAGAATTTTAAACATTTGATCTCTGAAGGTTAATATTTGTTTCCAGAAGTGTAAAACTATTCTAATCTGTATGGTCAAGAAACAGAATCAAAACCTTTTCTGCAAGAGAGAGTAATTTGGAACCTATTTAAGAAAGAGAGTGACTAATCCAGGTAGACAAGACTTGAGTTTATTTATACGATTCATATCTCCCTTCTTTAAAGGACATTTACAAACTTGATTTCAAAAATAAAAGAATTTCTGAATGACAAGTGTTCACGTTTTAATTTCAATATTACAGGTATGCTCTTTTGTGATAAATTATCAGTTGAAAATGTTCCAGTGAAATCTGGTATCAATTAATTTAACACTTCATATAAGAAATAAAACATTTATTTTCAAGTCTTACATATATTACTTAAAATAGATACAAAGTTCAATTTGTAATTTTTAAATTTTATTGCTATATCAAGCTAGCTACCTGGAAGAAAATACCTTAGTGGGGGAAAAAAAAAGGTTTTGATTGTTTTAATAAGTATGACTTTTAAAACAAGCACTGTTAGTAACAATCCACCCATATGTTATTTAGGAATTAGGCAGGTCAAATAATGTATATTATTTTGAAAGAAAAGGAATAGTAATTGTTGGATAGGTGCAGGAAAATAATATTTGAAGACTATAATATGCAGCTTGGAATCAAATTCAAGAAATTGACTGATTAGAAATTATAACAATGAACAAATTCATAAATAATTGCTTAGTTCCCATCTTTTAATATTAATCTGCATGATTGAAGCACACTGAAACAACGAGATAAGGTCGTAAAAAAATTGTACATCTGATTGTTTAATGGAGGCATTGCTTTGTTAAAATAGCTTCTTATACATATTTTCCTGTCCAAAAATATAAACTTGCTTATTTTCCATATATACAAGTATCCTGTGAAATTCTGGACTCTGAAAAGGAAAAGGTTGAGGTGTAGCACTGAATAAAGCATTAAAATGCAATGGTATTTTTGGCTGAAATTCAGCAAAGTTACTGTCAGTAGAGAAGAGTTGATCCAAGTGTGCTTCCAAGAATCTTCTAGGTTTTGGCCCCTATGAGAAATTTGTTGGCGACATCAAATAATTGAACTCTTCAACATCAATATATACAAAGGCATTTTATTTTTAATCAACGAAAGGGACTTAGAGTCATCAGAAATTTCAACTTTATTTTTTCATAATACATATATTTATTGCCATGATAGTTCTGCAATTGTCATAAAATTAGAGTCAGATGGAATTCAGAGACACGTGCAAGTTTTGGAAATGGACACATAGATAACAGTATAGAACTGTACATAAAATAATTACAATTTATTAAACATACTTTTAGCACATCCTTGATGGATGGGAATGAGCACCATATCTTTTATGAATATATATTGTTCTGTTTTTTTTTTCCTACAGCACCAAAGAAATCCAAATAGGAAAGGGAGAGATGAAAATTGGGAATCAAGAATAAGGCCTGTTTCCATCTCAGCCACACTATCTTATATTTTATGATTTTCGAAGCTTTTGTTGTGTGTTTCTGCCCCCACAAGGGCATCGGGATTTCTAATCGGTACGTATATACTCAGCAAGTTGTTTTCTATACCATCCTTATTCAAAACTTGCATGTGGCATAAAATGGCTTGGTGGCACCAAGATATTTTTTCTGTTGATTTCAGATGTTCTTTGTCCTAATCTTAGCCAAGAAAACAAACAGGACCAACTTCAAATCCAAATTTCTGATTCTGATCACCAAAGTCATTGATCATTACATCAACGATAGGTACTTGATCAATTTTCGGTGTATTGATTTCAATCACAGTTTTTTCATAGCCTTTTCTGGACTGTAAAATTAAGCAGAAAGAAAAATTTATACAATCATTTCATGCTTTTAACATATATGCTTTTTTTTTTCCTTAGCCTCTGAATGGAGGCAGGAGGGTAAGAAAGAAGAGAGTAAGAAGCAGATTTGCCATTATCTATGTTGTAATTAACTCTTGTTATCACTGATGTCATGTGTAGTTTTAAATTTTGAACGTTGACAGCTGCATTTAATATTTAGCTGTTACCACTCAACTATAATATTTGGATACACTGCATAGATGAAGAGAATCTTACTGAATTGATACAGTTTAACATGAAAACTGATGTTAGTATTGGGTTAGACTCCTACATAAGAATATATTCTTACCATTATAATCATACAATATGTGCATATATATACATGTGTGTGTGTGTCCATAAATATATGTCAAGGTTTCTTAAGAAAAATTTAAATACATTATAGAAATTATTGTACATAAGGTCAAAAGTCAAAGCATTTCTGCTGCTATATATTAATTTTATGAATGATTATCAGTACACTACTATTGGGAAATCCAAACACTTGCTACTTTTAATATGCTTTCTTTTCTTTAATCTGTGGGTACCATACTCACTTTGTTGAAGGCATGGACCTATTTATTTATAATTGTGACCTCTCTTTAGTCATCAGCTAAACCGAGTTTTTTTAGTGTGCTTTCTGTATCATTTTCTTAAATGGAACTCCCATTGGGTGAAAAGGATGGTTCCAGAGGTTAGAAATCACAAAAATGATAGTAACTGCCTAACCTGGTATAACACAGTCCCAACAGACAAGCCCTTATGGACAAAATACAGGGGTAAGTATTAGCTATGGTGTAAATGGTATAATGCTGATTCCTTTGTCATTTTAGAATCATGGATGAAGGAAGCAAATGAAATAAAGTTTTTTATTATTTTTATTTCAAGAATGACTAAATATAATAGTATTCAAATATCAGGAATAATTCCATACAAATAGCATATGATCTAAGATTACCTCTGTTATGGCTTTTAAATATGTGCCTATATGTAAGTTTCAGAGTTTGTGTGTATGTATGTGAATATTAGTGGCTTCTAATATATCATATTTCAATATGCCAGTGTTAAGCATCAGATCTTAAAAACAACAGACATCCATTTCATGAGAGATTCCTGACTTAGGGCCAAGCTGAGATGGTTGCACACAGCCTCTCACCCTGTGAAAGAAGGCAAGTGATTATACTCACCGCACAGCCATCATATAGTGCTTTGATGAAAGGGTTGTTGTCATAGGACATCTCCTCATCATTGGATCCCAAGAACCGTAGTGCTTTGTCATAACTTCCTGATGACACATCATACCAGGCTGCTGACTGATGACAGGTGTAGGTGAAATTTTGCCGAGCAGAGGCAGTCAGCAGTTTCAGGAATGTCATTTGCACCATATTAATGGAATTTCCTTCAACATCTAAATAGGAAAGCTGGGAATAAAAGAATAAAAAGACAGACATAGGTTCTTTTACTTTTTTATGTTATAAAAGAATAAAATCACTGTTGACAGTGAACTGTGATCCCAGAAGCATGTGGATGAATCAACTGTCCCATTTTCACTTAGGGAATTAAAGTGGGCAAGGAGGGTCATAAGACCCAGGGACAGGATTTTATGAAATCACTATTGTACTCCCACCTGAGTTACTATGAGCACTACTTATCTTTGAAAAATATTCACCTTATTTCAATGCTTCATTTTCCTAACATTAAAAATTTCCAAAAGAAAAGCTTTTGTTTCCAAAAGATCTTTCATTATGTTTGTGTATCTTTTTATTTATTTGTTTTATTTTTTTAAAGTTTATTTATTTGAGAAAGATGGAGAGCGCACATGCATGAGCGGGAGAGGGCCAGAGAGAGAGGGAGAGAGAGAATCCTAAGCGGGCTCTGCACTGTCAGTACAGAACCTGAAACAGGGCTCCAAGCATGAACCTGTGAGATCATGACCTGAGGTGAGATCAAGAGTCAGAGGCTTAACTGACACCCAGTCGCCCCTGTGTATATTTTTAAATTATAGAATTGCAAAATAGTGAAACAATTAGAACTGAGGAATCTCGGTGCAATGGAAAGTTACCTATTTTTGTGTTTTTATTTCACCTACTCCTTTAAAAATTTCATAGTATAGCCACTAGACCCAAAGTTTTAAACATGTTTCTGCATTTTTTGACGCCATAGTTTTCTAAGATGTTTAGTCTTCTATTTCCAGCACAGATCTGCCTGTTTGTTCATTCTTAGACAATGTACTTATTCATCACTGTGTCACCAGCACCAAGCATAATGCCCAAGACAACGCAAAAGAATATATGGTGAGTCAGTAAATACTTATTTTACATTTAGGGCAGGAAAGTAGTTTTAACTACAAATTATTAAAATCCTTTATTAAATTCATAAACGGTTTTATTGGGTAAAATTGAAAGACTGGCGTCAGCTGAACATAGATATTTTTTAAAAATTGAGTAGGAAATTTACCTAGGCTATGGATTAATGTAAAGGTAATTATCTATGGCTTGCTTCTTTTGTTGAATTTACTTAATCCTTACTGATTAACAGCTCAGATAATGAGAAGACTTGTTCAGTTGAAGGAAAAAAAAAAAAAAAACTTGGGAAATGAACAGTAAGGTAAACAAACCAAAACAACAAAAAATAACACCACACACACAGTTCTGTGTTATGTATTTTTAAATTCTACACAGGTAAGAATGTCACATGGATATTTAATATGTAACTTGAAGACTAAACTGAAGAATTATGTTAAGTGGAAAACTTCACTAAAGTTGTCAATTAACGTGTAGGTTTTGCATAAGATGAATAACCATAAAATAGTCATCAATAGAAAATAATAGCTTCTTAAAGAACATTAAACAGTTGAATAATAGGATAAGTGAAAAAGTTTCACTTAAATACATTTATTACTATTTTGAATACACATGTATTTGTAAACAGCTTTTATAATATAAATTTAGTTTTGGCATCTAATCTTAAAATACCTGTAAAAATTATTAATAGTGAACTGGTAATGGTATGAAAATATCTAAGTAAACTTGTGCAATAATCCAAGTAAAAGGTCAGGTCAGTCAGTGAACTTTATTTCTAAATGTAACGATCAGAAGAAAAAAAAAAACATTTCGCCTTCCAAAAGTTTTTACTGAAATAGAGAATAAAAAATAAATTAGGTTTCAAACAGAAAAAAAGATATAGAGTCTGAGACACTAAACACATATTACATTCTCTATACCTGATATTTCTAACATAATTCATTTTTATGATGTCTATCAGGTACTTAATGAAATGCATACTTTATCTGATCATATTTATTGAATTTAGCATATTTCCATGTATTTTGATAGAAAACATTTAGAAAAATTCTCTAAAATACAACTGTGGTCTAAGAAATATAGAAGGAGCAAACCAGAGAACACATGGAATCCTAAAATAGTATAACTCAGACTTTCACAGTCAGGGTCTAAGATATATAATTTGAGCTTCATTTGTGAAGTTTAAGATAAACCATTTCATGTTGAGGTAATAACATACCAGTTTTCCTCTCTTAAATTCACTAAACCAGCTTCCTGGTTTCTCCTTTGGCCACGATGATATTCTTACCTGTTGCAAAGGAACAGGAAAATTAGAAAGTAGGTAAAAATTATGAACAGTATTGTTTATGTATGCATCAGTAATTTTCTGTAAGACTAAGATGCCAAAGAAGTTTAAAATGGTCTATCCTGAATTACAGAAAATGAGATAAACAGCAAAATTTGAGATATATCCTGTGACTTCCCACTTAGTGAAGATTGAGTCATTTTCTTCCTGTTTTCTTTAATTGCTCAAAAAGAAGAAGGCGGGGGGGGGGGGGTGGAGAACAACCTGCTGATGGCATACTAAGGGCTGTAGGGGACAAAGGTGGAACTCAGAAGCAACCCCCTGTAAAGGAACCCCTCACAATACCAGTCGAAATCAGTCATCAAGACAGATCCCATCAGTATTTCATAGCCAAGGGAAGCATCCTGAAAGTATTCAGCCAGTAACTAAGGGTGGCATGGAAAAGTCATTGCAGGAAGCAAGCGTAATCATCTCCTGCTGGGAAGAATGTTTAGAACCCTTTATAGATCTGCATTTATTGTTTTGCTTTGCAAGATCAGCAAAATGTAACAGTATATAAGGCTTCACTACAGGGAATTTGAGTTATCAGTGTAAAGAGAGGCATTTCCACGTTCCCTTATTTCTTTGGCAGCTACAGGAACTTTTATTATGCTTTGCTGCCAAGTTTGGATGGGAAACAGAAGTTGCTTTGTCTCCTGCTCCTACTACCCAACCTTTACTGGAGAACTTAACTTCCCTCCTAAAGAGATTAGCCACACTTAAAGCTACTTGTCTTGCCCTAAGGAGGTTCTTTGCCTCTGTATGCCCACACCATTTACTAAGAATGTGATTTATTAAAAGAATACAAATAAAGGCAACATTTACCACCAGAAACTGTTTGAAGAATACAATTATGCTAGTGAAAAACCTTTCCCTATATTAGTAATTTGCCTTTAGCTCAAATATATTGATACTGCTAGGTGAAAATCAAGAAATCTGTTTGAAGAGACAAAACATTTAAAAAGAACGCAAATGTAGACAATATTCTTATGTAAACGATTATAAATTGTGTATTCTGAACATCATATACAGCTGTGAGTTCTGTCGTGTCATTGGAATGAAGAGTACTATACATGCACTAAAATTTAAGCATCAGCTGTGCTGTGTCATGGAAAACCATAGAATTTTAGAGCACAAGCAGGTGCATAAAGAATACATCTGGGTAAAAAAATAAAGGAGAGAAGTATTTGTTAACTCTGTGCATCACTTTGGTGTCTTATTCATGTTTATGCAAATGAAATGCTCTAATTACCCTGTAAGAAAAGCAGATAAATGAAAATATGACAGTATAATTTTCCTGTTTAGTTCAATATTGCAAAAACATGGCAGGAACTGTCAACAATCACCACCAAAACAGACTGGTACTTACTCCCTCAGATTTTTTGTCTGGATAAATGCAAGTCTCACCACCAGACGTGAAATTACAGTAAACTTTGAAGGAATCTCCTGAGCAACCTTGGTTGGGATCAATCCAGTATTCACCTAGAAGTAGGAAAAAATATGTCATGTTAAAATACATTTAAATAAAAAATTGATTGCATGGTATACACATTTTATTAGAAGAATAAAGAAAAATTAATATTGATGGATCTTTTCCTACAAGAATCCCTTTTATGTTTTTGGTCAAATTGGGATAGGAATTCAGATAGTTAAAGAGTGACCCTTTGTCTTGTCTGCATCAAAGCTTTGCCCATGTACTTCGCCTGGAACAGTCTGTTATTTCTAGCCTGCCTGTTACTTTTAGGTTTCAGCTTAAATGTCACCTCCTCAAATATTAACATTTAATTATCCACTATCATAAATTACATGCATTTGGAATCAGAGAAACTTAACCCTAAATCCTATATGTATTATTTACTACTTTAGTAATCTGAGTATAATAATCATTATATTTTTCCTTGGTTTATTCATGTAACAATGGAGATGGTGGAATCTACTTAGCCTTAAGAATCATTTCTTGCATTACTTTAAAAAAATTTTTTTGGGGGTGCCTAGGTGGTTCAGTCAGTTGAGTGTCTGACTTCAGCTTAGGTCATGATCTCATGGTTCTTGGATTTGAGCCCCTCATTGGGCTCTGTGCTGACAGCTCAGAGCCTGCTTCAGATTCTGTCTGCCTCTTTATGCTTCTCCCCTGCTTGCACTCTGTCTCTCTGTTTCTCTCTATCTCAAAAATAATAAACACAGAATCCAAAGCAGGTTCCAGGATCTGAGCTGTCAGCACAGAGTCTGACATAGGGCTCAAACTCATGAACTGCAAGATCATGACCTGAGCTGAAGTCAGACGCTTAACTGACTGAGTCACCCAGGTGCCCCTATAATTTTGAATTCTGTGGTAAGCATTTTTTCTCTTGATTTATTCGGTTAATATTGTCATTAAATTTCCTTCAGATAACATAATAATAGCTTAATTACTAAGATATGTCTGTTCAGTAAATTCAGTATACTATGGAAACCATGTCTAGTTTACCTCTAAATTTATTCATCTCCTATTTTTACTGTCAAATCCCTAAATCAAGTCACCATTAATTTCTTTCCTAGATTAAACCAACAGCTCTTTAACTAGCTTCCTTTGATTTCACCTTGCTTCCTTCCAAATTACTTCAAGTCATTTTTCACTTTCCTCACTATTTTTTAGCCATAGAGACCTTTCAGTTCCTTGAAGGCACCAAGATCTTGTCCTCTTTAAACCTATCAAATGACCCATATCCTCTGCCTGAAATACCCTTTTGATTCTTTGCATGACTGGCTACCTCTTTAAGGTTTCAGCTGAAATGTCACCTCCTCAAATATTAACATCCTTTACACAAAATGGATCATCCTTACCTCATCTAAATACTCATTTTTTCCCACAGTATCTGTCATAATATGCTATTGTTAATACTTCCACTTTTCCTGTCTCCTTCATTTGATAATAGTAGCTCAAGGGCATTATTTCTTCTGTGTGTCTACAAATCTCTGCCTGAAGAACAGTGCCTGGCACTGCTAAGTCAGTTAATTAATATTTAATGGCAATTAATTAACCCATTCAGGAATTAATAACGCTGGTCATTATATGGAAACCATGGGGAGCTGTGGTCCACAATGAGCTTTCCATTCCCAAATTCACAAAAATTTTTCTTGACTGCTCAGGTTCTAATTAATCATATTTGTTTTATTTGTGTTGTAATCTTTTACATTTGAACTTCAATTATGTATGATTGTCTCAGCAAGAGCAGAAGTCTGAGTCATTCTCTTTAAAATTACTGAATTACTATTGAACTAAACATATCTTTTCCAAATAAACATATTATAAATTTGAAAACCTTGGACATTAGTTTGAATGGAGTCCTTAATAGCTACCTGTGTTTTAGTTTTAACAGGCTATGCTTGATTAAGATAGGAAGATTTTATGACATTTTCCTTTATGGTGGTGGCTGTTTCTGAATCACATTAAACTTTTCTCTCTGTACTGACTTATTTATATCTCAGTTATAACATTCTTATATGATTGATAGTGCAAAATAATATTGCCCCAAGAGTAAAAAGAGTGAAAAAATATTTCCATATAAAGTGGGAGATTTAAGATCACATAAATATCTGCCCCTTGTTAGTTTAGTAATTGAGTTTATTAACTAATTCATGATACTTGAAACTGTTTCCTTCTCAGGAAGGGTATGATAAGGTTTATGTTAAACAATAGGTATAATAAATTATCCTGATTATTATTACAAATGAATTGCTCACAGTTCTGATTATTTGTGGATCAATGACATAAGTTTTTGCCCCAAACTACTATGCTAAGTCTTAAATATTCTGTTCACCAAATTATTATTAAACTGATAGGTAAAATATGATTCAGTTATGCTATAAATCATGTTAATTTCATATCAAGGTAAAATAAGTTCAGTTACAGGATATAAATATATACTAATGTGTACACATGTGTGCACACATAAAACCCATTCTATGATACTTATTACGGGGAAAAATGCATTTGTGTTCTATAATTTTCCCAAAATGATCTTGTCATAATTTAATGAAACCTTATGTAAGCAGGTAAGGATTTTCTGAAGCAGTTCTTGAATTACACAGTATAAAGGACTTTTTCTGTTTACAAGACTGGAATTAATAATCATTTACTTTAGTTTATTTAGAGTCTATATCAAACATTTAACTAGAAGTAATGGGCTGACCATGCACCTTCATAACTTAGAGGCTCAGTCCCTTTGCTGTGACATGTATTATTAACATACCATCTGGGAAGTCAGGATGGCTGAGTTGCAGGTCTTTGCATGTTCGAGCTGGGTTAGTCTGCGTACCCATGGGAAACTTCATATGTTCGATGTCTTGTTTCAGGGAGTTGAGGGAACCAAATATTTCCTCCATTCCATCTGAGTAGTCAAGAATATTATCACCTGCATCTGCTTGCATGTTTTCGGCATGTCTTCTTGTTTTTTTGGGTGACAAGATTGGTAAAGGCTGAATGACTTCTCCAGGTGGACCCTGTGAAAGAGATAATGTGCATGTAACTGCTTCCTAAGGTAAAATATTCTGCATAATTATTACTGATGAGGTCATTATTATGAGAAATTATAGTTGGTTTAGCTTTTCAATGTTTTCCCTACTTTCAATATTTTCTCTAATTGTTACTACATATACATACACATGTTATAAATATTTATATAGAAACTGTGTTAAGTTCTTTTAAAAAGAATCTAGTGGAGATACTGAGGTAGACACACAAATCAAGATGATTTCTGGAACTTCTTTTCTTTTCCCTTCCCTTCCCTTTCCCTTTCCTTTCTTCCTAGAGAAGAAAGCAGTCTCTGCACTGTGCAGATCCTGACACAGAGCTCGAAGTCATGAACCGTTAAATCATGACCTAAGTCAGATGCTTAAGTGACTGAGCTGCCTAAGCGCCCCTGGACCTTTCTCTATATAAGTAGTGTAACCCAGTTTTGTGTGGATATATTGTATGTAACTTTCTTATTTATTAATTAGTCCTTATTTACATGTCCTGTCTCCACAACTAGATTTTAGTCTTTGAAGATTAAAATACCATTTTAAGGTTCTTAACCTACCTAATGAGTTGTCTATTGTGCTTGAGAATAATTTATATTATGAAACATTAAACTTCTAAAAATACACATTAATTTGCTTCAAATATAACTTAAAACTGTATAAATTAAAAAAAAATAAATGCAGACAGATTTGAATTTGCATGTGTAAAAGTAGAACTATACCAAATAGTTAAATCCATGTTGTTATGATTGTGTCCCACAAAATTCATAGGTAGAAGCTATCAGCCTCAGTACTTAGAATAAGATCTTATTTTGAAATGGGGTCACTGTAGATATAATTAGTTAAGTAAATGTAAGGGCATGGGGGGGGTATCCACCAATGGGAAACCATCCAATATGACTGGTGTCCCTGTAAAAGGAGGAAATTTGGGTGCAGAGACACACATAGATAGAATTTGAAGGGAAAAGATAGGAGAAGACAGCTATCTATGAGCCAAGGACAGGGCCATGGAACAGACCTTCCTCCACAGCCCTCAGAAGGACCTAATTCTGCCCACACTCTGATCTAGGATTTGTGGCCTCTAGAATTTGTTAGAGAATACATTTCTATTATTTAAGCCCCCTATTTGTGGTGCCTCTCATGGCAGCCCTAGCAAACTAATACACATATAGTTTGGAAACAAACTCAAGAGAGGAGACTAATGTTTTTTCACATGGATCTATCACTTAGTAGTTATATGGAGCCTGGAAAATGTCAGCATTAATAAATGTTAGAAATTATTATTGCTTTTATGATCATTATATACAGTAGGGAAAAAAATGCAAAATATCTGAACTTTTGTCTTTATTCCTAGTGTGGTCAGATACACACACACACATATATGTATGTATGTATATGTATGTATGTATTTTTATGGCCTAGGGTCAGTTGCTTTCATAAAAACATGACATTAAAAAGTACATAATTTTCGTGAAAAATAAATACAAACAAGATTATCATAATATACAGTTAATGCATCAATTAAAAGACACGCCTTGGCATGTGGATCTGATTATGTAATTAATGGAGTTGCTGTTTCCTAGAAAAATCACCACTTTGACAGAATGTCTTTTTTTGTCCTTCTTACAAATTTGGAGAAATCACCGGCAGTCTTAGGATGTGAACAGACCTAAACATCACTTTTGTTCCCATGCACTTACCGGGGGCCCAGGAGGCCCTGGAAGACCACTGTCGCCCTTCTGGCCAGCAGGTCCCTGTTAGGAACAAAAGGAACAAGATAAACAGAGAACAAGGCATTTGACTAGGCTTCACTGAACAATCAAAGTCCAAAGGGAGAAGTACTTACGGTAGAGCCTTTGGTACCCTTTGGACCTTGAGGACCCTAGACAAAATGCAAAGGCAAAAGTACAGATAAAAATCTTGGAGAAATCATGACTCTTTTGGTGTAAGTTTCCTTTACAAAATTCTTTTGTCTCGCACTTACCGGTAAGCCTGGAGGACCAGGGGGACCTATGGGACCAGCAGGACCTGGAATCCCCTGTAAAGAGAATCATCCAAATTAGAGTTTTCCTCAGCTATGCTACTCTCTATATTGCAGGACAACATACACTGAAAACTTAGATTATGCAAAAGTATATAAGAATAACCTGAAATTTTCCATTGTGAACCTAAGAAATAACTTTTGTAAGATAATCTGTATTTTTTTCCCGTTTGCTTCAATGTCTCTATATTTAGACTTATGTAGCCTTCAGAATAATGATTTGTATGTTTTGGGGATTCAATAAATTGCTGTGTAATTAACTATTGAACTGTAATCTTTATGATTTCCAACTTGACATATTTTTAAATTATTACTTTAAGGTTAAATAAATTTCTTTTTGAAAACACCATTGACTTAAAGAGGTTAAAGATGCTCTAAATCACCCTGCTGGTCACGTTTAATGGAATGTGCACAGGTGTGTGTGCGTGTGTGTGTTTGGAAAGGAGCAGGAGAATAATTTATATCTTTACTCACTCCATCCCCCTTTGCTCCTGGAGATCCTTGAGTTCCAGGGAGTCCTCTGTCACCCTTTTCACCTTGTTCTCCTGGAGGACCAATCAGGCCAATTAAACCAGGATGTCCCTTTAGAAGGCAGAGAAAAGAAATTTGACCATATGTAAATTACAACCATATATTAAATTATAGTCATAAAGTAATTGCACACTAATTTTATGGAACATAAAAGTAAAAAAAAAAAGATAAAAACTTTAACCCTTTCTGAATGATATATAGGATTAAGAACCTCTTTCCTCTTACCTAACAGGATCGTTTAGGCTTACATTAAGTGAATCTTTTGTTTATAGAGAGAAGTATAAGGGAACAAAATGCTTTCTAAAAGAATCATCTTCAGTGTTTCATTTACTGAAAAGTAATTCCCTAAAAGACCAATAATGACCATATTGATCAAATAAACTGAAAATTCATTATTTTAATAAGCATGATATTTTATATGATATGATTTCTATCCTTCAGAGACTCTGTGGTCTTTAAGAGACATTTGGAGATTTAAAAATGACCCAAAAAAACATTAACGCCATTATAAAAAGGCTTATTTTCCATAATTATTTGGTGCAACTCCGTGTACTTTCTGGAAGATCAAATTACTATTTCAAGAGTATACTAGTTTAAATTTGTTATTTTCATGTTTAAAAACATAAAATGGGCATTTTGTTATTCCATCTGTTTATTTTCTGAAGAGTTATTTTAGTATAACCATATGCTTTCTCCATATGGCTCCTACAAGGGGACATTGAGAAAATATAACGATGGATTTGAATACATTTTTCACTATGACTTTGTATCTTTTCTCTTCCCTAAATTCATCTGGGAAGCAGAGGATTGGAAGCTTTTGCCTTGGTTAAAAGGACAAAGATATTCTTTGAAATTTCCTTTTGAATGATTCTAATCTGCAAAATTATTGTCTCTGCTATTAGCATATCAAAATTGTAATAACACATGCTTTTATTCTCTCTCACCTTCTCACCCTTGGAACCGGGGTCACCTTTGAGACCAGGTAAGCCAGGAGGTCCCTAAATAATGAGAAATAATAAACATACATAAAGTAGGCATGAATTAGAGAATCATATTACTATGCATAGGGCAAGTTTGGTTTTGGTAATATGACAGAGTTCAAAAATAATTAGTAATGCTTAAAGTTTATTTATCAGAATTCTAAATAATTTTGTTTAAAATTCCATGGCTTGATATTTAACTTAACATTGGTTACATAAATATGCAGTTAGAAATAAGACTTGGTTTACATGAACTTACAACAGAAAAAGAATAAATTTTTAAACACACTAATTTTAGAAGAAGGGATTTCCAAAGTACACATCGATTAATAAAATATTTTGGTGCTAAGCTCAAATAAATTACAATATTTCCTAGAAACTTAAAAAAAAACTCAATAAATTTTTGACAGTCAAATGACATTTGATAACCACTTTTCCTAAGCAAACTCCTAAGATAGTATTTTTAACTATAATTCCTGAAAAATCTTTTCAAAAAGATTTTTAATGTTGATTTATTTTGTGAGAGAGAGAGAAAGAGAAAGAGCAGGCACGTGAGCACAAATAGGGGAGGGGCAGAGAGCGAGGGAGACACAGAATCCAAAGTAGGCACAGCCCAAGGCGGGGCTTGACTCATGAACCAGAAGATCATGACCTGAGCTGAAGCCGGATGCTTAACCGACTGAGCCACCCAGGCACCCCAATTAAATCTACAAATCATTTAAATAAAAGATTCTGGGATGCCTAAGTGGCTCAGTTGGTTAAGTATTCGACTTCGGCTCAGGTCATGATCTCATGGTTCATGGGTTTGAGCCCTGCAGCAGGCTCTGTGCTGAGAGCTCAGAGCCTGGATCCTGCTTCAGATTCTTTGTCTCCCTCTTTCTCTGCTCCTCCCCTGCTCCTGCTCTGTCTCTCTGTCTCTGAAAAATAAATAAACATTTTTTAAAAAGTGATTCGTAAATTTAATAATAAGGTAAATAATTTTTCTCATATAATTATCTCTATCCTAATAATGTTTATGGTCCAAGGATAAGGTACTTATCTATTTTGCTAAATTGTATTTTTATGAAAATTATGGCATGACCTCAACAACTAACCCTGACCCTACCCATGGAAATATTCATATTGATTACTTAACAAACTTAAATTTTTTTTTTTTAATGTTTGTTTATTTTTGAGAGAGAAACACAGTGCGAGCAGGGAAGGGGCAGAGAGAGAGAGAGAGGGAAACAGAATCCAAAGCAGGCTCCAGGCTCTGAGCTCTCAGCATAGAGCCCCATGTGGGGCTCAAACTCAGGAACCACGAGATCATGACCTGAGCTGAAGTTGGACACTTAAGAGCCACCCAGGCGCCCCACAAACGTCTTAATACAAAAGTCAGGGTACTCTATATTGAGGACAACACAAAATATCCTTGTCCTGAAATTAATGACAAATGAAATGATGCAGGCAAGAGATTCTATCAGAAGAAGTGTAACTGACACTAAAAGATGGTTAGTATGTGATTGATGAAATCAGAGCCAAGATAATGTTACAAAATGTAGGTCACAACTTCCTGCAACAGAAAGGCATTGGTGGGGGAGAGGGGGGAAGCAAAATATTCATACAGTTTCTCTATAAATAGAATTATTCATATTGGACTGAATTTTAGAATTATAATTTTACTAATGATTTAACATAGTACTTAGAAAGCAAACTGTTTTAACTTGTAACAAGCTATACCAGGAGTGTTCACAATTGTATCTTCTTCAAGCCTACCATGAGCGATTTTTTCCTTTCTCTACAGACACTGCTTTGGTGTGAAAAAAAAATGTAAGTGCCAGTCTATAATTTTTGTGAATTTAAAGTATTAAGAGCGATGGATCTGATCCAAGTAGTATGATGTAATATAAAAAGTATGGGCTCAGAATAGGATAGACTTGGGATAGAAGCCAGCCTCTCTTATTAGCAATTTAAATTAGCTAACGAAAGAGAGCTTCAGTTTTCTCATCTATAGATTGAGGATTATAATTCCTGTCTCAGGAGATCAAGTAGATGAGCCTTTTCCATTCCTTAGTTTCTCACATCTATATCTTAAACTGAAATCCTGATCATCAGGAGAAAGTAAGAATAGCTTTGGTATCAATTAGTACTATGTAACAATAGTATTTGGGGCTACTTAAATATATTTAATTTGCTTTAATTCATGAACGAATCTGAAATTCTGTAAGTATTGATATAAAAGTGGGAAATTTCTCTACATCATTCCATTAACAATAGATAAAAATCATTTTCATATAAGATATGTGCTATTTTAAATGTGAATGTGTCTAAAATATTCTTCAAAGAGAAAATTATTAATCCTCAGACATAAATTTAAATCAGTTCAGTTTAGAATCTATTTTGTATAAAAATAACCATGCCACTTTGTTAAATCTCTGACAGACAAATGCAGATCACAAAGAAATTATATTCAAGTATATTCTAAGGCTGGGTTTGAAAACCTAACTTTCACCTCAGTCACTAACACCCTATCATAGTGGATATCAAAGTGTGACCTCAGACCAACATCATTAGCATCATCTGTGAATTTATGAGTAAAGCCAATTCTTAGGCCTCATCCAGACCAGCTAAATCTGAAATGCTGGAGTGAAGAGACCAGCAGTCTGTTTCATAGGTTTGATACTCATTAAGGTTTGAGAGACTTGGCTCCGTGGCATTAGGTCCCAAATTGAGTTAAATCAACATGCAAATCAGAACAGCATAAAAAAATCTCATTTATGTTAAAATAAAAGCAATACCTATTTAGTTCTACTAGTTTAATATTTTTTAAAGTAAGGTAATATATTTCATATCTACTATTTTCTGATCTTATCAGAAATGCATGATGAATCATCAGGGAAAATAATGTTGCCCAATAGCACACTTTAAAAGGAATAATATAAATGAGTAATGGAAACTCTCAGAATTTCTTGAGACCATGTTATCATCAGGATAAATGCCGAAGACTCTATATGTTAGAAAAGAGTGGCATAAAAAGTATGAAAAAAAATAGTTCTGATAAAAATGTAACTGCATGAAAGAACCATATACTTGTACCAGTAGCAGAAACCCTTTAAGAATACTGGTTAAAACTGACGTATGTCAATTAAAGTAAGAACATTCTCTAGATTGAAAATATAAAACTCTGCAGCGGCCAGATTTTTTTCTTTCTTCACTTCTCATTTTACATTCAAACTGTTTTAGGCATGTGATACACTTTACAGAAATTTTGCTTTAAGTGGGAAAACTGACAGATGTTGCATGCTGAATATCAATATTCTTATTTTTCTTCTTTCCAAGATTCTGTTTAAGTTAGTTAACATATAGTGTAGTATTGGTCTCAGGAGTAAAATTTAGTGATTCATCACTTAAATACAACACCCAGTACTAATCATAACAAGTGACTTCCTTAAAATGCTTCCCACCCATTTAGCCCATCCCACCACCCTCCTCCCCTCTAGCAACCCTCAGTTTGATCTCTATAGTTTAGAGTCTCTTACAGTTTGCTTTCCTCTCTGTTTTTATCTTATTTTTCCTTCCCTTCCCCTAGGTTCATCTGTTTTGCTTCTTAAGTTTCACATATGAATGAAATCATGACATTCGTCTTTCTCTGACTGATATCACTTAGCACAATACACTCTAGTTCCATCCACATCATTACAAATGGCAAGATTTCATTCTTTTTGATGGCTGAGTAATATTCCATTGTATGTATGTGTGTGTGTGTATGCACACACACACACATACATACATACATACATACTAGTTCTTCTTTGTCCATTTATCAGTCAATGGACATTCAGGCTCTTTCCATAATTTGGCTATCGTTAATAGTGCTGCTCTAAACATTGGGGCACATGTGCCCCTTCAAATTACCATTTTTGTATCCTTTGGATAAATACCTAGTAATGCAATTTCTGGATCATAGGGTGGTTCTATCTTCAACTTTCTGAGGGCCTCCACACTGTTTTCGAGAGTGGCTATACCAGTTTGAATTCCCACCAGCAGTGCAAGAGGTTTCCCCTTTCTCTACAATGGACATCAATATTCTAATCACTGCTTCATTCAGAGTCTCAAGTCTAACCACCCTTTAGTTGAGTAATCTTGGATCTATTACTTATTATCTCTGAGCTTCATTTATGAAAGTACTCTAATAGTCATAACTGTGTCATAATATAATAAAAAGCAGACCTGCAAAATTACTGTATAAATAGTGAATTATAACATAAATATTAATTACTGATATTTGTTTTTTTTTATATTACAAACAGTTATCAATCAGCCCTCTCACCACATTCTAGTAGTATAGGCTAAAATGACAAAAAAGAAAAAGAAAGAAGAGGAGGAGGAGGAAGAGGAGGAGTATTGGAATTCTAATTATTCAGGCTTAATGAGAAATATGCTAGACATTATTTGTGTTTACAATGCATCTTTCTTTCTTTCTTTTCAAATTTTAGAGACAGAGTGCAAGCATGGAAGTGAGGCAGAAGGAGGGAGGGAGGGAGGGAGAGGGAGAGGGAGGGAGAGAGAGAGAGAGAGAGAGAGAGAGAGAGAGAATCCTAAGCAGGTTCCATGCTTGGTGCAGAGCCTGACATGGGGCTTGATATCATGACACTGGGATCATGACCTGAGCCGAAATCAAGAGTCAGATGCCCAAATGACTGAGCCACCCTGGGGCCCTATAATGCATTTTAAATCATTTCTATAAATGTACATAAAGGAGTTAGAGGAAATGAGTATTAATTCCTAGAAGCTAATAATTTTGTATGAACTTGCAAACTTTATCTGAGGACACATTTACCAAGAAAAATCAGTTTCTTAACATTTTCATCAGTTGGAAATAGAAATTGGTAACATTATGCTATTGATAGCAGTTATAAATAACCCTCCAAACTTGGGACATATCAAAAATATCAATTCTTCACATAAAAAGATTATTCCAAGTACATATTTTCTATTTCTTATTTAGGATATTGTAAATTGAGAAACCCTAGGGAAATACATAATTCATAAGTTATAAAGTGAAAAGGAAAACAGGGATGATACGTTCTTAAGTGCCTAGAATATACAATCAAACATTTTCCCCTGCAGTATTATATGCTTTACAGGATATTTGCTTTGATATGCATCTCAAAACTCTAGTGCATTGATGTTGAAAGAAACTGCAGATCTTGCACTTTATTTAGAATGTCATATTGTGAAAGAATGTTTAATTTGGTAAAAAGCAAATGCTTTGCTGTTTAAACCTGTTTAATCATTATGGAATACTACACATCTCAACCCTATTTACAGATAGTTTAGATGTAGCATTAAAAAACAAACAAACTGCAATTCAGTAAGCCATCTACCATTTTTTCAGGCATTTATGGTTTGAAATAATGCTGTCAGATATTTTATATTTATCAGTATGTGAAAAGGAACGTATGATTATACTGTGGTAATTTTTCATCTTTTTTAGCTATTTTGGAACAAATAGGTTCATCTAATAAAAGAACATGAAATAAAATAAAGTGAAAGCTCAAAACTAAAACAGATGCTAGTCCTACCTTCAAAACATAAAAATTAGTTTAAAATTATGAAATCCTGTTAATTTTGACTGTACACACAGAGAAGAGAACGTAGCCACAATTTCTGTTCTCGTTAAAACACTGTTTTATTCCATTTAGTTTTTGTTGACTACATACTCAAAAAATCATTGATTCAACTTAAACCCTCAAATAAAATTCTTATATAATCTCATCATTGTCCTTAGCTTTCTGTTAGCGCTCATATGTACTAGTCTACCCTCTCAGTTCCATATGGTGATTCTAATTGTATATGCACCTAAAATTCATGCATATATAGAAGTTTAATTTTTACTCTGAGAAATGTCTAACTTTGAAAGTGAAAAATATATACTGTACCTTATCTAAACTCTAGTATATCTAATTACACAGAGGGGGCAAACACCAAACATATCATCATCTTAAAACTTTTAGAAGATGTTTCATTCCTGCCCCAAAGAATTTCCACTCCAAAGGTTGATATAAAATTGTATATAAAAGACCTATAAAATATCTTGGCAAGTAACAGTAAGTGTATAAGTAAGTGTATAAATACTCTGATAAAACAAAAGCCAGAGAAAACAAAACAGCACCCACACTGCTCCGTTAGATAGAGTGCAACTGTCTAACTGGGTAGCTGCCTGTCCTGAATGATAAAAGCAGAGCAAGTTGTACTTACTGAATAGAATAGCGAAGTAGCATTTAAAAATTGGGGAAAGGGGATTGTCGTGGTTTTGTTTGACTAGTGGACCCTACAGCAGGAAGTTTCAGGCAGCTTCTAGAAGAGGAAAAGAGACCCAAAGGGTAGCTGCAGAAATGCAATGATAACAGACTTCTGAAATTTGTGTAGACGTGGATGTGGGTGTGAATATATTTATAATTATAATGAGGAGAAAACACATTATGGAGGAAATATGCACATGAATTTCACATGGATTAATTTCAGAGACTAATGCCAATTTGTATGGGTTTTAAGACGTCTCTTGTTTTTACCTCCCACATTTTTAAGCCTCCCAGACACATTTAAACCCCTCTCGTCCTTATTTAATAATCTTACCATATTTCCTATGAGGGAAAGGTCCCCAGAGGAGATGGCATTTTAACAGTTCTACTCTGAATATATTTAGCAGCATTCTCTGCTTGATTCTATTATAGTACTTACCACATTATACTCTAACTGCTGTAAGTCAGCATAATTTATTTGTTGGTCTTTTCATTTGCTTCAACAGTGTCTTTCAAAAAAATTTATTAATGGTATATATGCATGAATGAGGTCAAATTTAGTTTTTTTTAAGTAATCTCTACCCCCAGGGTGTGGCTCGAACTCAGGACCCCAAGATCAACAGTTGCATGCTCTAGTGACGGAGCCAATCAGGTGCCAAAAATTTAGTCACTTTTCACTAAGAATATGAAATTATTTCTTTTTCAAAACACTATTTCATTCAATTAATAATTCTTTGGTGCTCCTAATGCCAATTATGGCCTAAGTGTTTTACATATAACTCATTTAATTAACATAAGACCCCCATGGGGTAAAAATATATTAATAATCCCATTTAATTCAATTAAACTTCATAACATCCCATGAGATAGATGCTATTGATATTCTAATTTTTCGGATGAGGAACCTAACACTTAAAAAAATAAATAACTTTCCTGGGGCACCTGGGTGGCTCAGTAGGTTAAGCATCTGACTTCAGCTCAAGTCATGATCTCACTGCTCATGAGTTCAAGCCCTGTGTTGGGCTCTGTGCTGACAGCTCAGAGCCTAGAGCCTGCTTCAGATTCTGTGTCTCCTTCTCTCTCTGCCCATCTCCTGCTCACACTCAGTCTCTTTCTCTCAAAAATAAATAAACTTTACAAAATTTTTTTGAAAAAAAAATAATCTTCCTAAAGCAAGTCAGTGGTAGTATTTGTTTGTGAAACCAGGGAGTTTGGGTTCAGGGTCAAGGACCTTAACGAATAACCATGATCAAAAATTGCCTACTAAAGTTTTTCATAGCTGAGTTGAAAAGCTCATTAAATTGCCATAAAATGCATCTTGAAGATGGTTTCTCTGGCAGTCCTCACTTCACAAGGACTGTCTAGCATTTTCATTAAAATTAGATGTCATTGTCAAAGCGGTTGATGCTATGAGAAAGCTGCAATATATTCACATAAGTACTCTCTGAGAAAACAAGCATCCAGAGAAAAGCAAGTCACCTAAACTGCCAAATTCTGATGCCTTTCATTTCACTCTGCTTAAAAGGGTTTGAGTTGTTCAGTCCCTTGCTCTGTAAACTCACATCTATCGGAGAGTCAGAAATATAAACTTTTATAAGCTGGAATCAGGTGGAATGTCTGATGGTTTTAATTTTAATATTATCTGAAGGAAATCTCCAGCATGATGTTTTTTATTTCATCTGGATAAAGGTCAGAATACTTACTGGAAAATCTGAAATAACAAGAAAAAAATCTCTGGCAAATTTTAAGTCTACATTAAGGCGCATATTTTTTTTTCCAGGCACTGACTCTGCAGTTAGGAATTTACCATATCTAAGGAGAATTCCCTAAATAGTGGTGTAGACGGGGAACTCACCCAGCTTCAGCCAGGCTCCTGTTATGCTGAGGGGGTCACCTGCAGATGTGATAATCTCCGGCTTGAGGTCACTCAAAATTTGATAATGTTTATCCCTTTACTAAAATAAATGATCTTTAACTTTCAATGACAGTTAAAAAAATAACCTCTGTAACACTTATGAAGTATTTGGTATATATTGTGGCATTTTTACTAAAAGGAATGACCCACATTCCTCCTCATAATTAAGATTATGAATATCAGTTTTGATGGCTCTCTGAGCATCTATCTGTCAGGTAATTAATATATTCATGATAAGAGGTATTTTTGTAAAATTTAAATTGGCATAAGGAGGTGTTTGACTATTTGAACCAACAAGCATCACACCTACATAATGCTGTCTGTGTTATTTGCTGTTTTGATTAATCCCTTCACGCATAACTATTTTTGGACAATGAATTTCAAACACCTCTACCATAAAACAGAATCTGTCACCCAGAAGACAATGATTTAAGGCGAGACTTGGATTCTCACTTCTGTCCAAATTTTGTAGGGAGGATAGCCTTGGCACCTATAATAAACTCCCATCTATGAACAGTATGCCGGTCAACAAAGTGCTCTGTTGGATTTATAAAGCCATGTTTGAACACAGGGTTGATGATTGTAACCCAGCTTTAGTTGTAATAATTATACCTTTCTCCACTAATGGAGGTTAATGTTTTATCTTTCAGCCTGTGTGACTCACGAAAGGAACAATTTATTTGGTGAAGGAATCACTATGTGCCTGTGCCAATGTCATTCTTTTAAATGAAGTGCCAGGAAACTAAGTGTAATTGCATGCATTTGGGGGAACTGTCCACATTTGGAAAAGAACTGGCTGGGCCATTAGTGGCATTTTATTCAGAGTGGAAATATTTTTTTTTTCTTCTCCAAAGGACAAAAAGGAAAGATCTGATCAAGGGGAAAAATTTCCAAATAACCCATCCCTTAGGATTACTTTCCTCTTTTTAGGTCTAAGTAATATGCTTTCTGAAATATTGTACAAAATATAAACTATTTTGTAAGACACAATTTTGGAAATTCTAGCCTGTAAACAATTTTGCTTCTGGAGCTTTCCCTTTCGAAGTAACAGAAAAGACCATACTCACCATAGGACCAGGAGGCCCATCTTGACCTGCAGCTCCAGGGAGACCTTGCTCTCCCTATGGAAAATAAACACAATTGATTTTTTGATTAACAAAAGCATACATATTTCTTCATTTCAATTTTGGAAACACAAAAAGAAAGCAAGAAAACATCATCTATGAATTCCATCCCATGGAGAACATCTACAAATGTTATAAGCAATTTTGAGTGTTTTTACTTTGTGTGTGCATGTCTAGATGGATACATGTATAAAAACTTCATATTGTTGAGTTCTTAGGGTTGGGTTTTCTCTTCTGCCTTTCTATGTTGGAATTCACCATGAACTTAATAAATGATATCTTTAAATATTTTAAGAATATCTGACTTTAATGATTACATGACACTTACTGAATTCCTATGAGACATCCACACGATTACTTATGAAATAATGCTGTCATAAATATTTTCATTCACAATATTTTGGAAATGAAACATTATTTTCAAAATGGCGTCTTTTAGCACAGGTGCTTACCACAGGGCCAGGGATGCCCCGAAGACCCTCTGGACCAGGCTTTCCAGCAGGTCCCTGAGGACCAACTGGGCCAGTTTTTCCAGGTGGGCCTTCAGCACCTGCTTCTCCCTGTTAGAAATAAAATGTTTGAACACATTAATAATGAGAAAAGACATCCTGTATGCTATTAAAAGTACTGAAATGGGTATTGTTCAATGTATAAGCCTTTCAAACATAATACTTGTATATCTTACCTTGGCGCCTTTTTCTCCTTGTCTTCCCTCTGCACCTGCTGCTCCAGGAGGGCCCTATAAACATAAAAGTACACGTAAAATATATATCGCATATAAGAGTAATGTAACTGAGGACTTATTCACAAATACTCCAGTTTAATTTGTAACAGATTCTAATAGGGACTGCGTATAGCTATTTAGTTTAAAATGCAATGAGAAAAATCAAAACCCTCTTATATAAAAACTTTCAGTTAGAATAGTAAACATAAATGAAACACACATTGACAGATAATCACACATCAATGTAAGGAAACAGTAAAGATAATTTCTTTAAGAAAAGCTGATGACTTAGTTACCCTTAGTGTGTTAAATACTCAGGTATCATTTATTATGTTGTATAATTAGGAATGCATGTATCAGATTTCACTTTCATCCTTAAAGGTATTTTAAGATTGACTCCTTTTTTTTATTTTTAGGCTCCTTTCTTAATCATAGAACATCCATATGTTATGTATACATTCTTATAGGATCATGTCCGACTGAGAGCATCACATTTAAAATCTTGACTGTCAGCAGAAATTTTATTTTCATTTTCTGGGACTATGCAATTCACATAAATAAGTGGCATAAAAATAGTTATCACTTTTTAAAACCTAGTATTAGAGCAAGAGCAGAAAAAAAAATCTTCACTCTCCATATGTCATCCAAAAGCTTATGAGGATATTCTGGTGTTTGCCTGACTTTTGTATAGCTGCACAGATTGCTATGGAGAGATGCTAGTTATTTATCTGTTTAAAGCTATTCATAATATTCCTCCTTGACTATATAGGTATCTTTGTAAGATATCTGTCTACCCAATTCTCTTTAGTTCTTTTTTCATTAGCTTTGTGACTTTTAACAATTTATTAGCATTCCTGAACTTCATCCATAAAATATTACCAATAAAAATTCTCTTGCAATAGAATTGTTGTTAAATTTAAATGAGATAACACACGTAAAAGTACTTTTCAAGCTTTCTTGGGTAGTGGTATCAAACACAGATACGGAATCTGGGGCTTAAGGGCATAAAGCCTGGACTCAGATTTCCTGACTTCAAATCCTCGTCCCGGGCACCAATTAGCCTTGTGATCTCTAGAAAGTTATTCGCCAGGTCAGTGCCTCAGTTTATTTCTCTGCAAAATGTGGATAAGAATAGGAGCTATTTCCTAGAGTCATCATAACAACTTAATGAAATGATAAAGGTAAATGGCATATAACAGTGTTTGGGACATAGAAAACACTGAACAAACATTGGCTTTGGTTCTATCATTGGTAACATTAGCAAATATTATAATTATTATTATACATTAATGTATTTTACCTATACTTTTCACCATGTTGGCAACCTAAGAGTCAGGTCTAACAAAATAAGCTCTCAAAATACACTTGTTGACACCATGTCAACAAATTATTTTTTCCATGCATGCTGTTTCTAATACCTGAAAAATATAAATTCTATGTTTGCAACAACTTGTTTTAATTGGAAATTTTTGAGTTGGCTAAAAAATAATATATAAGATGATCCTGTAGTATATAATCAGATTTTGATACCTGATATTCATATTTCCTTCTTACATTTATATAGTCATCTGTGAAATATAAGACATTTCTAAACCTTGTAACAAAATGATGAGAAAAAAATAATCTATAATCATTTATATTACATGATATATAACATTCAAAGAAAGTATCAAAGAAATCATCATTTTTTCAATTATAACAATTGACACATCTAAATTTTGTTTCTATTATATTGGATCCTCATGTCATTTTTAGTAACATTTCAAATCAACAGAAGCTGGGCACTTGGTTTGATAGCTTAATAGAAGCACAATACAAATGCTTTTGGCCTATAGAATGACCCCCCAATATACATTTTCAATTCATTCAAAGACACAGAAGATTTACAATTTTGTTATAAAACATTAATTTACACTCATTAACTGAGTTTTTATCACTTAACAAGCATTAAGATTCAATTTAATGTTGAAATTTTCTGCTCAAGTTCAAATATAACCACAGAAGGTTTAAAAAAGAAACTTCATGATCTCTAAGAAACTGCATTTCCTTTTTCCCCAGACTCTCTCTCTCTCGTATTCCATCAGTTACTTCAATTTTGTAATGAATTGTACTCAAAATCATCAACTGAGATTGAGGTTGGAGGTTGGGGAGAGTAGGGGAGATGGTGTTAACTGGTGAAAATAAGGTGCTGCAGGAGGAAGACTCCTCTCTTTCAGGTGCCATATTAATATGCTAATGTGAGCACAAGCTAGTCTTTAATTCGGTCTTTTAAATTCACATTTAAAAGGAGTATCAAGCACTTCATCAGACTCGGAGCATTCTGTGAACTCATTTATCTCTGAGAGAATCAACGAATATAGCATAATTTTCTCAATATCATCATGGTAACTCTATTGTGCCTCAACCAAAAGGTAGGAAATGTATATATTTTGAAGCAGTCTCTTGAGGCAACTGCATTATGCTAACATTAATATATGCTTAAAACTTAAGTGCTTCTTTTTAATTTCATGCTATTTATGCAAGAGGATTTCTGTATAGAAGCATAAACTTCAAATAATTTAATGTTAAAATGTCATAAGTTATTTCGGTGTGATGTTTAAGATATTAATGTATGCAAACCAAAACAACCATAATGACTGTGATTTTGGAAATAGAAATTATGAGATTCAACTGAACAATGGGCTTTTCCTTATTCTGTCCTTTTCCTTATTCCTTATTCTATGAAACTCCATAGAA
This sequence comes from Acinonyx jubatus, assembly GCF_027475565.1. Classification (NCBI taxonomy): domain Eukaryota; kingdom Metazoa; phylum Chordata; class Mammalia; order Carnivora; family Felidae; genus Acinonyx; species Acinonyx jubatus. The sequence continues at coordinate 86,506,334 of NC_069381.1, forward strand.
GTTTCCCTTAAACTCGTGACATAAGGGTATGGAATTTTTCGAAGGACTGCACTAACATACATGAACATAAAGAACAGAAGATTTATAAATATCTAGCTTTGGAGAAAAGCTAGTCATCAGCTGTCTAAAAATGTAACAAAAATACTGCTTTTACCACAAAGGAGAAAAGACAATCTGAGTTTGAAGAGCCTAGAGAATTTAAACACAAGTAAACTACAACACAGCCACAAAATTTTGATTCAAATAGAGTTTCTCCATCCCAAAAGGACTTCTTTCTTCTCTGAATGAACGTCTGATATCTGTCACGGTGGGAATCCATATTAAATGGATTTTCTCTGTTCTTTATCTCATTTTTCCCATTTTCATTTATTTCTTATATAATTTTTCCAGATGGCACAGAGTGTTTTCTTCTGTTTTGTTTTGTTTTTTTAAAGAAAAACTGGGATGAAAACACACTTTTTCTAGGGGAATATGAAGTTTCCTTTGAAAAAAATTAATAGTGCATATGGACAAATTCTTGTCTTACTTACTTCTCATATATCTGCATAAACAGATGGGCAAGGACTTAATCTAGTGAACTACTTGCTGTACTTTCATGAGTGTTCTGATTAGAAAATGCCTCCTAAAACATAATACAGTAAAACAGGCCCCAGTTAATTCTCCACCAGTAGCCATGGTTACACAGGATTTTCTTCACCATGAGAAATATACTTCCTATAAAATACACAACATAACCTCTCCCCACTATTCACATTTTACAATATTATTCTATAATTTATCTCTTCTTCCATTCATGTAAAAAATATTTAAATTGTCCTTGTGTTCTAGAAATGTACATGGAGAATACAAAAAGATAAAACAAAACACCAAAAAAAAAAAGGACAAAAAACAAAAAACCATGAAATCCTAAGGAGTTCATGAAGTTTCATTATGAAGTTTCATTTCTGAAGATAGACACCAAAATTAACAAAGATAGTACATTATAAAATGTGCAGAGATGAGGTAGGTATATAAAAATAGGCACAAGGTTGTAGTTTGACAGTAGGGAAGGCTTTCCTAAGAATCTAATCTCTGATCTGAATCTTAGTGTGGGTTAAATGTGGAAGGGATGTTTCCTTTTAACACTTTATCTTTTGACCATTCACATTCATGCATAAATGCATAAGGATGGAAAGAATATATAATGAGAATATATGCACATATATAACAACATGTATGTATGTAATAAGAATATATATATTATGTGGTGTATATATGCAGGTTAAATTTTTGTCTGCATTTCTGTTAATACTGGAGTCTTTAGAATTCCATTTAATGGTGTATTTTGAGCAGTTTCAAGTTATCATGTTTAAATTATTTTAGTGACCTCTAGGAGGTTTTTCAATAAAAGAGCGTGGACCTAGCTCTTGGTTTCAAACAGCTATAATGATAACTTGAGTATCAAAATTCCATGTTTTATCAACACAAACCATACAATCTTCTAGTGCCTTAAGGAAATGTACATTTATTCTCTAGTATTACAAATACATGACAGAATGTACATGTACTACAAATGACAACTTAATTTTCCTACTTGTTCAATAACTGTTAGAATGTTGTTTCTCAGTATCACTGCCACTCGTAACATTCTGGTCAATATTCTATTAGGAAGGTTTAGTATCATTTACTCATCCATCTAGAAAGTTTTAATGGCATTCAGACTGCAGGCAAAAATAGGAAGGAGATCTCAAAAATCATGTTACACTTTGTAATTACTTTCTAAGAATTAACAGCCCAGTGGTTGCTGTGTGAGACATTTTTTTTTCTACCAAGACCATGCTTCAGGGCTGTCAACAAAACAAAACAAAAGCAATAAGAATATTATTTAGAATATAGTTAGAATATAAGAAGAACAGGGAAGGTGGAAAGTTAAAAAGCACTTGGTCAATGAAGAAACAAGTGTATTCAGGAAGATGTTTAGTATAAAATAAATTTATTTCTGGCAAAGGAAAATGTTTATAAATATTGACTCAAATTTATATTGCTGAAGGAGAAAATTAAATTCTGTTCCTACTCTGTGAGAATGTGGAGTGTGAAAATCCCACTAAAGCAAAACTACCATTAGAAAACCACAGTAGTTCCGATGGCTCTGTGCCTTTGGATTACTGAAAGGGGAATGAACCTAAGAAATACATTTTGATGTTTACCACATATTTTGTTTGCAGGTAGGTCAGAAAATAGACTAAAGGAGGGATAGGAGAGCACTGGATAATGACGTAAGTATTGTAAGAGGCAGGTCAACAGAAATGGTTTCATTATGAAACAGTACAGTAGTAAGAAGAGGTTAATCTCCTATCATCCACTGGAGCCAATATTTTTTTTTTCAATATATGAAATTTATTGTCAAATTGGTTTCCATACAACACCCAGTGCTCATCCCAACAGGTGCCCTCCTCAATACCCATCACCCACCCTCCCCTCCCTCCCACCCCCCATCAACCCTCAATTTGTTCTCAGTTTTTAAGAGTCTCTTATGCTTTTGGAGCCAATATTTTGAACAAGATCTATTTATTTACATTTTGCTGTAGTGTTTTGTTAAAATCCTGCCATGGTTCCAAATCAGAGAAGTTTGACGGTGTCAAGCAAGCTAACATTACATGCTGATTCCTGGGCTCTTTCTATTGATAGTTGCATTCAGATTTTTGCAATGTTTTTAGCTAGCAATGGACTTTGGCGTCTCATCTCCCTGTAGTTGAAGTTCAGGGTTCCATCAGTCTTTTACAACAGACTGCATTTGTACAGAGGGGAGACCTAAGCACAGAGAAGTGGGAAACTACTGTCTATTGTGACTGATTAAATCTGTCACTAAAGTGTGTTCCATTTAAATAAGTATTTTGACAAATGTAAGAAATTACCCTCTTCTCTAAGACTTATATTTTTTCAGCATCATTATAATATGCTGTCTACAGCTTAAGAATATTATGTTTATACACATAGTAGATGAGTGGATGTTTCAAATAAAGAATTTTATTTTTTAAAAATGTTTATTTATCTATTGAGAGAGAAAGAGTACATGCATGTGCATGTGTGAGCTAGTGGGCAAGGGCAGAAAGAGAGAGGGAGAGAGACAACACCAAGCAGGCTCTGCACTGTCAGACGCCAGGCTCAATCTCATGAAATGTGAGAGAGATCATGACCTGATCCGAAATCAAGAGTAGGATACTTAACCAACTGAGCCACCCAGGTGCCCTCAAATAACAAATTTTAAAAACTTACTCTTTTTCCAGGAGGACCTGGTGGGCCAGCCTCACCAGATGGGCCAGGTGGACCCTATAAAATGTGAAAAATAGCTTTTAATTGGGCATTGTTTTATGGTCCACAGCATTGTTTTCTAAATCTGGACCGAATCCAAACTTCTTTCTTCATCTTCCCACATCTATCTTTCCCGGATAATCTCAGCCGTATTTCAGATTCCTAAACTTCTCTAGATATCTATAATTAGAGCTAGTAAATTCAGATGGAAAACTTTTTCATAGCTGGAAGAAAGTGACTCAAATTCCTTCTTCTTAAAACTGTGCTCTTTTTAAAAACTGCTAACTTATATCTGACAAGCAGCCAGTAGCCATACTAATTAATTGAATCATATGATTAATAACTCTTCTCATATCACATGCATTTGTGAAACCATAAAACTGTTACTTCTTAATTTCTTCTTGTACAAAAACAGCATTCTTATGCCAAGGAGTACTCAGCATGTTGGGCTATGATCTGCAAGTCTTATCTACACAGAATAAGCCTACAAATATCCAGTGGGGATGGCTCTGGAGACAAAACTATGTTAGGGGTGTGATTTGTCTTTGGCTCCTATTTAATTTAGTGCCTTCCTTTACCTCTTCCCTAAATACCCATATGTGGCCAAAGCCCCTGTTGAGTCATTCTCAAAGTAAAACAAAATAATAGTGATAGTCCAATACAATGCGGAGTTCATTTAGGTTAGAAATTGAAGTGCAATCATGCTAATGATAGGCTGATAACATGGCTGTCTTCATTTAAGCCTTATTTGTGTTTTTAAAATAACTTTTTATTTAACACAAATGGATAGATACTGAATTTGACATAATACAACAAAATCATTAGTATGGCACCACTACATTTTTTATTATGAAGGTTGCTTATATTTCTTAAATCACATCGAGCAAGAAACTCCAAGTAAGTTTGAACTGAAATTCAATGATAACTGACACTTCTTTCAGAAAAATGTGTACCCACCTAGCTATGCTTTTGAAAGTTTGATTACTCTTTAAAATGTCTTGAGACTGTGTAAAGAGTAAATAAAAACAGTGTGCTTAATTACCGGTTGACCAGGATCTCCGTCTTCACCCTTGTCACCACCAACACCATCTTGACCCTATAATGGGCAATAGAAAGTGAACACAGATAATGGGCAATAGAAAGTGAACACAGATATTTCTCACTATGAATTTGCTTTTATTAGAAAAAAAGGGTATGATATCCTATCTGAGTCCCTGAGATAAATGATTACTAAAGGGACAAATAGAAGTATTACTAAAATCTTTCGATTGTATTTTAAGGATTGTGGTATCTCTCACTCTTTCGACAAAGATTTGTGAAACTGTGACCACATCAAGTTTAAAATACAGTGTGTTGTTAATACAAGAAAAGAAGAGGATGGAATTAGTGTAGAAGGCCAGTGGATCTGTTCACCATGAACAAATACGGCGGTTTGAGACAGTATTTGCACCAGAGGAGACACAGAAATAAAAGCAAAGATGCTGCAACTTTGAAATAAGAGTAATGTTGCTACTCAGATAATCAGTCCATACAATGCAGCAAAGTCTGGAAAACTAACCTAAATGAAGAAAATAATCATGCAACAGAGGTCTAAATGTCTTCAACTATATGGATTTTATAGCTGCAGTTTACATTTTCTTTTCCTTTCTATTTTTGGGGGTCCAATTAAGTAATCAAGAATTTAATTATTAACAACCAAGACACGGGTAACCTCCCCATCAAAATAATTCCTTTATTTTCCCATGATACTTACTGCAGGGCCAGGTTCTCCAGGAGGACCAGGATCTCCGGGAAAACCAACAGGACCCTAGAGGGATGTTTTTTAAGAGAAAGAAGATAAATAAAAATATTTTTCATAAAGTCACAATATTCTGATGTTTAAGAGCTAAGTCATGGTAAAACCGTATGAGAGGATTTCCCTTCTTCCACTAGAAAATGTTCAAAAAATGAAATTAATCGAAAATGCTTATGCATATATGAAACAAGGAAAAGTCAGCTTCACCAGCTATGGGCCAGAGTTTCATGATTTCTAATCTTTCTATGAAAAACTCCTAAGTGGCTTTGACATAGGCTCTACCTGAAAGGGACCAAGCTCACTTACCGGGTTACCCTTAGGGCCATCGTCACCTGGTGGTCCCTTAGCACCAGGAGGTCCAGCAGCACCAGGTGCACCAGCTTCTCCTTTCTCTCCTCTTTCTCCTTTGGGGCCCTACAACAACGTAAGAAAAAGAATGATTACCTTATAAGCTGTAAATCAGGATTTCTTAGTCTCAGCCTATTGGGTCAGATAATTCTGCTGCTGGGGGGCTGTCCTGTGCACTGCAAAATGTTTAACAGCATCCCTGGTCTCTACTAATTTGATGCCGGTGTGTGACATCAAGTGTGACATTCCTCCTAGTGTGAACCAAAAATGTCTCCAGACATTGCCAAAATGCTTCCTAGGGGTCAAATTCACTTCAGGTTTAAACCAATCTAAATGAGAATTAATACAATCCTACTACAATTCATAAATGTGGGTTTGATGTAGCAGGGTTTGTGTCCTTCATGGACAGCCCCCTCCCCCAAATTGTATAAACAGCTTATAGTTTTAATGTTCTAACTTATGCAAATGTCATTTTCTTTCAATTTCTATGTAAATCAAAATATGCGCCGGGTATGCAAGATTATTAAATAGGCTCTGCATTTGTGATTGTTTGTAATGGGTTGGAAAAGAAAAGTAAATAACTGAGTTACAGGTAGGAGTTAAGTCACATGTTTAAAATACTCTAAAAGGGGGATGCCTGGGTGACTCAGTCAGTTAAGTGTCTGACTTCGGCTCAGGTCATGATCTTTCGGTTTGTGGGTTCAAGATCTGCATTGGGCTCTCAAAGAGCCTGCTTCAGAAATTCTGTCCCCCTCTCTCTGCCCCTCCCCACTCTCTCTCCCTCAAAAAAAATTAGCATTTAAAAAATAAAATAAAATAAAATACTCGAAAAGGAATTCCCAAACTGTTACCATCCCATGTTGACAATAGGCCAGCACTTACGCCTGTGCCTGCTTCCCCAGGGGGCCCTGGGTTCCCTGCTTCTCCAGGCTCACCCTATAAAGAAGAGAGGAAATGAGCTTCAAAACACAGAAATGATATTTTTATGCTTGTAAAACTGCTTTCAATGATGGCCACGACATTTTAGACTAGACCTTAATTCAGTATATTGTTTAAAAGTCAGTAGAAGACTTTAAGAAGGAACTTTTCTTATTAATGACCTCAGTATTTTTATTTCTCAAGTGAGGAGACAGAAGTGGGTGTCTCAGCAAGTAGTTAATAGAGCATTAACCCAAGTTACCACCAAACCACACAAAACAGACATCTGCATGTTTCCTAACCAATTTTTTATTGTGCTTTTGTGCTGCATCAATATTCATATTATAATTTAGTTTATTGATTAAATAACTTTCATTTTTACTATGTTAATTTGCTTTATCTTTACAATAACAAAAAAGCAAATCAGTTGGTAGTATACTGAGTCTATATTCTATAAAATATATTTAATAGAGATCTGAGATCATAGAAAAGTACTGTACTTATACACAAAGATACTTAGATACTAATTAAAACTCCTCTTGAGGATATAAATATTATAAATTTGTTCACTTTTATGGTCTCCTTGTATAAATATAGATGGCTAGAGGTGCCTGGGTGGCTCAGTCCGTTGAGCATCTGCCTCTTGATTTTGGCCCAGGTTATGATCTCACAGTCATGGGACTGAGTACCACATCAGGCTCTGTGCTGGCGACACAGAGCTTGCTTGGGATTCTCTCTCTCCCTCTCTCTGCTCCTCCCCTGCTTGCTCTCTTTTTCTCAAAAATAAGTAAACAAACATTTAAAAAAGTATGGATGGCTATTTCCTAGCTTAGCAGGCTAATAAATAAACCTCCTAGACTAGCATGTTTTAGTTATAAAAGTCTATTACTAATTTTCTACACCTAGAAAATTATTGTATCCAATTAATCTTCCAAGTGAAACAATGTTTCTACATTATTTTTACATGATGTTTTATAATAATGCTGTATTCCTACACAAAATCAGTGGAACTAGAAATTTTGAAGTGGAAATAGTTTTAAATTTAAAAAAATGTGAGGTCTGAATTTCCTTTAACTTTCAACTCTGCTCTTTCCAGTAATACTGGTATAAACCCATTGCTCCTAATTTTGGTTTGAAATGCATTATATTAAATATAAACATAACTCCAGGGGAAAGACTGTTTGGTGTACATAATTCCTTACTCTTTGAGAATATGCACATATTTTAATTTCTTGAGTTATTTGCATCATGATGGAAATATCAAGTATTTTCTAGGAATTTATTAGTAATACTAGTGTGTGTAAATTATTTTCTCTCTCAAGAGGAGTAGCAAATACCTATTATTTTAGATAAACCTTACAAGAAAAATATTACACTTACATTACTTAAAAAGCAACGAATATAAGCAAAATATAAAAAGTGTGACTAAAAATATGTAGTTATTTCCCCTCTAGTTCCAACTTTGGTGATATCACCATGCATAAGAAGATGTTTGTATTTGGTCAATAGATGACCTGTATTTTCCCCCAGCTTTACTTAGATATAAATAACAAATAAGAATTGTATATATTCATAGTGTACAATTTGGTGTTTTGATATACGTGTACATTGTGAAATAATCTATCTCGGGTGGATGGAATGATATATAAGTAATAGTTTTATGACCCATGATTCATAGCTCTGAAATAAAACTTAAGCAGTTTGTCATTCAAATCAACTATAAAATGTCCGTATTAAATGCTTTAAATTTTAAATATACACAATATACTGCATGATCTCACTTATACCTGGAATTTAAAATAGCCAAACTCATACAAGCAGAGAGTAGAATGCTCATCACCAGAGGCTGTGGTGTGGGGTGGATGGGAAAACATTGGTCATAGGTTACAGACTTTCAGATACACAAGATGAATGGGTTCTGGAGATCTAATACACAGCATTGTGAATATAATTAACAACACTGTATTGTATGCTTGACATTTGTTAAGAGAATACACTTAAGTGTTCTCATGCCACATTCAAAAAAGGTAATTATGTGAGGTAATGAATATATTAATTAGCTTGGCGTGTGGGGATTATTTCACAATGTACACATATATCGAAACACCAAATTTTACACTATGAATATGTATAATTCTTATTTGCTATTTATACCTCAGTAAAGCTGGGGGAAAATGCAGGTCATCTATTGACAGGGTACAAAACATCTTCTTATGCATGGTGATATCACAAAAGTTGGAACAAGAGGCGAAATAACTACATTTTTTATGTCACACTCCGTATATTTTGTTGTTCCGCTTTAGTCTTTGTCCAGTGTAAAGTTAAACAAAAGTAGATTCTGTAAGGATTGTTTCCATTTTACTGAGTGAAATGATAGGTGGTAAACAGATGGATTTAAAATAATGATCGAAATTTAAGGACAAGTTTTTACTACAAAGTCTCTTCACTTTGAGAATAATGCATTAATATTCATTTGCCCAAAATACATTTGAAAACCACCTTTGTGTATATTAGAGCCAGCATGCATAATATAAATAGCCAGTACTTAAGATAAAATTAATATTATCTAAAATATACCACATTAAATCTTTTGAAAGGGGATGGGGCAAAATTACAGGTAGCAAAATAAAATATTGCAACAAACCATATTATATAAATTGAATCTGCATTTCTGGCATCAACAAAGCTACACCATATTTATTCTGAAAAATAATAATTGATATACAATGATATATATCCTGTGAAGAACAATGCATATGAAGGAGGTTCTAGATTATAAATTTATTATTACTTATGTAACATTTTACCCCTTTGTAACACTTATTCAGGTTAAAATTCCCTTCAGAGGGAACAACAAATTGTAATCTAGTCACAAAGTACACATTAAATATTAAGGTAATATCTTTGTTAGGTAATATTTCCTTGTTTTGAGGAGATCATTGAAGTGCAAATCCATGTATAGCAAATATTACATTACATGGAAAACACATTAAACATATTTAAACAAATTGGAGCATGACTCAGGATATTAGTTTTCTTTTCTCTCTTTTTTTATTGAATTAGTGATTGGGAATAAATTTTCCAAAATAGAAATGGGGAGGCATACAGCCAGAATCAAAGCTGATATCGGAAATCTGTAATCTATAGCAAACTATATTACCCTAGATTCTGAAGAAAAATTATAATTAGAATTTTATTTCTATCATGCCACAGAAAAACAATTTTACTAGAAGAAAAATTAAAACTTTTTTAGTGTAACAACGTTAGATCAGGTACATTTTAATTATAAGAAGTTAAAGCACTATCTTGGTTCACTGTATCATTCTCTTAAGACTCCAAGATAGACAAGTGTTACCAGATAGTTTTTAAACAAACAGCTTGGCCAAACTCCAAACTTTTGGCATCCATGTTTGTCACCAAAAGTAACATGAGATAAAATCATAGAAGTAACTGAAGTATTTAAACCTGTTCCTACTGTACCCACAAGTTTGAGGAAACCAGTAAGATAAACTGAAAAGGCTATTAAATTTAGAATTAATTTATTTAGAATTATTTCGGAATTTTCTATGTGGACAAAACTAAAACGAGAAAGTACTTGTTACAACTATCTAGTCAACATTAAAGCCAAGGGAAGAGGGGCGCCTGGGTGGCTCAGTCGGTTGAGAGCCAGACTTCAGCTCACGTCATGATCTACCAGTTCGTGGGTTTGAGCCCCGCATGGGGCTCTGTGCTGACAGCTCAGAGCCTGGAGCCTGCTTCAGATTCTGTGTCTCCCTCTCTCTCTGCCCCTCCCCTGCTCAGGCTCTGTCTTTCTCTCTCTCTCAAAAAATAAGTAAACATTAAAGCCAAGGGAAGAAAGGGGAAAGGTGTGAGTCTGTCTTCATCTGTCTCAGACAGTTTTACCCTCAGAGGCCTCTTGCCTTTGCTGCTAATTCTTCCCATGACAACTGCACTCAATGAAAAATGTGCTTTAAATTTTACCTCAACTCACACTTTTTCAGCACAAAACATTAAATTTAAAAATATAAATGGTCAGTAAAAAAACTACACTGTTTATGCAGTAAGAATTAGATAATTTTCAAATGCTTCTAATTTCGTAATGAAGAAAGTATTTGAATAGTTGATAATAAAGGATTAATTATAATCAAAATGGTAGAATGTGAGTGTTCAGTAAATATAAACATCAAAATACCACATTCTGATTTTATTGCATTTTTTCTGAGGGGCAAATCTTTTAATTAACATAAAGTAATTTAAGTCAAAACTCTTTAAGACCAAACAGAATTATTTTTAGGATATGTCTATACTTCTGATATCACTTAATAACTATAAAATTCAGGAAATACGTTTTTTCACCGTATAATATTTTATGGTACGAAATGCAAGTTTCATCCCTCAAAACTGGCAAATAATTTATATTTTTAAATAAAGCAAATACCAATGTCAATTTTCTTAAAAATTGTATTAAGAAATGAGCATGGGTGCATAAATAAGAAATCAGAGAATCATTTGACATTTTCATAAAAAGAAAGTTGTTTTAAGTGAAATCATTTTCAGGAGAAAACGAAGTTATTCTGAGCCCAGATGTTATGGCACATGCCAAGTATTTTGAAAAGTGCCAAAGACAGGTCATATTATTAGTGATGAAAATATAACTCCAAACATGACAAAACGAATGATTAATTCTTTTGTGATTCAAAGGATTCTTTTTTCCTGTTTAAGTCAGTCACATCAACCAATCTCTTCTTTTTGAAGAATGAGTGCTACTTAGAGACATTTAGTCTAGTCAGACATACATGGGAGTAAATCCTGACTTAGTTTCTAAGGACAAAACCTTGATGCAATTATTGAAATTCTCTAAACTTCAACTGTCTCAGCTTAAAAATGTGGATAATAATAATACCATCATCAGAGGTGATTGTGTAGATTAAAGGAAATAATCTATGTATATTGCTCAACACAGTATCTGGAAATAAAAATCATGATATCTCAAAATCATATTTAACTAATATTTATATGAATAATTTAACTAATAATATGAATAATTTAACTACTAGAGTGGATGGGCTGTGATTCATATAACTATGTATAAAATACTTTAAAAGAGTACTATTAGATGTGCTTAAAATATTAGCCAATTTCATCAAAGTTCTTAATTCTTGCTGTTTCAAAGTGTCTATCACTACATTTCTTACCTTTTCTCCAACACCACCAACTGAACCAATGGATCCTGGGGGTCCTTGTGGTCCCTGCAGTGGAGGAAAAGGAATACAGTTATCCTTATTCTTGTAATAAAATAACATATTCATAGATACATATCTAGTAGTTCTCAAAGAGGGAGAAAGATATGCAAGATTATTCTAAGACATTTAAACAATGGGACAAAATGATGCTCTTTATTGAGTTGCCAAATTTACTAGATAGCAAATAACTGAATTATATTATATGGGTTTTTAATTTCACCAGAATTTTGAATATATGACAGAAGACTTTCCAACTCTAGTCATACTGGCTGATACTCAGATCATAATTTCAATTTTTTTTCCCATTGAATAGGTCAGATTTAGAGGATAGCTTGTAGATTTGGGGAGTGCATCTAAGTATGACTCTGGTTAAAAAGTATGTAATCCAGGGGTGCTTGTGTGGCTCATTCAGTTAAGCATCTGACTCTTGATTTCAGCTCAGATCATGATCTCATGGTTTGTGAGATTGAGCCCCACATCAGGCTCTGTGTGAAAGCATAGAGCCTGCTTGGGATCCTCTTCTCCCTCTCTCTGCCCCTCCTCTGCTCATGCTCTTTCTCTCTCTCAAAATAAATAAACTTAAAAAAAAAGAATTATGCAATCCATGCAAAAACCAATCTGAACCATCTCTTAGCCTTTATATCATCTCTTAGTCTTTATATTACTTAAAGGGAATTAAAACCCAAAAGCTCTTTTAGTACATCTGCTCTTTGTCTATTTTATCCAGTTCTGGCCTGCCCGAATTGCAACCAGGCATGACAGAAGAGCAACTAAAAACAAGAATAAATGATTTTTTCATTGTGAAAAGGTGAAATCAGAAGAGAGTTTTCAAAATCTAGAAATTTTTTAATGGTAACAATAAGATAAGTATAGCATTGCATTTCAAATCCTGTAATATTGGAAGAGTGGTTCAATTATGAAGCAAGCAAGAGAGCAGGGGGGAGACTGTCTTTATACAATTGAAAGAAAACATTTTACATGGTAAGAGGTGCACATATTATGCACATAATTCTCTAACATATTTTATAATGAATGTGAACTTCGAAATTCTTTTATACTTGTTTTGACTAATTCCCTACAAAGCCTGTTTATTTTTCTGTAAAATGAAATGTAGTGAGTAGATTATTTTTGAGCTCTTGTTCACTTAAATATTTATCAATAGTGCAATCATCTCCATTATGTCTTAGATACCATCCACCATTAAATAATACTGACAATTATGTAAGTTCAAAATAATGAACATATATTTCACAGTTCTTACATCAGCTCCATTGGGACCTTGAGGGCCTCTTGGGCCTGGAGGACCAGGTGGACCCTGTAAGAGATGAATATTAAGGTTTATTAGTGTCAAACCCAAATGCATTTCTGATATTTTCATTTTGTGACCAAGAAGTTTCACGCTCCAAAATCATAATCAGTGGACCATAGCAGGGTTATAAGTCATTCTTGATGGATACAACATCATGTTAGCAAATGATTCTCTACACATAGCTATGAGGAAATTCAGACTGCAGGCAAGCGATATGGTTAAAAATTTGAAAATTAGGCTATTGCTACTATCTGGTACAATTAATTCATAATGGAACAGAAATATGTTATACTAGAATATGCTAGAATGCTAGATTTAAAAAGGAGCATAAATTTGGAATAGAAATGGTGCTTGAGTAGATTTAAAATTTATTAATTCTACAAAAGTATTTTTTATTTGTATATTTTGTTTTTTTTTACGTCAGCTCTCATGTTCTATATGTTAGAAGTGAAATAAGATTAACTACTTAGTTGTCTTCCTAAGATAAATGTTCTTTCCCCTGGCTGTGCATTAAAATTACCTCAGGACTACATTTTACAAAATACTGATGGCCAGAACCCCTTACCCTCAAGGTTGTGATTAAATTAGTCTGTAGTGAATACCAGGGCATTAGTGTTATTTCTAAAGGTCACAGTTTATTTTAATGTCATTGTTGGAAACTTTCTTACTATTAGCTTGTACTAATATGTCAGAGAGAAATGTATTAATGATTCAGGGAACCACAGCAGTCATACCTAGAAAGGAGTTTTCTATGTATCTGATGCTGCTTAAAGAGTATTAGTCAGTTATGTGAGTCAGCAATGTTTATTATGTTCAATGTTTTTAAGTTCATTGTGATGAAAAGAATTCTTTTTTGAAGAAAATAACATCTAAAATGCAAGTATAAAAATATCAAAATACGTATTCTGATGGAACTAAGAACTGGGGGCAATGTTTATTGAAAGGAAGGAACAATTAAAAATACATTCATTACATTTCATTATAGATTTCAATGACCTTGGGTTAATTGTTTCCTTATCCAAGGTAATGCTTAATAAACAAATATATGTATTTCAAAATTTCAGTTAACTCTTAGATTTATACTTAGAGCAGAAAGCCAGAATCGATAAATGCAAATTATTTTGTCATAGCATTCTAATTCAAATAGGATTCCTTATTAAATTAAGAATTTGATTAAAAGTACAAATATTTAATACTATGTTAACATTTGCTACTTATCCAAATGAAGGGTGACTATTATCTATTCTTTACCTGGTCCACTTCAAAGTCTGGAGCTAAAGACTAATAAATAACTGAAGTTTGGCAGTTTATATACACCTCAATAATCCATACACTTAGAAAAAATATATATGCAACAATATATCAACCACTGAATGCTGTATGTTTATAAAACATTAGTCCAAAGTGAGAAAGAGAAAAGAAAGCGATATGTGATGAAAGAAACTTCAATGGTCACAGATACAGATTGGGCAGGGAAAGGAGAAGGCATCAATCTGAAAAGTCATGGCTTTTAGGACTATTTTGTTCAGATTACTAACCCTTAAAGATATTAGTAATGTGAAAATTCACAATATCCATAACATCCTATAAGATATAAACTTACCATGGGACCAACATCCCCATTTTCACCTTTTTCACCAGGTGGGCCCGGCAGACCCTAAGAAAATATAATAAAAAAACAATAAACGTCACTCATGTATTTAAAAAGAACCTTTTGGCCAATTTCTAATATAAAACCAAAATTAGATATAAAGTCAAATTAGAACATGAAATTAAGATTTAGAAGTTATCATGTGTCAAAATACTTGAAACGCAAGTATTAACTACATATAATAAAATCTTATATGTACATTTACAAATAAAATTCATGCTTTCTATAATATTATACTGTTTGATTTTAGTTACAAGGATGAATATATCATTTAACCTGGGAATTTATGGATGCTTAATCATTTGCTCCATCTTTTATGAACATATACACATGTATACAAGGCTGCCATTGCAAAGATTTTCTGAAAAAGTCTTGTCCCAAATTATTTTAGAACATCCTATCCAGGTGAGGTTTTATAGTTGGGTACCAATGTGACAAAATTCTTTTGAAAATAAAACTTCCGATACATTTCCAGGATTATAAATATCTTCTGAATTTTTAACCTTGTTACTTTCACTTCTAGTCCTAAAAAACTACCAGGTCATAAAACCTGCTGTATTGCATTTCCTTTATTCTCTCAAATTCATTTCCTTGATATCCAATAGCAGTGTCACTGCCTTAGGAAGGGTTCTGTGTTACTAAATAAACTCACAGGGCAGGTTACACTCAAATTTCACCTATGTCTTTATGGGAAAATTATTTTATTTCCTCTTGGTCTTCCTAACTAGTTCTTCCATGCAGAACTGTTCATATTTCCTGTTTCATATCTCAACCATATATTGCACATACTTGAATTGTATACTTAAAAACACAATGATGTCACTTGTTTATATACTTACAATTATAAGCTACTTTGCAGTAATTATCAATATTTTATCTCTAGCAATTAGCAGAGGACCAGGCAAAAGTAGGAGTTCATGAAAATGTTGAATGAATGATGAATGAATGAATTCTAAGAAAATAAATCAACAGGAAAAGCTACATGTAATAAAGTGTTGATTGTAACAGTAGCTAAGACTATTAAGATTCTCTATTATTCTAAATGTTTAATCATAGAAAACATAGCTAAGTAAGTTTTGTTATATAAGATATTGGGATATTATAGGGCTATTAATGTGTTACTAATACTCCAAATATGAATGATATATAATAAGTAATAAAACACAAATATAAATAAATATGCATAGTGTAAATTTATCTGTGAAATATGTGTTTAAAATAGGCATGATAATTATTGGACAGAAATAGTAAAAGTGGCAACAGTTTTTAATATGGTAGGATTATGGATTGTTCTAATTTTTTAATGTTTTTAGTATTATTGCCATTATTTATTTACAACTTACACACTCTGTATATGCTTTATTTTTAATACTTGTAAAATAGTATTTCAGACATAATCTATGTAAGAAATAAAAATGCACAATACAAAGTTCTAAATCTCTGCTGGTATTTTAGTCACTTATTAACTTGGCACTACACTGCAGTGGCTGCAAATTATTTGACCGTGACCCACAGTAATAAATACATTTCACTTATTACCCCCTAAATGTGCATGTGCAAAATAGCTGAAAGATGAGTTTCAAAAAGTAATACCTTTAATGCATAGATGATGGTGATCTCTGATATTTTTAATCTGTTTTACCTTATCCTGTTATATTTCATTTTTTTAATGCTGGTAATAACACACTATACGGTTTTTGTGACCTACTAATTCCACATGACTCTCAGTTTGGAGAGCGAGTGCTTTATTGAGTATATTTGTAAACCTTTTTTAATGTGGCATGTATTTATCTTTATGACAAAATCTTAGTTATGGATTTATAATGAACAATATATACCAGGATTTAATCTCCTTTTTCTCAAAAGTCACTTGGATGTCTAGGAAAATAGCCAGTTATTCCCAAATGGTTAATATCATTTGAAAGTAGCTTCTAGAATCACTGGAGAAGTTCCTAGGAGGACATAGCTAGGCAGTATTTGAGTTTAGCCTGCCTAAAAACTACCTGGGAGAGATTGCTAAAATTTAGGTTCCAAGATGCACAACCTTGGAGATTATAATTCATTGATAGAGCACAGAAAACTAAATTCTTAAGTAGGCAGGTAGATTTTAACATTTAATATTTCAAGTTGATTTCGCTAAGTAGCATGGATTGCAACTTAAAGTATAAACATCATATAAATTAATACTCACATTCTTATCTTTTGTCTATGTTTCCACCACCTCCTTTTAGTATAGAGTGAATCTGATTTGGAATCCCCAAATTGAAGAGTATAAAAATAGTAGAGTTCATAGTTTTCTTTTATTTCTGTAACAGACCCAGCTCTGTATTGCCAGCATATTTTTAGGCATATGAGTATTCCTAATATTAGCTCGATAGGGACCTCCCAATAGAAAAACATTGAAATATTTCTTTCTTTCTGATGAAGTCTGGTTATAGTTTAAGTTGATTAAGACAGAATGTTCTTATCATTAAAATTAATACAGACATAATGAGTCAAATTCTTTTGTTGCAGGAAACTAAACGTGCTAAATGGCGCTACGGTGTTAATCAGTGTTCACATGCCCTAACTTTCTCCTAAGGAATAATTTATGCATGGAGATATTCTGTTTTAAGGTCTGTCAATTTAAAATCATTTGCCACTTAAGTGGTAAAATAAAAAAAAAAGAATTTAGGTCAAGAACTATCCTTCTTTACATCTCCTTCATATGCAGACAAATTGTAAACATCAAACTGAAAAATGGAGTCACTTAATCAGAATATTAGATGACTATTATTTATGTATTATAATTGCTAATATCTATTCTGCCATGAAGACTCAATTAAAGGGTGCAGATGAAATTGTGAACATGTTAATTACATTAGCATCTTTTCAGATTCCTGATTTAAAGAGGTAGCTGTGGGAGAATATAATCAATTTTGTAGTGAACTAATTTCTTGAGTCACCCTCATCAAAGAGCACATTTCTTACATTTGTGGAGATGAAGGTAATTTTTCATTTAATATTTTATAAATATAAGCTACAAGGCATGTTCTTTAATCAGGAGAACTAAACTCCTAAATTACAGCCTTATAGAATCAGAGTAATCAGTTAAATGAAAAAGCAGAAAATGAAAGGTAACATATTTACTGGCAATCTAATTTTGAATGCCTTGTTGTTATTTTCAAATATGTGTGTTTTTCACACATGTTGATTTTTAGTATTCATAATTGATCATTTATTTTTGCCTAATAAATATAAAGGGGTAAACACAAATATGAAATGAAGTTTTTGCATTTCCCAAATCTAAAAAGAATTATTTCAGATTAAAATAAAAGCAGAAAATTACAATATCATATTCACTGAGTGCTATAACAATAACTATGATAATATGCTAATTATATTATTTACAATATAATTTGTATAATTATGTATATAATAGGCTACTTAATATTAAAAACAAGCAGTCTATGACTTTACTTATGAAAATAAGGGCAAAAAATAAATTTATATAAACTCAACTTCTATTTACTTTTCTACAACTTAACAAATTGTTAAGGACAGTGATCTAGATGGTTTAAGTTAATCAATTCTAAAATTGTTAATGTGGCATAACTCACATCCATGTGTTACCCAAATTATCATTTAAAGCACAATTTTATAATCTTTCAGATGATCACTAGGTAGGTGTAGAATAAGTACGTGAAAGAAGAAAGCCAGATGTTTCCAAAGTATGTAGGAAGCCGTGAGCATCACATGGAAGAGTAGAAAAACAACTCAGCATAGAAGATGTCTACAATGCAAAGCATTGCCTAACAGTCCAGTTGTAAGGCATATTTGAATGAAAATTTCTTAGCCTACAATGATTTATAATTTCATATTTCTTGTCCTGAATGTGCTTCATGAAATACAAATTATAATTTAAAATAAGTTATTTTAAATGATCAATCTATTGCAAATTGTTTATTTTACCTATTATTGTTTAACATTTGTTCTTGGCAGTGTCTGTTGGTAGTAGTGATGGGCAGATGGCTCTTCTCAAAATGCTTTTAATTTTTGCTAGTCATCTGAAGTACTAATTTTCCTGCTATGAGACTTGCAAAAGAATCCTTCTAACCTCTCGCTTTTAACTCTCAGCCTTAAATAAGGTTGTAGTTCATTTTTTAAGCAAAATGGGAATGAAGAACAGAGGTGTAATACCTAGGGTAGGGCTAACATTTAAATAAAACAGTAATTACGGTTAAACATTGTATCCAGGCTTCTAGATAGAAAAAAGGAAAGCTACTTTGTTTTACATCCACCTGAAAACCTGGTATGAGAAGAAGGTGGACAGGACAGCGTACAAAATGCCCAGAGCATCTTACCTGAAGACCTATTGGACCAGGAGGTCCTGGGAAACCTCTTGCACCCTCATCACCCTTTTGTCCAAACATCCCCTGCTGACCTCGGGGACCTGGCTCACCATCACCCCCCTAGAGAAGAGCAATGACAATGATCACAAGCCGGAAAAATCACAATTCTGATACAAGTCATCACAAAAATATAGCTATTTCTAATTTAATCAAAGCTGGTCTATTTACAAGGAACCAAGTAAAAAAGATTAAATTTCCATTATCTGCTGCAAATGCACCACTGTTTGTTTGGTTTACATTCTTTGTTTCTGGAGCATGACTGAGTTTGATTTTCTCATCTATACCAAGTGAAGTAAAAGCTGTCTATCAAGGGGAAAATAATGTTCAGAATTTACTACAAATTAAGTACTTTTTAACTCATTATTCTTTTGAAATGAAGTCATAACATTTCTTGTTTATAAAGATCAGCCTGGTTAGCTATATTAGAAAATGTATATTTGGCTCAACATTAGACATAGTTATAACCACACAAAATCAACTGGTTATGTGACAGTTCATAAATTTAATCAGGGAACCATGAGGATATAAATTCGCTGAACAAAGAGAAATACTTACAGCAATTCCAGGGGCACCAACAGGACCTTGAAGACCTGGAGGTCCAGGAGGACCCTGTGGTGAGATAAAAATCAGTAATTTTGAAACCGAAGCCAGAAGAGCCTCAGCTATAATAGTGCAGAACATTTGATTGATCAAAGTCTATTATGCATCTTTCTACTTCTATGGAAAAGTCTCTTGCATTTGGAGCAGTCAACCATTATTTATTTCACTTCTTGAGACTCAGACTTGCCTATTTGTAATCAGCTTTAAGTTGGTAGTTATCGAAAGCACTCTCATCTGTAATGCAGTGGATATTTAAAAATGGATTTTTATGCTAACACAAATCACATTGAAGTTTCACATTTGAAAAATTTCAAAATGCCAGATTTCTTTAATGAGATATGTATGATTCAGAAAGAGCAGTTAAAAGATCTATCTATACAATATTTTCTAGTGAATATTGGGGTAAGGATTCCATACAGACAGAATATAGTGATACACAAAAATTTAGAATTTCCTTCATATGAAAACATATGCATATGTGTATGCATATGTATATGTATGTATGTATGTATGTATATATTAAGTATACCAGGCCTCCTTATTTGAGCAATAGATTTCAATAGGTTTATGAGTCTTACATGCATAAATATTGCTTCTTAACTGTCTTTTTTTTTACATACATAACTACATACATTTTACATACATAACTACATACATTACTACACTACAAAAGATCCTGGCACTAAAGAAAAACAGTCATTGGACTATATTGTTCGTCACAATAACTGCTATGTGTTGGGAATAGTACTTAAAGGTTCCAAAAGCATGGTTCATAAACCATTGGGGTACCTGAGGCATTTTTAGGTTTCCATCAGGTCAAAATCCTTTTTATAACCACACTAAGACACCATTTCTCATTAAATCACAGGGATATTTGATGCAAAAGCAATGAAGGTAAACTTGCTGATGACTTAGTCTTATTGTGAGACTTTTAGGGTTAGAAGTACTGTGTATCTTAACACATAACTTCAAAAAGAGGTTTAATTAGAACTGACTCAATCTCAACTGAATAGTTGTCAAAGAGATAATGTACTATGGACATTACAAGTAGGTAGTAAATACTACAGAAAAATATCCCTGGTCAATAGCCAAAAAACAAAACAAAACAAAAGTTAAATGAATAATTCCACTCAATAAGAATTAGGAAACTCACGTTTTCTCCTTTGTCACCCTTGCTGCCTTTCTGTCCTGGTTCACCAATTTCACCCTGTATTGGAAAGAGTTGAGTTAAAGTTTATCCCTAATATGTCATGCCTGCCGTTGCAATTGTCATCACTATCACCCATTATTAAATTTTACTTTAAAGTAATTCTATACTAGTGTTTCATGTCACTGTTTAACTTGTGAAATCTGGGGGCGCCTGCATGGCACAGTTGATTAAGTATCTGACTCATGATCTGGGCTCTCATCACGATCTCACAGTTCATGAGTTCGAGCTCCACATCAGGCTCTGCGCTGATGGCGTGGAACCTGCTTGGGATTCTGTCCTTCTCTTTTCCTCTGCCCAACTTGTGCTCTCTCTCTTTCTCAAAATAAATAAATAAACTTTAAAAAATGTAAAATATGGGTTTTCTCTGCTACTGTTTCTAATATTGATATAGATTGATATTGATATTGATATAGTAAAGATATAGATAACCCAAAGTCGACTGAACTTTGAAGCATATTACAACTGGATTTTTAATTCACAAAATCAATTTTATCTGAAAAATCACCACAACAAGCTGATAATGGAAGTATATTAACAAAAATATAATTACATATTAATCAAAATTCTTAATTAATTACTTCTTTCTCCTGGTTTTCCAAATGCTAAAAATGTTGCACATTATCAGATTACTGGCTCATAAATTGTGTTATGGCATTTCACAATATTAGAAAACACCTTAGATACATACACATAACAATACAGCTATGCATTCAGAATCAAAAGCTTAAGGGGCGCCTGGGTGGCTCAGTCGGTTAAGCATCCGACTTCGGCTCAGGTCATGATCTCACAGTTCGTGGGTTCGAGCCCCGCGTCGGGCCCTGTGCTGACAGCTCAGAGCCTGGATCCCGGTTCGGATTCTGTGTCTCCCTCTCTCTCTCTGCCCCTCCCCTGCTCACACGCTCTTGCTCTGTCTCTCAAAAATGAATAAACGTTAAAAAAATAAATAAATAAATAAAAGGGCTTAAAATCTTCATTTCTACGTTTGGTAAAAGAGATGTCCAGTATTATCAAATAGGAATGTAAACTATTGTTTTTTTGTTTTTTTATTTTTCTTAAATGTTTATTTTTCAGAGAGAGAGAGACCGAGTGTGAGTGGGGGAGGGGCAGAGAGAGAAGGAGACACAGAATCCGAAGCAGGCTCCAGGCTCTGAGCCGTCAGCACAGAACCTGATGCGGGGCTCGAACTCACAGACTGCGAGATCATGACCTGAGCCAAAGTTGGATGCTCAACCGACTGAGCCACCCAGGCGCCCCAGAATTTAACCTATTTTAAGTCTTCTTTTGCAATATCCAAGACACAAGGGCAAAGCCTATACAAGCAATGACTTCAATTAGTTTTACATTTAGTTCAGAAACACATATATTTGAAAATAAATAAGCAATTTTGCCATGTGCTATTTTTTCTCTGTACCATTTTTCTTGTGTTCTCTTTTTTTGTTTACATCCAACACACTATTTCCTGGATAGATAATAGTATTCAAACTGTAAATTAAAACCTTTGAGCACATGGAACATGCATGAAACTTTGAAAAAACTGTCTTGAGATTTGGCATCTAATCTTCAGAAATATTAAATCTAGGATTCTTGAGAAAAAACTTGCATTTTCATAGGATGTACTCATATGAATGCAGAATACCAACCTTGTCTCCATCTTCTCCAGGCGAGCCTGCAGGCCCAGCAGGCCCTGGGAGACCCACAGGGCCTTGGACTCCATCTCTCCCTGCAGGGCCTTGGGGACCTTTTTCTCCCTGTATTGAAAATCCAGCAGACCATTACTCTGCTGTAAGAAACCATTAAGTTACCTGTTTATTAGGATTTTTAAGTACAGCTGCAGCAGGTCATACTCTGAGTTCCAAACTTGACAGATAAATTATTTAATGTTAGCAAGTAGAAAATATTTTCAATTAACAAATGATGACACAAAAGATACCTACATACTTTCCTGACTAAGAACACCATCCTCGCTAACTGATGAAGGAGCATGAGGCAGGCTGAGGGGTAAAGCACAAGTTGGTGCTTCCCCGCCCCCCCCCCACACCCCAGGTGGGATCTGTGTGATATTCCTCAGACACTCCTGGCTAGCCAAGAACAAAGGAAAGGGGTTTAAGTGCTTGCCATGGTGATGTGGGAAACTAAGGCAAATGAAAAATTAAATTCCCTTACTGCCCACAGCCCATTGACAAGCCCTTGAAATAGGCAAAGTGACCTCTCTCTAGGAGCTCAACTCAAGGATCACACTCTGCTAGGGACAAAAGAGAACCTTAGCTTAACATTGTCCCAACCTCCAGGATCCTATAGTCAACTTCCTTTATCTCAACTGCACCAAGATATATACGCTGGCAATCATACTCCAAGCTTATGGTCCCACGATATACATCTAAAGGGTCTCGTGACTGAGGTTTTATTAAATGACAATAAATTGTATTTTCCTAGCAACAGTTTGCCCCTCAAGGTCCTGAAAACCTTGCTTTCAAAATTCCTTAGAGACTTACTCTATCCCTGACCCCCTCTCAACCTGAGGTATATAATGAATTACCCGTCACCACACCATGCAGCTCTTCCTGCCCACGGGTCCTATCCCCATGCTTTCATAAAATCACCTTTTTGCACCAAAGACATCTTCAAGAGTTATCTAGGTCATTGCCTCTGGAGCACCCCACCATCACCCCAAAACTTCATCACTAACAATTTATAAATCTCAGGCTATGGCCCACAAAAGTAATTGAGACTCAACTTAGAATTTTTCCTTCAAACTCACATTTCCTAATCAAGCATTGTATTTTGGTAAATCAGATGCTTGATGTTTATGAAAATTCACTGAGCTTTTACTTTTTTTTGGTGGTGCTACTGAAATAGCTGGGCTCTGAAACAGGCCTAAGAAATCATAAAATGCATTTTCCCATATAACCAACTTTTTGCTTTATGCATCAGCTTTTTCTCCTTTTAACAAATGCATCATGGATTTTCCTAGATTTTTATATTTTAATTCACTCCTGCCTTTACAGATTCAAAATGATAAGGCTGTTAGCTTTGTTTATTTTTTGACAACGACAATATTTTCCTATTTTTAAAATACCTCTATTGTGCAATTTAAGAAAAAAATAGTGCCTTGATAATGAGGATGACATCTATTTTCCATTAAAATTTCTTTCCAAGTATAAAGTAAACTATCTCCTAAAGGTCAAGATTTCATCAATTTTGCAGAAGGTATATATGGCTGATTGTTCCCAGTGGTTCTCTCTGCTCTCTTGTTATAGAGGCTGGGAATCCACAATTCTTAAGCTCCTGCCTTTGTGTTACCCTGTTCCCCACCCTCCTTCCCTTACCACCTCCTGTCCCTTTACAATGACTAAGTTTTATCTGTTTTATCTCTTGAATGTATTTACTTCAGTTTATCTCCACCACAAACACCTTATCCCAAGATACTATCAGCCTTCCTTTGAACAACTGAAATAACCTTTTTCTTTTCTCACATCTATTCTCACCTCCAAACTATTCCCCATGCTGTAACCAGAAAGACAATGAGATCATCTTACCAACATTCTTCAATCAGTTTACTTGTTTACCATTCCTAAGATATAGACTAAGCTGTTAGTGCAGCCTATCATTATCTATCTCCTCCTACCTGCCCAGCAGCATCTGGCCTTCCCTGTTGCACTGGCTTTCTAGAATTCCAACTCCCTCTAGACTTTTTTTCAGTTAAATCTGATTCCATGCTACTCCTGTCACTTTGCCTGAATCTACCTAGTTGGACCCTTCCCCTAGATAATTCCTCCTCACCTTTTACACTCTACCATCAGTGTCCTGTCCAAGGAAATGCCCTGATTCCAGCTCCATTCCATTACAAGCTGACTTTTCCTTCATATCACTAGCCACAGCTTGTAATTATACATGTACTTAGTGGTCCTTCGCTTATTATCTAATTGCCCCATCAGGCAATAAATTGTGTGAGGGCAGAACTATGTCTGTTTTTGCATTCCATTGCATCCCTCTGGCCTGTGGCCCAGAGTAGCCACTTAAGGAATATTTGTTGAGTTGATTACTTACTGACAACAAAAATAACAAACTATCTATAAAACAAAGTTAACTTGTAAACCGATTTATTAATTTCTTAGATTCCATATGACCTGGTTTCTCAAAACTTTCCCCAATTATCATGCAAGACATACCCCTAGTGTCACCTTGGAGACCTTTTATTTCCTTTAAATCAAATATTGCAATATCTCAAACCTATTTATACTCCAAAAATGTGCTGTGTTATTCACAGGGAACTTCACTATTTTAACCACATCGCTGATTCAGATACTTCTCCTTAAATGTGGATTTCTTTTAGAGCTTGGACTCCAAAAATCAATTCTTTTATACGAGAGTATCCATAAATAAGACACATTAATTCTTACCTGCCTTCATTATAGTACACATGATTGCTAGCCAAGAATCACCTGCCATTTATTTCTTCTGATTCTGGTCTGTGTGGAGTCAGGAGAAAATCTTTCAATTGCTCTACACCACACTAAATTTAGATTCTTCATTTACAACTCTGCAAGATGACAAACTCTTCCTCCATTATGTATGCATCTCCTGGCCCACAGTCTATGGGACTACCAGAAACATCATCCATCTCTCCTTAAGCAGTCTTTATTTCATCATTTCTACCCCTTTGCTAATATTAACAGCTGAATCTTACCTTAACATTTTGATAGAAGCAGGTACTCATCCCCATGTCCTTTCACTTGGCATGATCTTGTATTTAGCCTGTACCTGTACCCTATTCACAGAATCCACCCCTCCTTACTCAAAAGTCAATTTATTTTCTGGTTATAATCCACCCTTTTTGTGACAACTCTGGTCCACAAACATGATGATGATGGCTCACTGAAGATTTATTATCACAATTCTACAAAGTAATTTAGAACTACCATTTCATCTAATCCTCACGAAATACTGTACTTATCTTCTTTTCCTGGGTTTTGGGAGGTTAAATAGCTTAGCCAAAATCATGAGCTAAACAAATTACAGACCTGAATTCCCAGCCAAATTCTGATTGGCTCAAAGTTGGCAGCTCTAGTCTACTCTGACACCCTTAACTTCCTCACTCTTCACTGGTTCTTTTCTTATTATTGGTTGTGGATAAATACATGTGCATCATAATAACAAGAGGCAAGGCATTCAATTCTGCTTGTATTTCTACCTACTGTCCCACTATTTTTTAGCCATATGGCTTACTTGGGTTGCTCTACATGTACCTATCCCACTTCTTTATCAACCGCCTTCATTTGAACCCCACTGTAATTATCCATAAGAATTATCATGAATGCCCAACAGACCAAGTCCTGTTCTCTCATTTTCCTTCTACTCAGCTTTCAGTATTCGTGGTCTTTTCTAATATTCAACAAAGGATACTTTTTAATCTCTCGGCCCTCATGATGGTGTGCCCTGGATATATTTTCTAGCACTCAAGGACCTTTTTTTTTAAAGCCATTTTATCCACATTTATGAATGAGTTTGTTTTAATCTTGGAGGATGAGAATTTTTTAGGGAAATTTATATGATTAAATCAAAAGCAGAAACAAAAATAGAGAAATCTTGACAAAGAAACGTAAGCCTAATGAACAGACTATAGCCCATAATCACTTAAAAATAAAAAATTTAAATCCAATAAATATAAGATAAAATAATTGGTTAAATGTTTTCCATGTCATTCACTGTAGATCAAAATTCAAATTACATGAGAAGAGCAGCCACTTTCTATGGGTTTCGTTTACAGACTTTGGAAATATTGGATATGAACTTGTAATACAAGAGGAGTGAAAAGTGCATACTTCTAATATAAAGCAGCAAAGTATAGTTTTAATCAAAACCCCAATTTTATTTTTTAAAAGGAGCAAAATCAGAAGCCTTTTACATTATAATATCCAACTCCCTCACAGGTCTTAGAGTTTCATAAAGTGTGGGAAAATGTCATCTCATTTAATTGAATTTGAAATTTTCTCTATTATAAATATAAAAAGAGGTGTGTTTATATGCCAGGCACATATGCAGAGAGAAGGCAGTGGAGTATGAAGAACTAATATCCTTGAATAAAAAGTAATAACTTGTGCAAAATGGCAGTATAATATATTTTCTCCTTGAAATTACTTACAGGAGCACCTTTCTCTCCAGCTGGACCAGGAGGACCCTGGGGTCCTGGACGCCCTGGCAATCCAATTGGGCCAGCTGTACCCGCTGATCCGCGTTCTCCTGGTGAGCCCTAGTACACGGGGAAAAAAGGTATTTTATTATTAGTGATGGGAAACTGGCTTAAGAATCACTTATTTAATAATAGAGTCTCATAGTATAGTAAATAATGTAAAGTCACTTTTAGACAATTCAAAGATCTCAAATAGGAATAGTTGTACTATTTGAATGATTAATTTCTAGCCCCAATATTAAGCACAGATATTGAAATTAGGAAACTTTGATATAAAAATTTTAATTTTTAAAGCTTTAATGTTTACAAGTATCTTTTTTTTCATTTAAGTGTTCAAAATGGTTCACAATGCTTTATGAAACACGAATCCAATAAACAACTTATATGATTTACTCCTGTATTATTACGGATTGGCAGAATACATTTTCTAGGCTAGTATTTCTCAAAGCAATTTCTGGGCTTCACCTCAAACTTGCTGAATCATAATTTCAAAGTCCTAAAAAAGAGTTCAGAAATTGTCACTGCATTAGGCTACAAATATAATTTTTTACATAATAAAGTTTGATAATCACTATCCCAGAGATTGGACTTTTTCCCAGAAAATAGGTCCTTAATTTATCTTAGAGTCTGACAGGGATCGTTGGGTTTTATTATGAACACTGACAGTATAATTCATATAATTAGGTATGTCCAATTGAGTTTCAAAGAAGATGCCATATATTTTCAACTAATTTGCTTAAAAAATACCTAATATGTAAACTTAAAAAAATAACATGTAAGACATTTAATAAATCATTATTTAAAGAAAGAATAAAGGAAATGCAAACATATTTACTAAGTCATGTAAAGCTCAAGTTAACCTATTTACTATTTCCAACTTTATTTAATGAAAAATAACAAGAACTTTGTCTTTGGATTAGATCCCTGGATGGATGGCTAAGTTGTAATTTGCCATTTTCTTTTGTGATTGAACTAAATGTGAAATATTAGAAAATAAGATTACTAGCAGTTTTCCTTAAAATGAAGATATTTAGATAATAACATCATTTCAAAAATCATAGAAGAAATGACTTATAAAAGCTGGACAATACAATACCTTAACATTTATTTTCTAACATTATACTTCCCATATAATTGGAAATCTTTTTATTATACAAATATGAATTATTGACTTTGTTCTAATTTATATTTTATTAGGTAGAGAATCAATTCCGTATGAACACAAGAACAGTGATAATAATGACAACAGTTTGTATCGACATAGTGCTTTACAATTTACAAAGCCATTCCACATTCATTTTGTCATTTTTATTCTCACAAAAAACCCACTGAGTTGACAGAAGCCTTAGCATGTCAGTTTTAAAGGTGAGACCCCTGTGGCTCAGGGGTCATTTATCCTTCTCATAATCATGTAGCTAGTCAAGGGGAGCCTGGAGGGCTCAGCTGGTTAAGCATCCAACTGTGGATTTCTGCTCAGGCCGTGATCTCATGGTTTGTGGGTTTGAGCCTACATTGGGCTGTGGGCTGACAGCATGGTCCCTGCTTGGGATTCTCTGTCTCCTTCTCTCTGCTCCTCCCCCACTCATGCTGTCTCTGTCTCAAAATAAATAAGCTTTAAACAAAAAGAAAAATCATGTAGCTGGTCAAAATAAATGCTGACCTTGCACTCCTTGTGCTTTGTCCACAAAGCCACCACTGTTTCTCTCTACTGGTGATATCAGTGACTCCCAAGGGTTATTTAATTGGAATTTCTTTACATTTAGTGCCTATTCAATTGTATCTAAATAGTCAGTGATTACAAAAGATTACAAAAATATTTACTACTTAACTTCCTGATATGATTTTTTCTAGCTAAATTCACAAGGTACAGAGAATAGTTTTTATGTAGCCAGGTCTCTGAATGCTAAAGCAATTAAAAGGAATTAACAGACTATAGATTTGAAATTATTGGCAATAATCTTAAGTGTGCCACTAGAAAAAGTGATTTTGTCTTTAATTTTTTGCTTGTTTGTTATAGGACTATTTGAACCACTGTTGTAGATTTTTTAATTACAGTGTATCTTAAATTTAGGAGACAAATAATTTGGAGAAACTCCAAAAATATGGTGAAAGAAATCATGAAATTTAAGCTTGATATAAACAAAAAGTGACATTTTTGAGCTATAATAAGTACATATTTAAAAACAAACCCAGAAATTGTTCCTCATATTGCATAATAATTAATCAAGAGTTGTTTGAAAATTAAATTTTCACCAATTACATATTTCAAATACTAAAGAAGAAACAATTACAAAGGAAAATTGCAGTTTTTTAGACAATAAACATCTAGCCTCTGTAAAAATGTTTTGAAATTCAATAATATTAAAGAATATATATACATATATATGTGTATATATAATGTATGTGTGTGTGTATGTGTGTGTGTGTGTGTGTGTGTGTATATATATATATATATATATATATATATATATATTTTTTTTTTTTTTTTTTTTTTTAGAGAGAGAGAGAAAAAGCGTGAGTGGGGCAGAGGGCAGAGGGAAAGAGAGAATCTTAAACAGGCTCCATGCTGCACGAGGCTCAATCCCAGGACCCTGGAATCATGACCTGAGCGGATATCAAGAGTTGGACACTCAATCGACTAAGACACCCAGGCGCCCCTGTTAAAATATTTTATGAAAAAAAAAAGTCAACCACAAGTGGCATAAGTATTAACCAGGTGGCATACTTTGGATGAATAATTTGAGAGGCCAGTGCAGAAGAAAAAAATAAGAGTAGAGTCCTCTAAGTATTTTTGCATTCAAGAGGTACTGCTCTAAAAGTGAAAGGAATATAAAGATTTGTCTCTACTTATTAGAGAGAGGGAGGTCAGAAGCAAAGTCTGGAGGATAAGGTTGAGGGCAAGGAGGAGGGAGGGAGAGAGAGGTAGGGAAAGGAGGGAGGAGCAGAGAGAGAGAAACAGAGACAGAGAGGAGGAGGAGAGAAGAGAGAGAAACAGAGAGAGAAGTAGGTGGAGGAAAGGAAGAGTGAGGAGAAGAACAAGAGGAATAAGAACAAGGACCATGAAACTGAGAGAAATAGAAAGGTGTTCTTTGAATTACAAAGAGAGAAAGATAAAGCGCTTTTTTTTTTTTGTAATAGAAAAATATCACCAGAAGACAGTATATAATGTGACTCCCTAAAGATAAGTCTCTACTTATCTGAAACACTGGTGCAGACCACATGACCGCATTACATTTCTGCTTTAACATTTTACTTGTAAAATCTCAGAAAAGGATTACTACTCATTAGTGTTGTCAAAATCTAAACTAAGCATCCAATTTAAGTGCTGAGATATTTTATTTGTAATTGACTGTACAAAAAGAGATGCAATTTTGATTTGTCAGGCCATGAAATCTTTCTCTTTAATTCTGTTTGACATTAAACCCCCAAATGTTGGAAGACTACCCAAAGAAGATATCATATTAGACTGTATTGAGGTCGACAAGCATGAGACTAGAATGATAAGAAATTCACTAGGAAGCAGAAACTTATATTTAAAAAATGTATTATTTTCCAGTTATCGAGCCTATTAAGCAATTATTGTGTCATTTTCTCTGTATATGCAATATAATTTAATTCCAATATAGTTTGCTTATTTTTCAGATAAATACCGTAAGGGCCTGATGTGCCATAATCCACACAAAGATCTTCCTAAGTACTGAGTACTTCATAAATAGTGTTAGAAAAGAAAAAAAAAGAATCCTTGATTGTTTGTACCACTATAATTCAAACATACTGTGCTAAATCTTAATAAATAGGAGAAAGAGCCATTTAAGACCACTTCTACCAGAATGAGCTCATATTCATTGAACATCCTCTAAAATGAGAAAACTTCAAAGAATATGGCAATGCTTATGTCATTCATCTTAATAGTCATTCTCTGTCATTCTTATAGTTCATTTAAACTTTGTTAATCATTAGAATCTTTGCTTCTTGTCACTGTTACTTACAAGCTTTTTTTTGTTTTTGTTTTTTATTTAACTTTCAAAACCAAAGAATTGTTTTTAGTTTGGAGAATTATTCAACACATTTGTGGGACTTTTTCATTATGTTCCACCTTTGATTTTTAAAAGCTAACTATTCCTTCTTATGTACAGAACTCTATAAACAATTTGGATAATGTATCTTTTTGAGAATGTATTTATCCTTGATCTCCCCCCGCCCAAATACTCATATACACATGCTCAGAATTTTTTTACTTTAGATTTTAGTATTGTAATGTGTAAATTATTTTCTCCTAATATATCATAGATTTCACTGTCCCTCTAATACAATATGCCTGCTGTTACCTCTGAATTGTTGGTCACACTTACCTTCTACCTTGGAAAGTCTTTGGTCTTTTCCTGCACTGTTTAAAAATTCTAGCCATTCTTTAGGCACAGGATGACAACTGTCTTTTCTAAAGGTTGTACTATTCTGAGAATTTAAAGCATGAAACATCCTTCTAAATGTTTCTTGCACAACTTACCGTAGTATGCTAGGCTTTCTACCATTATTTTCTGAAGGAATAAACGCACCATTGGGCATACTGAATTTTGTTCTGTAAATATCCCTATGATTTCTTCATCAATACTTCCAAAGCAGAAAATATTTACTGTATGCATCAAATAATTATAAGTAACAACAATAAATGTAAGAACATGATAATAGAATTAGAGATATGCACTGGTGTTTCCATGAAATATATGAACATAATAGATATGTTGAAAATTTAGGGTCTAGGGGCACCTGGGTGGCTCAGTCACTTAAGCGTCTGACTTCAGCTCAGGTCATGATCTCACAGTTAATGAGTTCCAGCCCTGCATTGGGCTCTCTCCTGTCATCACAGAGCCTGCTTTGGATCTTCTGTTTCCCTCTCTCTCTGCCCCTCTCCTACTTGCGCTGTATCTCTGTCTCTCTCAAAATAAATAAATTAGCTTTAAAAAAATTAGGATCTAAATGTTATTATGTGTAGTCAATAGAAATTTCCCAAATTTGCAGGAAAGAGAGAATCAATTGAATATATATTTTATCTAGAAAATGTGGTATTACAATTAAGAGAAATATGTATTTCCTTAACTGGATACGTTATGCCAAGAAGCTATATGAAAATAATGATTAGCCTTACTTAAGAAAAGAATGCTTACTAATTTTCTACAAAAGTCTGTTTAATATTTAACATTAATCAAATAAAATGTTCATGTACATCAAGTCAAGAAAGAATGCTGATTTGGATCAATAACAATGTGTACAGTTTGTAGATATTATATGCTATTTTTTATGGTGAAGCTTAACTATTTTAATTACTCCCTTGGAGCATTCATAAGATTAAATTTCAGATTGCCATCTTGCTTGTAGAACCTGCATTAAAATTAACAATAAAAACACATTACTTTCCTGCAGTTAAAATATTGCTTCATGATCTTGTCACAGATCATTAACTTTGAAACAGTAGATGAAAACAATAAGAAGACTATCTGGATGTATATTTGTGCCCTAAAGTACAACTGTGATTTCTTTTTCCATTAGTTATTTCAAACATTCTATAAGTCTAGATATTTCTAATAACAGCATGCTCTGCAATGATTTTGTTTTATACATCTGTAAATGAATAGTGAAAATCTCTGATGATACCTACCTATTAAGCAAATGGTCTTACAAACTTGCAAATCTTTTAAAAATATTCCCAGGCCAACTTTTAAAAGAATAAGCCTTATGAATCGCTTAGTCCCAACTGAATCATTGGAGAAATCTCATAAAAAAAAATGTAAAACCAATATTAAAAAGAGAACCTATTTACACATTCCACAAACACATAGTTAGAATCTACTTTCTTCTGACACTGACTGGGAATACAAAATGTATTAGGGTAGGTATCAGCCCTTGAGAAACGTTGCAAATCCATTTTTTTCCATAAAGGGTAGACATTTATAGTGATAGAAATTATTACATAGCTCTTTAACCAGCTTAGGTAAGGAACAGTGGGCTTTATAATTGTCAGATAAATAAAATTTTCCATTTAAAACAAATGCATTTGGGTTTCAACATAGATTAAATTGATAAGTGATCAGCTCCACAAAGGTGGGATTTTTGCTTATTTTTTTCACTGACCTCCAGAACTTTGAACAGTTACTAGAACATAGCAGACCCTAAGTAAATAAACATGTCAGTTGTATATGTGATCTTTTTCCTTTCCAGCAATGGAGCCACTAACATTCCCATCTTGAGCAAACTGACCAAGCACTCAATGGCTCACATTTCTCACCAATAAAATGGGGACAGAAATAGTTTGCCTTCAGGTTTTTGTGATGCTTCATGTGGTGATACCTCTAAGTTTCTTTGAGCAATGTCTGTCGTAAGGTATAAATGCAACAGATCTTAAGAGAACTGTCCATGAACATCTATATATTTCAAAAATAGATATGCAATCTCAAAAGAGCGTAGTGGTAAAATTCAATAGGGAAAAAAAAAAAACAACTAAGGTCCAGAATTTTATATGATATATTTAAGGTTATACTATTAGAAGAATGGTAGAGATTTTTCCACAGAATAATATCTTTAATCCTAATTTAAACTGTTTGTATACTCATGTTTTACATCAATGGTGAATATTTAACACATCAAAATTGCTTAAATGGAAATAACTCACCAAAAAAGGGCTAAAAACTACAGAAATATCATTTTCCCACTTCATTATTTCCATAGCAATGGGAACATGGCAAATTAAAAGTTTTCCAAAGGCATTCAGTAGTTGTCTTTTTGTTTTATTGTTTTCTTTGCTGTGCAAAAGCAAAGGCAATAGAATATGTTGACTTGCATGAATTATAATAACCATAATATCATAAAATATTGTGATTTTAATAGTAAATATTAATCACTACAGGTCACATGTTTTCAGTTGAAAGGTGAACATTTAGCTGCTTTTAAAAGGGAGAATTTTACATTTCTCGATTTAGTTACCTTTCTTTAACTTTATGTTAGCCAATCCTCTTCTGCAGCCCTTTCCCCTAAACTTTACAATGAAAATAAAACAAGAAGCAATAGTATCAGTTTATGTTCTTGGAGCAAAGAGAACAGTGGTTATTCCTCTAACTGTTCAGACACAGGAGAACATCCAGATAAGCATTTCCTGTTATTTTCACTGGGTGTTTCATATTCTGAGGAACGTTTGTAAAGTAAACAAATGTGGTAAACAGAGAAATGATCTCATCAGGATCCAGTTAAAAGGCAGCCCACTAGAGAGGAGTTTTATAAGAAGAGAAAACTAAGATCCAGGTTATACGGTTCATCTAAGGTAACACTTAAAATAAGGGTAGAGATTTTTTCCACCCTTTTTTATTTAAAGCACGAACACAAGTTTTTACAAACTGGAATAATTCAAGTAGAAGGAGGAAAAAAATCTGCCCTTTCTTTTAAGGCAAACTTGACCTTCACGGCAAAATGAGTTTGAGGAACCCCCAAACTCCCCAGATTACACATGTTGTAGATCATAAAGCCAAAAATTCAGATAAAATATCAAGCATTACCAGAATATAAAGCATAAATACTAAATGATTAAGTCAAAATCTTGCAATATCTCAGTCTTTGGCCTTTAATCCCTACCATCTCTATCCTTTGGTCATCCCTGATTGGATGTCATAATAACCTATTATTATAAACTATAATAAACCTATATAATAAACCTATTATAATAAACCTGGATTCCAATAGAGAAAATGCACTCTATCTCAAAAAGTATGGTATATGATGAATTAATCAGTAGGTATAATCCTTTTAAGAATTTATCTATTCCTTTGATTGAGGACTAGGTAAAAGCCAGTGAAAAGAAAATTCTCTGGAATTGGGTGTAGAAAAAAAAATTAGACAAAAATAAGAATTATGATAGGAAACACATGTAAACTCCTAAGAAAGAGATGACAAGAAAAAATAATAGCACACAAAGAGGAAAAGGAGAGTCAGAATTATCAGCAGATAGTCATGAAATAGAAATCATAGGAAAGTATGGATGGCACAATTTTGAAATCTTGGACATTCACCTTTATAAGCTCTACGTCTGGCCCCTTCTCATATATACTATCTCCACATTAACTGCAACCATTCTCAGGGGGAAAAATGTGGTTGTAAGAATGTAAGCCTTTTATTAAATGCACTATTCTGTTTTAATCCGCTTATTTCTAGAGAAATAACTATTGGTAAGGAGGTGGTTCCATATCAGAAAAAAACATATGCACAAGAGAGTTTGTTTAGGGAATACACTTTCCTTGATTTTCTTTTGTGAAAATATAAGTGGTAGGTACAATCTGAGAATTTACTTGCATAAGTATGTTTATATATTGTGTATTTACACAAATATAAAATGTTTACTCAAGTTTATGTTCAACATGTGAGAAAAATTCTTCACTGCCTTCCTCTCTTGCCACTCAGTCCTTGGTTGCTTTCTGCTTTGTGTGTGTTCATCAAGACATCCACTTAGTAAGTAAACCCCCTGAGATCAGAAAACATGCTTGTGCTTTGACTGACATCTATTATCAACTCTTGTGTACAACATCATGCATACAGTGAGCGGTTGGTTTTTGCCAAACTTTAAAAGCCCAAAGTCACAGCACCTGTTGGGATCATTTTGTTTATCTTAAGTGGGAACACTAAAAACTGTTTCTTAATATATTATCACTTCTGGTAGCACAACCTTTAGAAAATTTGCTTTCCATATATAAAACTGATTTTTATTTATAGCTACAATTAGAACATGGAAAAATCATTGTTCTCATCTTGTCTTCTTTATTCTATATTTTAAGAAATTACTTATTATTTATTATGTTGTTTTATCTACTTCATATCTGTCTTCTTCAGTATACCATAAGCTATTTGCAGGAAATATCTATTTAATGAATCTGTATAATTTTAGCTTAATAGACTGGCTAATGTATTCAGATATTTAATTATAGTTTTTCCATAAGAAAAGATGTATAGCAGTTTACAAAGAAGACATAAAATTTAAGAAAATATAAATAAAAAGACAAAGAAAAAGAAATAGGCAAAAAAATAGATAAGACAGTAGCCTTTTATGGCAAAAGATAGAACCAACAATATTAGTAATCTAAAAATGCATACTATAGACAAATGTCCTTCCCAACTTCACGCCATAATCTACTGATGGGTTATGAAATCAATTCAATGGGTCCTGTCCAACACTTAAAAAATTAATTATAATAAAATAGTATAGATAATATTAAAGCATATCACATGTACTTTTTTGATAGAACTGAATTTGGAAAGTTCCTAAATTTTGACCCTATGATTTCTGTAAGTCAAAGCCAAAAGAGAAATCAATTTCACAATTCATAAGTTAAAAGGGGATGGGGAAGCTAGCTAACTGCTAAAGAAATTACAAAGATTTCTAAAGCTAGGAGTAGCAAGAGATTTCTTCTAAGGATATTCATAACGAGGGCCCTGCATCAAGCAATCTCTCATATCCTCAAACAGATCCCTTTGGTTGATAAAACTCTACACATCGTAGTTCCTCCAAGCATAAGCCAATGACATCACAGCTAGACCTTTCAGAGTTCAGTAAGCCCGCTTCCGTAGGATATCATAGCAATGTGACAAAGATAACCCAGACTGTATTTCTGACTGAATGGATTATGAATAAAGAGAATGAATGTCAAAAATATTTATAAATAAACATATGGACACAAGGTTGGATGGCTGGCTATTAAATATTATATTTTGCTTTGTATGGATTAGAATACATAAAAAATATAGTGCATAAGGTACAAAATTGTGACATGTACGAAGCTTAAAAATCTCACTGTGAGCAAGAACTGTTAATTAATAAAACCCCTACTTAAGGCTTTTAGTTTTAGTTCATCAATATCCTGTGCAATGAGGGAATTTATTTCTCTAGTAATCCAGAAATACACCTAGGATTCTCTAGTAATCCAGCACACCTAGGCTCCTTAAAAATTGCATTATAGGATTAATAAGCTAAAGATACAATGGAATACGGAAAACATCTATAGTCATTAAGTATTCAAACTGTACGTCTGGTTAAGCAGTTTGATCTCACATTCATTCAAATTAGTTATAAAGACCACGTAAAGGAATACTAAAGCCAGTTAGCTCTGATGTTAACTCCTGTAACTTTCTCCCTTTGAACAAAATTATTCACAGCAGTGGAGAAGGGTCAGGAAGACTTGGGAAAATGCAACTGACAGAGAGAAGTGGAGAGAGGTGGAAAGGTACAGAGAGGTAGAGAGAGAGAGATAGAGAAAGAGAACACTTAATTAAGCAAATTCTTGCAGAGTGAGAGGCATACTTATCTGGAAATGAGTCTGTGTAATGTCTCCAAAGGCTTTTTGGCTTTTTATCTCCAAAGGACCATGAACATGGATAGGTTGTTTACCTTCTCTAAACCTCTGACTTTTTGCCTTTAAAAATGTAATGATAATATCTCCTGAGGTAGCAAGAATCAAATCAAATAAAATTTATAAAGTTCCTAGCATTAAGGTTTGAAAGAATAAACACTTTTGTTTTAATATTTATTTTTGAAAGAGAGACAGACTGAGTGCAAGCGGGAGAGGGATAGAGAGACAGGGAGACACAGAATCTGAAACAGGCTCCAGGCTCTGTGCTGACAGCTCAGACTCACAAACCATGAGATCATGACCTGAGCTGAAGTCAGACACTCAACCGACTGAGCCACCTAGGCGTCCCAAGAATAAACACTTTTAACATTGCTTCACTGCCCTTTTTTATTTCCTTTACCCGTCACATTCTTTATCCACCTTCTTTCCCACAGAGAATTCATCACGTTAATATTTTTTTTCTTTAATATGAATAACTGCAAAATCCCATCCTTCTCCATTCTTATGAATTTCAGTCCTGCATTTACCATGACATGGTCAAAATCTCAAAGGCAAAGTTAGTATGAGATTGATAAACACTCAGAACTATCTATTATAGAGTCAAGAAATTCTACAGGTTATTTTTACCCCTTCATCCCTTATGACTTAGAATTTGGCTGTCTCTCACCAAATGACCAGATATTTTCCTCTGATATGTTGATGTCACCCGTTGATCAACATTGCAAAATAGAACTTGTGATCTTTCTTGATAAATCAGTCACCACTCCTGATTCCTTGTGTTCACTATCAATTGCAACCTAACACCATAAAAAGTCTTGAACCACAAAAAATAAGAATTAACATGAATAAATTTTCTGGCTAAAATATGATTTACATCTAGAAAATCAACAGTTTTCTTTCTTTTTTAAAAAATGTTTATTTATTTATTTTTGAGAATGGGGAGGGGCAGAGAGAGAGGGAGAGAGAGAGAATCCTAAGCAGGCTCTGTGCTGTCAGCGCAGAGCACGATGAGGGACTCAATCCTATGAAATGTGAGATCATGACCTGAGCCCAAATTAACAGTCAGATGCTCAACCGACTGAGCCACCTAGGCACCCAACCTTTTTTCTTTTAGTCTTTTCATTTGGAATAAAAACTTTTCCAATCAAATTTCACATGCAAAAAATTGTTTTAGATAGAGTAAACAAGGCTTTGTTAAAACTTATTACGAACTAGAAGTCATCATCATGAACCTCTTTAGTACATTTTATAGCAATTATAGAAATAGCATAAGGAACTAATAAATATGAATGATGTCTTTAGTGGTTCCTCTTGAAGAATTTTCATTGGATGATGGATACAGAATTAGATATGTGAATTTATTATGGGAAAAGGTGTTAATTCAAAATAACTGAACTCACAGTGAGCATCTGTGGAACATTTCTATTAGCAAAATATAAAGCTTTTTAAAATCTCTTGTGACTGTTGAGAGGTTTTGGGTTTCCATGTGAAAGTCTTTGTTGTTGTTGTCTTTGTTGTTGTTGATCCTGACCAGGTAAAATTGCTCTGGGAATGGAAGGCAACACTAAGCTGTCATTCCCACAAGGACACAAGCTTAAGGTATCACTCAGCTTTCATCTTTCCTCACTGCCCACATCCAATCTTAGTAATAAATCCTCTCCTGCCATCCCAGTGTTTGTGACATCCGTACTGTCCTTCGACTTCCCACTGGCCTTGTCACTGGCTCACTCATATTATGACATTGATCACAGCTTTCATGCTTGAGTCTCTCCCATTTATGTCCTATATTATACACAATGATATTTTCCCTAAAATTTATTTTTTTACTCCAAAAGACTGTATTTTTTTACTCCACTTGCTCCAAAACCTTCAAAACTTCAAATTACTTCAACTTACGACTTTAGAACTTCAATAATCATATGCCATATTATATATCTGCTCTAGCTTTAAATTATGTGAATATGTAGCAGAGTGCCTGGATCCTAGCAAGAATTTATCAAATTTTAGTCCTTCCTCTCAAAGCACTTGCTTTAATAAGATCGGATATCCCCTAATGCCTTATCTTTTTTTTTTTCTCACTCTTAAATGATCTTTCAATCTTCTGCACTCTGTGAAGCCAAGTTCAAGGGCCACCTCCTGCATGACCTTTTTGCTGCTTTCTCTTCTCTGCCTCCCAACCTTGCAGAATTAATGTTTATTGTTTGTATGCCATTAGGCATCTAATCATTGACTGCCTTGCAGTGCTGTTTAGAGGCTGGTGTGTTTCTTTTCGAAAGGGTTTACCTTAAGGTCACTTAAAGGGATATGTTCTATCGAACTTAATTGTATATAAGGAAGTAGGTAGTATTGCCAAATAAATGGTGTTAAAGCTGACTAAATAAATATTAGATTTTTATATCATATTTAATATATAATTATATATGCAAATACTTGTTGATTAATAGTCTATTAAAGTATATCTCTTGTGTATACTATGCAAATAGAAATACAAATACATGGATATTAACTTTTCCAAACACCTAGATAGCATTATTCGGGCCCTAAAACTAAACAATTTAATTCTTGTAATGGTGATTCAGGTTTCACAGATACAATAACTTGATCTTAAAAAAAATATATATATCCTAAAATAAAATCAGTTTAGAATATGAAATTCTGATTAAATGTATTACATTGTGCTGAACATTTTGAAGATTCTATGCTCAAATAAAAACTTCTGTTGTGTTCAACTTTTGTTCCTGCTAGTGCTACCAGCACTTACTTATCAGGATATTTTAAGTGTTCTACATATTTTTGCACATATAAAAGGTCAAATATAGTTATTGAAATACTTATTTTTCTTTTGAAAAAATCTTTACAATATGTCCATACCTACCTTAATCACTGTAATATGACATTTATGTGATCTTCAGCTTAAATATGTTAATCAATCAGCCAAAGGAAAAATGCCATGTTCTCAGTATTAGTTATGCTATATACACTTTACTCCAATATAAGGCTTTCTGACAACTCAAATAGGTAGATATGGAATGATTACTGTCTGTCAGACACCATGCTGTGAATGTACTAAAATACAGAAACTCACATTCTAATGAGAGAGACAACCAGTTATATTCCAAAGTAATTTGTGAAACACAAACCATAACAAAGAGCACTAAGGGTGAAAAAATTTCACCAAAAAAATGAAATGGAAGTAAAGTGTCAAGGAATGACCACATAGAGATTTAACATTTAAGCTTGATCTTTGTAGATAAGTAGAATTTTTGTCAAGTAGAAAAGGGAAAATGGGGTCTTCTGTAAGAAGGGGAAAAGTAAATAGTATACTCTCTGCAAAGTGTAAAAGATCATGGTACTTTGAGAAGCAAGAAGTTCAGTGCATTAAATTGGGTAGAATTAGATGTAGTCAATAAGGCAAATAAAATAAGCTACAGTGACTGGCACCAAGCCATGAGGATGACTTGGTCATGCTAAGGAGTCTGTTTCTGAAGGTGGCACGGGACCATGAGAGGCATTAAAGCAGAGGAATGGCACAGTGTACCGGTAATTCTAGAACCAATGGGCAAAACTGCAGAGGCTAAAGGGATGGAGTCAAAGGCATGAATGAAGACACTATTAAGCAAGGAGAGACAGGAAAGAGTCTGGACAAAGGTGGTAGCAGTGGAAATAAAGAAAAGGGACGCCTTAAAAAATCATTGGAGGGGGCACTAATATGACTTTAACATTTTGTACTAGAAAGTTGAGAGAGGATTTAAAGCCACTTCCAGCTTTTCAGACTGGTGAAATAAAATAGAGAATGAGATGAGGCCACTAAAATTGGCAATTTGGCTATTACTGGTAACCTTTCTGAGAAAAGGTAAGAACAAAGGTGAATTCATGGGAGAAAATGAAGACTGTATTCAATTGCTTTCAGAGGGATTGATCTATATCTCAAAAAAGAAAAGGTGAAGTAACAATCTGATATTTTCTCATTTTCCAGTTATTTCATAAGGTTACATTAACCTGCTTTTTAAAAGCATTGACAAAATTCAAGTCTCATCAAGTACTCACAATAAGACAAATTATGATTTATTTCCTTGGGCATTTATGAAGCAAGTTAGCTCCTTTTACCTCCTGACAGCAGCAGTGGAGTAAATATTTCCAATCGTCTAAACTCTTCTGTGTCTGCACTCATTAGCGCATACAATTAGTAGAAACCAGGCATTGACTGATTTGATTGACGTGTGTTTATTTTCTCTCCCACACACTGTGGGATCACAGCATGAGAGTAATGAAAGAAGAGTCATAATTTGCAACCAAGGGTAGCATGGCTATTTATTATAATCATACTTACAACTGGCCCTGGTGGGCCCTGGGGACCTTCCCCTCCTTTCAGTCCAGGTGCACCCTGGGAAATGAGAATAAAAACAAAGAAAATGAATCGATGTGAATTGAATATAAATAGGGGAGGTAGGATTTCTAAAATGAAGATGTTAAGAAGTGTTTTTAGACACAAATATATATTGCTATATATATTATGATAATCAATGCTTATGCTTACATATTTCCCCTTCATTACTCATGAATCTTTACTTAGTCAAGTCCTGAGAAAAATGTTTCAATAAGCAATCTCATTCAGATGCTTTATCTATATGCTGATTATACCTGAGCTCCAGGAAGACCTCTTTCACCTGGGAAACCACGCAGTCCTGCTGGTCCGTCTTTCCCTGAGATACCTTGAGGACCGGGGTCACCCTAAAGAATATAGTACACATTAGTCATGGAGAATAATTTCTACAGGTTTCTATAAGCAAAATTGTTATTACGTCTAACCTGGAAGTAAGGCCTAAATGTTATTCAATAATGAGAATATTGTGTGGAATGCCACATACATTATAATGAACTAATCATATTTAAGAATGTACAGGGGCGCCTGGGTGGCTCAGTCGGTTGAGCGTCTGACTTTGGCTCAGGTCATGATCTCATGGTTCATGGGTTTGAGACCCGCATCAGGCTGTGTGCTGACAGCTCAGAGCCTGGAGCCTGCTTCGGATTCTGTGTCTCCCTCTCTCTCTGCCCCTCCCCTGCTCATGCTCTCTCTCTGCCTCAAAAGTAAATATAAACATTAAAAAAAAAAGAATGTACATACATGGATGGCTTTATGTAAGTGATGCTAAGTGCTCTTATGTTATTGTTCAGTCACACCTTGAAGTACAATAACTAAATATTTTACTGATACATCTTTCTGATCCATTGAAACACTGTGCTAACAGTTAGAGACCCTATGGACAAGTGATGAAAAGCTACAGTGGAAAGTAAATGGATATTTTTAGCCAAGAAAATTCTGTAAGCATGTCATACCTTTGCACCTTCTTTTCCTGCAGCACCAGGAAGACCTTGCTCACCAGGAGGGCCGGGAGGGCCAGGATGTCCTCGTTCACCTATTGGACCAGTCTCACCCGTTGGTCCCTAAATTGGAAAGCAAAACCTCATTAGATTGTGCTTTTGTTTTTCATAAGGATAACATAAACCCCAAATAAGTATTACTCCCTTTTACAATAGTTTATTATTCTCATTTATTTTCATAATGTCCTACAAAACATATAAGAGCAGCACGGATCCAGGAGGAGTCTGAAAAGAGCAAGTGTTGTCCTTGGTAAGGATCTGAGTGTACAAGGGACATACATAGGTAAACTCAAAAAGCTATTTTCTTTGTTTAATATCAGAATTGCTTCAGAATGATGCCAGTTAAAACCACAGTTTTTAACTACAGTTTCATCCCATTCCCTCTTTTTTTATATAAGATATCAATGAGTTTAGGAGTAGAAGAGGCATTGGTACCACAGGGGTAGCTGCTCAATGAATCACTGCTCGATAAGAAGCCTGGGTCCCCTGGAAACCAAACAACCAAAGTAGTTCTCCTTGGAATTTCCATGACTGGAGACCTCCCTACAGTTAATCTATATTCATTTGACAAAATCTAGGGAATGTAGCAGGGAGATCCTGAAGGCTGTGAGTTTGGGCTGGCAGTTCCTCCCGGCCAAAAGCTATAACAAATAGCCCGCTGCCTTAAATTGCTGCAGAATGCCAAAGTGAAAAATATCAGGTCATTTATGTGTCCCCTGAGTGGTGCTGTTTGGTGGTGCTAAAGTTTAATGAGCTTTCAAGTGTAAATTGAGAATGGTGACCAGTTGCTCTCTATCTCCACTTAGAATAAAGCAAAATGAAGGATTTAAGTTAAAGGCATATAAAGAGAAAGTTTCCAGATGCCAAGGTTGTTAAACAGCGGCATGTGTTGTTGAAGTTGTTTACACATTATCATTCTCTGTTATTTTTCTAAAAATGCAACAGATTCTTTGCCTCTGGTCTTGGATACAGAGCATATCTGCCTCAACTTTGAGTGTAAATTTCTAGGTTTAAATTCTTTTATTATGTATTACTTAAAGTCCTCAATTTATCGTTAATGTGCAAATACTTCCCCGGAAAGGAACTGTTCTTGAATATCTGATCACTGGAATTTCAATAGTAAGCAATGTAAAATTGATCCTAATTTAATGGCTATCACTATTGAGACAAAAATGAGCAACATGACTACAAAAAATGGAGTGAATATTAAATATTGCAATCAATATAGTTCCTAGTAAATCACTTCCTTTGTCCTAATATAAAAATTAGGCTATTGAAATAGGACATTGGATTTTCTCTCTTAAAAGAACCAATGAAGAAAACTAACTCAATGAAAATGCATCCTCAACAAAACACCTGATACTTTTATGCCTTAAAGTAGGGAGGAACAACAACAACAAAGATCTCAGAAGCCAGATGTCTACATTAGGCAGAGATGAATTTCCAAAAGGTATAAGGTCCTGAAATATTCAGGGAAGCCCCTTGATGTCTACCTTCTAGTTGGATTTTAACTTCATTTATTTAATGTAAAAGGAATAATTCTTTCAGTTATAGTTTTTCACAGAAAATTGCCATGAAGCTGCTTGCAGTGGAAAAAATAAGATATTTTGAAGGTAATTATTGAGGGAGTATTTTTTTAACTAAACCTGGTAAGCAGTTAAGAGCTTGTCAGCACACACACAAAAAAGTATGCAAAAAAAAATAATGCATATTACATTTTCTTTATAAAAGAACAAACAGCATTTCCCTTTTTTTGGGATTCATCTTTGGAATTAAATGATTAGCCAATCCAAGAATTCTTCATTTTTGCTTCTGTCACACATATTCCTAGAAAGATGATGCAGTTTTTTCTTTCTTTAGTTCCATATGTATTTGGATGTGCATGCTTGTGTG
The DNA here is from genome assembly GCF_027475565.1 of Acinonyx jubatus. NCBI lineage: Eukaryota > Metazoa > Chordata > Mammalia > Carnivora > Felidae > Acinonyx > Acinonyx jubatus. The sequence continues at coordinate 86,550,937 of NC_069381.1, forward strand.
TGAGTGTGTGTGTGGATGCATAAAGTGCTAAGAACGAATTATAGGCTGAGAAAAAGCCATTTAATGCAATTAAATAATTAAAACACTTATTCAACTGCTCTTGCTCTTTTGCTATAGCAGGGGTAAAATTCCAGCTGAATAAACTAAATATGTTCTGTCCATTCAATACCACTTTGTCAGAATAAATATTTTCTATTCCCACAAATTATTCCATGATTCAGTATACTGCATCAATCATTGGGACTCTTTCTGCCACCTATGTCGAAAAAGCTATTCGTCTTTGTCATTGTTTAGACATATTCAAAGATTACAAACTAATATTTTATCATTGATGGAAATCATTACAAAGACAAAAATATTAAGAAACATGTAATAATGACAAATATTACAGTTTTAGGGGAAAAAAGTTGTGCTCAAAGATTTATATTATATTTGTAATATATTATACATCTAAATCTAATTTATACTCAGAAATCTGAAGTCATTTTGTAATTTGAAATTCTAGGAAAATATATGGTTGGCCTTTCTAATAAAGCATTTTGGTAGTGTTAGTAGGTAGTACCATGGTCAGTCAGGCTTTTATGTTAACTTCATTGTGAATTTTCTGACTGAATTTTCATTATTTGCTTCATTCTCTTTTCTCTATGCATCTAACTGAAATAATTACTTCAGCTAAGTAAAGTTTGCTAAAGTTTACTTGAGATAGGCCAGTGGCATGCATTTAAATCTGGTATATAAAACATAAAGTACAACATTTTGAATCATAATAAAATGGGCAGATTTTATACAGCATAGAAAAGATGAAAATATAAATAGGAAAATAAATCTTGTTAGAGAAATAAAGTACAGGGACATACCTGTGGTCCAACGACACCCCCTGGTCCTGGAGGGCCAGTCTTGCCTTGAAATCCCTGAGGAAAGAAAGCTAGACGTTACAAAAGCATAGATTCAAATTTGTAAGGTAACTCACATTAAAACAAAGTCACTTTTTGGTTAAAAATACTCATTATTAAATGTTTAAATATAAATTATATTCTAGTTTTCTTTGAAATTCAAAATTGACCGTCCTCACTATTTCACATTATAGTCCAATGATTACTTTCAATAAACTTAAAAAATTAAATAAGACATTGGGATGAAGATGAAGGAAAAATGTGTTCTTAGCCCTAATCTACCTAGTCAGAGTGAGAATTTTAACATAGCAATGCTTATGGATGAAATAAATGATGATTTAGACATTCTTTAATGTTTGTTTGTTTGTTTAGTTAGAGGAAGCAAATGGGAGAGGGGCAAAGAGAGTGGAAGAGAGAGAATCCCAAGCAGGCTCCAAACTGTCAGCTCAAAGCCTGACTCAGGGTTAGATGCCACAAACCGTGAGATCATGACCTGAGCAGAAATCCGGAGTTGGATGCCTAACTCACTGAGCCACCCAGGCGTCCCCTGGCATTCTTGAAACAGGTCACTGGCTCTGTGTACAGAGATAAATCTAAGGTCTGTCATATTAATGCATTTCTCTTTCCAGCATTCCAACGTAAAATAAAACAAGAATAGAATCAAAACAAAATAAAAACAAAAATAAAACAAAACAGGATGTAGAGTACATTTAAAAGGCGAAAGATTTATGCGATCTGAAGAGAAACCAGAGCATATGTAGAGTACATTTATAAAAAAAAAAAACATTTTGCATGATTAGTAATCATTTTAGCATTTTATCAGTCTTCTTTCTTAAAATATCCCCAAATGTAGTTACAACTGTACCTTGTAAATAACGCAGCCATTAAGAGAAAATCTAGTAGATGTAAGCAGCATGTAGCCAATAAACAAAGCCTTTGAGCATATATTTTGGTGTCTATATTTCTCTAGACTCATGGGTTATTCATCCTGTATGACTGTTTTATGATTAGCAAATTTCTCTCTCATGTAAGTTAACTTCCACTTAACAGTTGGAGAAGAAGCTTCAAAATACAGGGAGAAAACCTTCAGATGAAATGAATTAAAGCAAATAGTGTTTGTAAAAGTACTTATGGTAAAATGAGACTAAAAATAATAAGACCAGAAAGCAAAGGGCAGAAACTAGTAGCCCTGTGCTTATATAACAGGCAACTGATTAAATTATAATAACAAAATTTTGTAAGTAGGGAAAAGGAGAAGAAGCTGTATTTGGAATTACTTTACTTGACGTAACAGGGAAAAAAATAGATCCCTTCTATTTTTTAAAGTCATTAATTCTTTTTTTTAATTTTTAAAACTTTAAAATTTTATTTATTTATTTATTATTTGTTTTTGAGAGAGAGAGAGAGAGAGAGAGAGAGAGAGAGAGAGAGAGAGCGAACAGGAGAGGGCAGAGAGAGAGGGAAAGAATCTTAAGCAGGTTCCACTTCCACCGTGGGGCCCTATGTGGGGCTCAATCTGATGACCATGAGATCATGACCTGAGCCGAAATCAAGAGTTGGACATTTAATGGACTGAGTTTCCCAGGCACCCCTACATCCATTAATTCCTAAGACCAACAGGGTTTGTCTTGAGATACCACTTTTAATAGCAAGACAAATTAATATAAGGAGAATATATTGTAGATTTTATTTAGTAATTTAACTTTTTTTCAAGTTATTGGTTTGGAAATTTACACACACACACACATGTATATATACATATCAGCATACCTATATACATGTGTGTATGATGTGTATGTATATATACATGTTTCTTTCCCATTGACAGATAACAGCTTGCTGTTCCTCTTACTGATTTGTTCACAGGGTTTATTCCCACACTCTATCTACTCCTAGATTATCTCAATAACCCTCTGGACCACTATTGTTACTTATATGTTGATGAACTCCTCTGCAACAAACTCTTCCTCAATCTCTAATCTGTGTCAAACCCTATAACTCTCTCATAAGTGCTTACTGGGCATTTCTAATTGGACCTCACACTCTCTCCTCAACTTTATATTCTCAACATGGAGCTCACTAAATGAATACTCTCCTTTGATTTTCCTCCTGTGTTCTCTTATTACTAGCAGAGAGACTAGGTATCCCAGGCTTCCCTTCAGTCCTCAGACTCCGTCATTCATCCTACTGTGTCATCTTAGAACCTCTCTCAAATGCGGCTTCTTCTCTCTTGTGGAGGAGACCTGTTTTTATTCAAACTGTAGTCACCATTGTCCTTGACCACTCAGCTTTTCAGGTCAGGTTCACACACTCGTCCACTTTGGCTAGAGTCACCATCTCACTAAAGCAAATCTAATCAACTCATTATTAAGTACATATCGTGCAACATCCATTACCAACTTCTAAACAATCTGGATCTAGGCTGTCACTCTAGCTACCTCTCTGCTTTGAAAATATGTCTTAAAGTTTAGCCGTGCTGATTTTCTAACCTTTCCCTAAATAGCCCTATACCACATATTTGCATAGCCTGTTCCCTCTGTCTAGATTATAGATTACCCTTCTCCCAATTTCTGATCAGTAAATTTGACATGAAGATGTAAATGCAGTTGTGAACTTCAAAAAAAAAAAATTAGTCTTGCAAGTTTTTTTTTTTTTTTAGTAACTGTGAGAACAAGAACAGTACATGAAAAAACAATTGCAATAAATAATTAATGGTGAAAATCAATTGATTAAAAATCAATGTTTAATTGGGGAAATTCTGCAAACAATGTGGAAAGGGAGAGAGATGTTAGCACATCTGAGTGGGTGACGGATTTGGGAGGAGATGGGGGACAGCATAGTGTCGATGTCTGCTCATTTAAAACATTCAGAGTGTTTGCAAATATCTAATAAACGTGACACAAATAAACCATGTACAAGAAAATTTTATAGTTCACAATGGAGTGTGCTTGTTCAATATTGTCATCTAATAAGACTACACTTGCCATTTAATTTTAGAATTACAAGTTAAATTATGTTTTTCAAAGTTCCTGAAAACTGAGATCAATTTGCCACATTGCATCTGCGGTAAGACCCAAGAAAAATGTTCATTTGCATTCTGATAATCTGTAAGAGACTAAGTTAATCTTAGGATCACTGTGGGATTTGGCAGTGTGTTTTGGAGACAAATTTGGGTTGTTTCAGTATAATAGAAATTATTTCTTATTATTACCAATAGCCTTAAAAAGCTTTGAATTATAAAACGTCAGATGAAACTTCAAGTTTTTCTTACTCGAGACAAATCTCAATATAACAAAAGAATTTCTTCTTCAAAATAAGGTGACACATATACAGCAAAATATGGTTTCTCTAGATTCTGACTCTTTCTTGTACAATGCAATCCTTTGAATCCCCATCAGCACATAACAAGGTGAGAAAAAAAGGTTCCTGACCATAGTTTGATTCACTATTGCTCTTAAAAGTGGATTTGAAATCAGGAATACAATTTTCTAGAAGTAATTCTAACCTTTGTCTATAAGAAACTACTAGGTGAGAACATTCATCTTAGAATCACTACTTAATATGCTATTTGTCCTCTTTGCTTAAATTTAAATGTTATATATAATATAGTTCCTTTGGATAGAAACAGAGGTCTTGATTAAATTGAAGACAAAAGGAATTTTACAATAGCCGCTCTCTAGGTATCCCTTCCCCAAAAGACATTTTGAAAACATTCTAGAGTCACTCCCATGACATAGCTGCACAATGACTTAGTTAAAAATGACTGACTGCAAGATTGGAGAATACATTTGCAAATCAGGGTATGGATTCTTCATTAAAAGGTTTATTTTATGCTCCTCATGCAGATGTAATTCCCCAGAGGAAACCCAAACAATTTTACTCTTTGGTCTCACTAAATCATATTTGATTCTGCTTTTGAAATCTAAGACTTTGAAGTTTACAATCTGACTAAAATTAAGAAGTTGCTACACTAAGAATCGTTGGTTGGTGAGCAAAACTGGAATTGAGTTGCTGCTGATAGATTGTTTATCCTACGCAGAAAATCATCCTGTTTTCAGATTTGTTGCTGTGTGTGCACTCGATACAACTCCAAATATGTCTTCATGCTGGCTGCATGCCCTAAAATGACTTTGAATCACATCGTCAAAGCCGGTCTGTGCTGTGCTTTCCTTAAGAAATCTGGATAAAATTAATCAATGGTGCAATCCAAGCATTGATTCCAAGGAAATGTGCTAAGCTATGATAACTTCTGATTAGACTAACATCCCAGTGCAAAAGCCAGACACATGATTTTGTAACAGTGGCAGAATAAATAAACAAACCCACCAGCAGCCTCAAACTGTGCTTAAAGTGTCAGTTTCCCCTGTCCAAATCATTGCTATTCACAGAAGTTGTTCAGATATTTATTTAATGTTATATTCCTCATAATTTTAAAATAAAATTCAGATACATTTTTTTTCATTTACATTTTCCTACTTGAGGTGAGAAGATGCATTTGAGATAGTTTCAACCTAATTATAGCCTTATGGTTTCAACATCAGAAAATATTTCATCCCTTTGTTCTACACAGAAGAATGCATTATTTGCATGGTTAAGTATAATGTATTTCTGTTAGGGAGTGGAAGGGTGATAGGGTTGGATGGAATATATCTATAAACAAATACTTCTGTGAAAGGGTCAAGGTCAACAACCTTGCAGAGGTGTCCAAATGATAATGGGGTCTTCTCCCTAAACTCATCCCCAAAGTGCTACTATTGACAGTAAGGACAATCAAATCAAGTAACACCTCCATCCTTAAGTATATTCATTTGTAGCTGGATACAAATTTGGGTCTCTCTCTCTATATATATAAAATAAAATTTCAATGAAATTAATTTCTCCATTGCCCTTAACCTAGTAAAGGAGCTATTAATAATAAAGTAGCTTTCTGTGAGATGATGAGGAGCCAGGGATGGAAAATTTCAATCAAAAGAATAAGGTCACTTACAGTCTCTCCACGTTGTCCAGGGTGTCCTGGCAGGCCATCCTTCCCAGGTGGTCCCTGAAATCAGAAATATTAAACACCATATGTCACAAATATTTATTGAAGTGTTTTATAGTTTAAATGTATATGTTGGACAATTTTATCATCATATTTTCATTATATACATTTCGATGTTCTGTTGATTTTACATACAGTAGTATGTGTGTATATCTCTTTGGGGGTAATTCTATCTGTAACTGTGACCAAGAGAAAACTGTGTAATTCCAATATGAACATTTTACATTTAAATTATTTCATTAGCATCTGTTTTTTAAAAAAACATTCATATAGATTTTTAAAATTTTTACAAAAAGGTTAATTCTTCAGTACTTGACAAATGAACATTTTCCCCTCTTTTTGGTGCTCTGTAATTCAATTTCCTGTGCATCAATATTTGTACAATAGAAAGACAGTGTCCTCTAGTGGTTGTCTGAGCTTCTACCTGATAAGTATGAAAAGAAACACAAACTTCCAAATTACACTCTCTCAATTTCTTCAAGTAAAGGAAACAGGGTAAGGTTTGCTCAATTTTAGGTGTCATTGGGGCCAAATTTTCCCAGTTGGTTTTCTTAAATATCCTCCTGAACACATCATTTTTATTAAGCACTGGACAGCAAATCTACCATGTTATCACTTTCTCTAAGGGATGCTGTCTTGTGTCATGACCAAAGAAATAAATGAAGCAATTAACTAAGTACTTAAAGCAAACAACTCTGTGTGGTTCCTGTGTTTTAGATACTTAGTAGAAATAGATTGCTTCTTTAGTCTGCATTATGGATCCTTCACCCTACTCAGAAACCATTAAGTATTGGGGTCAGATTTCAAAACAGATTTAATAGGTATAGGCGGAAATATTCTCACCCTCTGGAGAAATGAAAGAAATGATCATTTTAATAACTTTTTAAAATTTTTTGACATTTATTTATTTTTAAGAGACACAGAGAGATAGAGCATGAGCAGGAGAGGGGCAGAGAGAGAGAGGGAGACACAGAATCCAAAGTAGGCTCCAGGCTCTGAGCTGTCAGCACAGACCCTGACATGGGGCTTGAACCCACAGACCGCAAGATCATGACCTGAGCCGGTCAGGCACTTAACCGACTGAGCCACCCAGGTGCCCCCATTTTAATAACTTTTTAAATGGTAACAGACATACCTCTCACTGTATGTTAATTATTTAAATAAATCTATCTTAAAAATAGATTATTTACAAAACTCTATTTTCAAATTGTCAATGCTTTTTAATGCTGAGTTAGAAAAAAGGTTTGTTTCAAACCATAAGAGACTCTTAAATACTGAGAACAAACTGAGGGTTGATGGGGGGGGGTGCTTAGGGAAGAGGGGAAAGTGGGTGATGGGCGTTGAGGAGGGCACCTGTTGGGATGAACACTGGGTGTTTATGGAAGCCAATTTGACAATAAATTATATTTAATATTAAAAAAATGAGATTCTTTTCACTGATGGCTTTGTTCCCCAGGAGTAAGACTTTTTTCTACATTGGCTGTAACACCTCAGGAGGAAGGCTTCCTGACGGTACCAGCTCTGTCCCTGATCTCATCTTTATTGACACACTGGTTGCCATGTGAATTAGCAGCTCTAGTTAATGACTGTTATTATGACATTTCACAAGATTATTGTTCGCTCAGTGATTTGCTCATGTCTTCCAGGATCACCTGAGTGATTCCAGTGCTATCCTCCGAAAAGACCAAAACTGGAATGCTTTTAACCAAGGCCCGAAAACATTTTCGGCCATCATTTAAACATTTCTTCTTTCAAAGCCATATATTACAGATCTAGGTCTTAGGCACTATGTGTACAGTAATCTAAGATTTAGCTTTGCCCTCCGTTTAAAGGTGAAACGCAGAAATAAGTAGTTAATTGCTAGTAGACTTCATGCAGGTTCAGTATTTCAAAACAGTAAATAAGGACACATTTTGTACTTTATTATTATTTTGATACATATAGGAATAAATGTGCTACCAATTGGGGGAACTAGTAAAAGTTTTAAATAAAGACACAGAGAGTGACCACTAAAGGATAATAAATATGTAGCAGGCTTTTCCCCCGCCCATACTAAAATGCCTCTCAAATTATGTGTTTGCCATCAACACAAGCCATTTATATGTTTTCTTACAAATCTGTAAGTATAAATGTTCACTATCTTATATTTGCTAGTTTGAGACATATAGATTATACTTTTATTGCAAAATATTATAACCTTTTAAAACTGTTAAATTTGATCTTAGATCAAAATGACATCACCTAGGGGTGACTGCAACACGATTTTTAATGGCTTTCCTACATATCCTGAGGGAACAGTGTTCTTTAAGTATATATTCCAAATATTAAGTGGTTAATTCTAAATAATCATAATGGCTCAATAGTCTATCCAATAAAAGAAAGTGGATTAACTACTCATGGCATTAATTTTAAAATCATAATTTTATTGGTCAAAAAATACTGCCCCTTTGATGTTGTTGAAGGGCAGTGGCAACAAATTTATCTAAATGAGGGTGTGCATATACAGCAAGGTAATCTGTGAAAAGACACTTACTAAATAAATGTTAAGGCTATTTTTTTTTACCTCCCATTGGCAAGGAGTTTTGATTTTTTGTCTTCTATAAATAGACTGTATCTTATAATAGTTATAAGTCTTAATCACCTCAAGTTAAAATTTTTCTTAAATGGGGTAACTATATGCTGACATTGGCATGAGGTTAACAGACTCTAAACATGAACATTTTAAGCACTCAATAAATAACATTTGTGAATGTATATCTATGTAAATTTATATATAAAAACATATGCACATTTTCTGATTACAATGAAGATGAACCAATTAATAGGCAGGAAAAGAAGCTTGGCTCTATCCCTCCACTCAATTTCTTCCTTCCATATCCAAGAGATGAAGGCATTTCTGTCCTAAAAATGTTATAAAACTGCATACCAGAGAAATAATAGGTACTTTTATTTCATGCTCTAATGTTTCACTTGACAGAGAAACAGTGTATAAAAATCATTTTGTTTAGCAGTGAAAGCAATGTTCCTGAATAGTGTCATGTCTCTCCAACTAGATGGCATGCTTCTCAAGTGTAGGCATTTATTACACTTTTAATGCTTCTTAGAGACAAAATGCATGCTTGATTAATGGCTCAAAACTTGTTGAAAGATACGTGAGAGAATGAACTGAAAAAGTCTGAGGAAAAATGGGTCAAATGGCTTTCTTTGACAATAAAATTACATTATATGAAGGAAACAATTCTTAGCAATCTGTGCAATCTGTGCAAATATAAACGGTATGATAACGTGGAAGTTATACATATCACTGGATTTTATGTTGCTAAACAATGATCTATGCATGCACATGGCTTCAAAATACTTATGAAAAACGTCTTATGTATGAAATCATTTCTTGGAACTGTATTTTCACTTCTCTACATGTGAAACGTTGCATGACAATATTACATTTGGAACGCAACTGAGATAGTGGGTAAACAACATTATATACAAGTAGTATCAATCTTACCCTGTATTTAATACTAGCTCTTTACATTAATCCTTTCATAATACTATAATACAGATAACAATCCTTTCTTGATGTGTTCACAGTAATAAAGCAAAACCGTTAGAATAATATTTCAAACAGTGTCTAAAATTATTGCAAAAAATAAGAGATTGCTTCAACATTTAATATTTACTTTAAGCCAGTATTTCGTCAGAGAACAAACTGAGGGTTGCTGGAGGGGTGTTGGATGGGGGGATAGACTGAATGGATGATGGGCATTACGGAGGGCACTTGTTGGGATGAGCACTGGATGTTATATGTAAGTGATGAATCACTAAATTCTAACCCTGAAACCATTATTCACTATATGTTAACTACCTTGGATTTAAATAAAATAAAAAAAAGTTGCTTTTAATGATAAATAATTCATTTTTAAACCTGTGAGCTAAAGTCAAATGTGAAAGTTATCAGTGGAAATAGAGGGTTATTCAAACTCAATAAGAAGTTGGAGACCATATGCATTTAGTTATAAATTATTTTCAACATGCTTGAAAGTATAATGTAACCAGATGCAACATTTATTTAAAATTTTAACATCTTAATTCAGAATTTTCCAAATTGTTCCTTTACACAAGACTACTATTGGACTATATTTGGTTAACTAATATTATTAGAAAATAGAGAACTGGAATATACAATTTTTTGAAATACTGGCATATATAAATAGTCTCACATTTCTTCATACAGGATGCATGCTGTGGTTTTGTCAAAAAGACTCAGTTCAAAATCAATTTAGAACATTCAGTCAAAAAATATATATCAGTGAGCCTCTAAATGAAAATATCCAGGATGTGAGTAAAACTACTAGTAATGATTTAGTTATTTGTATCATTATAATGAAAAAACATTTGGTTCTCAAATTATTAACTGAAAATTTAGCTATACTTTGTTTCCTGCTGAGTAAATCATATTCAAACTATGTTAGTTATATTTTCAGCCAAAATATTTTTGAGCTTTGTTACTTAAAATATGGCCTAGGAGCACAGTATTGGCATCACCTGGACCTTTGTTAGTAACTTCAAGACTCATGACTCACTCCAGGCCTACTGAATCAAATCTACATTTTTTTTTAATGTTTATTTATTTTTGAGAGAGAGAGAGAAAGAGCATGAGCAGGGAAGGAGCAGAGACAGAGAGAGGGAGACACAGAATCTGAAGCAGGCTCCAGGCTCTGAGCTATCAGCGCAGAGTCCAATGCAAGGCTCGAATCCATTAGCTGTGACATCATGACCTGAGCTGAAGTCAGATGATTAACCGACTAAGCCACCCAGATGCCCCCAAATCTACATTTTTACCAAGATGCCAAAATAATTTGTATGCACATTAAAGTTTAGACAGCATTGTCAAATGTAGACTAGAAGAGTGGCTCACAAACTTTAGCATGCATCAGAACTATCTGGAGAATTTGTTAAACAGGCTGGGCCCCTCTCTTAGAGTTCTGAGTTAGCTGAGTGATGTAGGGAGAAGACTGTATGTCTAACAAACCCCAGGTAGTACTGATGTTCTGGTCCAAGGAACACACTTTGAGAACAACTTCCTTAGACATGTGGGTGCTATGGCCTGTAAGTTCGTATTGAAATTCATATTGAAATGCCTAATTCATGATGTTGAAATCCTAACCCTCAGAGGCAATGTTAGTAAGTTGGGCCATGGGTAGGTGTTTAAGTCATGAAGGTAGACCCCTCATAAATGAGATCAGTGACTTAAGAAAGAGACTCCAAGAGCTTCCTAGCCCCTTCTGCCCTGTTACCTGAAAGAGGGCCCCCACTTGACCATGCTGGCTCCCTGAGCTAGAACTTCTGGCATCTAGAACTGTGCGAAATAAACTTCTGTTGTTTATAAGCTATCTAGTTTCTGTGGGTAAACAACATTGTGTGCTTTGTTTGTTTGCTTGTTTGTTTGTTTTTTGTTATAGCAGCCAGAATGGACTAAACCAGTGATTAAGTTGATTCTAATTCTCATAAATAAACTGAGTAGGTTACTAAGAAAAGAAAAATAAAACAACTGAGCAATGAGCATGTCTGATATTCCCATATACATTTAAGTGTGGAAATAAAGGATTTCCATTAACTTTGTGAAGATACTTGAATGAGCAAATTTTATAAAAGGGATATAATTCAGAAAGGATTATCATTATTTTTTTTTAAAGCACGGATTATAGACAAAAATAATAAATACAAATAAACAAATTACAATGAAATGTAAGTAATGTCAGAATGCCAGAGAATGTTTAGGAAGTGATATTTTGAAGGATACATTGGATGATGGAAGACAAAAGAGAAGTTCTGATGTAACAAATATTTAAGATTCAGTAACGATTTTTAATGCCATCAGTAATATGCACTGTAGTGGAGGAGTATTTGAGAGAATAACATCCAGGTTGTTCATGTCTTTGATGTACTTTGCAAGAATCTTTATGAAGATCTATTTGGGTTATATCAGAAACATTCAATAAACGTCATAAATTGAAAAATGTACATTCTTTGACGTCACCAATTGCAATTTATTTTTATTAGAATTTTCATCAATATTTGCATCTAAAAATTACTTAAAATATAAACTGTGACTCTTGAAAATTTGAAAACATTATCAAATGAAGAAATAAAGAAAAACTATGGTACTTACAGGAGGACCTTTAGGTCCAGGGAATCCAACTGGACCCTGAGGTCCTTGAGGGCCCTGAAAATAAAAAGCAGTGCAGAAATTTAAGAATATGCTTTAAAAGATACATCTTTATACTTTACAGTTTATTTCTACAGATGAAACACAATATAGCATACAGCTTCGTCATCATCATGACAGAACTACAGTAATGTAACAAGATAATGTAAGCTAATCTAAAAGTTAAATGCATGATTTTTCACCTTATTCAGTACTCAAAACCACACACCAATTGCCTTAAATCATGAGCACTGTAAATATTTAGAATTCATAATAAAGTGAGCAGAACATAGATGTATCAAGAAGCTCCATACTTTTAACATTAGTTGGAAACATCCTTGGGACAGAATAATTCAATTCCCTAGCCACCCCCAAAAAATTATTTTTAAAATTGACTCTATAAATGTTCTGATTCCAGTCATACAAAAGTAAAGGAAAAAATAAGTGACTAATTCAGAAAGACCTTTAACTAATTTCTATATTTAAAATGTATTTTGGAAGATGCCAATATCTCATTTTACTCATATATAAAATTCTTTTGTAGATCAGAGAAAAAACGCTTTATTGTATTATTTTTCTCATTAACATTCAATCTAAAAATACATTTATAATATTGTTTTAACTTAATCTTTAATCAACATTATTATTCAATACTTATATTAATATAAATTTAAAATGCAGTAAATAGACCCTATTATAGTGACAGCAAAATAATTGGTGAAGATAATCCTTTATGTTCCCAGAACATAATAATTATGTTTCCAAAAGAAATATATATATATAATGGAACATAATATAAATAGGATTTCTTAAATAACTCAACTAGAATAGGATTTATTTATATTTAAATAAAAAATGAAGTTTGCTAAAATTGGTCTTTACTCTTTTCAGTTTATCAGTTTAGCCTTTCCAAGGGAAATTTCGTTATCATTTTTAAGCCAATGCTAGTTCATAAATCAGCACAAATTATTGCTATTACCAGCATCTTATCTTAAAATCAAAAAGAAACTTCAAAGTTCAATATGTCATTAAATAAATAGATATCACAGTGTAATTACCAAAAACACTGGGCAACCTTTGGGACTTACAAATTTTGGTACTCTCATTGAAGTATGAAACTATCATTCTTAAATATATATCATAATAACTTAATATTATAAACAAAGTTTCATTTTAAATATAAAATACTAGGGGGTTCTGGGGTAGCTCCGTCGGCTAAGCATCCGACTTCGGGTCAGGTCATGATCTCACAGTTTGTGAGCACCACATCGGGCTCTGTGCTGACAGGTCAGAGCCTGAAGCCTGCTTCAGATTCTGTGTCTGTCTGTCTGTCTGTCTGTCTGTCTCTCTCTCTCTCTCATTGCTCCTTCCCTGCTTATGCTCTGTCTCTGTCTGTCTCTCAAAATTAAACATTTAAAACAATTTTAAATATAAAATTTTTTTAAATATTATTTTTTAGGCTATGTAGCAAGCTCTATTTTTCTAATTCCTTAATATGTAGTTTCTTTGCCTTCTAAATTTCTGCTCCTTTTCAACCAAAATTTGATTTTGGATTTAAATTTCTTTAAGGAAAAAAAAATTCAAAAATCACTTCTCTACAGAATACATAGAAGAAAAAGTGGACCTGTATAAAATTCCACAAGAAAGTGTTGACATAGTCCTTCCATATTAATGAAAATAGTTTCCAGGTGATGTGGAAAATACATACTCAGTGTAAAGACAGTGTTGGAACCCAGTAAGTGTTGCCAGATAAAAACCAAGTACCTAGTGAAGTTTGAATTTGAGATAAATAATGAATAATAATATTCCCCAATATTGCAAAGGACATACTTATACCACAAACTATTCTGTTGTTCATGTAAAAATTCAAATTTAATTGGGTGCCTTAAGTCTTTTTATTTTATTTCATTTTTTATTGTTGTTGCTTTTTGGCTTTTGCTAAATCTGGTAATCTTAGAACAACTAAAAGCTGTCTTAACTAAGTCTTTAATAATAGGCATCCATGATCCGCAAATCATGAGTATGAGGAATTATTATATTTAAGCTGCAGAGTATCCTAATTAGTAAATATATAATAGTATATATTTAAAATATCCTACAACATGTACATAATATGTACATATAATACTATATATATATATATATTTATAGGCAAATATATTGTTAAAGAAGTCCATTGAAATGGGCAAAGATAGGTATTTCCATTTCTAGTTCAATAGTACTATAAAACTCTCCCCCTAAACTTCCCAAGTTATCTATTTTAAAGAAAATATTTGGTAATATCATTTCTATCATTCTTCAACTATGCCTAAGACATAACCAAATAGTTTATGATACATAAAATTCTTTGGAGAAAATGAGGATATGTTAGGGAGAAAAGGTTTCATCAACTATGCAGAATATAGGAAGTATGTCTTGTATATTTAAAATGTATGAATGCTATTTAAAAATGGTTTCCAGCTTACTTAATTTTTTTTTATAATAACCTCTACTTTAAGCTTCAAAATACACTTTCCTTACTCTCAAAGTATTTTTACAATTACGAGTAATCATGCTATTAGGTCACACTGTTATGTTCCAAAATTGTGAATATATATGGTTGATCATGACATTTTGGAATGCAGAAACAAAATATGAAAGAAAAATAGTTTATGCTTTAAAAACAAAACTCCTAGTTTTGCTATACTTTGTCAAGTGGTTCTATTCCATTTAATGATTTAGCCATTTTAATTAAATTGCATCCTCTTATTAAGATTATTTTGACCATCACATTTTTAAAATGTGTATGTTATTTATGATTTTAAAATGTACAGGATGGACTTAATTTGGGAATAGTTCATCAATAGTGAGATATATTTAGCAAGAAAGTTTACTTTAATTAAATATGAACCAAAGCTTTGAAACAACTATAATTAAATGTTTATTCTTAAGTCTTATCTACTGACATTTCTGTCACAAATAGAAACTTCATTCCAAAAAATTACTTATTCTCAGTTTTAAGTTACATATCATGGGGTATTTCAGTTTTCTCTTTGTGAAACATCTATTATAAATTTCAAATAATAATATACAAAAATATATTACTATAACTGCATAATACTAAACATTGTTATAGAATATTCAGAAAGGAGTCTAATTTCTTTAACAGTAATACAGATTGAATATTTAAAATTCAAGAAGATCACTTTCAAAAACTCTGGCTACAAAAATGCTTTATTTTGCCAAAAGAAAACAAATAAAGGGCATGCTTACTCATGTATATTTAGCTTTATTTTATAGCAATTGAAAATCAATTTACTAAATAGTTTTTCTATTTACTGGAATAGATGTTTTATCTTGATTTGAATGTATATTGATTCTGACTTAATGGCTACTGGGAGCTTGCCTTTTACCAGCATAATGTTGCTTCCAGCTCTATGGACAAATTGAATATCAACAGGGAACACAGGAGGACTGAAGGAGAAGGCATAGGTGTCATATGGATATTCAAAAAAATTTTATTTGGCTTGAGTTTGAGAGACATCATAGGGCAATTATGCACATTAATTCTCTCATTTCTATAACAAAATTGGTAGCACATAAGTGATTAAGACTTTTTAAGAAGTAAATTAAAAAATAAGAACTTTTAAATTCTGAATAGATTTTGCAAATTTCTGTGTACATGTATGTGCAGACACATGTACTTTTTCCCAGAAATTTAAATACTTGCAAAATATTAATATTTATTTTATGTTACTGTATCCTGTATCATACGTACTCTTTCACCAGGAGGGCCAGGAGGGCCATCACCACCTGAAGTACCCTATCAAAAATAAAAAAAGAAAAGAGAAAAAAAGAAAAATCAGTTTTGATTCCTTCTGATAGCATTTGTCCTCTGGAAGAGGAACTTACAGCAAACGCAAATAGAATACTTCTTTTTTTTTTTTAATATAATTTATTGTCAAGTTAGCTAACACACTGTAGAGTACACAGCGTGCTTTTGGCTTTGGGAGTAGATTCCCATGATTTATCGCTTACAACACCCAGTGCTCATCCCAACAGGTGCCTCCTCAATGCCCATCACCCATTTTCCCCTCTTCCCTGCCCCTCACATCATTCCTCAGTTTGTTCTCTGTATTTAAGAGTCTCTTATGGTTTGCCTCCCTCTCTCTTTGTAACTATTTTTTTCCCTTCCCTTCCCCCATGGTCTTCTGCTAACTTTCTCAAATTCCACACATGAGTGAGAACATATGATAACTGTCTTTCTCTGACTGACTTACTTCACTTAGCATAATACCCTCCAGTTCTATCCATGATAGAACAAGTACTTCTAATACCTTTGGACCAGGTTTCCCCGTGGGACCTCTCGCACCTCTTGAACCTCGAGGACCCTGCATACGAGAGCAAAAGATGAAACCGATCGAGTGTCAGGCACACCTCAAAGCACAGAATCTGTTTTTATTTTTGAAGAAACTTATCTTGAAACATTAAATCAAAATGAAAATTATTATTTTAAATAAAGCCACTCACTGTTGGGCCACGTTGACCCCGAGGTCCTGGTTTGCCAGCTACACCCTGCCAAAGATAGTTCAAACAGTTTCAGTAGGCAGCATATCACAGCGAATCATAAGTCAGGTGCTGAAAGACAGGTACTCATGCAAGAACATTTGTATGAGATAGTCCAGGACAATAGACTTCTATACCATACCCGTGCACCTTTCTCTCCATTGGCACCTGGAAACCCAGGAAATCCAGTGGAACCCTACAAAAATAAAAATAATAAACAATGAGTATGGTAACTAACGTTTTTAGACACAAGCTACAGGCCTTTAGGAAAATGAACTTACAGTAACATCTGAAATCCTGGAAGCAGTGAAAGCATGAATTGATAAAATACATTTTAGTTTTTCACTTTAAAATAATGAACCAAGTATCATTTCTCATATTAGAAAATAGCAATTAGAGAACACTATATAAAATAATTTTGACTTACAATTCTACACACTTGCTTCAACTTGGAAGAAAAATCTTATTTTTCATGAGCCTGAATAAATATTAAAATAAGAATTTTATAAAAATTTTCCTAAATTAACATTGTTGTATTTATATATTTGAAACCTTTAATTTAATATTTTTACACCTTTCGAATTGAATCAAATCATAAAGGCTAAAAATCTTCTTCCATCTTTCTGCTTGATGTTTGAATGTGGTTAAACCTAGCTGAGAGTTTAAGTCCGGCAGTCCAGCATTAAAGTCCTGTTTTTGGAATTCCAAAGGCATAAATTCATAACTTATGTTTATCATACATTCACCTAAGTTGGGTACATTAGTTATCCTCTCCAAGCATAGTTTTTCTGCCAAATGAGGACACTCACCCACATCTTATAGGTACTTTGACTTTGTGGGCGATTAGAATAAAGGAAGGCAAGGTATACAATTGATAATAACAATAAGTATTGGTTGTTTAAAGGTGTAATAGGCACAGTGAAAGCTTCATACTTCATCCACAGACAGTCACATTTTACAGATGGAATATAATATAGTCCCCCATTTCATCTTGTGCATATTCCAGATTTTTATCTGTTTACAGATTCCTTTGAACATGACTGTGACTGGTTTGCTTTATCGTATCATGAAACAGAACAGATTAAAGTTCAGATCTTTTCTCCTCAATGTGCTAACTATGAGACTTTGGAAAGTGTGTGCTTCCAAATACTCACTTTTCCTATTCAGACCACTTTATGAATTAAATGCAATAATGTATAAAATATCCAGCAGAGTAGTAGACATTCAGATTTTACATACTTTCCCATGTGTTAAGGGAGATATAACAAAACCTTCCTTTGACTTGAATATATTTCTTGCTTTTCTTTCCATTCATTTGGATTAAATTACCCCTAAAATAATATTTATCTAAGTGATAAGTGTCCCCTCCATTTCATGATAATTCAGAGTAATTCCTAATAATGTGGATTGTCAAATCCCACTGCAGATTTCTCTCTCTAGCAGAAGGACCCAGGAATCTGCATCTTTAACAATTCCTCCAGGTGATGTATATAATAGATATCAA
This sequence comes from Acinonyx jubatus, assembly GCF_027475565.1. Taxonomy (NCBI): domain Eukaryota; kingdom Metazoa; phylum Chordata; class Mammalia; order Carnivora; family Felidae; genus Acinonyx; species Acinonyx jubatus. Next base: position 86,569,125 of record NC_069381.1, read on the forward strand.
TGTATATTTCCTCCAGGAGAAAGTTGTATGTGAAGCCTTATGGGAGCTGATGGCCAAAACAATTATCCATTGTATGCACTGCTGAGCTTCTTTTTATGACCCATTTCCCAATATATTCTAATTCATATCTATAGAGGTTACTATGTGATTCACCTGAGGACAATTGTTAGGACATGTAATATTCACATAATGGGGAAATAATGTCTGCAAATTATGTTTTTTGAAGGGCTTTCAAAGCCTTTTTCTCTATGCAGAATGAGAAGTTAGATCTGGTAGAGGATTACTATGGGACTACTCTAGGAATTTGACAAGTGAGTAGAATCCAATATGGAAATAACCTACTCTACCAGATTTTATCTGTGAACAAATATTCATTTCTGTCTTGAATAGAATAGATAACTAATCACATTTGTAGAGACTCCATTCAAACAAATTGCTCTATGCATCAATTTTATTGTTATAAAATTTATTTTCTTATGTAAGTTTCTGCTCTAGGCAATTTATGAGAAAAAAACAAAAATGCCCAATCCATCAACTAAATAGTTTGTAATATAAAGGCATATTCTTCTTTTCTCACATAAGGAGTTATCACCAAAATATAAAATTTCCATGATAGGTTTTTACTTTATTTTATTTTTAATGTTTATTCATTTTTGAGAGAGAGAGAGAAAGAGAGAGAGCGAGAGCTAGCAGGGGAGAGGCAGAGAGAGAGAGAGAGAGAGAGAGAGACAGAATCTGAAGCAGGCTCCAGGCTCTGAGCTGTCAGCACAGAGCCCAGTGAGGGGCTTGAACTCATTAACTGTGAGATCATGACCTGAGCTGAAGTAGGACGCTTAACCAAGTGGGCCACACAGGCACCTCAGGAATTATAGGTTTTTAAATGGAAAAAACAAACAGCAAATGAAAGGCTGAAAAGTCAAAGATTAATGGTTAAATTGGCTCACCAATTGTGAAACTTACAAAATTATTTGAATGCTGTTTTAAATATAAAGAATCCTACATTAAAACAGATTTACTTTTTGAAGTAGTGATCTATCTTTTTATAGTACCAATGATGGTGCAACTTTCAAATACCCATTGTGATTTACAATGCTAGTAAGATATTAAATAAATTATATTGTCTAACTATAGTCCTTAAACTGCTTAAGAGATTAGCAGTTGAATTTCACTTTTAGTGCAATATAGATTTAAATATATTCAAAATTCATTAGATTCCACATAGGAAAAAAAAATGTGAAGATATCTTTGATCTTTGATGAGACCATTATTTTTTGTTTTAGAACTAAGAAACGTTAATCATTTTTGATCATAAAAACAGTTATTGTGAAGAACAGTAATATGAAAAAATAAAAACCAAGGTTTCAGACATTTTGGTTAAGGAGTAAAGAAGAAAAATGTTTGATTTCTCTAGGAAGAAACATTTCTCTCCAGTCACTCTGGTGCATTTTGTTAATAAAAATAACTCAAAGAATATTGAACAGAGTATTGTCATAGGAAAAACAGAAGGAAATAAGAATGTCAAATAAAAGAATATTGTGCTAAGCCTTCAAGTAATATGATAGTTTTCTGTTTTTAAATCAAAATAGCACAATTGCAATTCAATTTCCTAATTATATCAAGAACTCATCAAGCAATCTAATGATAGCTTAAAGTTGTGGGATATGCAGTGAATGTTGTGTTTTTTTTTTCACTCATAATACTTGTGAAAATGCTTGACATTTGAAAGGAAGGTAGCTAAGAGACGGGGCAGTGTATTAGAGACAATATCTAAAAGGTAAAACTTACTAATAAGCATTCTAAATGTAGCTAGAAACCTTTAAATGATACATGTGTTATTTTTAAGTCACAGATGAAAAGCTCAAAGCATTATGTTTACCTCTTACTATACAAGGGATTCCACATTTTCTAGAAACTCAATGAAAATTTATAAGACAAAACCACATAGCAAGCCTAATACACTGTCATCACAGGACAATGAGTGAACATAAGTACATGCAGTTCACATTTGTCAAGAGGAAGGACATTCTGGTTTCCCAATGATTATCTGGGGAACTTATTAATAAATATGTTTGGAGATTATTATATAAACAGGATTTATCTTTATATACGATTCCTGTCAAGCCTGAATGGGTCAAACAGAGACAGATTGAAAGGTAGATGGATAGATAGATAGTCTGTCTCATGGGCATATAAGTATTTTAATAGTAGAAACCAAAATGTATGTATTAATTTATTTAACCACTTTAATTAACTAGTCAATGCAAGAAGTGCAGCCTTGACAAAGTTTTAAGATTAGCTTGAGGAAAATTAGCACACCAGGGTAAACATCTATTTTTAAAACCATCTATTTTTATGCTTAAAATATGTATATTTCAAATAGTTAAAATAAACTTTTAGTTCTGTAGTGGATCAGATGGTGGCCCCAAATCCATATATCTGATATTCAAATCTCTGGAACATGTGAATGTTGCCTTATTTGGAAAAAGAGGTCTTTGTAAGTGTAGGTTAAGTTAAGGATCTTGAAATGAGATCATGTGGTCCCTAAATGCAAAGACAAGTGTCTTTATAAGAGACAGAAGAGATGACAGAGAGAAAAAAAAGGCCATGTGGAGATGGCAGAGCTATGCAGAGACAAACCACGGACTGCCCTGGTTTACTAGAAGCTGGAAGAGACAAGGAGAGACTCTAGCCTAGAGCTTTTGGAGGGACTGGGGCCCTGCTGACACCTTGATTTTATTAGGCTTCTGGTCTCCAGAACCATAACAGAGTAAATCTTTGTTGTTTTAAGTCACCAAGTTTGTAGAAATTTGTTACAGTAGCCCTAGGAAACAAATACTGGGGAAAGGAGGGAAGAGAAAGATGATGAAAGATGTATTGTAATTTTTTTTAAAGGCAGCAAGTGGAAATTCAAACCCTTAGGGTACTAGAAATGAAATAAAAAACTGTTATCCATCATTTATCATCCCCTTTATAACTTCTAGATATAGTAGTGTGTCACTCTGGAATAGTCCTGATTCCAATTACAAGGAAGTAGCTGACAATGTCTTCCTTTTATGACACTGTCTGCTAAAATACTCCAGTCCATAATCACCTAGGCTCCCGGAGCTCCTTGTGTATCAGGCACTCACAAACCTGATGTCTTTCCCTTGTGAAATTATATTTTAAGGATTTATCATCTCTGTGTTACAAACCATTATGTATGATTAATTTCTACAAAATGTTGATAAACTATAAACATCAAGCTAATTGTTTTACCTTTGGACCTTGTCTTCCTGGATATCCTGGTAATCCTGGAACACCAAGTTTCCCCTAAAGTTAAAAAAAATAATAATAAAGATTCTAAGTTGAATTAAGTTTAAATGATGATTTTAGCCATTTTTCTAGAAGTTAGAACCACATATTTGTACAGTCAAAGGGAAGATTTACAAGTTTTCACCATACTTTACTTACATTACATTTCTTCATTTGCATAGGGAAAAATTGTTTTGGACATATTTCTAATGCTATAACGTTCTCTAACTTAACACCTGTCTAAGTGACAGTGCCTTCTTTGGGGGCAGGACCCTGAGCTAAAAAGAATTCTAGGACTCTCTCTGAACTCTTAAGCATGACTAAAGAAAATGCCTAACCTTTACAACATTAAAATTATTTAAAGTTAGTTGATGTAGTTAGAACTGCATTTAGATTTTATCATTTCAGCTGGAGTTAATCCTTTTTATAAAATGATTTCATTTCTCATGTAAATACAAAGTAAGCAATCCTGAGTTATTTAAGTATTTCTCCCTGAGCAGTTTAAAGAACTATACAAGAAATTCTGACCTAATTTTGGGGCCAAGCTGCTTCTTCTTTTCAAACATCTGGAAAATCTGGGTTAATCAACACATCAAATGTTGAGAACTATAGCTAAGTAATGATGATTTTTGTGGAGTGTTAATTCCTGCAGGTGGGACCTTAAATGTGCAACAATTTTGTTCCAGTGTAATGAGATTACTTCTCAAAAAGTGCTAAAACAGTAAATTGAAGCAAAGTCCAAAGATGTGTAACAAATACCAAGAGGTTTAAAATGCTACACTAGCAAAATTTCACCCTGAACAAAGCATTAACTTAAAAATACAGGTAATGAGAAAATTAAACTAAATTTCTGAATAAAATGTTTGTGGAATTTTACTGTGGCTATTTTCCTTAAGATTTTATAAAAGCACACTCCATATATATATAATATTATTTATCAAAGTCTTAAAACATTGGGAAGCACATAGCATCATTGTTTCCCATGTACATTTAAACAAAATAAGAATAGAAACAAAAACAAATCCAAATTACTGCATGTAACAGTAAGAGAGGAACAGCAACTTTATGAGCCACAATAAATATTTTACTGGATGAATCAAGGTAAGAAAATAGGAATATAGTTTATGACCTTGTTATTATAGATTGAACTAAAGAGTTGTCTGATTCAAGATCAACACTGCATAGGTAAGCAGTCTTCAGATGGAAAATATGCAAACAAGCCCTAAGAAGTATGCTTATAATGATGTCCCTTTGGATGCATTAAGTTATCATGTCTGTTTTATGCCACTGATTTCAAGGTTAATGAAATTCTCTAATTATGATCATGAAGTCTTTGTGTTCCATGTTAATTACTGTATTAGAATATAGACTCTTACTCACTTTAAAGTCATTTCAAAATAAATCCAGGCAGAAGTATTGTTTGCCTTTTCAATATGGTGATGGGCAACTTCCATAAAGGGGAAATGCTAATGAAATGTTAAAGAAGAATTGTGGGGCAAAGTCCTGATGCCTCTGAAGAGACTCTGGCGTCATTTACAAGAATAAAGTGGAGGAAGGATGGGAGGAAGTTCTCATAATAGTCTGAAACTAATAGTCTGTGATAGGGCCTTGGAAGCCTTTGTTTCCTCTCATCCTTTCCTTCCCTGCCTAAACATGATGACATTATTCATCAGTTCACAAATGGCAACTGGGAGGGTGAAACTTTAGAAGAACTACTACATCAGATGATTCATAATGACATGAGGAAACATCTTCTTACCTATGCAGTCACAGTGCCTGTGTAATCCTTATATATTGTTCTTCTGAGCCAGGATGGCAAGGAGGGAAATTAAGAGTTTTCTTAAACAGCATGGAATTCTCATATTTTATAGAATAGTGGCATGCTCAATATAGAAAATTTGGAAAGCAGGTATACATATTAAAAGGAAGGAAATCATCTGAGTTATACCACCAAGAAATAATTCATATTTATATTTTTCTTTAGTGTACAAATAGGATAACACTTGTCATGGGAATTTCTAGTTCTTTCTTAATTTAACTTCATAGTTACATTATGAGGTGTTCACCATATCACTAAATACTCTATGATGCCATAGTTTTAATGTTGTCTAATATTACATGAAAATGTAAATGTAATGGTTGAAAATATTTTCTGACATAGTATATATAGCACAGTGGCTCTTAAATCAATGAATATTACAATTATGGGGACGTTTTAAAACATAGTGATGCCTGGGTTAACACTAGACTAAAATTAATCTCTTCAAGTTGGGCTTTGACATCATCATTTTGTAAAACACTTGCCTGTGAAAATGCATGTTCATGTGAAAAAATATAAAGTGTACATTTTGGCATGAGGAGCAAAGATAATTCTACCTCTTCCAAAACAATAAGTATACCATCTTTCATTGATTCTTTGATCCATTGTTAATCACATGCACATTCTTTTTTAAACTTTTTTTAAGTTTTATTTTATTTGAGAGGGAGAATGATAGCAACAGAGAGAGAGAGAGAGCATAAGTGGGGGAAGGAGGGAAAGAGAGAGAGAGAGAGAGAGAGAGAGGCAGAGAGAGAGGCAGAGAGAGGGAGAGAGAGACAGAGAGACAGAGAGAGAGAATCCCCAGCAATGTGGGGCTCAGACTCAGGAACTGCGAGATTATGACCTGAGCCGAAATCAAGAGTCAGACGCTTACCCGACTGAGCCACCCAGGCGCCCCAATCACACTCAAATTCTTAATCTCTAATGAACGTGCAAGAGCTTGAAGAACTGCTAATTCTGCAAGGCCAAGGAGAGCAGAGGGGATAGGTGACAAGGGAGAGTGAAAAAGGATCAATGTAGCCCTCTCATGGTTGTACTCCTAATAGTATACGGATATGCTTGAAACGCAATAGAATCCTCTAGTTTTCTGACATAGATGATTAAAAATATTTTTAAATGACAATGAAACATCATCTGTGAATTTAAAGTTGTTCACTGACCTTCTCTCCTGCTTGCCCAGAAGGACCGGGGTCTCCAGTTGGACCTGCTCGACCCTTGGGTCCTTCAGGGCCATCTTCTCCTCTTGGACCTACTTGACCAACTTCTCCCTGAAACACAGAGTAGCAAAATTCTTATAATTTAAAATACATCGGAGATTGAATAACAGACATTATAGTCTATCAGAAAGTCATATTCTTCAACTCTTCATTTATTTCCTTATGTTTTATTTATGACAAAGAGGCCTGAAAACATTTGACTTCATCAACCTTTCCATTGGTAAATAGACAACTGAACACAGTCTGACATTTGAGAGCTTGTTTGGAGGTTCTAGCAGGGGAGCGCAGCTACTCGTAAACCCTTGATCGAAGAAGGGTCCTCCTGTATTGGGGAAAGTCGTCCTCTTCGACTGAGCGCGCTTCCGGAGAGACACACTTGGAGTGGTGAGGAAGGAAGGAGACCCCCGCCTAGCCAGCCAGATCAGCTGAATCAACCCTGGCGATCAATGGGTTGACAGATGTCACAGCCAGATCACCCTCCCATCCTAGTCTGACGTTTGAAAACCTACAACAGCCTGATGCTACCATGTTTAATATTAAAGTAATTTTAACACATCTGTGTTGCACAGAGGAAGAAAAAAAAATAAGATTCAAAGTTAGATGGTATAGGGTGGCAGAATAATCAACCCCAAAATATGCCACTCTGGTGTGAAGATTATTTTGAACTGAAAGCAACTGAGAAGAAGCAGATGTGAGAGAAGCTGCTAACAGCAGGATATAAATTTTCAAAAGTGCCCTCCCTCCCCTTTCTACAAGAAAAGACAAATGTTAATCACTGGAGACAACTAGACCCTTATCAGTCTGGAGCCAAAAGCAGACACCAGAGGAATCTATTCAACAAACTTCATTAACTAGCCTTTGTCTACCTTTAGTTTCCAATATAGCTACCTTCCCACAATTTGCAGCCCTACAAAACTAAAAGTCCTTTTCCTTGTCATCTCTCTAAAAATTTATTCTTCCTTTGCTGAAATGCCATATAAGCCCAAATTCTAACCACCCCTTTGAGTTAATTATCATGGAGTGCTCCCATGTGTAAACTTGAGGCACAGGCTAGAAAACTTCTGTTTGTTTTTCTTTTGTTAATTTGTCTTTTGTCAACCTAATTTTACAGGGCCCCAGCCTGAGAACCTAGCAGGTTAGTAGGAAAAAGTAATTTTCCTCTCTGACAATAGCAATTTTGGAAAACACTTTTGGAACACAAGAAAAATGCCTCCATTTTAGACTTGTTTTTCACATTTATAGTTTTAGGGACTGAAATGTGTAAATCATTGCCCCCATTCTGGAAACAAGCATTACATACATTTTAGGGAAACAAAAAAATTCTGCAGTATGCTTCTTTGCTTAGATATATTAGGTATTATGGTGTTAGATAAAATAAATCTTCCCAATAAAGCATGTAGTTTAATTTACTTTGGGAAACTCGTATTTTTGTTTGTTTTGTAGACATTCATTACCAGAAAAAAAGTGTACTACTTTTATGCTCAAAAATTCAAGATCACTAATAATGAAAGTTCAAGAAAGTTGCAAATACATGGTTTCCAAGCAATAGTTCACCACAAAATTTAGAAGAAACCTATAAAACCTCTTATTTTTTTTACTACTTATTTATTTATTTTAAGACAGAGAGGCAGAGAGAAAAGCCCAAGCAGGCCCTGCACTGTCAACACAGACCCCAATTCAGGGCTCAAACCCACAAAATGAGAGATTGTGGCCTGAGCCAAAATCAAGAGTCAGACAATTTAAACTGCTGAGCCACCCAGACGCCCTTCAAACCACTTCTTTTAAACAATTTGATCATCAACTTAGAAAATACCTATAAATAATACTACTCAACTTTATGCACACACACACACACACACACACACACACACACACACACGCACACGCACACACAGGATGTAGAACATGGGAATTTAGTATAATATCTGAAAGACTATATTGTCTCCACAAAAATTAACATGTCTAACCTTCATATAAAAATCAAAGTGAGCAAAGTCTCAGTACGCACATTTTTATTTATTCTGTGCTTTCTATATTTAAATATAAGAATATACACACGCATGCCTACATATACACACACATGTAAGTGTTTATTTTAGTACGAATTTTCCTCTTACTTACTCTGTCACCTTTAAGACCCATGTCACCTTTGAATCCTGGAAAACCATCTTCACCCTAAAAAATAAAAGTAATAAAACCGGTGTTTAATGATTTGCTTGAATGAATTTAAAACATGGCTATATAAAATATGAACACTGATAATTTAGGGAAAATTGTTCTGGGAAATGTGAATCCTAGCTGTGAAATCTCCTTCTCCCTATTCTAATCTTTATTGCCTGTATCCTGTCGTCTTTTTATTATTATTGGCTCCAAGTTACTCCAGGAAATTTTCCTCCAATATGTCAATTAGATCTCTGTCTTATGGGGGATATAACCATTCCCTTATAGTAACATATATCTTATGCCATCTGAACACATAAAAAGTAAATATTTAAATAATTATCATTTTAACTTTGGAATACAAGGACTTTTGATTACCAATTAAAATGTTTTTACCCTTAATTTTATACTAATTCACACCAAAGAATATTATAGTATGCATTTTGTATCATGTGCTTTAGATAAATGCCTTGTAGCTCAACTTGTATTCTATATTACAATCTCTTTTCAGATGCAAAATAAGCAAGCCAACATTATTCTTTACATGTCAATAGAGAATGTTCATTATTACATCAGTTCAGTAATACTGAAAACTGGGCTTCCTTTAGTAAAGAAAGCAGAAATATTTCATACTATTCTGAGTGAAATTTAGATTTTTAACAGTCAGCTTCATAGGGCTGCCTGGGTGGCTCAGTCAGTTAAGCATCCCACTCTTGTTTTTGGCTCAGGTCTTGATCTCATGGTGAGATCGAGCCCCACATCAGGCTCTACACTGGGTGTGGAGCCTGCTTAAGATTTTTTCTCTCTCTTTCTGCCCATCCCTCCCTCAAAAAAAATTAAAAATAAAGAATAAATAAAAGTAAGCTTCATGAACAAACTTAATGTCTCTTAATTTCAAGAAAAAAATTATATTCCTAAAGAATAACCATTCAATTTTCAATAGCATTAATTGAGCATTACTCTGTTCTGAGTCCATGTATGGAGTATTTTGAGATTTTTAACAATAAAAACTAAGATAGAACATTTGCATTAACTTTGATACACATGGAGATGGATGTTCAGATGATAAAAGCATGAAGATGATGATGGTTCTGGTGTTGGTGGTAGTGAGGCAAGAAGCTATTTGAAGAAGGTTTGACAGGGCAGTTGGTATCTTAATTAGGAGTTAGAGAATGGATATTACTTAAAAAGTTTGAGGAAAGGATATTTCAGGCCGAGTATGAGAACAGAGCTAGGAAGATTGGCACATATACTTCCACATTCTGCTGCCAAGTGACCTCTATAAAAAACAAAACTGATCACACAATTTTTTACTTTAAAACAACTCCAAATTGTTAATAATGAACATAAGCTGCCATCTCTCCCCTCCCCTTCTGACAAGCATGATCTAGCCCTTGCTTGTTCATTTTGGCAGTCATATCTTTGATCTTGAATCTCCCTTCTACTCCCTACCCAAATGCACTGAGATTGAGTTCTAGAAAAAATTAATTACCTATATTTCCATTTGTAATTTTTGCATTGGTTGCCATTGTCATACACACACCTGCAAACCCTTTACCTTCTCTGTCTACCTCTGTCTACCTTTACTCTTCTTCCAAGACTCAGTTCATAATTCTGCTATGAAGTTTCCTATGACCTCAGTCTTTCTTCCACCTTGAAATTAACCTCTCTGTCTTGTGTGCTCCCACTAAACATTTATTATTATCAGAACATGCCACCCTGCACTTAGGAAATCATAGTTTTTTTCTTTTATTAATTGGTAGAAAATAAGACTTATGCCTAATTAGCCTCTGTGCTTCCAGTGCCTCATACATTTTTGGTCCTCAATAACCATGCCATTTAATAAACATTTACTAAATGGACCCTTACTAAGTGAACATGCCTCAGTGTGTGTTTAGCAAGGTATGTTAAGATCCAGAACATATTAGGTAATTATGGATATGAGACCTAAACCTGGAAACGGGGTCCAATCTGGTATCTTGCTTAAACCTAAAAATTATGACAGGTCTAGAAGTTACCTTTAAGACAAAAGCATGATGTTTTCAGTATTCTGGCTATAAAGTAGCCGTGTAAGTAGGATTCTTTCTGTACTGAATGCAACTGGGCAATAATAGAGGCTTAAAAGCTGAAAATGACCATTTAACTTCCTATTGACTATTGTCTTCATTACCTTCTCTCTAGAGAGAAAGGTAATTACACAGTTGCCAAATTTAGTTTAAAGAACACTGAAATCTAAGTCAAAAAATCAATAACAGATTTTACAATTTTTCCAGGCAGAAATTTTTGTTTTAGGAGAGAACATCGTTGACTATAAGCTATTTCTGGCACATCTTTGTTTTCAATATGTTCACAATTAGAAAATAAATTAGAAAAGCAAATAAGAAATAAATTAGAAGACTTAAATTATTAGGTGTATCCTTACAATAAGTGGCATTTTTAAAAACAAGTGACTCTATCAAGTTACTAAGCTTTTCAGTCCTAAAACTATCAGGTCTGAATTAATCTTCAGAAAGAAAAAAGGAGAGGGGTAAACAAGGAATTCACCTATGCCATTTGTCATTGGGTTATGTTGCGTAAGGTCTAAGGAACACATCTGTCTGTACAATGAAGAATTCTAATCCTAGTTAGGGTACTAATTGCTTTTTCACCTTTAGTTAACAATTAACATTGTCATGTGTAAAAAGAAAAAAAGTTTCAACATCCTTCCTTATCTCTTTCAGGAAAAATGGCCAATTATAAACATTCTCAGAAAAACAAAATAAATAATAGATATTAAAATTCACTAATATTTAATGACTCTTCACAGTTTGAAAATAGGGAGAATTTGTATTAGAACAAAGTTTCCATTAACTTTTATATGAATTTCTCTAATCTAGGTATCTAGATATCTAGATAATACGTTATTAGATTTGATAAAATAACAGGTAAAAATATAATAAAAGATACAAAAAAAAGTATTGCTGAAAATTACCTTAGCAATTTTTTAGGACAATGTTTTTATTTTACACACTTAAAATAAGACTCAGTAAATTAAACAATCTGCCTCAGTTTACCAGTCTACTTAGTATGAGAACTAGAATTGGAACTCAAAATTTTTATAGCCCGTGGAGGGCTCTGTGCTGACAGCTCAGAGCCTGGAGCCTGCTTCAGATTCTGCGTCTCCCCCTCTTTCTGCCTCTCCCCAACTGGCTCTCTTTCTCTCAAAAATAAACATTAAAAAACATTAAACAACAAACATTTAATTTTTTTAATTCTTTTTCTCTACATCTACTTGTTGCTTCTGAGATCACACACCATTCAAAACAACCAATAATCTCCAATTGTTTTTCTACATATAAGCAGTATACATTATTTTCCTGTGTGAGTTTCTCTTCACAGGTATCTCATCATCTATATTCTTACTTACTTCTGTCATTTTGCCACTATTTCTTTTCCAGCAAGTTTACAACTTTCCCACCCCAATTAACCTTTCCTTTAAACACTGTCTTTCCTAAACTCTTTGGAAGGCACTTATTGCAGACAAAAATTTGAATTAACTCTTAAATGTCTTAAGAAATATTGCAAACAGAGAAAATGCTTATATGTGTGTATGTATTTTTTTTTTTTTGCATAGGCCATCTGCAAATAATTACAAGTTCAACCCTATCTGACCGATCATTGGGCTCAGCTACCAACTCAATAGGACATTATCCCTGAAGTTCATCTGTGATGATCAGAATGAATTGGGATTCTTATCAAAGTAACTGAGTTCATTTCAAATTCATAATAATTTTTATACAGTAGAACTGAATATAGTTGCATTACTTAACAATGCCTCAGTATGTTACTTTTTATTTTTTAGAAAAAATTATAATGGATATAAGAGTCCCATCCCTTCAGTCCTTGTTTTCCATTCCTCATTGGTATCAAATCCACACAAGGTGCTTCTTTTTTTTTTTTTGGTGCTTTTAATATAACATTATGACTATGGGAATTAAATTATCATTAAAATCAAAATTTATATTCCATAGTTTCTCAACAAAGCTATAAACATTTTATTCTAAACACTATTTTTTAAATATAATATTGTATTAAGAATTAATAATACTGCCTGTGAGTAATGCCATTTTACTATTTTTTTAACGTTTGTTTATTTTGAGAGAGAGAGAGAGACAGGGGGATAGAGTAGGGGAGGAGCAGAGAGAGAGGGAGACACAGAATCCATCCAAAGCAGGTGCCAAGCTCCGGAGCTATCAGCACAGAGCCTGTTATGGGGCTCGAACCCACAAACCGCAGATCATGACCTGAGCTGAAATCAAGAGTTGGGCACCTGAGCCACCAAGGTGCCCCTGCCATTTTATTTTAACATAATCAGAGAAGGATCTGGGGGTTCTACACTTACATTAAACATTTATGTAAACAAACAAACAAAAAAAACACCTCACTTTCAGTTTCTTTTCCCAAGGACAATTAAACTACAAATGCTCTATGAAAGATTCCACATTCTTTCATTCACCTCTGCCTAGTTTTAATCTTTATTTCTTCTCATTAATATTTTTGTTTTGCATACAGTATAATATCTAAGATTTCTTCTTCCCCCAATTGATTTAGAGTACTTCTAACTTTCATAATTTCCAGTGCATTTCAGCTTAACTTTGGGGATTTCAGTAAAGAAAGAAGAGAATAAACATTCCTCTGTTAGGCATATAACTGGATATGTACAAGCCCTGTGGCTAATTTATTCATAGGCAACTCTATGATTTATAAAAGGTAAACACATGTAAGAAAAAAAGGGATACAGGATTAATTCTGTTTATGACGTATCTTTGCTTCTGTTCTATAATGTAGTCCTCACCCCAGGGTATAATCTTTTTTCAAAAAAGTTTCCATGATACACAGTACAAATGTCTGCTATCAAGTAATCACTTAAAATATGGGGAAATGAAACACCTGTTGAATGAATTTAAATTTTTGATCTAATAGATATGTAGTAATTAAAATTACCTAAATAAATTATATCTTACCTTTTCACCTTTAGAGCCCTTGAGGCCTCTGACACCATCTGCTCCCTATAGAATAAATTAGAAGGATTAAGTGATTGTAATATTTTTCACTGAAAATAAATGGTGTGGAAAAAAATAACGTTTACCTTTACTCCTCGGGGACCAGGGTAACCAATAGGACCCTGTGGACCAGGAGGACCCTGAAAAAGACCCATTGCTATTTAAACATGCATTATGTTGAAAGTGCTACTCATCCACACAGTAATTTTACCAAATAATCTACAAGAATATGATATTTTTCTACTACTGGTAAAGATTATTTGAGGTTTATCATTTGTTTCTGAAGTCAGATAGGATGAACAAACCATGTGATTAGCCCTACCTACTCCAAATTTATTGTATTATATGTTTATGAAAAAATAAGATAAACATTATCAAGAAGATGATCAAAATTTATATATTTTCCACAACTGGCTTCATTTAATTAGTTTACCTAAAGGAAACAATTTTTTAAATAGAATATATAATTTCTATAGTAATGCTGTGTTTTAATGCTATTTTAATAAAAATCTAAAACTACCAACTCTAAACAAACTGATCCTACTCCCTTCTCTTGTAATCCAAAGTAGTACTAACAATAAATAAGCTCTTATTTTAATATTTTATTTAGATATTTTGATAATTATTTCTCTTACAATTAAATATTCTCTTGTTTAAAAGCTACCAGAGAGTAATAAAGTAAAATTGGAGTGACATAAATAGTTTAATGATATTTAGTAATTCTTACCCAGTTTCATTATTGTCATTTATGGCCATTCATTCCACATATACTACCTTTGCAAAATCTAGATCTATCTCTGATCATGAGAATATTTATTTAAAAGAGAATATACTCTAATTTATAAAATTACTATTACAAAATTAAAAGTTATCTAAGGCACATCTGTTTTTTTAAACCTTGAATAAAAATAACTACCAGAACATTCCTGTATTTAAATGATAGCAAAAGAAATCTTCAGAGAGTAAAGACATATTTAAAGGTAGAAACAAACTATTTTCATGTACTTACTTTCTAATATTCTTATCCCTAAATGATAAGAATATATATATGTAATGTTTACATATATATTATATGTTTATATATTTATACATATATACATATATATATCATAAAGATGACTGAAGTAAAGCATTTTCTCTTAGACATAAGGTGACAGGACATCTACATAGATACTCTGTAACATACCAGAGCACCTTTTTCTCCAGACTGGCCTTCTTTTCCAGGATGACCCTATATTTAGCAAAAACATATACTGGTAAGATGCAATTTTAATGGTAGTTTATAATAGTATGAAATTGTTCCTTTTTTTTCAAACCTATGGTTTCATAAGATATTGAACATTTTGCACCTGTGCATATGGCCCTAAACAACATTATGAACTGTAGCATTTGGAAGGAAACATAAGCTTAAATTTTATGGATGTAAGTTTCACCAACTACATAATGTATTTGAGAGTTTGGAAAAAGTACATAAAACAAAACAGATCATCATTAACAATTCAACTCTGGTATCAACAGTTCTTATATAGAGGCATTTTAATCTGACTTCTACTTCTCAGATTGATCAAATAATGAAATACACACCTTCAAAAGGCAGCTAAGGCATATGAACGGGACATTTGATAATATAACAAGATCATAAATACTAATAGTGTTAATAAAACTCTCGAGATTCAATAAGCAAAAATGTATTACTCCATCACAATTATACCCAATAAAAATTTCGCATCTTAGCTCAAAAATCTAAATAGTTTGAAGAGAAAAAAAAAGCATAAATAACCAATTTTTATATATAACAACTGTAGAGATAATATATTTACATTATTTATTATTACATTTTGGGTACAATAAACACTGCTATATTTCTAGAAGGAAGGAATCCCTGGAGGCTGAGGATTTTCATGCAAAGTGTTTGAGGAAATTTACAAATGGTGAGAAATTACCCCTTGGACCCTCAAGAAAGAGGTACTTTGAAAAAGAAGAGAGAATGGAAAAGTGCAATGAAAAAAAAAGTGCTACGAAAGGTATAGAGATAAAGATGATTTGAGAAACGCTGAGAGAATAGTGAGTGGATCTGTTTGCCTGGAACTAATGGCTCATGAGGAAGTAGGAAAATCTGAGCATCTGAGATTCTGGCACCAGAGCACCAGAATGAGTTTATCCAAGAATCACTGCATGATCATTAAAGATTTTGCAATATGGAAGTAACATGATGCAATGGTATTTGAGAGGGATCAATGTTTAATTACTGGCTCAATTTGTTTTTATTACTAACTTCAGAAAAAAAAATCACTTCTAAAACACATGTGAAACCTATTTTTGAAGATAAATATGTAGAAATTTTAATGACAAGTAACTATTACTTACAGGAGGCCCATCAGCACCAGGAAGTCCTGCAAGTCCTGGTTTTCCTTGTGGTCCCTAATTAAACAGAGAAAAAGCATATCTTATTTCTCTTTTAAATGAGAATAGTGAAAAATATAACTTTTATGCAGGAATATACTATCAATAAAATTCTTAACTCAAGTCACTGGTTTTTATCTATAAGCAACAAAAATTTAAATAACTGTTAAACATATGTGGAAAATGATATATAGAGATAAATGAAAACCAAATTTGACATACATCCAAAAACATGCTAGTTTTGGCCTGCTTAGTAGTCCCAAATGTATCTTTTTTTATTCACAAATTAGGTTTTGCATACCACAATAAACTAGAGCTTAGAGAATAAAAAGAAAAGCAACATAGATCAGAAATATATTGATTTATATCATTGAAAAATAAACAATGCACATGTCTATCAAAGATACTGATATGTACTGATTCAAATAATTACATAGTAATACTTATAAAATATAACTAATTATTAAAATATGTTAGAAATATATTATATTGCGACAGTTATTCATAGGACATAAAAACAAATCTAATATTTTGATGTCAAAGTTCATAAGCTAATATGCAACTAACAAATAACAACAAAGTAACTATCTATTCAACACATCACTCTTAATTTCCATTTGACCACAGAGGGTTTCAAATCTCTTTTAACATGCCACTACTACAGTTGGAACATAGTAAGAATCACTATTGCAAAAAGTAAACTCTTTCTTGATAGGAACATGGGCATTCTGCTGAGAATAATTAACATATCAAGTCTCCAGAGTTCAAACAAGTATTGTTTACTGGTCAAGTTATTAGCCAGAATTTAGAAACAATTGAAAGGGAAAACATATATAAGCAAGCCTAGATAGTGGACACAATTTAGCATTTTTTTCATTCTCAAAGGGTATTTAGGAAAAGCATTACATTTATGTAGATTTACAGTATAATGTTATAAGAGATATAACTTAAATCACAATAGAATAATAAAAAAATGAAGATATCCTTTAAATTGAACAATTTTTATTTTATAACTGAGGTTAACTGCCTCTCATTTAAAAGATTTAAATGTTTCAATCCCATTTACCACTCTGAAAAGTCATTTTAAGTCAAGTAATCTAACATTATGTAATAATCATTGTAAAACACCATATTTTTAATGGCAGTATTTTGTCTGTGACATACATTATCTTTTTCTCTCAAGACAATTGTCTTATTTCTTGAAAACAAGATGTAGAGTACAAATGCAGAACTATTCCATTAGTTATTCTTATCAACAGACACGATATTTCCACAACCATCACCTACACACAAGACTACATGGATTTTTTGTTGCTGCTATATTTAATGGACTAGAAATATTAAAACTCTTGAACTATAAAATGATTTTTTAAACTGAGTTAACCATTCTGACTGATGTGAGGTCATATCTTATTGTAGTTTTAATTTGTATTCCCCTGACAATGAGTGATGTTGAGCATCTTTTCATGTGTCTGTCAGCCATCTGGAAATCTGAAAAATGTCTATTCATGTCTTCTGCCCATTTCTTAACTAGATTACTCGTTTTTTAGGTGTTGAGTTTGATAAGTTATTTATATATTTTGGACACTAACCCTTTAGAAGATATATCATTTGCAAATATCTTCTCTCATTCCGTAGGCTGCCTTTTAGTTTTGTTGATTGTTTCCTTCATTGTGCAGAAGCTTTACATTTTGATGAAGTCCCAATAGTTTATTTTTGTTTTTGCTTTCCTTGACTCAGGAAACATATCTAGTAAGAACCTAATGTTTATAGCAGCATTATCAAGAACAGCCAAGTTAGGAAACAGCCAAAGTGTCTATCAACTGATGAATGGATAAAGAAGATGCAACACACACACACACACACACACACACACACACACACACACTGGAATGGTACACAGCCATAAAAAAGAATGAAATCATGCCATTTGCAACAATGTGGATGGAACCAGATAGTATTATGCTAAGTGAAATAAGTCAGTCAGAAAAAGACAAATACTATATGATTTCACTCACACATGGAATTTAAAAAACAAAACAGATGAACATAGGGGAGAGAAAGAGAAGCAAACCAATAAACAGACTCTTAACTATAGAGAACAAACTGATAATTATTGGGGGGGAGGTGGGCAGGGGAATGGGTTAAACAGGTGATGGGTATTAAGGAGGACACTTGCTGTGATGAGCATCGGAGGTTGTATGTAAGTGATGAATCACTGAAGTCTACACCTGAGACTAATATTGTACTATATGTTAGCTAGCTGGAATTTAAATAAAAACTTAGATAAAAATATTTTTAAATTTTTTTATTAGTTTTCTTTATTTTTGAGAGGTGGAGACAGAGCATGTGTTGGGGAGGAGCAGAGAGAGAGGGAGACACAGAATCCGAAGCAGGCTCCAGGCTCTGAGCTGTCAGCACAGAGCCTGACTCGGGGCTCAAACCCACGAACTGTGAGATCATGACCTAAGCTGAAGTCAGATGCTTAACCAACTGAGCCACCCAGGTGCCCCAACTTGGAGAAAAATATTAAGTTAAAATAAATCCATCTCTTTTATTTATTTTTATTTACTTTTTAAATGTTTATTTATTTGGAGAGAGAGAGAGAGAGAGAGAGAGAGAGAGAGAGAGAGATGGAATGAGGAGTTATGTTAAGCAAAAGATTAGATAGTCTTTTTTAAATATACCGTCCATTTTAAGTCTCAATTCCATGAAATATCATCATGGGTATGGGTAAATTAACTAATGTTAATATATGAGAGAGTTTCAATATAAATGAACCCAGATCCATATCCATGTCTTCAAAGTCCTTGACTTTAATCTTTATTTTGTGTCTTGTTATTTCATTCTTAACTCATAACATTATATAATACTATTAGTTTTCTGTAAAGAAATTAACATGTGAGTGATGTAAATTCTGACGTCATAAATTAAATCACAGGAAATATTCAGCATATATAAGTTATCAAAATGTCAGGATAAAGGATACTGTTGTTTTATCCAATTTAGTTAACTAAAAAATTTTATCAAATATTTTATCACAAATATAATAAAAGTACAGGCTATAATAACTTAGGGAAAAATATAAAAGTTACTGGGAATTTAAAATATATGACAATAGTTAAGTTATATCTGTTAGATTATACCATGATCCAACTGAAAATATTATTCACCAAGTTTTGGGAGAAAGGGCTCTTGAGCCAGAATGAACACAATACAGTGTGTCATAAAAAAAAATAAAAGTAATATAGATGCAAAATAAAATGTAACATAGATGCAATATAAACAGAACATGCCTCTCTTGTGTTCTTGAGTTCCTTTCTTGTTTTGATAAAAAGAGACTATCTTTGAACCCTCAATTTAGATACGTTCAGACCACAGAAGGAAGCAACTAATGCTTAAGACAGCTTTCTTCTTACCACAAGTACAATGAACCAAATCTTGTATTTTCCCTTTGGCTTGACAAAGGGAGTTCAGATATTCTAGTTTACCTTAACAGCAAATTCCTCTTAGTAATCCAATGCATGGTAGAAAACTTAATAGGCATATGCCTCAAGTACAATTTATTATGAATATATTCTGGTCATGATGAGCTAATCTAAAGTATGGTAAAATAGGCCCAAATTAAAATTTCTGATCTAAAGTAAAGATTTGACCACACCTGGGAGGCTCAGTCGGTTAGGCATCTGACTCAATTTCAACTCAGGTCATGATCTCGCAGTTTGTGGGATCAAGCTCCATGTAGGGCTCTGAGCTAACAGCATGGAGCCTGCTTGGGATTATCACTCTCCCTCTCTCTCTCTGCTCCTCCCCCACTTGCAAGCACACACACTCTCTCTCTCTGTCTCAAAAAAACAAAACAAAAACAAAAACAAAATACAATACAAAACAAAAAAAAAAACTTTAAAAAGAAATGTCTTAAAGTACATATGTGAAATCACCTTTGGTACTTTACATTTTAAATACATAGGGCAGTCTCCAAAAGAGCTCTAATACTGTACCATATAGAAATATGCACAGAAAAAAAGTACTTGAAAGACAACTTAAATTTGATGTTAACTCTCACAACATAATAATAGGATAAATAACTCAATTAGAATATTACCAAAGTATGTGAAAAGATATTTTACCAAAGAAAATAGAGAAATGGCCAGTAAGCACATGAATAGATGCTCAACATCACTAGTGGTTAGGGGAATGGAAATTAATAGCACAATGAGATACCATTTTGCTCCAAGAAGAATGACCATAATCAAAAAGAAAAACAAACATTCATGAAGATCTAAGGAAACTAGAATCTTCATACAATGGTGATGGGAAGGAAATAATGGTGCAACAGTTTGGAAGCTTCTTCAAATGTTAAGCATTACGTGCAGCATATAACCCATGGTAACCTATGTATCTACCCAAAAGAGATCAAAATTCGTCCACACAAAGACCTATATGCAAATATTCATAGCAGCACTATTGATAGCAGCTAAGAAGCTTAAACAACTTGTAAGTCCATTACTGATGAACAAGTAAACAAAATGGGGTATATTCCATTAATGGAAACCATTTGGCAATAAAAAGGAGCAAAAAAAAATGATGTATGCTGCAACATAATAAGCCTCAAAAACTTTAAGTCAAATGAAAGAAATCAGACTCAAAGGTCACATATTATATTCATTTATATGATTAAATTCATATTTTATATTCACTCATGTATTTCATTCACATTAAATGCCCAGTAAAGACAAATCTATAAAGACAGAAAACAGATTAGTGGCTGTCTAAGTCTAGTGGTTGTCTAAGTGGGTAGAACACAAGTGCATATTGACATAAAGTTTCTTTCTGGGGTGGTATAAATGGTCTAAAATTGTGATTGTGGCACAACTCTATATATTTACTGAAAATCATTGGCCAGTACACTCACAATGAGTGAAATTTTATGGTATGAAATTACACCCCAGTAAAACTGTTTATCTTTTTTAAATTATATGTTCACATAAATCAACACAAGTAAGGGGGAAAAGACATTAAGAAGAACCTGTTAACATTGTACTGTAACTATACGGGACAGGAATATTACTTAAGGAATCTGGCAGAAGAAATCAGAGAAAAGCATCTTTTTAATTAAAGATTTATTATTTTTCGATCCAGACATTGAGTTATTAACAAGAACATTCTTTGCCATTTATACATAAAAAATGGTGGGAATCATAACTTCACAATTTTCCCTTAATCAGATCTTCCTAAAAAACCCTTTTCACAGCAAATCTAATGACATTTTTTAAATAATGAGAAAGAAAAGGAGAACCGAAAGGAAGAGAAAGCATTCATTCATTCCAGTACATTTCTAAAATTAATATAGCTGAGAATGTCACATTTGGAATCTATCCAAATGGAAATATGTGATATTTTATCATTTATAGTTCAGAGATGCATGAATGGCTTCCCCTCACACTGTACCCTCAAGGTTTTACTCCAGATTATTTCCTTATGTGCTGAGCCATCTCAACATCTTATCAAAACCAGACGGCAAGGCATTGCATCTGGCTAAGGTTGACAACCCGAAATTGGTCGCCAGATTACTAGAACAAACAGAGTAACTTACTTTTTCACCAGGAGGACCAATTGGACCTTGTGGACCAGGAAGACCCTATTTTAAAAGAATTTATTTCACATGTCAGGAATCACATCATAAGAACGAATTTTTTAAAAAAGTAAAATAACCTTCTATTTCACATGCAATGAGTTATGAGAATCTGTATACATTCCCCACATTTCCCAGAAAGTTTTGGAACACTATGAGGCATTTTACACAAGCTACTCTTTTGGCAGCGTGATTGTAATGTGATCTGATTCAGACCCTTCTGCAGGTGTGGCTTTTGCCCTGGCATTCCACGAACACTGAATGACTCATTTTATTCTTGGAAAAAAGGGGCCTCTGCACATTTGCTTAATTTAAAAAAAAGGGGGGGGGAAGAATCGTCTTCCTACTTTCACGCTGTAAACATTTTCAGCCCTACACAGAATTTTTGAGGCTGTCAGTTTTCTCACGAAAAGATACGATCTTACCCCATTATCTCAAAGGAGCTGCAGTGGCTTAGACCTACCTGAGGTCCTGGATTCCCTTGCTGACCTGGAGGTCCAGGCTCCCCTTGGGGACCCTGCCACAGGAAAATATAAAGAGTCTTTAATAGGGCTATTTAGCATAGTTTTTTTTTTTCTTCTCAATTGAAAATCAGTCCCTAAATCAGTTTTCCCTATAGAGAATCTGAAAAACTTGGAAAATATTAATGCTAGCAGAACTTAATGGACTTAGCAAAATGAAAGAAATTTTTATTTTCGACTTAGCAAAAAAAGTGATTTGCTAGAACCTAGATGGCAGAAATGAGTTATTTTACAGATGTTATCTACATACCATGTTTCCTTTTGGTCCTGGGGGGCCGTCTACACCTGCAATACCCTTCAATGAAGGAAAAAAAAAAAAATATATATATATATATATATATGTGTGTGTGTGTGTGTGTGTGTGTGTATATAATATACATATGGATGTTTATAAGTTTAAATCCCTCAACAGAAAATCAAAAGACTAACCTAATAGCATGGCACCCACTAGTCTAGGGTGACTAAAACTCATTTTAGGATTTAGAGGAGATGAGATAAAAGGTCAGGTCTATATTCTCCTTTCTGTGTCCACATTGGAGACAACCTAGCAGCATTTTGTACTATGTGTTGGAAATTTAACATGAAACAGTGAAGTGGATAAACAAAAAGGAGGAGGAAAGAAAGAAAGGGGTAGAGTGGAGAATGATCAGTGTACCCAATAGGCAGCATCATTAGGTCTCAGAATACAATAAGGCAGTAAACACTTAGCTGTCTACTGAAAGCTGTCATGGCCTTGGGCTTTAAAGAGTGACAACAAGCTTTTCCTAGAAAATTCTGAATATTTCCAGCAATACATACAGGCTGCCCTGTAGGTCCTGGAGTCCCCCTTGGTCCCAGCAAACCTCGAGGACCCTAGAAGGAAAAAAAAAAAAAAAAAGCATGTCCTCATAAGGAATGCGCTCAAAGTACACTTCCTCCTCTAAAGACATTTTAATGCGATGTTTGGAGCAAAAATATCTATACATCTTTTATTAACACATGGCAAGTAGTGTTTAAAATACCATTTTTATGTAACACAAATATCTCATGTTTAGGCTGATCCAAAAGCCAGAATGGGTAACAGGGAGTTTTAGCACATACACTGTGTATTTTGATTCTATAAATTTACATATAAATCACTTGGGAAATTTTTAAATAGGAAATAATTTCATATTTTATGCCACTTTTGTGCCATTTTCTGATTGGAATGGCAATACTGAATCTTACTAAGTATTATATTTCAATCAAATAAATTATACAAATAGAAAAATCCTGATTTTCACTCGTTTCATATTTAGGTATATTTCGTCTTGAGAGAATATTCACAAAGGGAAAGAAACAGACAGCTGGATAACTATATATACAGATTATAGAAGCCATTCTCCTGAGAGAAGATTGTTTTTAATTATTATTATTTAAAATTAATCAATATCTCCTTTTCTTTTTTCCCCTCCTCTATCTTCTCTTCTTTTCCTTCTTTAGAAAAATCAGTACAGTAATTTATTACCTCTCATATTCCCTTGAGCTATTATGCCTTTGCGTTGACAGGCCCTATAATGTGGCAAGCTTGGACTGAAATTAAGAGGCCTGGGTTCTAGTCTGGTGTTTTGATTAGTTTTGGGTAAACCTTCCCAATTCAGTTTCCTCATTTATATAATTTGGTGGAAAAAATAATATAATTTAGCACATGTCATCCTTATATATGATATATACTAAGCTTGTAAATTTTTTGTTTCTTCTGGTTATGAGATCCATTTATCCTAAACATAAAGATTCTGGAGCTACTGATGATATAAAAAATAAAACAAAGAAACAGCAACAAAAACTAGGTAAGTTCTTTGGCTGAAAAAATGTTACCTCTGATTTTCTCTATAACTTGGAACTCCATGTGCCTTTCTTTTAAAATGTTTTCCCATAACAACTG
The DNA here is from genome assembly GCF_027475565.1 of Acinonyx jubatus. Taxonomy (NCBI): domain Eukaryota; kingdom Metazoa; phylum Chordata; class Mammalia; order Carnivora; family Felidae; genus Acinonyx; species Acinonyx jubatus. Next base: position 86,593,116 of record NC_069381.1, read on the forward strand.
CCTGGTTAGCTTAGGTAAGACTTCTATAGTCACTTGAGTTTATTAGTGACTATACATGTATGACACCAGTCACTATTTTTCCAAACTAGGGTATTATTTTAAAAGAAAGAAAGTTGCTTACAGCTTCACCTGGAAGACCCCTTGGTCCGATTTCTCCATCTTCTCCCTGTCATTGACAAAATGAATGGGAGGTAATGCAATTAGACAATATATCAATTCAACAAGACTTTGTTCTCTTATGTTTTCATTTTAAATATTTCTTAAAAGAAATGAAGTTTCATATACCCTCATTCCATCTTCTCCAGGGGGACCAGGAGGACCTTGCGGACCCCGTTCACCCTATTAAACAAATACAAATACGATTAGAAAATGAAATAAAGCAGAATACTCAGAAGTCTACCCTATAGCTATCCTGCTGAACATAACAGACCATTTGGTGGAAAAACTTATGCTTTCTTTGTCCTTCTCAGGACACTGCAAAGATAAATCATATTTTTACATTAACTGACTTTATATATTACTATGCTAGAAAAAAAGTTCCTTCAATTCTAAAAGCAAAAAGGTTTAAATAAAATACCTAACACAATTATTACAAACTAAATCATTTAGAAAGTTATTTTGCTGATGATTGTTTTAAACAGAGATACACTTGGTTGACTTTATTTTTTTCTGCTTCTAAAATAATTCATAACAATCAGCACAACTCAAGACTAAAGAAATTTTGGATTTTTTTAAAAAGAATATTGTATATTTCTCTTGACATATAGTAGGTATACACTAAATATCTTACTAGGCTTCCATAATGTTCTCTTTTCTGTTTCTTTCTTTTCTTTTTATGTTCTTTAATTTACATAAAGTTTGTCTTATCTTCATTCTTAACTTCTGAAGAAGAAAAATGTGAAGGTCCAAAGCTGTTCTTTGAGAGACTGCCTCTTAGTTTAATTTCCCACTGAAAATATCCCCTAGATTCCTGTTCAGCATGGTGGTTTATTTAGCTTTTGCAAATTATAAGCTCTTGTGTTGGATTGCAAGCTCATATTATCACAAGAAATAGCTTGTGGTGTCTCTGTCAGTGGGTACCATTTAACTTAGGATAATAAAATACAGTGTCCAGTATATTAATGACAGACTGCCTAAAGAGGACTCTATTGAGTATATGTCCACACATAAAATATAAGAGGGAAATTAAGGTGATTATCAAAAAATAAGAGGCAAAATTAAATCTCCACTCTTGTCTTTCTATAAATATATCTTCCACATACATGTACATAAAGATTATGCCAGAACTTATATTTGCATGATTAATGTCTAAAAATAATTAAAGAACTCATATTGGTATTACATGTGTAATTCTACATTGTAATTCTACTTATCTTTCTTCCAGTATATAGTAGATGCAGTAATTTACTAAATTATTGTCTTTACAAATATTTAAACTATTATTTTTTATTTCTTAAAGTCCAATGATTCTAAAATAGTTCATAACATTCCTATATTGTCCCTGTATGCAAAGTAACAGAATAGTATATCTTACCCTGTGACCTTTGTCACCTGGCAGACCCGGAAGTCCATCAAATCCTCGATCACCCTGTAAAATAAACATCATCATCATCATCATCATCATCATCATATTCCCAATCTAATTCTATACTGTAATTTAATTGTGAAATATTCATTGATATCAAGAAACTCTGTTTCAAAATATAAAATTTTCAGAGGTGAACTGACATACAAGATCTGAATATACAAATGTGTGAGCTCCTGACCTTCGCCCCAGGTTCTCCGGGCATGCCTCTTCCTCCATCAGCACCCGGACGACCCTGATAATGCCAAGAATATGACTAAGCAAAAAGGATTCCTACTGGCACAAAGAAACAACAACAACAACAACAACAAACAAGATAACTGATGATTTCAGATGCCCTCAAAATACACAATATAAACCAGTCATACCCTTTTTCCAGGTTTTCCCGTTGGACCAGGTGGGCCTTGAACACCACGAGGGCCCTATATCAAAACATCATAATTTATTCATTTTATGGAATTTTTGATCAATAAACTGAATCACATTGAGAGAGATGGTTTTAGAAATGTATGTTCTCTTAGCTTTACCTTAATCACTTTAAAATAAAGAAAATTATTTCTTATGTAAAAGCTCAGATAAAGCAGAAGACAAAAGAATTTTTCTAAAAGGTTCTTGCCACAAAAAAGAGTCATATTATTTTGTTAAGTTTCTAGAGACAGCTGATTACATTTAAATAAAAGTAATAAAAAGTGATATTTTAACATTTAAAAAATTCCTCAACTACTCATTTTATTCTAAAAAACTTGAGTTTTTTTACATTTCCCTGGAAAACACTCTCAACTACCCATCTATTTTCTCTTTTCTTTCCAATCACTTTTCCTTCATCTTTCCCTTTATTTTTTGGAGATCCTCTCCTACGTATTTATTCTTTTATTTGACTTATCACATGGATTATAATTGCCATTTTTCATAATTGAATCTCCCATTAAATTGTTAACTGCTGTGGTGGTTTTAGATTACATCTGTCTTTTCTCCATTATACTCCTACCACTTAGCATAGTGACTGATACATGTTTCTCTCAATCACCTACAAAATGCTGCAGGATGATTTGGTGATCCCTAACACAAATTATTGTCTGGAACCATGTCATTTCAGATCAAAGGTTAAATATTCTCAGTATGTTTCTTTCTTGGAGCAGTAGAATACAATGTTATGTCAACAAACAATGTCTTTTGTGGGGATTGATCTACATGTTTTTTAAAATAAAATTACACATTTAATAATAGATCAAATGTAGTTCTAGAGTAAACATTATATAGGCCTTTATATCCTTTTTAAAGTTAATTTAAACAATATTCATATGATGAGTGTGGTAGCAAATGTAACACACATTTGAAATTACAAATGTTTTTTATCATCCTTGTAAAATGTTGGTTATAGAAATATGAAATCAAGGTTATCTGATAATTGGAGTTTAAAAGAATATACCTTTCTAAGAAAATTATTGTTGTGAAATGACTCTACCCTATATCTCAGCTGGAAAGCAAAGGGCAATCCTAACAGGACAAATCTTAGTTTTTAATGAAAATGATCCTTCTTCACTTGATATTGTATCTCTCTGGACTTGAGTCAAGGAAAGCCACAAAAGCCACAAAAACTACTGCAAAATGTTTTCAGATTCAACTATTTTATAAAGGGGTAAATTTGATGAAAAATTTACAAATTTTGCAAAAGATTAAGCTCCCTAGATTTTCATATAGTGACACTTCAGTATTTTTATGCAATTCTCAGTTAAGTTCCAATGCTTTCCATACCCCTCTGGCAATATTAACCAAGCATGAAATAGAAGGCTGCCATGTTCTGAATCACCCAAATATCTTTCTCAATTTTCTTTGATTTTTTTCTAATTCCAAAACAAATTGTGGTGTAACCATATAAAGGAATACTACTCAGCAACAAAAAAGAATGAACTATTGATGCACTTATCAACTGTGATGAATCTCAAAGGCACCATGGGAAATGAAAGAAGCCAGTCTTCAAAGGTTACATAATGCATGATTTCATTTGTACAGTATTCTTGAAAAGATAAAAGTGTAGTAATAAAGAAAAGATCAGTGACTGTCAGGTATTAATGGTGGAGGAGGGAGATGTGATCATTAAGTGTTGGCTCCAAGAAATTATTTAGGTTACTGAGCCGTTCTCTCTCCTGATGATTATGGTAGTGGTTACAATGAATATACACTGGTTTTGAAATTCATTTTCACCTTGTAATATTTTAAAAATAAAATTAATTTTATTAAAAAAGATTTTTTTACATTTATTTATTTTTGAGAGACAGAGACAGAGTGCGAGCTGGGGAGGGGCAAAGAGACGGAGACACAGAATCCAAAGCAGACTGCAGGCTCTGAGCTGTCAGCACAGAGCCCGACATGGGGCTTGGAACAGTGAGATCATGACCTGAGCTGACGTCAGACATTCAACCGACTGAGCCACCCAGGTGTCCCCCAAAATAAAAGTAATTTTAAGGGAAAGAAAAATAATTAGTGGACAGCCACTTGAGAGTTCCTTCAGCGCAATCTGAATTTCTATTTATTGAGTATATCAAGAAGTATTTTCATTTAGGGCGCCTAGGTGACTCAATCAGTTAAGTGTCCTACTTCAGCTCAGGTCATGATCTCATGGTTCATGAGTTCAGCTCAGCGTTGGGCTCTGTGCTAACAGCTCAGAGCCTGAAGCCTGCTTCATATTCTGTCTCCCTCTCCCTCTGCCCCTCCCCTGCTCGTGCTGTGTCTCTCTCTGTCTCTCCAAAATAAATAAACACATGTAAAAAAAAAAAAGTAGAAGTATTTTCATTTAAAAATAAATGTATTTGGAAGGCACCTGGGTGGCTCAGTCAGTTAAGCGTCTGACTTCGACTCAGGTCATGATCTCACAGCTTCTGATTTCAAGCCTCCTGCTGGGCTCTGTGCTGACAGCTCAGAGCCTGGAGTCTGCTTTGGATTCTGTGTCTCCCACTCTCTCTGCCCCTCCCCCGCTCGCATTCTCTCTCTCTCTCTCCTCCAAAAACAAATAAACATTTAAAAAATAAAGATAAAAATAAATGTATTTTTAAAACGTCACATTTTGTTTTTCTGTTTTCTAGAATGAGTATACTTCCTAATGTGCTTATATTGAATGTTTCTACTTATTATCATTAAAGGAAAGATAATACTTTTAACTTGGTATCATGTAATATAACCTAAGATCTGTTTTTGAAATTTCACTTCAGATGTTTTCAATTCTCATAATTTCCTCAGTTCTACAAAAGGTTTGAAGTTAGCTTCTTTTAAGTATGTTAAATATTGTTTCTGAAACTATATGCTAGGTTCACTTTCCACAGAAAATATCGTGGGTTTGAGACATGGCCTCTAAGCAGTACCACTGCAGTAGTTCTCTGCTCTGTACAATCTCAAGCCAGTTTAAGATTCTGAAGGCCTATTACTATCAAGCCTTTCCCATCCCAGCTTATTATCTTCTTTTAATATTGTTTAAATTAATCAAGTTATTGGCAGTCAACTGGCCACTAGGGATTTTTCAATTAAAGGAGGTGATGTGAACCTAAAAGTAATGTAAGTAATTTCTTTACTCATAAAACAGATGGCAGATACTTCAATTATCCTACTGGATAAAACGGAGTCAAAAATAAGATAAGTGAAATACATTAGTTTTTTTACCTGAGGACCTGGATCACCACTCTCACCTTTGGCACCAGATGAACCAGGCCCCCCCTGCAGAGAAAAAGTAAGGATATAATAATTTAATTGAGCAATAATTCCCTAACCAATTTCACCCTACCATTTTCACATGAAATGGCTAAACACTGTTCAACATATATTTCATCAAATTAGTATAATTTTATTAATTAATACAATAAAATTTTAAGTCCTGTTTCATTGAAATACATCTTTTCTCAGATTTTGAATGTATTCAGTGTGAAAGCTGTATTTTAAAGTCTCCATTTTACACATAATTACACAGAAGCCAATTTCATGAGAAATCACATTGAAATTTTCTTTAATGTGTGCACCATCACAGTACTTATGATAATACACAAGGCATTATTTATTATTAAGCTGTGATGCAGTACAGAGGCAACACATTTTTACTGAATCAGGTATATGCTGAATCCATTTATACAGCCAGGACTTGGTGAAATGTTACTGCTTTTATACTCAGAAATTTCTCAGACACTGAATTCTATAGCAATAAAATGTCAAGAACAGATGCTACCACCATCATTATAATTGTCCTGAAATAACGTCAAAGCATTTTTTCCCAAAATGGTTTGTTTATTTCCCAGAAGAATAAGTCCTTATGACAAAAACTTCTTACAAATGTATACATAACTCAAAAAGTGCAACAAAAACCTAGCACATTAACTGGAAAAAATATAAAATCAATTTATAAAAGTGTTGTGGGTTTTAAAAATAAATACCAGACTGTCCATTCCCCTAAAAAGCTTTAGGACATTAAAATTAAATGTGGTGATAATAGTTACTTTGTGCTGAACAAGTATATTTTAGGTGTTTAAGAAGTTTCTGATTTATTTAAATCAATACATATTCAAATAATAGTGCATTGAATCATCATACAAAAAGATCAAAATTGTGCTAAGTCTGAAAATGTTAGCTATCTAGAGCCTCCTGGTGGCTCCAAAGTAAAATAACTATTAATCTGACTCCTAAAAAAATACAAAAAAAGTCAAATAACAGGAATATTCTAATCTTAAAAATTATAGAATAATAGCCTTCAAGCTCCTAATTAAGAATTCTTGCAACTAAGTTTTTTCAAGAGAAAACCTGGGATTCTACATTAAATCAGATTATGAATCAATGAGTTGAACACAATTGTAGGATAGTCAATTTGTTTTTAATTAATTTATTGCATTATATTCTCTCTATATAAGGACTACCTACTCAACAAATTATAATTACTTTGTCTAAACACTCTAAAAATTATCATGCAATAATTGACAGTAACAGAATTCGAAAATAACCACAATATTTTCTGTTTCTTGCATATTTATAAGCCTCCATTTGTCTAGAAAAGCAATTGAAAAAAACAATTGAATTAAGAATTTTTCATTGGAAGAATGCATATGTTTGTATCTTAATATAGTGATGTAGACTCTGTTTCTTTTTTTTAAAATTTTTTTAAATGTTTTATTTTATTTTTGAGAGACAGAGAGAGACAGGATGAGTGGGGGAGGAGCAGAGAGAGAGAGAGACACAGAATCTGAAGCAGGCTCCAGGGTCTGAGCTGTCAGCACAGATCTAGCCCAACGTGGGGCTTGAACTCGCAAGTAGTGAGATCATGACCTGAGCCGAAGTCAGATGACTAGCTGAATGAGCCACCCAGGCGCCCCGACTCTGTTTCTTTTATATAAAATACTTTAAGACTCTAGAATTTGACAGTCTCTAGTAATTTGATGCTTTGGAGCAAAGGATAATAGAGGAGAAAACTGAAAAGAAACAATATGATGTTTTTCTCTCAATACCTACCTTTAATATTTAAGGAAGCTAACACTTTCCATAACAAAGGCTTAGGTAGTAAAATTAATTAGTCTTGTATCCGATGTTTGACACTAAGAATGTGTACATGGTTGCCAATGTTTCCTTTCTGCCAACAAACTGGGAATGGCTGACCCTCAAACGGGTGGTGAAAACAGGAACTGTTAATGAAAATGCTTTCACTGCTTCTGCTCATCACTGCCCTGACCCTCTGCAGATCTGCTGAGCTTATGCTTGTCAGGATGATACATAGGAAAATTCCTTTGGAAAATGCAGTTTTAGAGATCCTTGACTGATATTTTTAAATTATGTAACATATGGCAGTATTTCCCAAACATGCTTGACTGTAAGAATCAGCCTGGTGCACTCATTAAAAATATAGTTTGCCACTTTGAACCCTGAACCTTTATCATCAGAATCTCAAGTTAAGGGCCCAGGAGCTTTTTTTTAAATAAAATATATAGATAATTCTTCTGCCGCAGATTTATAAAACATTTGCATACTGCTGACTTTCCTCAGTCGTAAATTTGAGTTATCACTAACAAACAATGAAGTATTAACTTCATTTCTTCCTTTGTTAAGTAACATAGAATCTTCCATGTTTATTACTTTGGCAGAACATATGTTCTACATGAGCCCATATGATTGAGTGTATGCCCCTTCAAAATATATAAAATGTACGAATTTTAAGACTGAATTAAGATTACCATAGTTTATGTAAACTACATTAACAAACCTTTGAATAAAATACATGAAGAAAACTATTTATCACCCTAATAAGATCAGTAAAACAAACTAAATAATTAGAAGACTATTCACTTGATGTAAACTTGAGTAAAATTATTTTGCTGTGTCTACTAAGTAAATCACATGTTAAGATTTTAATGTTCATAGTAATAATTTCTATAAATACCATTATTTCAATAAAACATACTGAAAGCATATAAAATCATATGAAAGAACAGGAGGAATAGCTTTATATAGAAAAATAAATATTTAAGAGAGAAATTATTTATTTAATTAATTGTAAGATCAATCAGAAGCAAGGTTTGACTCATGCAGTCTTCTTTTCCCTTAAAGAAAAACATGACTTGAAAAGAACCTTTGTGTTTTTTGTGAATTGCTACACTGCTCAACATTTGGTAAAAGTTTCAAAATATTTGAAGATTTTTTATATTAAAACCCACTTGGAAAATATTAGCTTGTTAGCAAGCTTGTATGGAAAAATAAAACACTGTCATTTTCCAAGAGTCTCCAGAAGACAAATTAATTTCTCTAATATCTGAAGTACTTTGTGGAATATGGAAGGCAAACTGAAGTTTAAGCCAAGTATCCTGCTTGCTTTCCAAATTATGGAATAATTTAACTGACTTCAAATACTTTTTTTCTTTTTTAATGAAAATTCTATTTAACATAAAATTAAGTCTCAATAATTTAATGTAAAACTGAATTTTAATAACTTGGAATGTTATGCAAATAAATTATAACTATACTTCAAAAATTAATAGACATGTAACTCAATTGTTTTTTTCACTGTATTTATTTGATTTGAAAATTCTTCAATGAAACTTTTTTTTATCAAAACTTACTGAGGACTAAATTGAAATAGACTTTAAATAGAGGAACAAAATCAAGCATAGGTAGATATGCATATCCTATTTTTATCAGCTAGAAATATGAACAATGTTTGGCCAAAGTTGCACAAGGAAATACTACTATGTAAATTTAAACACACATTATCATATTGAGTAACCTACCACAGGACCCGGTCTTCCAGTTAGACCCATTGGGCCAGGTGGACCTCTCAGAGCAATCTAGAAAATAAAGTATATCAAACTCAGGGGTGCCCTTTTTGGACAAGAATAGTAAACCACAATATTCATTTGCACAAACTACCTGTAAGTAACAGATAATAAACGAAGGTATATTAGCTACATGCTAGAAAGAGTGCCTGATAACTGAAGAATTACAAGCTTCTAGAATGACAAATGATCTATCAGATTTGCTCTCAACTGTTATAGCTTGTATACAATCTTGTACCGTATACTATTATGATTTATTCAATGATAAAAGTTAAAATAGATTTCAGTACAAGAAACCTAATATCCTGTAATTTTTCTACTCTGAAGCATACTTCACAATAACATATAGACTTCTCTTAAACATGTTGGCACAATTATCATCGAAAATCCTTTTAGAGATGAACAATTTGAGGTGCTTGAAATAAAGTTTCTAGCAATATGTAGGAAAAACTATTGACAATTAAAGCCAGATAGCAAGCAAAATTGATCAGAAAATATGCTCATATACTTCTTTTTAACAAATCTCAAATTTAACATTACAAGAAAAACACATTCATTTTGTATAATCATAGGCATGATAGATTGATCACATGCACTACTGATACTGAATATTAGAAATGTGAAATTAGCATATTTGAAAAGCTGGAACAAGTGGAGTACAAAGGATAAATATTTAATAGATGTTAAATTAGTATGGTGAGCTATTTTTGAATATTAGTGATTCCAAAAGATGAATATTTAGATTATCAAAACAGATATCAAAAATAATACTGTAATAGAAACAATATGTAAAATCATATTAGAAAAGTGCACAAGATAAAAACATAGGATCTCCAAGGTTCCACTACTGACTCACCATGAGATTTTTGACAATATACTTCTTAATCCTTGAGATTAAGTATCTGAAAAATTGGAATTATAATGCTTGCTACCTATTTACAAGTAGGATAAAAGGACTAATAAAAGGAGGAATTTAATGGCCTCATAAAACATTTAAGCTCAAATAATTACCTTAAGTTTGTTGAAAGTAATATAAGTTATAAGATGAATTGTAGGAATCATTAGCAAATTATTTTAAATATTTTTAGGGATGTGTTACGCCAAGGTCAAAAAACACTTAAAGTTTTCTGTCTTTATACAGGATATAATCAAATAATGGAATCTTTGCAGATTAATAGATTTAGTAAATATATAAATAAATATGAGAGTGAATTGCAACCTTCACTTATGTTTTCAGATATTTTATACACATACACAATAAAACTATATGTGTATAAAATACACAAATGATAAATTTTATATATTCATAAATTTATACAAAGTTATCACAGAAATGATTTATAGCACTTAGAAAGTGGGTAATTGTATCCATACCAAATGTGAGCCATTTATTTCCTTTTTCCTTAAAAAAACCAAAACCCCTACTACAAATAAAAGTATTATATGACTTTCAACTCTTTCCTCGTCCACTATTTAAATTTCCTTATGTATAAGACATGTATAAGATAAGATTTCCTTATGTATAAAATCTGTATAAGATAGAGACAGTGGAAGCTTTCAGCTCATGAAGGATCTATAAACTAAATGGATTTTGTGAAAACACTATAGATTATAACAATTAGAACTTAAATACATATTTGAAGGATTCTTTCCTATATGATAATGCTTAGAAAACTTAATTTGCTGGCTTGTTCAGGATATCCTGAATAATTTAGAAGATTAGGAGGAAAAAATTATTTCAAACCTTCTTCTCTTACTTTTTTTTTAATCATCAAATTCTGTCTTAGCAGAGAAAAACTGTATGTGAAAAAGTGCTAGGTATAAATCCATCAGTACTCTGAAAAAATTTTAGAAAAATGTGTGTTATTGTTTATGTGTTATTGCCAGAATTATATATGGCAATACTGCCAGGGTCAATCATTTAATTTTAGTATTCAATTAAAGAAAATATTCCCACTGGAAAAATAGATATAATTTAGCAATTTTTATAGCTAAAATTCAATGCACTTTTCAGAAGTGTTTTGTTTATAATAGTAGCATCCTCCAGGTGCAGACACACACACACACACAAGCATGCACACATGTGCATACACACACAATCTGACATATATCAGTTTATAGGAATACATGTTTATTCCTTCTTACCCGAGCCTGCTGAAGAATCGCCTGTGCCTGAGCTTCCTGAGCAGAGATGGTTGGTCCTTTGGAACCATCGCCACCATAACGAAACTAAGAAAATAAAGAAGCTCAAAATTAGCCATTTTCAAATAGGTGCCTTAATTACTAGATTAAAAACTGCTTACTGAAAATGGTGTGGTTTTATAAAAGTACAAGATAACTTTATTATGAATCAAGATACCTAGATTTTTGGGGGGGTTCTCCTGCCCATATCACAAGTTCCCTAGACCATGTTTTACCATTTATAGAAAAGAGACTTCCAATTTTCATTCATTCACTCATTCATTCATTCATTCATTCATTCATTCATTTTAATGTTTATTTATTTTTGAGAGAGAGAGAGAGACACAGAGTGTGTGCAGGGGAGGGGCAGAGAAAGAGGGAGACACAGAATCTGAAGCAGGCTCCAGGCTCTGAGTTGTCAGCACAGAGCTTGATGCAGGATCGAACACACCAACAATGAGATCATGACCTGAGCCAAAGTCGATGCTTAACTGACTGAACCACCCAGGTGCCCCAAGACTTCCAATTTTATATTCCATAATCTTTGAAAAATCTGGAACAAGTCACCATATATTATACCTGTACAAATGCTACCCATATCTATTCACCCATTTGTAAAAAGTCCAAGTGTGTTCAGTTCATTGGTGTTTATAGATCAATTGTTGTTTTGTTGAGCAAAACTTCTAGAATCTGTATGAACACGGAGGAAATCTTCCTTGAGATATACTCATTTGTTTACTGTTTCTCAAATAATTATAATAAGAAACTCACCCTCCCTGTATCCTTCCATAAAATTCTAAAATTCTAAAGCTTTCTTAATTTTAATTCCAAATGCAGCATGAGTCAATTTCTTACTCTACATGATTATTACTTGAAATTTTATTACATTTAAACAAATAAATCACACTTTTTCCCCCAGAGAACAAGGTCAATTTTAAAAAGCAATCTTATGGTCAAACAATTTTTGAGCAAAGAATAATGACCCTACAGATATATCTTCTTTTAAAAGTATCAACTATTGTATCTATGGTGATAAATAGCATATTAGTATTATGTTAAGTATCACATGAAATGTATGTTAATCATACAACTCAGGATAAAGCACATGACTGGAAATACGAAGAGCAACCTGTAAGCTTTGTTGTCAAAGTCTAATCAAACAGTGAAGGGTGCCTGGGTGGCTCAGTTGGTTAAGCATCTGACAGCCTCAGGTCATGATCTCACAGTTCATGAGTTCGAGTCCCGCATTGACTTAGCTGGAGCCCCACTTCTGGTGAGCTTAAGCCCTGTGCTTCTCTTTCTCTTCCTATCTCTCTCTCACTCTTTCTCTGCCCCTCATGGGATTTTCTTTCTCCCTCTCTCTCTGCACCTCACTCACTTGAGCCCAATCTCTCTCAAACAAACAAACAAAAAAGCCTAATGAAATAATGAAACCTTTGCTCTAACACAGAGATTGATGTTTACTAGAATTTTGTTTTAATAAAATTTTCTAGAATTTCTAAAGGCTGCATGATTTCAAATATCTCTACCACATACAATGGTTTTTAGTTAATTGCTCTGTAATACAGCTCAACAATGCTTTTCAGCAATAAGATGATGAAATATTAAATCATCTTTACAGCATTAAAAAAAGAAAACATACCGGTAACATTAACATGGTCCCAGGAGGACCAGGTAGACCATCAGCCCCTGGTAAGCCAGGACGTCCTGGGGGGCCCTAGGAAAGTAAATCAGCAAAATTAATAAATAAATTAAAACAAATTTATTAGAAACAGAATAACCTTTAATAACATTAGTCTACATTAACTAATTTGCATTTGTCCCTCCTTTCTTGGTTAATCTCCTTTTAGTAAGTATACCTAGAAAGGGTTGTTTTTCGTTTCCCTACTTTCACAGGATTTTAATCATGCACGAAGTTATTGGCTATTCAAGGATGGAGGAAAAAAAGGGAAGGGGCTTTACAAGAAGAGTTTGGACAGACTTAACACAAATGGTCTATTCCACCATGTTATCCAGGACATGCTCCTCAAATTAGAATTCAGGCTTATTAACTCAGTTTATCAGAACCCAGCTAAATACTCATCACAGTTTGTGGAAAACGGGTTTCAATTCAGATTAAATAACTGAATCTAATGTAACAGGTTTATCTCAGCATTGCAATTTATTGAAAATAAAAGTTTTCTTATTAATTATAACGTAGATAAGTGCACATTCTTTATCCTCACTTCTAAAATTATAGTTAGAAAATTTAACCAAAATGTTGCACATTGAGTTCACAGACTTCCTCCTCCCTCATGAGAAAGATAACATGTTTAACTTGTGGAATACATTTTAATGATTTTCATTTATGTTATATTCTTTTGTTATAAAGAGTCCCTTTACTTACCCTCTCTCCAGGGTCACCAGGGGGTCCAGTGGGGCCTTGTAGACCTGGGGGACCCATAAGACCCTATAGAGAAACAAACCGTGATCTGAGTCAGATTCCTGATCTCATTATCATTCAGGCAAATTCATCCTACCAAAATCCAAGAAAAGCTCATTTTATATTTCATAAATATACACTGGTCTTCCAATCAATTTCCCTATTTATCTTCCTATAAAAAGACAAAAGACAATACATAGGAACCACTCTGTAGCTAGATTAACTCTTCCTCTATGAAGCTGCTCTCAGGGTACAGGTAAATATTCCAAGGAAATACAGGAAAGGAGAACACACCAATACAAAGTCACTGAAGTAGAAGTTGGTTCCCAGTTCTTAATGAACAAATGGTACATTCAGACAATTAGACCTCAAAAATGTGATAACAAAGTTGAAATGTAGAAATCATTTAGCCTGAAGGCATTTTTACATTTTCTGGATAAAAAGTATTTAAAGGCATCAGTATAACATATTCATTTCAGATGACAAGAATTTAATTCCACAAAAGATAGAGATTTCTGTCAGATCAGTACAACTATCTGAGAATAAAGACACACTGAGCAACATGAGCCTTCCTAGGAAGTGACAATGGAAGCTGATAATCACTCCATTTGGAAGTACAGATAAGGCTGCTACTGTCTACTTAGAATTCTCAACTCCATCTATTGAGATATATCTTTACCTCTTTAATGGAAACAAGAATTTTTTTTCACTATCATAACTTTCAGATAGAAAGTTGAAAATGAGGTTAGAGGATGCAGAGATATTGAAGCCCCCTCCAAAAGAAATTAAACAAAATTTAATTCCACTGTTCTCAAAAGAATAACATTTGGATAGCCAAATCAGAAAGCAATTTAAGGCCATCAGGCCCTTTGAAAAAATGTTTGCCTCTATAATTCAATACTCAAATTAGTATAAAATATATAAATTCAATAATGTAATAGAAATGTTATATCTGATTATTTAAAAAATCAAGATGAAAATAATCTCAACACATTTACATACCGCAGGTCCTGCAGGCCCTGGTGGTCCTTCAATAAGCATACCCTATAATAAAACAAGATAGAGATTCATTTCTAGGGAAATGTAACCTGTAACCTCTTGTCTAAGCAGCTCTAACAAAGTGCATCATTGCATTTTAAAAAGTAAATTCTCTATTTCTACCATATAAAATCAATTATAAACAGTTTTCTATGGGGAAGAGAGGGAATTTAAAATGATAGAAAACATAGCCCTTGTCCTCAGAGAATCTGTGAACTAATTAGAAAAGGAATAAATATTCAGAAAAGTAACACTAAAAGGAAAATATGTTAAGTTCTCCCAAGAAGGACAAAACAAAGACGTTTGACCAAGTTCTCCGTGGCACCCAGAATAATGCCTGATACAAAGCCAGGATTTAATAACTATTTACTGTTTGAATGAAAGAATGGAAGTTAGGTGGCATCTAAGCACTTTCATTCAGGGAAAAGGGAAAAAAGTCCAAGCAAAAGAATCGGGCATAAACATGAGATAAACTCCTAAATAGATAAGAGAATAGAGTACTATCTCAGGATAAAAAAACTCATTCCACAATGTTTATGATTCTACTTCCAGAAATTATTTTATCACTTAAAAACATGATTGTAATTTTTTGTAATAAGGGCAAATTCATTCTGAAAAATATTTGAAAATTCTTTGATGAATATATGGCATGATTTATCAGATTTTGGAGTAATACAGTAGATAGCCACTAATCTCCTTAGAGCCATATCTTTTTAACCTTTTAATTTTCCCTCTACCCAGTTTTTCAATGTGTATGTCCTTGCAATTTCTGAAATGGATTTTCATGATCTTGAGGCAAACAGTTAAGCATATTTTCTTTAGTTCTAATGTAACAGTTTTCCTGAGTTGCTGATTAGGGACAACAATAGTAAAATTGCTTTCCAGTAGGATTGCCTTTTACCAATATCTTGAGTAGTGAGAACATTAATATGAATTTTAAAATCACTTTTGGAGTGAACTACACCTTTTCTTCAATGGAAGAACGGGAAGTGGATTTTAAAAAGAATATTTTCATATTTGTTACATGATGTCATCTGGATATGAAACAAGTATCTACGTCAAATAATATATTTCTGATAATGCCAAGTTAAAGAAAGTGAAGGAAGTTAGAAAAGCTAATGTCTAGTTATATCTCAACCACCAACATTTGAACCTCAGCAAAGTTATTTAAACTCTCTAGGTCTCAGGTTCCTTCGTTGAGTAAAATGAGAGAATTAGACTAGACAATTTCAGTTACTTTCAAATTCCAAAATTCATGTATCTATATTTTTTGGCTGATTGAAGTGTTACTTGCCAGAAATGACCTTACTAACACTTCTTTGTGGCAAATTTTAAATATTTGGACATCAGAGTTTTTATAATATATGTGCTATATATTATAAACATATATAATATATGTAATAATTTATATACTAATTTATATAAACATATAATAATTTAAGGTGATGATGGCTCATAATATAAATTAAATCATTGTTACCAACCTTTACAATGTATTCACAACAGTACTTACAGGTTCAACTACTGCTGGTTCTCCTTTCTGTCCTTTTTCTCCATATGCACCGTGGCCATTTATCTGTTGAGTGAAAAATTCAAGCAGCCTGTCTTTAAGTAAATAAGACCACTTAAGGTTTTTTGGGGTTTTTTTTAAAGAAAATTTAATCATCTAAGTGCATTTAAAAACAACCTATTAAAACGTGTTTTAAAAATAGAAACCTATTAAAAGTTTAGATACTGAAAATATAAAAAGGAAAGCATGATAAACATTAATACAAATCTTGAATGAGAGTAAACAATTGTTTCTTAAAGACATATTATAGAAAGTTAAAGACATCTGTAGACCTCAATTATCATTCCAAGGCACTAAGCAGCAAGTATCATCAACTTGAATTTAACAAAATAAAGGTGGGAGGTAAGGGGTGGAAGAAATGGGTGAAGGGGGTCAAAGGTAAAAAAATAATAATAATAAATATGGTACCTCTACTGAACATCACCAGAAAATATTTTTAAAAATTAAAAATTAAAATAGTCTAAAATTCAGAAATTAGACTTACTATCCCAAATAATAATGGCTATTTTAATCTTATCAATGATAATACAACTCGGATACAATTCTATTCACGATTATACTTTCAAATGAAGACTCTGGTAGCGGAGGCAGAAATACAACTGCCGTAGATTCCCATGTGGAAGAATCTATCAAGGTGTCCTAGTAGTGATAAATATCCATAATTTACATAAAAACACAACTTGTATTTTAAACCTGAAAAGACATCAAGATAAATGTGAAAATACTCCAAAAATAAGACATACAATGACACAGAGCGTAATACTGACTTACGCTTGTTTCTGTGATATCTGTTTCTGCTGGAACACCTGGACCAAATTCTTCATTAGTGGGGCTTGTTGGTTTATCTTCATATTCTTTATATTCATAAAAATCATATTCGCCTAAATCTCCATCTACCAGAAGATCAGAGTCCCTGCCGTCTATTCCTTTGTTTTCATATAGTGTATCCTCGGAATTTTTCCTCTGGGAATCATAATCCTCTCCAGTTAGATATTCTTCAGTAAATACTTCTTCAACTGGATTTGGCTATTAATTTAAGTTGCAAAGAGTTGAAGAACATGAAGTTTACTGTTAGTAAAGCAAGGTAAGCATTTGCAATTACAGTTTGATGGAATGTGACGAGAAGCAATTTAAAAGCTACTAAAGCAAGCCTGAAGGCTGAAAAAGATAGCCTTTCAGTATCATTGAAAGCAATATTTTTGTACGTTGGTATGTACAAGGAAATATTGCTTTCAAAGTACTTTTCCCAATAAACTGCAAATATTCACATGGACTCAACATGTGTATTTGCTAGCTCCATTAAAAAAATTGTTAGTCAATTTTATATTTACTTCATGGTTTAAGATTTGAATAATGAAATATGCACAGTTAAAACTTCGCTTAATTTTCAAATCTCACAGATCATCATTAAGAAATATAACTACTACCAGAAAAACCATGTAAATTTGACTCTCAATCACAAAAATAAAATATTAATGTCAATATTGAGACTTGTCATAGCAATTTTTAGAGTATATAGTATATAAGGAAGTATTATATCACCTAAAAGTTCTTTAAAGCAAATAAAATATAACTTATAGGCCTCGAAATTCAAGAAATGAAATAGAATATATCACTGCACAATCTCATAAAGGGTAGAGAATAAATATGCACTTACAAGGGAATTTTATATCAATAAAACTCCCTCAGAGACAGAAAAATAGACCTAGTATAATTATCTTTTTCACATAAGTAATTCTTTATTAATAGCATAAATCTGAATCATATTTATTATGCAATTTTTAGCCATATAATGATCTTGATGAGGTTCAAATGAAATAATTTATCTTGCTAATTTGTGGATTTTTTAAGTTACTTGATTTCCAAGACATAGTGAATCTAGATGACAAAATAGCATTGAATAAATAAGTAGTAGTACACAAAATCATGTGAATAAAAATGCAGCTAAATGATTAATTTAGCAATTGTTAACCAAAATAAAATATTTAGTAACCATAATATTTTTGTATTCTTAGCCAAAGAGGATACACTATCTATAGAGAATGCATGTTATCCAAAAACTGAATATTGCTATGTTCATAGCTCTGAACTAAAAAGCTAGTTAAATTTGGTTAGATAAATAGGCATCTTGAATCAAGATATCCATTTCTGAAAAACGATAAATTTGGACCAGATGAAACTTAAAATCTGTTCTCTCCCTAAAATGTTATTTTTCTGAAGTATGTGTTTGTATGTCATGCACTACTGCGTTTATTTGCTTCACTGACACAAATGTTATATAAATCTTCTCACAGCTAAATTATTCAGGTATTCTTCATACCCAGTATGACAGGTGTTTCACAAATTTAAACTGAATTGTACACTCATTTTCTCATGATACGAATATATCATAATATGAAATATTATGAATGTACGCACAATATGAATACATTATGAATAATATTTTTAATAATATGAGTAATAATATAAATATATTATGGATAATATGAGTATTATGAATGTATGTATAATATGAAATAATATATGCATAATATGAAGATTGTTACCTTTACACCTGTATGTGCTTAAACATTTACATAGAAAAGAATGAAAAGGTTAAGACACATTATTTTAATAGTGTGTTTAATAATAATTAACATCATTCTCCTAACAAGTATGAAAATGTACATAGCTATTAAAATCCACTAAGATTAAATTTTCTCAAGAAGTTTGCTGTCGGGGTACCTGGGTGGCTTAGTCAGGTAAGCATCCAACTCTGGATTTCAGCTCGGGTCATGATCTCACGGTTTGTGAGATCAAGCCCTGCATCTTGCTCTGTGCTGACAGTGTAGAGCCTACTTGGGATTCTCTCTCTCCCTCTCTCTCTCTCTGTCCATTCATTCCCTGTTTGTGATCTCTCTCTCTCTCAAAATAAATAAATACACTTAAAAAATAAATACTATTAAAAAAAGAAGTTCTCTGTCATAAAAATGCATGATTATTGGTCAGATGAAATAAATTCTAATTGTATCATTTCATGATACAATTTTCTCTTTAGAGGAGTCTCCTCCTCACAGAAAAATCATGTTGTGAATACCCTTCATCACAACATGTTGAGAAGCTTGCTCAATCCCAGGAGCAATGAAGAGAATGATAGCAGCCAATCCAGTTTAATCAATTTGTGTCTGCATGAAGCAAAGAGTCATGTAAACCTGAATGGACTAATTTAGTAACAGTGAACCAATGCTATTGTTTCTCTTACCTCAATAAAGGAATAAAAAGATGGAACTTCTCGCAAGTTATATTCTTCCAGAGTGAAGTATATTTAGAAATATTACACGCTTAAAAAATCTGGGCTGTGATTTAATAGTGTCAATGAGCTTACCTCATTTGTTCCAGATACATGCCTAGGAGCTTCTGTATGGTAACTTTCCTCTGTTCCATAGTTGTATTCTTGAAAATCATCAACAATATTTGCCTAGTGGTAAATTCAAAAGAAAAACAATTCTAAGAATGTAAAGTAATACCCAATTTAGGAAAAACATGATTTAACTGGGTTATCGTATTAGCCAAATGAGGATTTATCTAGTTGGGTTAGGACAATGACTCATCATCAGAGATCTTCCAGCTTATCTAGGAGAGATCTTGATTGCTTTTTCTTTGCTACCTTTACCCCTAGTTTGGCTTTTGCTGTTGCTTGATAACTTTTCTTCTTCTTGGATGCAAATTTTTCAGATTTAGGGGGTGTAAACTTTTTGGACTTTTCCTTTGAGTTAGTGGCCACTGTCCTCGTCTTCTTTTTGAAATTGGATTTCTTTTTCTGTAAAATGTGGTGAAAGATGGAATGGAAAACATAAATACAGTGAAAAGGGAAATGCAGGGCACGGATGAAAGGAAGGACAAGCAAAGCAAAATGAGCATCATTCCTTCGGGGCAGCTACTGTCAAATAAGAATCACAGTTATTGGGTCACAGAAATCAGGTGGATGAAAGGCTTACAATGAGTTTGAGGAACAGCGGACATAAGAAACCACGGAATGACAAACACTAGGACACCATATACACAGGTGCTACTTTGTTTTTACCTCAGTTTGTGCTATTGTCTCCTCAGCTACAGTGGGTGTCTCTGTTACAAATTCAGCCTCTTTATACTCTGCTTCCCCATACTCATAGTCATATTCCAGAATATCCTCAGGTGCATACTACCTCGCAAAGGAAAAAATATCAGGCGATTTTGTTAGTTGCAGGTAATACTAATAACAAAGTGGTAATCATCTTAACTTTTACGTAGGGTAAAGGTTAAGAGGCAAGTATTTAAATGTTATTTTATATTACAAGAAGTATTATACTGTCAGTGTACAGAGTATAATAACATAAGAGCAACAAAGCCGATTTTCTAAGCGGAACAGTGGTTAGGATTGTGAGGAAACTAAAAATTGTGAATATTAATCCAAACTTAATATTCAAAATTTGTAGCCAATGACTTATTTTGAACACAGCAGTTATATACTTGGTCACAGTTGTTAAATGTTCTTGTTAATTTTTATTTGTAAAAATTGTTACACAAGGCTCCTCTAAAAGACTTTTAGTGTATTTCCAATGGGTACTTTTTTTTCATTAAACTACATGCTTAAAATATTAAATATGGAGAATAGTCTTTCCAAGTATGAAAGGATATTTAAATTGGAAGTCACAGAGTGGAGAGGAGGAAAAGGAAATGCAAGGAACATAAGGTAAGTCTAAACCGAACACTAGAATAATGAAAAATAAAATCTAAAATTTGTTCAGAAATCTCTAATTTGCCATAGACTTAAGATCAAAATGAGCACAGAATACTAGCAACACATTAAAAGATTCAAAGTAAGATCTGTTTCTAACTAACATACTATTCACTTTTTAAAAATCCTGCTTTTTTTCCCCTCTATCAAAAAAGCATAGCACTCAGACATTGTAAACTACTTAAACTAAACTCAAATTGGAAAATGATATTTTATACTAGATTCCTCTGTATTAAAGCAATTTAGTTGGAGAGAGAGGTATGTTTCTTAATAGAGGGATGTACAAGACAGTCATATATACTAAATAAGGAAAATAATGTGTTCACCTTCACAGCCAAATGTCTCTATCAAAACTTTAATTTATAAACAAGAATATAGTTATTGTGAAACATATATTAATCATTGGCTTTAAGCAAAATAACTGTAAATACACTAAGTAATACATACAAAAACATTAAGCAGTAAACTCAACAAGCTGTGTTCCTAATATATACAAGCTAAAGGCAATCTATTTGGGTTTCCCTTAGTATTATATTTGATAAAATTCCAATTATATCCCAACTGGAATCTTGCCATTTCAAAATTGCCAGAAAATCCTTTTTAATCTGCCAGAAAAGTAACTGTTAACCATATGTCTTTTAGAAAGTTGTGATCACTGTGCCTTCTAATTAGCTCTATTAACTATCGCAATGCAAATGAGTGCAAATTTCACAGACATATAATGAGACATGTCCAAAACTGATCTCCTGGCATCATTATACATCTGGCCCTAGATGAGCCTCACTAGAGTAAACTTTTCAAATGGTTCAGCTGAAGGTCATACTGAAATTTGAACAGACATGTCTTTGGTGTTCTCTATGACTGTAAACACTCTAATTTGATTAGATGAACTGAAACGGATTCATAATTTTATCTATTCAGTGATAGCTTCATTATCAATGAACATCCATTTGAAGAACTTCAACAAGAGCTTTATTCTAACTGAATTTGTACAGAATTTGGTAAATAGAAAAATGCACATATATAACACTGAGCATTTGTTTCTTAATTGCCTCTGCAATCAAGATAAAGGCCAATTACTTCTAGGAAAGTTAATGTAAACATTATTAACATCATTAAGTAAATAAAATAATTAAATACTGGATTTAGATACATATTAAAAAGACATAAATGGTGACTGAATATTGTATAGTGAATAACTTTTCTGTGGTTATGATCACTCATGTTGAAATAAGAAATAAGAAATTTATACAACCACTAGCTGCCAGCTGGAAGTAAAACACCAAAAACAAAAGATTTGATAGTCTATTTTATGCCATAGAGTTTTAAAATTAAGCAGACTTTTCAAAATTGTGTGCATCTATAATTAATTTTAAAAACATAAGACAATAAACAAAGACATAAAGGGCTGATTTTTAAAGTCCATGGTTTAATGGATCTCAAATGAAGCATGGTATTCAAAAATATACTAATGTACATTAACTTCATGTCGTTGTTCTTTTTCTTGTAGGAGGAAACATCTTCTAACCCCCATAAGCCTCTCCTCTTTTTAAACTCTTTCCAAATGAAGATTAACCAGACTAGTTGTGACTCTGGAAGAATGGAGGAAATAATATTCTCACCTCCTTAGGCACTAAAGCATATCTTTTTCTTAGAGTCTTTCAGGAGTCAGTGTAAAGAATCACTCCTGTTCTTATTTCTTTTTCTAAACAGCATCTCC
Organism: Acinonyx jubatus; assembly: GCF_027475565.1. NCBI lineage: Eukaryota > Metazoa > Chordata > Mammalia > Carnivora > Felidae > Acinonyx > Acinonyx jubatus. The sequence goes on from NC_069381.1 coordinate 86,615,680, forward strand.
TTAGTCATGGTATTGAGTGTATTTAGCACTTTGCTAGTATACATGAAGCTTTATAACCTATGTTTGGAGATGGCCGCCTTTCCTTACCATGGAATTTTAAAAATCTTGAAAACAGAGAGAAATAGTTGTAATAAATTAGATGAATACATGCAAAAAGACATGCATTGATGGAATGATTTTGATTTCAGCTTGGATATGTTAGTAGCCTAGCATAAATTGTAGTGAGAAGGAAGTCTTCTAGAAATGTCATAATCTGTTCTTATTTGACTTGTTAGAAAAATAGTGGCATCACTAAATATCTATGAGAACTAGAATATATGATAAATATTAAGTGCAAAAAATATTAGGGTAATATATTTGGGGAAGTACACTGGTTTTTAAATTTGTCTATAAAATACTCTCTTTCCTTTGCTTTATTTTCCTTGTTCATCCTTTTAAAAAAAGAATGTCAATTGCCTACTATGTATAAGTTACTATAGTTTGCATAATAAATTAATAACCATATATAGATTTCACATTTAATTTCTTGTAAAGATAACAGGATACTCTTACTTGAGAAAATCCCCAAACATCATAATTTTAATATCAGTTACTTTTCTACGTAAATGGTATTGTGTACGTTCAAATAGAATTAAAGTTTGATGATATTTTGGCTCTATTTAAATATATCTCTGTTATGCATTTCACTCTATGATGATGATGTGCCAAACACATACACAATTGAATCCTAAGAATGATTTAGAAGATGTTATTTAGAGGGTATGAGGTAAACACAATTACAAGTTGGAAAAAGCACATGAGTTAATTTATAAAAGAAACTGACATACCTATTAATCCAAATAGATTAATGAATATGCATTGTTACAAATTTGTTAATGGAAAATTAAGCAATATAAAGTGCAACATGAATGGTTGATGCTCTGTATTGCACTTTATTTTCTTTGTTCACTGGTAAATAGCATTGCTTACTATGCTGTACTGGAATAACATCTGTAGATCAATTATTAAAATGCATATTTGAAACATAATGACATATTAATGGCTATAGTTCAAAATTATTATTATAAGAACTGGTTACTAATTTGGTTAACCAGTTTATTTAATAAGTGTATAACATAGGATGGTTATCTTACTATTGAAGTATCAATGTAATTTAGAATTGGAAAAAAATGTGACAGCTGATTCTTCAAAAAAACTTTTACTGTAACACATTCAATATAGAAAGCGGTAAGAAATGCTATATATTTTTGCATCACCCAACCATATTTTCATGCAGTTTTTTGTTATAGCAATACATTGTTTTTCCCTACACGCTCTTCTAGTAAAAACAAGTTGAACTTCTTAACGAATGTTAAATATACGTTATCAATAACTCAAAGTACAAAAGAGCAAATTCACTTTTAAATGAACTTAAGAAAAAAATGGATAAGAATTATTTTGCTTTAAAATAACTGTTTAACTGGCATGATAGCATTAACATATAGTAATAAAACACCTCAAGGTGATATATTAAGAAAGCATACCTTCATTCTTCCAAAAATCAGAGCCATGTCTGTTGCTAAAAGGAACAAACTTATCTTTCTTAAAATAGGAGCAAAATAAATCTCATCAATATCGAACAGGTACAACATGTATAAATGTTTTAAATTTCAATACTGATTTAACACATAATCTCTAAGATATAAAAGCACTAAACCTGATGGTATTTAACCTATCCTTTTGGAATTCACAAAAAAAAAATTATTTAAATAAATCATGAAGGAATAAGAAGAATGAACCACTGGTGAACCGTGAAACAAGCAAACAACTACCCAAGTAATTTCTCTTTTCTCTCTCATATTTGCTTTTCTGTCAGCTTCTTAAGCCTTTATCCTGTTTTAAGAAAAACATCCATATTAAGTCATGGAAAAGATCATTGCAACAGAATTTACTGTCATACTTTAAAAAGAAAAGTGATGTCAAAAAAGATATTTCAAGCATTTAAGTGGTAAAATCCCAATTGAATTTACATGCAAACATACCAATAAATTAAAAGATAAGATCCTAACCTCTTTTAAAAGAGTAAAACTCAAAAGGTGGCACCAGTTAGTATATTTAGAAAGAAGAATGCCATTTGAGCTATTTTCAAACATAAAGGCAGCCTTGATGTTTTCAAACTTCCAACCCCCACTTCTAAAATGTAACACTCCCCACCTTGAGAAAACAGAATCTAAGTTGTTTTGCTGCCAGCTAAAGAGTAACTTCCTTCCAGCTTGCTTGTTTTTTTCATTTCCAGAAGACCCACACCAAAGGATTTTACCAAAAAATCTGGATAAGGATGTGTTGTACTATATTTTTGTTTTTTGGGGGTATTCGATTTTGATAAAATTGCTATGGCTATTTTTTTTTTGGCCTGGAAGAGAATAGGGTCAAATTTCATTACAGTAAATTTTCTTGCAAAAATAGCCTGGAAAAAAGGTTTCACACCTGAATTTCAAATACAGTGACATAATATGAATGAAAGTACATGAATATTTTTAGCTACAATTAGATCCTACTGCTTTTCATTTCATTGTTCTTTATGTCAAATTCTGTAGAAGAAAACGAAAATGTACATATCAATGTAGCCTAGCCCTATAAGAAATAGGAAAAAAAAATCTCTTTAAGTATTCAACAAAGCCTGAAACTTCAAGATAGATCTAATGTCACCTTCTCATCTGTGCGCATTGCCAAAGGCAAGTACACCAGAAGAATTGTCACCCTTATCTTGAGGCTGTGTGTTAATTATTTAAATGCCAAGGGCAGAAATATAGCTTTTAGAGAACTACCTTTTTCTCACCTCTCCCAAAATGAAATATGCTCATATATATAGCATATAACTAAGGAATCTCTATTTTTAAGAAGTTTAAGAAACAGAGTACTTAAGAGGAAAAAAATACCAAAAATCTTCCTTAAGTCACTTCTTCCTAGAACTATTAAAACACTAGTAAATAGAAAGTATAGGTTTAATTAAAACTAAATAATAACGATAAGCCTCAAAACTGCAAGACTATGTCTGTACCACTGAAAGGAGAAAATGAGCCCTGATCTCATGGTCCTCACCTCATCAACCTGAGGTTCCTGAGCCTGAGCGGCCTGGGGTACTGAAGAGTCACAGTCTGGACTGTAATGCTCACAGTAGTCATATGCTGCTTTAGGGTCACCTATGATCAACAGCTGCTGGATGTCCCCCTGTCAAGAAACAAACATGAATGTAATCAGTATATATAGATACACATATATTTAGAGCAAGATTTATTCAAGACAACATGTAGTTTATTTTTATTGTTTTATTGTTTTGTGTGTGTTTATTTTTATTTATTTATTTATTTTAATTTTTTAATATTTATTTATTTTTGAGACAGAGAGAGACAGAGCATGAGCAGGGGAGGGGCAGAGAGAGAGGGAGGCCCAGAATCTGAATCAGGCTCCAGGCCCTGAGCTGTCAGCACAGAGTCCGACGCAGGACTCAAACTCGTGAACCACAAGATCATGACCTGAGCTGAAGTCGGCTGCTTAACTGACCGAGCCACCCAGGTGCCCCGTGTGTTTATTTTTAATTACCTGAAGAACTAACACTTACATTTCAATGTTAGAAATAGCCTTATAGAACAAATGAACAAAGGAAAAATAGAGAGCAAGCAAGAGAGAGAGAGAGAGACAGACTCTTAACTCTAGAGAACAAACTGATGGTTACCAAAAGGGAGATGGGTAGGGACATGGGTGAAATAAGTGATGGGGATTAAAGAAGGACACTTGTGATGAGCACCAGGTGTTGTATGTATGTTGAATCACTATACTGTATGCCTGAAACTTATATTACACTGCATGTTAACTATACTGGGATTAAAATTAAAAATTTAATAAAAACTAGTCTCACAGATTTGAGAGAAAAATTCACACCTGTTTTACAAATTAGCTGTTAATATTAAGGTTTTATTCTATTATTTTGTGGTTCATAGAATCTATACTATATGCATCCATTCGGTCAAACAATTTTACTACATTCACAGTATATTCTTTATAAAATAAGACAAATAAAATGTAAATATTAAGCTGATAAAAAAGTAAATAAAATTTAACAACTGTAAATACATAAAGAGGATGATTATATTTTCTTTTTTTAAACTTTTTAATGTTTATTTATTTAAAAAAATTTTTTTAATGTTTATTTATTTCTGACAGAGAGAGACAGAGCATGAGTGGGGGAGGGGAGGAGAGAGAGGGGGACACAGAATCTGAAGCAGCCTCCAGGCTCTGAGCTATCAGCACAGAGCCCGACGCGGGGCTCAAACTCGCAGACTGTGAGATCATGACCTGAGCTGAAGCCGGACGCTCAACCGACTGAGCCACCCAGGTGCCCCAATGTTTATTTAATTTTTGAGAGAGACAGAGTGTGATCAGGGGAGGGGCAGAGAGAGAGGGAGACACAAAATCTGAGACAGGCTCCAGGCTCTTGAGCTGTCATGACAACACAGAGCCTGATGCTGGGCTCGAACTCACGGACCAAGATATCATGCCTTAGCTGAAGTTGGATGCTTAACCAACTGAGCCACCCAAGTGCCTTGAGGGTAATATATTTTCAATATTAACTAAAGAGTTCAATCAAAGTAAACTGAATTACAGATGGCCAACAGGCACATGAAAAGATGATCAACGTCACTCCTTATCAGAGAAATACAAATCAAAACCACACTCAGATACCACCTCACGCCAGTCAGAATTGCTAAAATGAACAAATCAGGAGACTATAGATGCTGGAGAGAATGTGGAGAAACGGGAACCCTCTTGCACTGTTGGTGGGAATGCAAATTGGTGCAGCCACTCTGGAAAACAGTGTGGAGGTTCCTCAAAAAATTAAAAATAGATCTACCCTATGACCCAGCAATAGCACTGCTAGGAATTTACCCAAGGGATACAGGAGTGCTGATGCATAGGGACATTTGTACCCCGATATTTACAGCAGCACTTTCAACAATAGCCAAATTATGGAAAGAGCCTAAATGTCCATCAACTGATGAATGGATAAAGAAATTGTGGTTTATATACACAATGGAATACTACGTGGCAATGAGAAAGAATGAAATATGGCCTTTTGTAGCAATGTGGATGGAACTGGAGAGTGTTATGCTAAGTGAAATAAGTCATACAGAGAAAGACAGATAACCATGTTTTCACTCTTATGTGGATCCTGAGAAACTTAACAGAAGACCATGGGGGAGGGGAAGGAAAAAAAAAAAAAAGAGGTTAGAGAGGGAGAGAGCCAAAGCATAAGAGACTCTTAAAAACAGAATAAACTGAGGGTTGATGGGGGGGTGGGAGGGAGGGGAGGGTGGGTGATGGGCATTGAGGAGGGCACCTGTTGGGATGAGCACTGGGTGTTGTATGGAAACCAATATGACAATAAATTTCATATTTAAAAAAATAAATAAAAATGAAAAAAGTGAACTGAATTATTGTTAGGCAAACTTATATGATAATTTTATTTATTTATTTATTTGTTTGTTTGTTTATTTATTTATTTATTTATTTAGAGACAGAGAGAGAATGAGCAGAGGGAGGGGCAGAATGAGGAAGAGAGAGAGAATCCCAAATAGGCTCCTCATGGTCAGCACAGAGCCCAATGTAGGACTCAAACCCATGAAACTGTGAGATCATGACCTGAGTTGAAATCAAGAATTGGATGCTTAACCAACTGAGCCACCCAAGGGGACGATATATGAAAATTTTTAAATGAAAACATAGATCCTACTATTGTGTTCTGGCAAAGGAGTCCATATTAAAAGGAACTTCTACCTACAAAGGTGAATAAGAAATGCAGAAACCAGAAAAATTCATATTATAAATAAAAAAGCATAAATTTGGTATATTTTTATTAAGAAAAAATTGGACTATCCAAGCACACATTAAAATTCACTTACTTTGAATTCTGTATAATTTTAATAACAAACATTACGAGTAATTAGTAATAGGGTTATCTAAAGAGTTTAATTTCAGGAGGTTCCCCAAACTGGCTCTGGAAATTATGTAAACAAGAGAAAAATTGTAATATCCTGCTCCTGAAACAATCTGAATGTTTCCACAAGGTCTAATTCAACATGAAACTGTTTTCTATAAATCTATGGGTCATGGCCATATTAATTCAGAACTATACTCAGGCCCAGAAGAATGTCTGTGTTAATACCTATATGACTTGGTGATTCAAGGCCTTGTAAGTTTGAGTACATGAGAATGATTCACAGGAGAACTCCTGATTCCATTTTGAATAATTTCAAATTATTCCAGCTTTTCTTCATTTTGTTAACAGGAGCTATTTAGAGCTATTTATTGTCTGAAAATACCAACATTAAATTTAAAGAGTCTCTAACAATGAATACTAAGAAAGAATTCATAGCAATTTTATACAACAGCTGTTTAATTTTTTCATTAAATCATTCATTCAAACAGTGTTTTAAAAGTGCATATAGCATGTTCATATGTCAGGTAATACCCAAATAAGAAAACATCTACTTTATTTCCCAGTAAAACATAAAACAAAACAGAATCAGCAAATATCCAGCTGAAAATTATACGGTTTATAGTAGTCATACTATTATTAGTGTTTCCAACCTCAAAATTATTTACTTCCATATGTCATGAGGCAATATAATTAATTAATCAAATTAGACTGTTTCTGAGATTTTTTCAAGATTCTTTTTTGTAAATAGATTAGAAAGGCTCTAATATTTCCTTAATGTCTTCTGATTTTAAACATGCTCACAGCAAATTAATATAAGTTCTTAAATTCATTGATAGCCATTCTCAAACATTACCTGATCAATATACTACTGATTAGCCACTACTGAATTATATACAAATAATTCTATAATTATATAAATGGATAATAATAAATAACAAACAGAGTTATGAATGCACAATTTGTCATTCCACTGTCAAAAAAATAATAATGAGCCATCATTGAGTACATCATGAGTATTGGCATCTAATTAGAAATCCTAACTCTTGAATTTTCTCCAAACTTTGCCATTAACTATGTGGAATTATGCAAGTCACTTAATCTCATTCATCATTTGTAAAATGAATACATGTAGAGATCATATCTAAGGTCCTTCCCAGAACTCCAGAATTCCATACTTAATTATAGGAAATATAATGAACTAAGTGAAGCTGTTGCTGAAACAGAAAAAAAAATTCCCTATCTTATAAGCATATAGTATTTTTTAAATAGTAAATTTTTGAGAAGAATACTGGTTTTCTAAGTTCTTACTTGACTTCATTAAATGGAATCCTGCCAATATTTCCACTATAAATTCTTATTTCAGGTGTTTAATATTTAGCCATAAAATATAGTACTGGAAAGAAACTGAAAAAATCACTTAAAAACTACAGTATAATTTTCCCCAGAAGGCATTTTACAGTGTTTTATGTTAATCATAGGACATGTTGTGAGACAGTCTGAAGATAAACAAAAGCACCCTGACAGGTTGAATAAACTGTAAATATTTATATTCAATACTCATAAAAATTTCCACAGCTGGGAAAGGGTGAAGTTACCAAGTGATATTGGCATCTGCAGCATACAAAGTATGAAAAAGACAGCCTCCTCCTCTAACGATCTACAAAGCCAAAATTAGAGTTGATGCAATTACCTTACTATCTACAGCTGTGTCAACTAAGTCTCTAGAGTAGTATTTGCATACAGACAGGATGAGACTAAGGTAGAAAGCAAAGCAAATGTAAGAAAACCAAATGGCACCTATCTATAAAAATGAGGTTCCTGTAAATGTCACATGCCTTGCAAAAGGATCCTGCCACATTTTTATCAAAACCAATGAATTTCAAAACTAAAATATAATGCACATATTCTTTTCAAAACTAAAATATAATGCACATATTCTAGTAATTTCTATTTGGTTTGTTTTCATTTTGTTTATGATGTATGTGTGGGCATTGCGTGTGTATGTGTAGCTCTATAAAGCCTAGCAATTTCTATTTTCTATGCAATGAATATAATTACATTGTGTCTATGAAGTACACAAGTTAATACACATTTAGCTTTTTTTCCCATTTACAAGAGATCAGATTTATTGAAAAAAATGTGGTATATGAAATTGGTCTAATGTTTTTAAGGTCAAATGTCAATGTGTCAATGTTAAGTGTCTGATTTTTGAAATTCAGCTCTTCATCCTATGTGAAACCAACCTGTGCTTGGTTGAAGTCAGTTCCCAGCGTAAGTATCCACTGAATTGTACGGCACAGAAGCTGATTCCTGAGTGTGAGCAATGGAAAACCAGCTCTTATCAGCTGTCATGTTCAATTCAGTGTGACCAGTGAATGGATTATGTGCCTGGGACATAATAAAATAACAAGAATGGCAGAGGAAATTCAGATATAACCAAAACAGCAAATGCAGAGGCTGGATCAATCTTCAACTATAATGGCTCAAATAGAGTTCACTTAAAAAAATTATTCAGCAGAGAGTGTAAGCAGGGGAAGGGCAGAGAGAGGGGGGACAGAGGATCTGAAGCAGGCTCTGCGCTGACAGGCACAGTAGTGACCCGGACGCGGGGCCAGAATTCACGAACTGCAAGATCTGACCTGAGCCGAAGTTGGACGCTCAACCCACTGAGCCACCCAGGTGTTCCAAGAGTTCATTTTTATACAGTTTATATATAAATAGTCTCTTGAATGTCAGTCTAGAAACTAGTATGTATACAAAGGCATGAAGCTTTTAATTCCACTCGTAATCTTGGAAGACTCAGACTTTTAATATTAAAACTTGGATATTACTTGTATTCTAAGAGAATAATTTACTTTTGTAATACCATGAAAAATAGACTCCAAGTTATCTATTGATGATGTATGTCACTGAATTTCATAGGTTTCTAGAATTAAAGTTTTCATCTCCCCTAATGCTGAAATAAATCACACAGCTGCAATTGTGTTCTATAAAATCATCTAGCCTCCAAATTTCCCATAGCACATTCCTGTCTCTTTTATCCTCACAAGGATAAAACATGCAGGTATTTCAATGGGAATGAATGTTTTATGAATGCTCCTTGGAAAAATCTTGACGATAATTTATAAGAAAATAGGAGTTACTTTGATAAAAAATATGCAGAGGGAAATAGCACTAAAAAGAAAAAGCATCTCAACCAAAACTTTGAAGGTATAAAACTGCATGATGAAGTCTGAGAAGTACCCTCAGTGCCACACAGTTGGAAGGATAGCCCTAGCTGATGATAATGAGTAGTGAGCATTGAGAGTGGAAAGAGATAAAGAGGGGGAGCCTTATGTGTGAACTGAATTCTGGAAGTTATGGAGTATCATTGTTTTGAACAATGGAGGACATTGATCAATGCTGCATTTTAATAAAATTGTTGACAACATAGGAAAGGATGAATTGGAAGCAGCCATTTTGGAAGCATGGGAATCTGTTAGGAGTCCACATAGTTAAGTTTTGAGAAACTAAACTAAGCAGAAGCAGGAGCAGACAAAGGAGACACAGTTGACATATTAGAAAAAAAGATTAGGAGACTGGGTGCTGATGATGGGGTGGGTTGAGAATGGCAGGAAAGATGGAGAAAGGTGCATTAAAGAGGAATGGAAGGCAATTCTTTAATTTCTGGAGGAAGCAATAGCAGGATGGCAAAAGCATTTACTCAGTTAAAAAAAACATAACAAAAGGAAATATTTTTGGATGAAACTCTTATGTCTACAAAATTGAATGATAATCATTGTGTCTGGAATAAGTTCAGTTTTTCGTCTAAGAAAATGGCCTTCATTTACTTTTGAATTGTATCCTTCTACCTACAGATTGTATGGTCATATCACTGAAGCCAAACTAAGCTATAGGAATCAATAAGAATCAGGGAGATTTTCTGTAGCAATTGATATCCATTTTTTCATTGCTAATGAAGGATAAAATGAACTTGCCTAGGCTTAATGGTATGGGCTCATTTGTGTCCCCCCACCCCCAACCAACCCAGATTTTTATATATTTTTTTAAGTCTTAAATAACTTCACAATGTGACCAGTTTTGGAGACAGAACTTATAAAGAGATCATTAAGGTAAAATGAAGTCATTATGGTGGTTCCTAATGTAATGTGACTGGTCTCTTTATAAGGGGATTTAGGACACAGACACAATCAAAACAGACTACATGAAGACACAGGGAGAATAAGGCCACCTAGAAGCCAAGGGAGAGAGGCCCCAGAAGAAATCAACCCTACTGACATTTTGATTTCAGACTTGTAGCATCCAGAACCATGAAAACAATACATTTCTGCTGTTTCAGACAGTCTCTGGTATTTTGTTATGGCAGCCCTAGAAAACTAATACAGACTGAGTTAATATTAGTTTGTTTTTTAAATGTATACCTTGTAAGTGTTGTCTTTATAATAGAATAAAGAATGCTTTTGGCAAAGTAGTTTTGTTTATTTATAACTAGGGTAATATCTGGCTATATCCAGGAACTGGTATTAAGTAGATGCTGCAGTAATATTGGCTGATTTAATTTGGCAAACAGCTAGAACTCAGTGTACTCATAGATTATCACAAACTTAATAGTATCACCACACGTAAATATCCCTCAGTCTACTGGAGATAATATAAAGTGAGAAATAATTTAAAAAAAAAAAGTATACTCCTAAGCATAAATAAAGAATTTGAAGGGAACAAGTTTTTACATAAATTTACCAGAGGTTTAAAAAAAAATCATCAAACTAAATTATGTTAGAGTTCATACGGAGTTTAAATAGCCATTTATAAGACTATTTCAAAATTCATTTTAATTATACAAGTAAAAAACTTAAAAATCAATCCACAAATTTAATGCAATTCCTATCAGAATACCAATGGCATTTTTTAAAGGACTACAACAAATAAATTTAAAATTTATATGAAACCACAAAGGAGCCCAAATGGAACAGATCAATGGAAGAGAGAACCCCAAAATAAATCCACGCTTATATGGTTAATTAATCTATCACGGAGAAGGCAAGATTATACAATGGGGAAAAAAAACAGTCTCTTCCATAAATGGTGCTGGGAAAACTCAACAGCTACATACAAAAGATTGAAACTGGACTATCTACTTACATAATAACTAAAATGAACTCAAAATGGATTGAAGACTTCAAAGTAAGATCTAGAACCAAATAACTGGAAGAAAACATAAGCAGTAAACTCTCTGACACTGGTCTTAGCGATATTTTGGGAGGTCTATATCATGAGGCAAGGAGAACAAAAGGAAAAAACAAACAAATGGGACAACATCAAACTAAAAATCTTTTCCACAGTGAAGGAAAACATCAACAAAATAAAAATGCAACCTCCTGAATAGTTGAAAATGATGTAGCTGATAGGGATTAACATCCAAAATATATAAAGAACTCCTACAATTCAATATCAAAAAACACACTATATGATTAAAAATGGGCAGAGCACCTGTACTGACATTTTTCCAAAAAAAAAAAAATACATATGGCCAACAGATACATGAAAAGATGTTCATCATCACTAATCATCAAGGACCTGCAAATCAAAACCACAGTGAGATATTACCTCTTAACAGTCAGAATGGCTAAAAAGGCATTAAACACACACACACACACACACACACACACACACACACACACACACACACCCCAAAAAGAAAACCAAGCAAGAAATAACAAACATTAGTGAAGCTACAGTGAAAAGAGAACCCTCACGCACTATTGGTGGGAATGAAAACTGGTGTAGCAACCATGGAAAACACTACGAGTTTCCTTAAAACATTAAAACTAGAACTATCATACGATCTTGTAATATAATTTTTGAGTATTCACACAATGAAAACAGAAACACTAATACATATAAAGAAGATAATGGTGTGAGTGTGTGTGTGTGTGTGTGTGTGTGTGTGTGTGTGTGTGTGTGTGCATGTAATGGAATATTACTGAGCCACAACAAAAAAGAATGAGATCTTGCCATTTGCAACAACATGGATAGACCTACAGGGTAATGGACTATGTGAAACAAGTCATGCAGAGAAACACAATACCATATGATTTACTTACATGTGGAATACAAAAAGCAAAACAAATGAACACAATACAAAAGCAGATTCACAGATAGAACAAATTGATGGTTTCCCAGGGGTGGAGGGTGAAAGGTGATTGACGATATAGGAGAAGGGGATTAAGAGGCATAATCTTCCAGTTATAAAATAAATTAGACATGGAGATGTAATGTACAGCACAGAGAATATAGTAAATAATATTGCAAAAGACTATGTATGGTGGCAGATGGTAACTAGGTTTATTGTAGCAATCATTTCACAATGTATATAAATATGGAATCAATATGTTATATACCTGAAACTAGTATAATATTAAATGTCAATTATGTTTTAATAAAAAAACAATTCCTCAGTTTGTTCTCTATATTTAAGAGTCTCATATTTTGTTTCCCTCCCTGTTTTTATATTATTTTTGCTTCCCTTCCCTTATGTTCATCTGTTTTGTATCTTAAATTCCACATATGAGTGATTTAAATATAGAGAACAAACTGAGGGTTGCTGGAGAGTTTGTGGGCGGGGAATGGGCTAAATGGGCGAGGGGCATTAAGGAAGACACTTGGGATAAATCACTGGATTCTACTCCTGAAATCATTATTGCACTATACTAACTTGGATGTAAATTTAAAAATAAATAAATGTATATAAAAAAAAACAATTCCTGGTTGTATCATTAACTCCATATTAATGAAATTATATTTGAGTTCAACTTCATGTCAGCAATGGGAAAAAAGAACAGAAAAATGTATTCTCATCAGAATTATATATATATACACTAATATTTACCTCAGAATTACATATCTTTTGCATTTTTGCATTTTATTTTATCTGTCTAAACTAATGCAATCAGAAGTAAAATAACATAATTAGTGCTTTCTTGATTTTAGAAAACACATATAAAGATTTTAAATAACAAGTCTCAAAATACTGAGATGATTCTTAAATCACCAAAGGATTCTTCATTTCAAATTTCATTAAATAATGAACATTTAAAATGTATGTCACAATTTAATTACTTTCCCAAAACAAATTTATCTCATACTTTTTACAAAGATCTGTTTTCTTAAAGAATATTGAAAATAATATTCAAAAGTCTAAAAAGGATTTTAAAACAAAATGGAAGTCATACTGAGACTTATTTAAAAAGTAATTTTAAGAAAAAAATCATAGGTCAAATATGGCCTTTGTCTGTAGGTATGATTTTTCACTGTCTCACAAAGTTAACAGCAGAATTTGACATTTACTTTCATAGCCTTTGACTCAACAGTAAATTTGGGGCTTATTTTTAAAGTAATTATCACCTTTTGAATATGAAAAAAAGATCATCTTCATCATTCCACAAAGAGTTTAACAGTTAAACATGCTCGTCTACTCCTCTAAGCAAATATGCCAGTTATTTGGAAATCATTTTTTTACATATCAATTCGACATCACCTTTTTTATTGCCTATTTTTAAGACTAAAGAAAATATCTCTCACTAGATGAAATCACTGGTTGTAGCATCTCTATACATTCATTATTCTAGTTCTATATACAGTGACACTGTGCCAGAAATAACAGAGCTTTAAAAATACTTCCTTATGTTACACTGGTTCACTCCTCTGCTGTGTAACAATGAATGATACATTTCCTTGCATGAACTGAAGTTTTACTAAAGCAAAATTGGCCATTTTATAAGATATATAAGCCTAAGAGCATTTTAAAATTATGCATTTAAGTATATAAAACAATAAATACACCCTTTACTCTTTTTTTAGTTTTGAAAAAAAAAAGATATTTTTGATGTGAATGTGAAAACCTCTTAGCTTATGACTAGCCAATCTGTACACATGTCTATTGAACAGTGAAAAACAGGGGGTCTGCTTTCAAAGTTGAAAGACATAATTCCCTATTGAAATGGGAGTATTTGGAAAGAACTGTATTTTTCTTGAATGCAAAAGCAAACCTGCTATACAACATTCTTAATTTCAGGAGGTAGTGTATGCCTTACAATTTTAGGACAAGCTACATATTTTCCCAAGACAAATTATTTTTCTTTTTTATATATTAGCATATATGATAATTTGTGTTAATAGGCACAGATACATTATCAGCCAGATAATAAAGCTTTTCTTCTACAACTTTTAATCGTAACTGACAGGGGAATTTGACAGCCAGATAACTTTCAGAACTTTTCTCCTTGGTGGTTTACCAATCATCCATCTATGTGTTCAGTAAATAAATATTTACTAAGGCAAAGTAACATGCTGACTCCTCTGGTAGAAGGAAGAGGAATAAACTGGGAAATCAGAGTCAGATCCCATTCTTGGATAGCTTATAGCCTGGTAAAGGAGATTAATAACGAACAAAACATAATATATAAGAAACTTATTTCTTGAGTACCTACTATACTCCAATTATGAGGAAGAAAGAAAATGGCAGCTAGCGGGTAGGGAGAGTGGGAACAACTTCCATCTGGGAAAATTAGAGCAATGATCCAGAAAGGCTTGGCATAAATGACACAATTAATGATAAAGTATCCAGTGTCTCTTTTAAATACAGAAATGCTTGGCATTCTTTGTTGGCACCCCCCAATCCTAATCACACTTCTCTCTCCTACTCTGTGTCCAAAAAACCTGACCCTTGTAGCCGACACCATTAGACTCTCACGCTGGATCCAGTTCAGACAATGAAAGTTACTATCAAGAATTTGCAAGGTGAGAAGAGAAGGAGTTGGAGTCATTTTCCTCTCACTCTCTGGGTTTATCACAGTGGTCTGGTCCCCTAACCACTACTGCCATTGCCAGAAAGCACTTCTGCATGGCTCCAGCTTTCAATGAGCTCTGGGCCACTATTTCTGCTCCTTGCCTCTTTAGCCCTAAGGAAGTAATGCTCATCCCCAGGTTCCCTGGACTCCTTGTTCACACCTCTGTAATCACCTGAATAGAAATTCTGTTTTCTTCTGGAACATGGTGTGGGCTCACAAGGAGTATGAGAAGTCAAATAAAGACCTTAAGGTCTTTAAGACCAAAGAAATGCCTTAAAATGGTAGCTGGCATCTTCCTTTCATGTATGTACTCAGTTAAAGGATTCAAACAATCTAGACAAAAGGCACAGTTTATAGTCTAGGCTCCTCCACTTAATCAGCCAATCTATACTGTTTAAATAAAGTCACTGGAATATAAACTTCATGAAAGCAAGAACCTGTCCATTTTGTTCTCTAAGGCTTCTACCATGCTTGGTTGGAATAGGCCTGCACATAGTGGGTACACATTAAATGTTTGTTCAATAAGTGGATCTCTGGGATATTAATTTATTCATCATTACAAGACTTGATTTCAATACCTTGTAAGTCGAGAATACTATTATCTTTCCTCTATTCCCTAGAGATTCTTTAAAAATTAATATGTACTTAAATAGTTTTTAAAATGTAACATCTTCACAAACAAGCTCTAATTATTATATTATTTGAGGACAATTAAAGGAGAACACAGCTTTGAATGGCAAACTTCTAGACAACTTTATAGACACTATAAAATCTAAGAAATGTTGCTGGAGAATCCATTTGTAATTGTTCCAATAATAAATTCCAAAGAAGTTGAGTTTCAGGAGCCTTAAAGTCATTATTCTGTAAGTAAAGCCCATCAGGAAAAAAAAAAAAACATATAGAAGAAAAAGAAGAATGCATTTAGCTAAGCAGCATGTGTCGCTGTAAAAGCAATAGCTTTTACAATAGCATGTTTCCAGCATATGTCACTGTAAAAGCAATAGCTTAACAAAATTATACAACATTTTCATAAGATACACCCTGGACACTAAAACTTCTGTTCATGTTTGATATTAGAGCTTTATTGTAAAGTATGATCCTGCTTTGTAGAGGCTTTTGATTGTATATCCAGGAACAAAACTGACATTAAATCTTAAACATAACATAAAATTCTCAAGAACTGACATTCATTATCAGAAGTTTAATTGAAACCTATGCTTCTTGTCTACTCAGACTTCTGAATCTGCCAAAACATTAACTCTATCGTAGTTTTTTTTTTAACATTCCATACGGTTAATGATTCTTTCCAAACTATTTTGTGTGGAAAAGGAAAGATGCCAAAATGTTTAGAATTTTAGTGTAATTGAAAAATGCATCAGAGATTGCATCTTAGCTATAATTCATAGGAAAGAATGAGGGAAACCACATAATCACAGACAGAACTGCTACTCGCACGAGACTTTACATTTCTTGGTATCCCAAAATCAGCTTCAGAAATCAGTTTTAAGAAAATGGGTAGTATTCTTATGTTACTCGAATGTACTACTTTTTGATGTACTAGCTATTCACCTAGTAACACAGAAAATGACTAAAATTGTAGAAAACATTAACATACAAGGTGCATATTTATCTTATACTTTCTAACAAGGTTTCTTACTGAAAGATAACTACCAATGTGGCTCTATACAGTTCAAAATAAACTTATAAAATGGTTACAAATATGGTAACAGACCTTGCATCCTATTTTTTTGTTTGCTGTAGATGATCTATAGCTCTTGAGTTAATGCGTGCTAGAAAGTAGATTTATTTCATTCATTAAAAAATAGTAATTTTTGGGGAGCCTGAGTGGTTTAGTCGGTTAAGCATCCGACTTCGGCTCAGGTCATGATCTCACAGTTCATATGCTCGAGCCCCACATTGGGGTCTGTGCTGACAGCTCAGAGCCTGGAGCCTGCTTCAGATTCCATGTCTCCCTATCTCTCTCTGCCCCTCCCCTGCTTATGATCTGTCTCTCTCTCTAAAATAAATAATCATTAAAATTAAATATATATATATATATATATATATATATATATATATATATGTATGTGTGTGTGTGTGTGTGTGTGTGTATTAAGTTTCAAGCACTATTCTAGGTCCTGTGGATATAGCACAGAGCCTCTACACCCTTTGGAGCTTACATTCCAGAGGAGAAAAATAGAAAATAAACAATATATAGTACATCAGAAAGTGCTAAGTGCCATAAAGAATATAAAGCAGGATAAGGGAGATGTGTAATCATAAAAGGTTTCACTAATAAAGAGACACTGAGACAGAGACACCTGATGAACTGAAGATATAATGCAGATATCTGGAGAATAGATTAATGGATGCCCAGGCCTCAAGGCTGCAGAAGACTTGGTGTGTTCAAGGAAAGGATGCCTTGTCAAGCACAGAAAGCAAGGAGAGGAGCCTTTGATAAGGTCAGAGAAAAGGGGCAGGGGATGGGGTTGGTTCACATACGAGCCTAAAGAATACTGAAAGAACTTTAATTTGCCCTATAAATGATATGAGAAGCTACTGGATGGTTACTTTTTAAAAGGTGACATTCCTCATTCACTTATTCCTTATTTCAACCAGGTGCTATGTGACAGGAATAGGTTTGCTCTTCTTTGCTTGAGGTTTAGAGAACAGACTAATGGATGGGCAGGACAGAAGCAGGGAGATCAATTAAAGGCTCTTGCAAATATCCAAGGAACAGATAACACTAATAGTTAGAATAATAGATAATACTTTGTTGGTACTTCTGTATACTTGCCACTCCTCTAAGACTAAGTCATACTGTAAATAGAAATTAACTAGGTCATGCCTTAAAAAAATCTCATTTCTAAAAAGAACTTACTCAAAACATATTTTAATAATCTATCACATTCTTATATTCCTTTGAGCGAATAATAATTTCACATTAACTGTGTATTTACTCTAAAGTTCCAAAGATATAGGAAGTTGGTGAGATAAGATTATTTTGTCCAGGATAATCCTATGGCCTTTTTAGCCAATATAAAGCTTTGTTTAAAGCACATAATTCATAAACCATAAAAAAGAAAATTAAAGATTTTTAAACTTAGCTAAAATTCCAAACAGCTCATGTTTGCAAGAAGGAAACATCAACTATTTGCTATGGAAATCTTATAGTAATGAGTTCCTCTGTCCCTTTACTCCACATAACCAATAAATCCCCAAGTCCTGTCAATTGCACCCCACAATGTAAAGAGACATCTCATGACTTATGGTTTATAGCCCAACCCCCTCAGCATGGTATAAAAGGCAGTCCACAAACAGGCACTAACATATTCAACCAGGTCATATATCAAATGCACCCAAACCTAATGACATTTCTTATATCTGTTGTGCTCATTCCGACCTTTCATCTTTTGTACCTGTGCCCTCATCTTTAAATATCTTTTTATTTTTCATCATTTTGGATATAGTTGTGATTCCCTCACTTGAACATTATCTTTATTATGGACACAATCATATCTTGTTACAACTATTTACGTCTATCAATTATTTAAGCACAATATTTGGCATATGATGTTTATTCTGCTTCAACAGGAGATAGTCAACTACTTAATAAACACCTGCCAAGTCACACTATCTGATAGCTATCCCTGCCCTTTTTCCTCCCAGACATTTCTAATAAAGTCTTAACCACTACCAGGCACAGCACTCATTCATGTATCTACTAATCTTCAGGGGTTATAAACTCTGTGTCAAGCTTTGTGTTTGGTGCTGTTGCTGGAATATCTAAGTTAATAGACTATAAATCCTGCTTTCAAGGAATTTATAGTCTAATGAGAAAGCTAACCATTAGTAGGTAATTATAAAACAATGTAGCAGAGCTACGGCAACAAGAATGCAATTCAAAATGGCTTATTCTTTGAGAAGTTAACAAAATGCTACAGATGAACAATAAATCTTAAAAGGAAAAAAATTACAAAGAAGATGAGTATCACCTTTCACCAGGGTAATCAGAGACAAAATTTATAAAAGGGACAAAATACAATGTGACATTTTATTGTGCCCTTGTGGCGGTGGATAATCCAGTGATGCACTAAACATAAAGAACCTAACCATAATGGCAAAGTTCCTTTGAGAGGACAGGCAATATCCTGTGTGACTGGTGCTACAGATCTTCTATAGAGCTCTGAAATCTCAATCCAACTCAAATGAATTCTCCATTGAGTTTCTTAAAACAGTTTCAACCATGAATCCTGTTAACTATAAAATTATACTAAACTATCAATAAAGTCCCCAAATGTAGCCTGTTTTCTGCATACCACACTACAATGGTACAGATCTGACCACAGTCTGAATGGCAACAGTATACCACATGGCTGTTATATAATGAAGTACAGTGATGTCTGGAGAGAACTTCAGAAATGTCCTACCAGCATCACTGAAGCTCGCTCATAAATAATGTGGCACATTTTTGTGTGTTGGTCCCCACCACACTTGTCATACCAACTCAAAGTGCAGCAATGAAGAATGTAATTACATGTCAAACAGCCAAAAACAGATGTTCCTTTCAGACTTGGCTTAAGGATTGCCCTCAAAAAAAGAACCCAATGTTATACTTTGGTCTACTGGTATATGTGGTCAGTAGTCAGACTTAAATAGCTCCCCAAAACAGAAAAACCAAAAGGTGAATATCTTATTTTTCATCACAACTTTGTAAATAATTATTAATTATTAACAAAAATTAACAAAATCTGACTTCTAAATTTGTTAAAGTAATGAAAATATGCTAGTATAAGATACTGTTGTGCATATATATTACACTATTTCTTCATGAGAGCCATAAGATCCCCTTTTAGAAATAAAACATACTTATTTTTTATATATATTAAAAAACATATAGAAAAATCTATTTAGCTTTTCTATATATTAGAGAAATTCAACATGCCCATGAAGGAGTGAGTCTTTAAAGCAGTGTTATTGCTGAATCCTAATTTTACATGGGTGTTTAGTATGCCTTGGGATTTTTTGCTCTAATCTGTATTGAACCTGTGTTTGTTACAATCAAGTTTTACTTGGATTGTGCTTGAATACCACCCTATCAAATTTGTACCTCGTCTTTGGTATCCACATTTGTTACTTCTCTTAATATTGTACATATTTCATGAAATTTAGAAAATAATTTTGATGTCTTACTACATTACACAAAACATTAATCACAAAACTGATTCCAGACGATGTTTTCCAAAATTAAAAAAAAAAAGAGCCACAGTCACATTCCCAAATGTACATGTTAACTAAAGATTCACAGAACAAGAACTAAACAACCGTGGTAAAGTCAAAGCTTGGTTGTTTTTCTGTTTTGCTAACACCATGCTATTTTGACAGAGTAAGTAATACAATGCCATTCCAGAATACATTTCATTTTTTCTTTCAGTTATGGAAGTCTTTAAAATAGTACACTATACACTGAAGTCCTTTACAAAGCCAATGTAGCTGCAATGTTAGCACAATCTGCTATTTTCACCTAATTTCAGAAATAATCAAGAGAAGAAAGTTTATTTTTCAAACACTTTTAACACTCAGTCATAAGGAGGCCTCCTCTCTTGAGTTTTACCACCAGGAGCTCTACCAGGTCCTCATAGTGAATATTGGAGAAAAATTTCCTCCTTTCAGAAGAAAAAATGCTTTCATAAGGGAAAAATGAACCGGTTTTAAATACACCATGGCATTCTGTTCTTCTTAACAAGGACTACCTTCAGGAGAAGCTATTTTCCCAGATTCTAACCTGCTGGTGTTTTATTAGAGCCAAACCAAATTGGAGAAAGGAAAGTACCCAACTCCAGCCCCCTTCCATGTGGCAGAAGAGAAATACACATCTCCAGCTACATGTTGCCATCCTGTCCCACCTAGTGTGGGGGGAAAGAACTGAAATGCAGTGGTAAACTTCACAATCTGGGATACAGATTCACTAGAAGACTGAGACCTAATCACAGGACTACAGAACGTTTATCCTCTCTCTACACCTTGCCAATGCATCACCGAAGTCTTCTTTACCAAATTTCTTTTACCCAGCACATAATGTCCATTTTTTTGACATTAAAGTTAAAAATCATGCTAAAAGGTTAAAATGGCAAGTTGAAGAAATAGAACAAACATCAGAACCACACACGATCAAATATGGCAAGATTTTGGAATTATCCAACTAGCAATTTTTAAAAAAACTACTACTAATATTTTAAAGATGTTAATGAAAAAAACAGATGATATGCAAGAACAGATGGATAACATATGTAGAAATATGGAATTTATAAGTATGGATTATAAAGAAATGCTAGAGATTGAAAATAAAGAAGATTCTTTGATGGGCTTATTAGTACACTGCACATGGCTGAGGAAAGAATCTCTGAGCTTGAGGACACAAAAATGAAAACTTCCAAAAATGAAAAGCAAAGAGAAAAGAAATTGAGGGGGAAAAGAGCATGATATCCAAGAATTGTGGGACCACTACAAAAGATATAACATACATGTAATGAGAATACCAGAATAAATTAGAGAGAGAGTAAGAGAGAAGAATTAAAAGTAGTAATGACTGAGAGTTTGCTCAAATTAATGTCAGACACCAAACCAAAGATCCAGGGAGCTCAGAGAACCTAAAGCAGCATAAATGCCAAAGAAAAACTACACCTAAGTATATCATATTCAACTTCAGAAAATCAGTGATAAGGAAAAATCTTGAAAGAATCAGAGGAAGACACCTGAACTATAAAGGAGCAAAGATCACAATTACATCTGACTTCTCTTCAGAAACCACAGAGCAAGAAGAGAATGGAATAAAATATATCTGGTGTTAATAAAAAACCCATCAACCTAGAAATCTATATCCTACAAAATTATTCTTCAAAGTGAAAGAGAAATAAAGACTTTCTCAGACAAGCAAACACTGAGGGAATCTGTTGGCAATTTTAAAAATTAGTTCTTTTTTGGGGGCGCCTGGGTGGCTCAGTGGGTTGAGCATCCGACTTTGACTCAGGTCATGATCTCACGATTCGTGGGTTTGAGCCCTGCATCAGGTTCTGTGCTGACAGCTTAGAGCCTGGAACCTGTTTCAGATTCTGTGTCTCCCTCTCTCTCTGCCCCTCCCCGACTTGCGCTCTGTCTCTCGCTGTCTCAAAAATAAATAAACATTTAAAAATAATAAATAAATAAATAAATAAATAAATAGTTCTTTTTAAATTTAAAATTTAAAAAATTTCAAGCAAATTTAAAAGTAAGTTCTTTTGAGAGAAGAAAAAATATATAGGTCAGAGTTTTGAATGTAGATAATGGAAAGAAGAGTACTGAAGAATACATAAGTAAAAGTTAAATAATAAGTTTTATTTTTCTTATTCTTAATTTATCTGATAACAGTTAGTTTAAAATAATAACAACAAAAATGTATTCAAATATATATGTATAATTATACACGATTATGAAAAAATGCAACAAGTGAAAACAATGATACAAGGTATAGGAGAAAAGAATTAGGACTATTCTGTTATTATAAGTTATTTGCACTACTTGTGAAATAGTATAGTTTTATTTAAAAGTGGACTTGGATTAACCGAATATGTATATTGCAAATATAAGGACAACAGTTAAAATAAGTTTAAAAAGAAGTATAGTTAATATGCAAAGGAGTGAAATGTAATCATATAAAATATCCAATTCAAACAAAAAAAAAAAGGCAGACAAATTGTAGAAGACAAAAGCTAAACAAAAAATAAGGTCAACAAACAGAAAACAGTAACAAATATGGTGGATATAAATTCAAGTATATCAATAATCATTTTAAATATCAAAAGTCCAAATACACCTATTAAAAAACAGAGATTGTCAGAGGGGATCAAAAACAAGGCCCAACTATATGTTGTCTACAAGAAACCTACTTTAAATATAAAGACACATATAGATCAAAAGTAAAGGGATGGATAAAGATAATACCATGCCATCACTAGTCAAAAGGAAACAAGAATATGTCTATTAATTTCAGACAGTAGACTTCAGAGTAAAGAAAGTTATCAGGGATAAAAGGAGACATTACAGAATGATAAAGGAGTCAACTGGCAAAAAGAAATGAGAATCCTCAATGTGTATGTATTTAATAACAGAACATCAAAATATGTGAGGCAATACCTGACACAATTGTAAGAAATAGGTTAATCCAATATTATAGTTAGAAATTTTAACACACTTCTACCATAAATGGACATATCCAGCTACAGAAAATTAGCAAAGACATAGCTGAACTGAACAGCACTATCAATCAACTGGATACACAGTTGACCTTTGAACAACATGGGGGTGAGAGATGTTGACCCCACACACAGTCAAAACTCCATGTATAACCCTTGACACCCCCAAAACATGGCTATTAATAGCTCACTGTTGCCAGAAGCCTTAATGATAACATGAAAAGTCAATTAACACATATTTTGTAAGTTACATGCATTATATACTGTATTCTTAACAAAAAGTAAGCTAAAGAAAAAATGGCATGAAGATCATAAGAGAAAATCCATTTACAGTACTATACTTTATATATTTAAAAAAATCTGCATGTAATTGGACCCATGTAGTTCAAACCTATGTTGTTCGAGGATCAACTGTAATTGACATCTATACACTACTTCATCCAAAAACAATAGATTACACATTCTTCTTAAGCTCACATGGAACATTCATCAATGTAGGCTATATTTTGGATCACAAAACAGTAACAAATTTAAAACAAAGAATCATACAGTATCTGTTCTTGGAACACAATGAAATTAAACTAAGAAATCAATAACAGAAAGTTATCTGGAAAGTTCCAAAAGTCTGGAAGAATAAGCAACATATTTCTCAATAACACGAGAGTCAAAGCTGATTATCTCAAAGGAAATTTAAAAATATCTTTGAACTAAATGAAAATAAAAGCACAACTCATCAAAGTGTGTGGGATGCAGTGAAAGCAGTTCTCAGAGAAATTTATAACATTGAATTCATATAGTAAAATAAAAGAAAAATCTAAAAACAATCATCTAAACTTCCACCTTAGGACACTAGAAAAAGAAGAGCAAATTATATCCAAAGTAGGCAGAAGAAAAGAAATAATAAAATTAGAGCAGAATTCAGTAAAAAGGAAAATAGCAGTGTGTGTGTGTGTGTGTGTGTGTGTGTATGTGTGTGTGTGTGTGTGTGTGTGTACATCACATAAGAGCAATGTGTCTCTAGGCAGGCTAAGAAAATAAGAGAAAAGATGCAATTATTAATATTATAAATGAAAGAGGGTACATCACTATAGATCCCATGGATATAAAAGGATAATACAGGAATATTATGAACAACTTTATGCTCACAAATGTGAACTAGATGGAATGAACCAATTGTGTGAAAGGCACAATCTGCAAAACCCATATCTGCAAAAACTCATACAACAAGAAATAGATCATCTGAATAGGCCTATATCTATTAAAGAAATTTATTCAATAATAGCCTTCCAAAACAGAAAGCAACCGACCAAGAATGGTTCACTGGTGAATTCTACAAAGCATTTATGCAAGCAATTATACCAATCTTCTACATTCTCTTTCAGAAAACAGAAACAGAGGGAATACTTCTATCTCAGTGTATGAGGACACTATTTCCTAAACCAAAGTCAGACAAAGACATTACAAGAAAACTACAGACCAAAGTCTCTCATAAACACGGATGCAAAAATCCTCAGCAAAATATCAGCAAATCGACAATTTATAAACCAACAATATATGAAAGAACTATACACCATGATCAAATGAAATTTATCCCAGGTACGTAAGGCTGGTTCTCCATTTGAAAATAAGTTACTGTAATCACATTAATAGGCCAAAAAAGAAAAACCACATGATCATAGCAATAGATGAGGAAAAGGCATTTGGCAAAATCAAACATCTATTCATGACAAAAAACTCCCAGAAAACTGGAAATAGAGGGAAACTAATTCAATTTGATTTTTTAAAATCCATGAAAAACCTAAAACTAACATCATACTTACTGGTAAGACTTGAAGCTTTCCCACTAAAATCAGTAACAAGGCAAGGATGTCCCCTCTCACCACTGCTTTTCAATACTGTACTGGAAGTCCTAGCTAATACAATAAAACAAGAAAGGAAAATAAAAGATACAAATATAGAAGAAAGAAATAAAACTATCTTTGTTCACAGATGACATGATTGTCTACATAGAAAATCCAAAATAAACACACAAACTCCTGGAACTATTCAGTAATTAGAGCAAGATTACAGGATATAAGGTTAATATACAGAAGTCAATTGCTTTCCATATATAACCAATTAACTAGTGAATTTGAAATTAAAAATGTAATACCATTGTATTAACACTTAAAAAATGAAATATTTAGGTTAAACCTAACAAAATATGTCTAAAATCTACATGAGAAAAATGGCAAAACTCTGATGAAAGATATCAAAGAAAAACTAAATACCTGAGAGATATTCTATATTCATGGATAAGAAAATCAGAATTGTCAAGATGTTAGTTCTCCCAAATTGATATACAAATTCAACACTCTGAGTCAAAATCCCAGGACTATGTCGTGTATATTGTCAAACCGATTCTAAAGTTTATAACAAGAGACAAAAGACCCAAAATAGAGAATTCAATATTGAATGAGTATTGACCAAAGTTGGAGAACTAATATTACTTTACTTCAAGACTTATTATGAAGTGACAATAATTAAGATGACAGTGTGGTATTGTTGAAAATAACCAAATATGTCAAGGGAACAGAAAGAGACCCTCATAAGTAGAGTTAACTGATCTCTGACAAAGAAGTCAGGCAATACAATGAGGCAAAGCTAGTCTATTCAACAAATGGTTCTAGGAAAACCAGACAACCCACGTGTAAAAAGTGAATCTAAACACAAACCCCATACCCTTCACAAAAATTAACTCAGAATGGATCAATGATATAAATGTAAAATGCAAAACCGAAACTCCTAGAAGATAATACAGAAGAAAATTCTTTGCGAATTTGGGTACAATGAACCCTTTTTAGATATAACATCAAAGGCATGATTCATGAAAAATAACTGATAAGCTGGACTTCATTAAAATTAAAAACTTCACCTCTGTGAAAGACAATATCAAGAGAATGAGAAGTCAGAATGACAGAAAGTATTTGCAAAAGACACATCTGATAAAGTACCATTATACAAAATGCACACACACACACACACACACGCAAATGTAAAACTTAACAATAAGAAAAAGAGCAACCTGATTTTAAAAAATGGGAAGAGGGAGGAACCAAGATGGCAGAACAGCATGGAAGTTTTTTGTGTGTTTCGCATCCATGAAATACAGCCAGACCAACACTAAACCATCCTACACACCTAGAACACTGATTGGAGGATTAACACAATAATCTGCACAACCTGAACCACAGAATTCAGCAGTTACGCAGCATCAAGAGGTGAACTTGGGGAGAGAAGCTGGCGGCAGGCATGGAGCTGCTTTTGTAGGCGGAGAGAACACGGACACTGGGGGGCGGGGAAATACAGGAAAAGCACCCCTCCCCAAAAGCAGCTGGAGAGAAAGTGGAAAATTGGAAACAGCCGCAGGGACTAAACTACAAAGGGAGAAGGGAGAAAGAAGAGGATTTAAATTCCATTAAGATTGTAAACAAGGGGAATGCAAACTCTGCAACTCCACAGCTCGATACCTGGCGGTGCTCTGGTGAGAAGGGCCAATCCCCAGGAACACAGTGGGTCCAGGAGGTTCTCGGGCCACACGGGGAAAAAGCAGTTCCACTACTGGAAGGACATTTGGTAGAGACTGTCGAAGCCACCTGGTCCCAGCAGATCCCAGAAAACAGCCACATTCTCTGGTGTTGGAACAAGGCCCTTAAGGGTGAAGCCTGGTGCCAGATGTGTGTTGTGATTTTCCATAGCCCCTGAAACGCTGCTGCTACACTATCTCGAGAACTTTTTCTGGGGCGGGCTGGCACCTGGCCACTGACTCGGGGCACCGGCAGCACCAGGGACCAACAAGCGTTCCTGGGTGCAGCCAACATTCAGCCATTGCTTGGTGAGACCCTCCCACAGAGGGGCAGAACGGGTCAAAGACGCAGTCCTTCAGAAGTAAGGGGCCGGGGAAAACAGCCGCATCTGAGACAAAACTAGGGAGAGAGGTACTGCCTGGGGCTTTGTCACAGACAGTGAAGAAAGCTGAAGACACGGGTGCACGATTGCTGATCGGGGAGAACATAGTTTGATACTAGTGACTGGGTACCTGGGTGATGTCATTTTCATCGCCGCCACGCATGTGCAAACGCACCTACTAGCATGGCAACAATCCACCCCAGTAGGCTGGCAGCGCCATCTAGTGGAGAATGGAGCCATTACACTGAGCCCTGTCCAACTGGGCCAACCTTGCTCTTCAAGAACACAAGTCTCACCGCCTACTTAGTTTATAGACTATAATGCGCTATATAGCCTGATTTCTAGGGGAGAACGAAGTAATTTCAGTCCTATTTCAATCGGTAGGCAGGTCCATCTATTCAATTTTCTTTCTTTTTTTCTTTTACACTACTTTTTCTTGAATACAGAAACAGAAAAAATTCATTTTTATTTTCAATTTTTATTACATATATTTTTATTTGATTTTTTTACTATATTGTTACTTTTGTGTAAATTTTTTCAAATTCTACCTTACTTCCATCATTTTATTTAGTCTACTTCAGTGTATTTACCTTTTCAAATTTTCAAATGATTAACTTTTTTGTTCTTTTTTCTCTTTCTCATTTCTTTTATTTTAATGCAGAAAGAGAAAAAACTTCATTTTTACTTTCAATTTCCATTAAAAATACTTTTCTTTAATATTTTACTATATGTTTTGCTTTGATGTAAATTTTTTCAAATTCTATTTTACTCCCATTATTTCATTTTGTTCTACTACAGTGTATTCACTCTTTCAATTTTCAACAGATTTCTTTTTTTTCTTTTTAGTTTCTTTTCTTTTTCTTCAATAAAGAGAAAAAAATCATTTTTATTTTTAATTTTTACTAAAAATATTTTTCTTTAATATATAGGTCAGAGTTTTGAATGTAAATAATGGAAAGAAGAGTACTGAAGAATACATAAGTAAAATTTAAATAATACGTTTTATTTTTCTTATTCTTAATTTATCTGATAACAGCTGATCATGGATGGATGCAGCGGCAGCAAGATGGATGAGGCAGAACAGAGAATCAGCAATATAGAGGACAAATTTATAGAGAATAATGAAGCAGAAAACAAGAGGGAGATGAAGGCAAAAGAGCACAAATTAAGAATTACAGAAATCAGTGACTCATTAAAAAAGAACAACATCAGAATCATAGGGGTCCCAGAGGAGGAAGAGAGAGAAATAAGGGTAGAAGGGTTATGTGAGCAAATCATAGCAGAAAACATTCCTAACCTGGGGAAAGACACAGACATCAAAGTCCAGGAAGCACAGAGAACCCCCATTAGATTCAATAAAAACCGACCATCAACATTAGATTCAATCAAAAAGGTATATCATAGTCCAATTCACAAAATACTCAGGCAAGGAGAGAATCATGAAAGCAACCGGGGGAAAAAAAGGCCGTAACCTACAAGAGAAGACAGATCAGGTTTGCAGCAGACTTATCCACAGAAATTTGGCAGGCCAGAGGAGTGGAAGGATGTATTCGATGTGCTGAATCAGAAAAATATGCAGCCAAGAATTGTTTATCCAACAAGGATGTCATGCAAAATAAAAGAGAGATAAAAAGTTTCCCAGACAAGCAAAAATTAAAGGATTTTGTGACCACTAAACCAGACCCGCAAAAAATTTTAAGGGGGATATACATATACATATATATATATATATATATATATATATATATACATACACACACATATATACAAACATATATATACACACACACACATACATACATATATATAAACACATATATATACATATATACAAACATATATATACATATATACAAATATATATATATACACACATATATACGTATATATATGTATATATGTATGTATATATATGTGTGTGTGTGTATATATGTATATATATGTATATATATACACACACACACATATATACATGTATATATGTATGTATATATGTGTGTGTATATATATATGTATATATATGTGTGTATATATATACAAATACCAAAAGCAACAAAGACTAGAAAGGACCAGAGAACACCACCAGAAACTCCAACTCTACAAGCATCATAATGGCAAGAAATTCGTATCTTTCAGTACTCTAAACATCAATGGACTCAATACTCCAATCAAAAGACATAGGGTAACAGAATGGATAAGAAAATAAAATCCATCTATATGCTGTTTACAAGAGACCCACTTTAGACCTAAAGACACCTGCAGATTGAAAATAAGGGGATGGAGAACCATCCATCATGCTAATGGTCAAGAAAAGAAAGCCGGAGTAGCCATACTTATATCAGACAATCTAGACTTTAAAATAAAGACTGTATCGAGAGATGCAGAAAGGCATTATATCATAATCAAGGGGTCTATCCACCAAGAAGACCTAACAATTGTAAACATTTACGCACCAAATGTGGCAAAACCAAATATATAAATCAGTTAATCACAAATAAAAAGAAATCCATCAATAGTAATATCATAATAGTAGGAGATTCAACACCCTACTCAAAGAAATGGACAGATCACCTAAATAAAAAATCATCAAAGAAACAATGGCTTTGAATGACACACTGGACCAGATGGACTTAACAGATATATTCAGAACATTTCATCCCAAAGCAGCAGAATATACATTCTTCTCCAGTGCACATGGAACATTCTCCAGAATAGACCAAATACTGGGACACAAATTAGCCCACAGTAAGTACAAAAAGAGCGAGATCATACCATGCATATTTTCAGACCACAACACTATGAAACTTAAAATCAACCACAGAAAAAATTTGGAAAGGTAACAAATACTTGGAGACTGAAGAACATCCTACTAAAGAATGAATGGACTAACTAAGCAGTTAAAGAGGAATTTAAAAGGTACATGGAAGTCAATGAAAATGATAACACCACAACCCAAAACCTCTGGGATGCAGCAAAGGCAGTCATAAGAGGAAAGTATATAGCAATCGAGGCCTTCCTAAAAAAGAAAGATAGAGCTCAGATACACAACCTAACCTTACACCTTAAAGAGCTGGAAAAAGAACAGCAAATAAAACCAAAACCCAGCAGAAGACAGGACATAATAAAGATTAGAGCAGAAATTAATGCTATCAAAACCAAAAACCAAAAAACAAAAAACAGTAGAATAGAGCAATGAAGCCAGAAGCGGTTCTTTGAAAGAATTAACAAAATTGATAAAGCATTAGCCAGTCTGATCAAAAACAAAAAGGAAAGCACCCAAATAAATAAAATCAAGAATGAAAGAAGAGAGATCACAACCAACACAGTAGAAATACAAACAATAATAAAGACAATTATGAGCAATTATATGCCAATAAAATGGGCAATCTGGAAGAAATGGACAAATTCCTAGAAACATATACACTACCAAAACTAAAACAGGAAGAAATACAAAATTTGAACAGACCAATAACCAGTAAGGAAATCGAATTAGTAATCAAAAAACTCCCAAAAAACAAGAGTCCAGGGCGAGATGGCATTCCAAGGGAATTCCAAAAAACATTTAAGGAAGAGTTAACACCTATTCTCTTGAAGGTGTTCCAAAAAATAGAAATGGAAGGAAAACTTCCAAACTCTTTCTATGAAGCCAGCATTACCTTGATTCCAAAACCAGACAGAGACCCTACTAAAAAGGAGAACTATAGACCAATTTCCCTGATGAACATGGAAGCAAAAATCCTCAACAAGATATTAGCCAACTGGATCCAACAATATATTAAAAAATCTTATTCACCACGACCAAGTGGGATTTATACCTGGGATGCAGGGCTGGTTCAATATCCACGAAACAATTAGCGTGATTCATCACATCAATAAAAGAAAGGACAAGAACCATAGGATCCTCTCAATAGATGCAGAGAAAGCATTTGACAAAATACAGCATCCTTTCTTGATAAAAACCGTCAAGAAAGGAGGGATAGAAGGAACATACTATTGAGATCATGAAAGTCATATATGAACGACCCAACACTGATATCATTTCTTAATGGGGAAAAACTGAGAGCTTTCCCCCTAAGGTCAGGAACAAGTCAGGGATGTACACTCTGGCCGCTGTTATTCAACATAGTATTGGAAGTCTTAGCCTTTGCAATCAGACAACACAAAGAAATAAAAGGCATCCAAATCAGCCAGGAGGAGGTCAAACTTTCACTCTTCGCAGATGACAGGATACTCTATATGGAAAACCCAAAAGATTCCACAAAAAACGGCTAGAATTGATTCATGAATTCAGCAATGTTGCAGGATATAAAATCAATGCACAGAAATCGGTTGCATTCCTATACACCAACAATGAAGCAACAGAAAGAGAAACCAAGGAATCGATCACATTTACAGTTGCACAAAATAACCATAAAATACCTAGGAATAAATCTAACCAAAGAGGTAGAAAATCTATATGTTGGAAACTATAGACAGCTTATGAAAGAAATTGAAGAAGACACAAAAAAAATGGAAAAAGATTCCATGCTCCTGGATAGGAATAACAAATATTGTTAAAATGTTGATACTACCCAAAGCAATCCACATATTCAATGCAATTCCTATCAAAATAACACCAGCATTCTTCACTGAGCTAGAACAAATAATCCTAAAATTTGTGTGGAACCAGAAAATATCCAAATAGCCAAAGCAATCTTGAAAAAGAAAACCAAAGCCAGAGGCATCACAATCCCAGAACTCAAGCTGTACTAGAAAGCTGTAATCAAAACAGTATGGTACTGGCACAAGAACACTCAGATCAATGGAACAGAGTAGAGAACCCAGAAATGGACCCACAAACATATGGCCAACTAATCTTGGACAAAGCAGGAAAGAATATCCAATGGAATAAAGAAGTCTCTTCAGCAAGTGGTGCTGGGAAAACTGGACAGCGACATGCAGAAGAATGAACCTGGACAACTTTCTTACATTGTACACAAAAATAAACTCAAAATGGATGAAAGACCTCAATGTAATACAGGAAGCCATCAAAATCCTAAAGGAGAAAGCAGGCAAAAACTTCTTGACCTTGGCCATAGCAACTTCTTACTCAACACGTCTCCGTAGGCAAGGGAAACAAAAGCAAAAATGAACTACTGGGACCTCAACAAAATAAAAAGCTTCTGCACAGCAAAGGAAACAATCAGCAACAAAATGGGAGAAGATATTTACAAATGACATATCAGATAAAGGGTTAGTATCCAAAATCTATAAAGAACCTATCAAACTCAATATCCAAAAAACAAATAATCCAGGGAAGAAATGGGCAAAAGACATGAATAGACACTTCTCCAAAGAAGATTGCCATCTGACACATGAAATAATGCTCCACATCACTCATCATCAGGCAAATACAAATCAAAACCACAATGAGATACCACCTTACACCTGTCAGAATGACTAACATGAACAACTCAGGCAAAAACAGACGTTGGCAAGGATGCAGAGAAAGAGGATCTCTTTTGCATTGTTGGTGGGAATGCAAGCTGGTGCAGCCACTCTGGAAAACAGTACGGAGGTTCCTCAAAAAACTAAAAATAGAACTACCCTACAACCCAGCAATGGTACTACTAGGCATTTATCCAAGGGATACAGGTGTGCTGTTTCAAAGGGACACATGCACCCTCATGTTTATAGCAGCATATCAACAATAGCCAAAGTATGGAAAGAGCCCAAATGTCCATTGATGGATGAATGGATAAAGAAGGTGTGGTATATATATACAATGGAGTATTACTTGGCAATCAAAAAAGAATGAAATCTTGCCATTTGCAACTACATGGATGGAACTGGAGGGTATTATGCTAAGTGAAATTAGTCAGTCACAGAAAGACAAAAATCATATGACTTCACTCATATGAGGACTATAAGAGACAAAATAGATGAACATAAGGGAAGGGAAACAAAAATGATATAAAAACAGGGAGAGGGACAAAACAGAAGAAACTCATAAATATGGAGAACAAACTGAGGGTTACTGGAGGGGCTGCGGGGGGGGGGGGGGGAATGGGCTAAATGTGTAAGGAGCACTAAGGAATCTACTCCTGAAATCATTGTTGCACTATATGCTAACTAATTTGGATGTAAATTTAAAAAAATAAAAAATAAAACATTAAAAAAAAAGGTTACACTACTATCCATGATATTTTATTAAGTGATAAAAGCAAGTTGCAGAACAATGCATATAGAATAATCTCATTTGCTGTAAAGAAATAAATTTCCTTTATATTTGTAAAAAACAAAACTAAAATAAATAAATAAATAAATAAATAAATAAATAAATAAATAAATAATGGGAAGAAGACCTTAACAGACAACTTACCAACCAAGACACACAGATTACATGTAAGCATATGAAAAGATGTTCAACATGTCACCAGGGAAATGTAGACTAAAACAATGACATACTACCACATGCATTTTTAAAAAAAAATTTTAAATGTTTATTCAATTTTGAGAGACAGAGTATGAGCAGGGGAAGGGCAGAGAGACAGAGAGACACAGAAACTAAAGCAGGCTCCAGGCTCTGAGCTATTAACACAGAGCCCATTGCAGGGCTCAAACTCATGAACCACGAGATTATGACCTGAGCTGAAGTCAGATGCTTAACCAACTAAGCCACTCAGGAGCCTCCTAATGCCTATTTTAATGGCCAATATCCAAATGTTGAACAACAGGAATTTTCATTCACTGCTGCTGGGAATGCAAAATGGCATAGGTCTTCTGGAAGACAGTGTGGCAGTTGTTTACAAAAGTAAACATATTCTTACTGTATCAGCAATCATACTTTTTGGCATTTACCCAATGGAGTTTAAAACCATGTCTGCACTAAAAACTGCATATACATGTTTATAGAAGCTTTATTCATATTTATCAAAAACTTGAAAGCAACCAAGATATGCTTCAGTAGATGAATGGATAAATAAATTGTGTAACATTCAGACAACAGAATACTACTGAGCACTAAAAAGAAATGAGCTATCATGCCATGAAGTATATGGAGGAAACATAAATGCATACTATTAAGTGAAAGAAGTCAACCTGAAAAGACTACAACTGTATGATTCCATCTTTATGACATTTTGGAAAAGGCAAAACTATGGAAACTTTAAAAAGATTCGTGGTTGTCAGGATTTAGAAGAGAAGGAGGGATGAATAGGGAGAGCACAGAAGATTTGGGGGGCATGAAAATATTTCATAAGATACTGCATTGGTGAATACATGTCATGATACATTAGCCAAGATCTATAGAATGTACAACACCAAGGGTGATCCCTAATATAAACTATTGACTTTGGTTTATAATGATATGTCGGTGCAGGTTCACACATTGCAACAAATGTATTGGTTTGGTGGGGATGTTAATAGTAGAAGAGGCTGGGTATGCATGTGTGTGCACACTCATGCACATGCACAAGGATATACGGAAACCCTCTAAGTTCTGGTCAGTTTTGCTCTGAACCTATAACAACTCTAAAAACCAAAGTGTATTAATGAATAATTTCCATTATTCCAACTCAGATAATATATGCCAACTCATATAACCCAGATGTGAAAACTCTTTATAGACTTTAAAATATCTATTACAAGTATAAAACACTCAATCCAAAAGTTTCAGGACACACTTTCTTTTTAAGGGCATGTGCTCCATTCACCAAGATAGACTACATGCTGGGTCATAAAATAATTGTCAACAAATCTACATGGAATGAGATCATATCATGTTTATTTTCAGAGGAAAACAGACATCTACACTGAAAACTAGAAAACATTGTGAGTGGAATTAAAGAAGAACAAGATAAATGGAAAATTATACCATATTCAGGAAATGGAAAACTTAATGTTTGTTAGTTTGATTCTCTTCATTTTGATCTATAGCTTAAATGAAATTCCAATTAAAACCAAATTTTATTTAACTAAAAACCCAATTTTATTTTAGAATTCAACAAGCTTACTCCAAAATTTATATAGAATGTAAATAACCTAAAACTACTAAAGCAACACGCATAAAGGATAAAAAGTAAGAGCAGTTACCTCACCTAATATCAAAACTTTATATCAGACTATAGTAATCAAGATAGTTCGGCGTAAGTGAAAAGATAGACAAATCAATGGAATAGGATAATAGTTCAGTAATAAATCTACTCATATGTATTACTACATATGATTTCTGACATAGAAGCCAAGGCAATCCAATGAATGAAAGGAAAGTATTTTTTATAAAGGATGAACTGGATATCCTTGTCTACAATCAACATTGGCCTTTACCTCACATCATACACAAATATTAACTCAGAATGAGGCATGACTTTCGTGTAAAACCTAACACTACAGTATGTTTGATAGCAGGAGAAAATTCTTATTATCTTGCTGTAGATAAAGATCTCTTAGAATAGGGCACCTGGGTGGCTCAGTCGGTTAAGCAGCAGACTTCAGCTCAGGTCATGATCTTGTGGTCTGTGAGTTCGAGCCCCCGCGTTGGGCTCTGTGCTGACAATTCAGAGCCTGGAGCCTGCTTCAGATTCTGGGTCTCCCTCTTTCTCTGCCCCTCCCCTGCTCGTTCTCTCTCTCTCTCTCTCTCTCTCTCTCTCACACACAAATAATAAACATTAAAAAAAATTTAAAGATCTCTTAGAACACAAAACATGTAAAACATAACCACAAAATTGACAAATTAAACTTTATAAAAATGAAAAGCATTCACTCTTTAAATTAAAACGCACTATTAATGAAATAAAAAGGTAAGACATATGCTAGAAAAGTATTTGCAAATCTCTATCAAACAAACTATTAAGGGTTTATAAAAAAATAAATAACAGTCCATAATCAAAATATAGCAGCACTTTTTAATGGGCAAAAGACACTTCACAAAGATGCAGAAATTGCCAATGAAAACCTAAAAAGTGCTTGACATTATCAGTTATAGGGGAAATATAAATTAATACCACAATGAATACTACTATACAACCACTGAGAATGGCTAAAATCTAAAAGAATAACCATATCAAAGGTTGGCAAGGATACAGAACAACTGGAACTTTCATTCACTGTGGGAGGGAATGTAAAATGATTAATGACACTTTGAAATGCAGTTCAACACTTTCTCTGGTTTTTGAAAAGTAAATATGCACCTACCAAATAACCCAGAATTCCATTTCTAGGTATTCAAGTTAGGCGAACAGGGGCGCCTGGGTGGCTCAGTCGGTTGAGCGACCAACTTCAGCTCAGGTCCTGATCTTGTGGTCTGTGAGTTCGAGGCTCGAGTCGGGCTCTGTGCTGACAGCTCAGAGCCTGGAGCCTGCTTCAGATTCTGTGTCTCCCTTTCTCTCTGCCCCTCCCCCACTCATGCTCTGTCTCTCTCTCTCTCTCTGTCTCAGAAATAAACATTAAAAAAAAATTTTTTTAAGACAAAAAAAAATGCCCACACAAAATTTGTACATGAATGTTCATGGCAGCTTTATATGTAGAAGCCAAAATCGGGAAATGATCCAAATGCCCACCAACAGGATGAATGCATGAACAAACTGTGGTTTATTCATACACTGTAATACTGCTCAGCAATTTTTAAAAAGGCAAAAAAAAAAAAGAAATATATGATACATGGATAAGCCTCCAAGACATTATGCTGAGTGATAAAAGCCAAGCTAAAGAGAGTATACTCAGTATCATTCTGTTTATGAAAATGTCAGAAAAATAAATAAGCTATAGTGATAAAAAAGCAAATTAGTGATTGCCCGGGGTTAGGGGAGGAGAAGAGATGGATTATAAAAGTGCAGGAGGAAACTTTTGAGTGTGATGGCCATGTTTATTTTCTTGATTATGATGGTTTCATGGGAGGTGTAAATGTAGACCATGATCAAATGTACACTTTTAATATTTGCGGTTGATTCTACTTCAGTTATATCTCAATAAATAGAGTTTAAAAATCTCAGATGCAATGAGCTAAATGTATATATATTGGGAAAGGTAGACAAATAGGAAAGCTACCTCATCCTGTTATGTCACTCTATAGGAAAACCATGTCTACCAACGTAATTTTTTTAATGAAACTTAATTTAATTTTGGGTCTTTTTTTAATGTTTGTTTATTTTTGAGAGAGTCAGAGAGAGAGGGATTCAGAGAATCCCAAGCAGGCCCCACGCTGTCAGCACAAAGCCTGATGCTGGGCTTGAACTCAGAAATCAAGAGTAGTACACTTAACTGACTGAGCCACCCAGACACCCCCCGACATAAGTTTTTAAAAAGCATATATATTGGAAAATATATGTAGTAAAAAGATACACAGGCATCATAAAGCAGTAATCAAATTCTTACTGGAATATTTGAGATGGCTATTATTACTTTAAGGTAGGTTATCTGGCCTCATAAAACCACTGAAATTGTGTAGCTTATATAAATTATTATTCATTGATTTCTCCCAAGAAAACTGAATGCTAAAATCTTTTCTGAGAAGTTTGAAAAAATGAAAAATTTCATCAACAAGTTTTTCCACTTAAATTGTCATTATATTCTTCTCATTGCTTCAAAAGAAATAGTCTGCCCAAAGATAGAAGACTCTTAAAAATAAAAAAGACTTGTAATAACCTGCTTTGATCATTAAAAAAGAAAAAAGATTGAAATAGCAATGCTTTGAAAACTTGAGTTATAATGGCTATAATTTGATATTTAGTGAAGAAAATTCCTGTTTAAAAGACTACAAAAGTAGGGACGCCTGGGTGGCTCAGTCAGTTAAGCATCCAACTTTGGTTCAGGTCACGATCTCACAGTTCATCACTTGGAGCCACGTGTTGGGGTCTGTGCTGACAGCTCAGCGCCTGGAGCCTGCTTTGGATTCTGCGTCTCCCTCTGCCTCTGGCCCTTCCGTCCCCCCTTGCACTCTGTCTCTCTCTCTCAAAAATAAACATTTAAAAAAATTAAAAATAAAAAAAGACTACAAAAGTAATTTTATTGATAGTGAATACAGGCAATGTAGTTATTTTTCTAATTCAGCTTTCCACACATCTTTGAAGTGTATTATCAAGCTAGGAAAAAACAAAACAAACAAAACAAAACAAAACAAAACCCCAAAAGGCTGTGGATTAGGGTTGGCTGGATATTTTATGTCTGTTTGAAAGTATTCATCTACCCAGACCACGTTTTGCTTGCTAAGGTCTATACCTAGATGCTACCTGTTTCAGGAGGGAAAATTTATCTAATCCCCGCAGGACAGCTTGTAAACAAGCAGTAACCCAGGACCTATTCAAGTACTTCATTTACAAGACAAAAAGACCACTTAAAACCTTTGACTGATATATGGGTCACTGTTGCTCACCCCTATCAAAAATGTATAAGAATATTTGACATGTTGGGGTGCTGAATGGCTCAGTCAGTTAAGCGTTGAACTCTTGATTCTGGCTCAGGTCATCATCTCACAGTTCGTGGGTTTGAGCCCCACATCGAACTCTTGATGGTGCAGAGCCTGCTTGAGATTCTCTCTCTCCTCCTCTCTCTCTCTACCCCTTCCCCACTCAAGCTTGCTTTCTCTCAAAAGAAATAAATAAACTTAAAAGAATGTTTGACATGTCATAGTTGTAAGATGATTTTAAATATAAGTAATTAATACATTATTATTAAGAAAACTACATAGTAATACATAATTAAGTTACCCATATGTACATAATATACAACCATATACATGTATAATTAATACTAGTATTTTAAGTACTTTACATACATGAGCTCATTTTTTAAAATATATACTTATAGACAGATTACATTACTATTCCCATTTGAAGAATAAGAAATTAATATTTACATAAAGTAATTACATACAGAAATATAATTAAGCTATTGTGAGATTCAAAATCAGATTTTTCTGATTCCATAGTCAATTTTTATATTCACTCCACTATGATGAAATTATATAATCTGAATGATGACTCTATATATTCATTTTGGCATTTCCATATAAACTAATTCGTCATACTTTAAAAAAATCGGGTTTGCTTCTATCTGTTTAATGTTGAATTCTTAAGTATCTTCGGATTGCAGTTCAAGTAAGGCCATGTTTAGCATTTTTTCCATACCAGTACAATTCCATAAATGTAGGGTAATGTAGGGATGATAGAGATGAAATTATATAATAAACAAATTTGCATCTAAATTGGAATGATACTGTTTCCAAAGAAATGACATTTCCAGTTTTCAGAATAATAACTCACGGATGTTTTTATATCATCTCACCAATACAACTGTTTATCAAACACTAGAATATGCATACATGGTACCATTCCCATCTCTTATTGTTTTAGTTTAACTTCTACACATTCAGTGGTAGAGATTCAAAAGTCTAGACAGATACCATAATGTAAAACAAAATGAAAATAAAAGTATTTGAGTAAATTTTTAGAGAATGATA
Organism: Acinonyx jubatus; assembly: GCF_027475565.1. Lineage (NCBI taxonomy): Eukaryota > Metazoa > Chordata > Mammalia > Carnivora > Felidae > Acinonyx > Acinonyx jubatus. The sequence continues at coordinate 86,655,121 of NC_069381.1, forward strand.
TATTAACATCATATTCAGATAAGACGAACTAATTTCATAAAAGGAGTCAGAAAGTTTTATTCTGATTTAAAAATCTGTGTTTGAATTACTTCTTTTCTTCATATTCTTTTTTCAAGTGGGGAAGATTAAATTGCTTTTGAAATTTATATACCCACACAATAACACAATTTAGGAAACAAAAGTTGAATTTTATGTATAATGACTTTGGATATAGTGATAATGATAAACCTTACAGTGAAGTATCTGCATTTATTTACTTTTTCAAAACTAATTGTACTTCATATGAAATAAAAGTTATTTTTATATTTTTATACTAGATATTTTATTTATTTTAATTTATTTTACTTTCTATAATTTATTTTTTTTTATATTTTATATCCAAGTTAGTTAGCATATAGTGCAACATTGATTTCAGGAGTAGATTCCTTAATGCTCCTTACCCATTTAGCCCAACCCCCCTCCCACAACCCCTCCAGTAACCCTCTGTTCTCCATATTTAAGAGTCTCTTATGTTTTGTCTTCCTCCCTGTTTTTATATTATTTTTGCTTCCCTTCCCTTATGTTCATCTGTTTTGTATCTTAAATTACACATATGAGTGAAGTCATATGATATTTGTCTTTCTCTGACTAATTTCGCTTAGCATAATACCCTCTAGTTCCATCCACAGAGTTGCAAATGGCAAGATTTCATTCTTTTTGATTGCAAGTAATACTCCATTGTATGTATATATACCACATCTTCTTATATTTGATATTTTAAATAAATATTCTTTTTAAAGCTCCACAGTGTTTCACGAAACTCCAAGATGCAAAGCTGCATAATAAACTTATTTTCACTACTCACTATCACACGCCTAAAGAATTCAATAATGAGTGTTTTAAAAATTATTCTTCTTAGTAGTTTAGCAGTTTCTCCAAATAAACAGCTGGAGTTACTCCAGGATTTAGATTGTGGATTATGGATTAGAAAATTAAGAATTAATCAAAGAATATATAATAATCTTTGCTTCTAGTACATCTGTCTTTGGTAATTTACTAGAGGCCCTCTTGACCAGAGGTAGTTTGGTTAGAAGTAGTAAAAACATATGGAAATACTTCACGGAAATCATTTTCATGTATTTTAGGAGTTGATACTGTAATCAGCTTATGAAACACAGAGGCTATTATTACATATTTTAAAAGATGCAACATCAGGTTCAATTATTTATTTTGAAAAAAAGAACATATTATGATAGCCTAAAATCCTAATTCAAAAACTAAACTGGACCCCAGTGAGTATGAATGTAGTGTATGGCAAAGAAAGGGGTGTATAGTCTGTATGTGGGGATTCAGGAGTAAGAGGGGAAGAGCTGTATGAAAAAGAGACATAATCAACATGTACATATAACAAATATCTTTCAGGGCAGTAAATTTTGAGAATATTAATAATTGATATGTATTAACATACATGTTTTATTTATATTCTTATTTATATAACATATTTATATTTTTTCTCTTCTGTATTTCTTTTTTTAAATTTTTTTAAATTTATTTACTTTTTTATTTGAGAGAGAGAGAGAGAGCAGGGGAGAGGCAGAGAAGAGGGAGAGAGAGAGAATCCCAAGTAGGCTCTGCACTGTCAGCGCAGAGCCCAATGTGGAGCTCGAATTCACAAAATGTGAGATCATGACCTGAGCCGAAATCAAGAGTCAAACGCTTAACCAACTGAGCTACCCAGGCACCCCTCTTTTGTATTTCTGTGTATATTCTTATCACTTATGATGAACAAAATTTACTCTTAATTTCCATTGCTTTAAGTTTCATAGACTCTGTAACTATGTATAACAATAGACTAAACTAATATATGAAATGAAACCATCCACTGATATACTTTGTCCGTATTACTCATTTATGTTCCTGGAAAATAAGGTTGTGTGTATTACAAAAATAAATTTAGCCTGTGAAACTGATGTTCATAGGTAGTTTAATTTCAAAATAGAACTTTGCGAGACTAGAAATTAAGTTAATTTGTTTATAATATTCATCTAATAAATAAATATTCATTATCATTTGTATGCAATCAATAGATGATATTGGAAGATCTGAGACTATATTATTATATATTGCCTGAATAAGTTTATCATTTAATTTAGTATGATATAATGTGTTAAAACATTTTGTTTGGAGTCAAAGGCTTAGGTACCTACAAGTAGAGAAAAATCAGAAACAAACAGAATCTCAATTAACCTGAAAGTGTCACAAATGTTAATTATATTTAAAATTATGCCATAGGTTATGTATAGAAGTACAGGAATGCAACATTCTACTGACACTCGGAATGTATGTTGTTCTTTCTATGAACATACACATTGTCTGTGTGTATATCCAAATACAGAAAATCTTCTGTGTAAACCTTGTCTATTAATCTGTTATATACCACAGAAGTTTACTTTATTACACTTTGAAAAATAAATTACTCAGAAACTGGATAAAAACAATGATCAGAGTACTGAATGATGTCTCAGGAGTGCATCCTTTTGTGGGATCAGGACTCAGTCTGTTTGTTATGTTAATAATTGACTCAATGAAAATTAAAGCATGCATTACCAGATCCAATGATTGAAGAAATAAAGAAAGAATGTAATTACCATAATTGGTGAAATATAATTGGAGGAAAACTTTTTACTATGACCTTGACATTATTTAAAAAGTGGTTTTAAAGACCTAAGTTCAGCTTTTGCAATATGATCTCTATTTTATACCTTAGAGACATTAGAAGAACAGAGAAAAGCAAAATACCTGACTTGTACATTTCCTTAAATTAATCTCCCAGAGAAGGAAGCAAAGAAAATGTTCTTTTCTCCAAGGAAAATAATACAAAGTACCAAAAGTAAAGCCATTTGCCCTTCCCAAGAGAAAAGCATGCCTGTGTTCAAATCAACCAATGTCTGTAATGTTTCCCAGTCGTTACAGCCATCATTGTGTACTCATTCTCTTAGGGAACAATAGAAAACATCACCACTATACCCACAGGGGAAGAAAGTAGGTCATCCTTTCGTTTTCAACTTCGCTTTATAGCATATATTGATTGTTACAGTTATTAGCTCAATTCATCTGATTTAATAATATTCAGCTTCAAATAACGTTTGATTTATTTTTACCTCAAAAACTTCTTCATCCAAAATCCTGGTTCCAAAAACCGTGATTCCATTGGTGTCAACGATTGCTCTCTCACTTCTATCAAGTGGTTTTGTGGTTTTCTTCTTACAATCAACAATCATTGTCACAGTCTTCTTCTCCACGCTAATTGCGACCCGATGCCACCTAAAAAAGCCAATTCCTTTGTAAGCTTCAAAGATATTGTTGCCACACCATTACTCATTTTAAAATACAATGTATTTTAAATTGTGAAAGTGAGCTGAAAATGTACAAAAAGTAGGCTCATTTATTAATCAGTTAACAAGTGACGACTTACTGTTTACCCAGAATAGTGCTAGATACTAAAAAGGGTACAAGTGGTATAAAATGCACACCAGGGGTGGCTGTCTATGCTGATAAGGAAGTGCCCATCCTTTGCTACACTTTGTATTGTTGCAACAAAAGCTTAATTTCACCATGTCCTGATGAGTATATGTGATAGAGATCAGGGGTGGGACATGAGGTAAGTAATAGTTTCTATGTACGTAAATGTTTTCTTCCAAAAGGAATTCCACTTAATTTTTTTGTTCTGTTTTTGCTCTAGAGATCCCCTGAGATGAACTGTAAAAGGGTATGTCTACTTATTGAATGACTGCTCCATCTGGAACAACTGAACGTTCTAATTGTAAAACACAATGTGCTTCTCTGTCTTTATTCACATTTATTTCAAGTGCTTTCGTTTTCTTTTTCCACTTTAATTTCAAGACAGTTATAGATCACTACTGTGGGCAGGATCCAAAACTGAGACACAATATCTCTCCTTCTTTCCAGGGTTGGCAGGAAGTGGGAACACTGAAAGAAAGCATAGTCAACGCATGTGTGGAATGAGAATCTCAATTCACTCTGAAGCTACTGCTCCAGCTAATTCAGGGCAGCGATGACAGGCTTAGGGGGTAGACATGGCCAGCTCTGTGGAAACATATATACCCTAATCTTACTATAAAATGGTGGGTTTTATTAACACTATCTGGTGCTAACATAAACCACTGAGTGAACGTCATTTGGATTTTGCAAACCACTCTGCTTTATATATATTTTTTTCCAAATGAAAAACGCTAGATTAATATTGCAGAAGTGTCTAGGACTACATCCATAAAATAAAGTACCTAAAAAGTTGCAGGAGCCTTCCTAAAATGTCTGTTTCATGTGACTTGGCATGGCTACTGATGAGGACCAAGTATATTTCCATATACACTTAATCTTTGGTCTTTCCATAGCACATTCAACTAGCATAGGCGTCTGCTTAGTTTGAATCAAGCAAAGATTTATTTTGGAGCCACTTAATACTGTGAGAGTAAAATTTACACATATTTCTGCCAAGAAGCCTGTGTCTCAACTTAAACCATCTCCACTATTGTAAGTATGTGCTTTTCATTAACAGAAAATAAAAATGAATTCAATTGTTAAAAGTTGATTAGGACTCTAAACTTGACCTTATTGTTGATTAATTTCAGCTCTGATAATAATGATATGTCATAATCATGGTATCATATATAATTATCAAAATATGAAACCATTCTTAATTATTCTTTTTTGTACACAGTACATTCACATCATCAGAAAATCTTTTACTCAGTGTATATACAGAATCCAGTGTGTCTCAACTACCCAATCTGGAAGCTCTCTCATCTAGACTCCTTAATGGTCTCTGCTTCCACTCTCATGCAACTGTGTAGTGACCATTTTAACTTTATTTTTTTTTCAACGTTTATTTATTTTGGGACAGAGAGAGACAGAGCATGAACGGGGGAGGGGCAGAGAGAGAGGGAGACACAGAATCGGAAACAGGCTCCAGGCTCTGAGCCATCAGCCCAGAGCCTGACGCGGGGCTCGAACTCACGGACCGCGAGATCGTGACCTGGCTGAAGTCGGACGCTTAACCGACTGCGCCACCCAGGCGCCCCAGTGACCATTTTAAAACACAAGTCAGATAAAGTCTCCTTGCTAAAAACAAGGTATTATTCCCAGTAAAGCTGAAGTCCTTACTCTGCCTCACAGGAGTGTCCTCTGGCCCGCCGACCTCACGCCCAACTTTTGCTTTCTCGCTCCCTACACTCCAGCCACATTGCTGCCTCTTTGCAGTCCTTTGCACATGTTCTTCACTCAGCCAGAAGTGCTCTTCCTCCCTATCCCCACATGGCTCACTCCTTCACTTTCAACATGCCTTTGCTCAGTGCAACAATATCAAAGAGATGCTTTATTGAAAACAGCATCCCCTTAAATTCCTTACCCTGATTTATTGTCATAGCATCATTTTTCATATTCATTATTAAGGATAGTATTTAAATTGCTCATAAAAGCCTAGTTTTTCCTGCCACTAAGATGAAGTTTTCTCCATGGTGCTGACAAAGATACATTGAGTGTGGATTTTTTTTCATCTGCATGGCCATTTCCTTCCTACATTTATGACTAAATGTCATATTTCAGATCAGGCTAATTTTAGAAGCCTAGATTCAGCAATAAAATGCCAAGTAAATTTAGCAAATATTTATTTGTATTTAGCTGTTCCCTAAGTGAAAGGCAATGTTCACAATGCAGAATTCAGATTCAGGATGATTTTCAGAAGAGTATGATGGTTACTATCAAGCCTAACTACCTCCGCCACTTTGAAAATATATGATCTCAGGCAAGTTGCTTACACTTTCTGTGCCTCGGTCCCCTATTCTGTAAAATGGGTTTATTAACATTATTTTCTTCAAAGAGTTGTGAAAATTAAATGAGTTGACTACGTATAAAGTGCTTCAAACAGTACATAGCCCATATCAAGCATTATGAAAACTTCTTATGATTGTCAATATTAACATGCTTGAAAAAAAGGCAAGTCAAGTCAGGTCATTCCTCTGCTCAAAAAGTCTACAGTGACTTCCATGTCACTCAAGATAGAACCCAAAGTGTTAGACCCATCGACAAAGCGTTATACCATTTGGCCTCCCATGGCTCATCCTCATCATCCCACTCTGCTCCTGCCACGTGGGTATCCTTGACATTGCTTAGACAAATCAGCCACACCTGGAATCAGAGGCTGTGTATTTGCTTCCCCTCCTCCTGGAATAGTATATACTATTAGTATAATTAGTTAGTATACTATTAGTTAGTATATAATAGTATATACTATTAGCAAGGCATGCACCCCAGATTCTTCACCAGTCACCTTCTTAGTGAGATTTTCCCTGATCTCAATCCTTAAAATTGCACCCTCCACCACCATCTCCTATCTTCCTCGTTGTCTACCCAGACTAAAAGAAACTATGTGCAATTAGGTATTTTATTGTTTTGTTCATTGCCGTATCTCTAATCTCTAGAAAAAACTGCTTCATACTTTATGAATATTTGTTGAATGGTTAAATGAGATAATTGCTTTCAACATGGTGAAAACATTGAATTATTATGTTACTTACTTCCCGTCAGCGATGTTAACGGTTCTGAAGAGGGGATAGTCTTCAGGGGCAGGTTTCCCAGTGTGGTCTTCAAACAGGAAAACAGGTGATCTCCCAACCTCAACACCGACTTGCTGAATACCATGCTCGTTATATATAGATAAAAGGAAAGACTGAATTCCTTTTTTGGGTTTTATTGTAAATAATATTGAAAAATCTTCTGGAAAAGTTCCTCCTGAGAATAGAAGGCCAAAGGTTCAGGAATGTCAAATTCCCAAATTATTCCTGGATCACCCTAATTTTTTAACTTCTTAGGTGGCCTTAATGAGTCATGCTGATTAGAAGGGGCACATGCACCCCAATGTTTATAGCAGTGCCATCAACAATAGCCAAATTATTAAAAGAGCCCAAATGTCCATAGACTGGTCAATGAATAAAGAAGTGGTGCGCTCTCTCTCTCTCTCTCTCTATATATATATGTATATATATACACACACACATACACAACGGGATATTACTTAGAGATACAGAAGGATGAATCTTGTCATTTGCAACAACATGGATCAAGCTAGAATGTGTTATGCTAAGTGAAATAAGTCAAACACAGAAAGAAAAATATCATATAATTTCACTCATATGTGGAATTTGAGAAACACAACAGATGAACATAGGGGAAGGGAAGGAGAAACAAGATAAAAACAGAGAGTGAGGCAAACCATAAGAGACTCAAACACAAAGAACAAACTGAGGGCTGCTAGAGGGAGGTGGGGAGGATGGGTTAAATGGGTGATGGGCATTGAGGAGGGCACTTGTTGGGAAGAGCACTGGGTGTTACATGGAAGTGATGAATCCTGGGATCTACTCTGGAGACCAAGACTATATACTGTGTGCTAACTCACTTGAATATAAACAAATTTTAAAAAACAAGTCATGTAAATTCAAACAGTAATAACAACACAGATTAAAAAACAAATGGGAAAGGGACAATAATAAGCTTTCTCTGAAATAATTGTCCACGCTATATTCAAATTTTAAACCTGCTCATTTAAAGCACAATGACTATGTAGAATTCAACTCAAAGTTAGGAAACAATATCAATCATTTTGCCAGTACAATATTAAATGCACAATAAGAACTTTTAAAATAAAAAAATACCACTTTGATCTAAGATTTGTATTTTCAGGCTTCTCTAATCTGTGGCCATACACCCTCTCTTTAAAGAGGCATCGCAAGCACACGATATATGAAGGTATTTTTTTGTCATCCATTAAAAGCTAAAGAGTTTCTCATCAGTTTTTCCTATCACACAAAAGGCAATTTCACCAATAAAAAGCTTATAGCATTATAAATCTGAACTATCAGATACTTGGTTAATTTGATTCTAAATTCAAGAGGGCAAACTGTCTTTTTTTTTTTCCTTTTCCCTCCTACCACTATACTCTAAATATCCAGCATGCGGCCAAATCTACCTAGGTGCTTAGTAAGTATTTATTAAGTAAACACATCAGTTAAATGACTATCACAAATATTTCTCAGATAGTTAAGCAATGGCTGCTTGTATATGTTTTATAAAAACATTGCATGTTAAATTTTGCATTTTACTCTTCAAAAATACTTTTACATATATATCTTATTTGAGCCTCTACCCTGGAATAGAAGTAAAACAGGCATTATAATTCAAAGGATGAGATTATTTCAGTTAAAAAGTTTTCCGTGTGCAAAACTCGTGTTTATGTGCGTGTGTAATCAGTGATATCTAGGACAACACCGGGAGCTTCCATATTCAATCCATTCATTCTAAATTCTATTCTACACGGTCGTATAAAATAATAAAAATACTCTGAATATGACTGCCACGGATTCAAATTCAAAAGATTATAGGACACCAGCAATTCTAAAACTTTATTGGAATAGGAGAAATGTTTGTGTGTAAAGGTATCTTACATCAATTCACCAAAACACTATTTATAATCCTGAAATATTAAAATAGCCTGTAATGGTTGGGACAGGCTAAATAACATATAAAACATCTGCATATGCAGTGTTTGTAGACACTTAAAGTAGTAAGAGACATTTTACGAAATTGGAATTATTTAAAATGTGGAAATTAAATAAGAGTATGTCACAGAGAAAGCAGTCAATTAATGTTAGGTATTTGGTTCTATAATATCTACTTATATCTGTATGTATTTCTATATCTTTATCCATACGTATCTATATCTACATAGATAAATAGGTATCTCCAAACTAAAAAGTTATTTATTAAAAATTATTAATTTTATTTTTAAAAATAATTTACCAAACAACTTTGCCATATCACAAGTAGGTCATAAAAGCTCTGCTATCACATCAAAAATTATTTAAATATAGATATAGTTTTGTTTCATTTAGATGTCACAAAGACATCCAATTTTATTTGTATATAAATCAACAGAAGAAAGATAATCATATAAATAAAATGGAAAAGTAATAAAACATTAATTAATAAAACATGTTTTACCTGCTTATACTATAAATAAAAATCTAGGTAGGTAATCAGCCTGCTATTGAAGAAGCTCCATGGCCAACTTTTTCTTCAAATAAGTAGCTCAGAATGTTGAGAATCACAGGAATTCTTTCCCTAAATGTACCTCAATTTTTCAAATATCTCCTACATTGAAAAAAAAAGATGCTAAAATATTATGAGCTAGGGGAAAACAATTATTTTTTTTCCATTTTTGCAAAACCATCATGAATTAATGTCTACATAGAGACATTTAGGGAAAAAAGAATTCCAGGAAAGAATATATTCATATAAGATTAAATAAGTTATAACAAATTATAATTAATGATCCAATTTGTACAGAACGACTTTTGAAACTGTCATGTGCTAACCACTAATGAGTAAAATCTTTCAATTATATAAGTATTTCCCAATTTAAAAAAATTAATGTTTATTTTATTTTTGAGACAGAGAAAGACAGAGCATGAGTGGGGGAAGGGCAGAGAGAGAGACACACAGAATAGGAAGCAGGCTCCAGGCTCTGAGCTGTCAGCACAGAGCCCAACGTGGGCTCTTGACAACCACAAGATCATGACCTAAGTGGAAGTCGGACGCTCAACCGACTGAGCCACCCAGGCACCCCAAAGTATTTCCCAATTTCAAATTAGGCAATAAGATTATAATTATAATCTTTATGCTATGACATTTGAAAAAGAGAATTTAGCTACCTAAAAAATCATGACTTGATGTCAAAATATTCAGTCTAACCTAGACACCCCACCTTAGTTTCTTCCCTATAAAACACTAAGCAAAACTGTCCATAACTGACTAAATGTATCAGAGAGAATTCATTATGATATTACTTCAACAACAGGAATGCAACCACTTACTATGTGAAATTTTATCTCAAATAACAGTGATCAGTATACATGATAAAATAAAATGTGAAAATTTTCAACTTAAATAATTTGTGTTTTGAAATGTATAAATGTAAAGTAAAAGCATCCACTCTGTTGAATGACTGCTGTTAAAGAAAAAATACTATTACTACTTTTGATATGCATGTAAACATAAAATCATACATATATAATAATCATAATTCACACTGAATATATCAAATTCAATACTGATTCTTAAAATGGGCTTTTAATATCAATAGATAGTACATGCATAAATAAATTTTATATAGAAAAGTCACAAAATTTCATTATTTGATTTTAATTTTCTCAAATTGTGGTTAATATATTTCCATGTGTCATATGTCTCCCTTTAACTAAAATACCTTTTGATGTAGCTTGGTGGTCAGCAGGATTTTGAAAATGAGGAGGGAAGGCCATTTTTGCATAGTGAGAAAGCTCACTTAATCTAAAAGAGACAGAGACTGTCTCTCAGCATCACATCATTCACTGGTTCTGTGATTATATTGAAATACTTTACATTTCTAACACCTAATCCATTACTTGGGCTTAAATAGTCTTCTCTCCAGATGGATATGAAGATAAAGATCAATATACACAAAGTTTCTTGTATAGCATCTGTCCCACAGCAGGTGTTCTAGAGAAGGCAGATAGAACTTGTAAATTATAGCTTCTATTCAGGTCACATGTACAGTGTTCTCAGACAGTTAAATTAAAGGTCTCAAATAAGGACTTTAGAGGGCATGTACCTTAATTAAACAGAATTTTGCAGTGACCATCTGACAACCCTTCAGCCCCACCCCAATATTGAACTTTCCAATACTACTACTTACTTTTTTCATTAGAAAAGAAGTCGCTATTATGTCTTCCCATAATGGAAGAAAGAGTATTCCAAATAATTTTTCAAAGATCTTTTTTACTCATTTGATAAAGAATAATATTCATTGTTTGGATGTTTTTAACTATGAAAATGTCACTGATCATTTTTATTAATTGCCGTTTTGCATTGTTTGACAGGAAGCTTTACCCAAATGGAAGATTAAGTTTAAATTCACTTGCGTGGGACGGGCGGATGAGGTCTCTATCAGAGGAGTCTCTTCCTATCTGAAATAACTGTTTTGAGAATTATGTGCCTAAGTCACAATATTGTGAGAAGGGGGAAAAAAACCCTTCAGTATAAATGAATATTGTTAACTCTCATGAAAGGAGAGCCCAGAGGCATACATTATATTCTTTTCCACGGATAACAGAAATGATTGCATTAATCAAACTAACTACCAATTTGGAAGGCACAAAAACTGACCCTGAAGTGATGAACCAAAATACAAAAAATTAAAAATTAACTTTTTGAGTATTTCTAAAGCTTTTCCATTAATGTATTTTTCCCTGTTTTTTTTCTCTTGACAATTCCCATCCCTATCCTATTTCTGCATTGGAGTGCAGATAAATAGAAAAGCAACATTATTTTTACATTTGCAGCTTTTAAATTTGATTTTTAACATACTTTTATGGATTTAATAACTATTTTAATTTTTAATTCCAAAGTCAGAAAAATTGTGCATTGACATTCTTTGTATTTGCAGATTGTTGCTTTTGTCCATCACAAAGGATTGCAAAACAAGAAATATTTGGGAAAGATCAATGAATTGATCAAAATAAATGTGTTTGCAAAAATACTTTAAAATGTCCATCCATGAAAAATATATTACCTTGTTTTGTAGTTAGTCCCTTGATTTCTAATTTTTCTATTGTTAGAAAATAGTTTTTTGTGAAAAGAGATAATTCAAATCCCTTCAGGTAGGGGCAGTGGAGAGGATTATATGAAGAATTTAAATGATAAATTGTTTTGGGGTGCCTGGGTGGCTCAGTCAGTTGAGCATCTGAATTCAGCTCAGGTCATGATCTCGCAGTTCGTGGGTTCGAGCCCCATGTCGGGCTCTGTGCTGACAGCTTGGAGCCTGAAGCCTGCTTCAGGTTCTGTGTCTCCCTCTCTCCGCCCCTCCCATGCTCGTGCGCTCTTTCTTTGTCTCTCTGTCTCTCAAACATAAATAAACATTAAAAAAAATAAACAATAAATTATTTCTGAGAGGATTCCAAAGCACTAAAAAGAAACACTTGATAGTATAGTGAATATTGGCTTTGGCAACAGACAAGACCTGGATTAAATCAAGACCCCTCGTAATGTGGACAAGTCCAAGAACCTGAGTGAAACTCTATTTCCTCTTCCATCAAATAAGGATGGGAACACTCAATTCAGTACAGTTGTAAGAAAAAAATAACTGATGTGTGCAACAGCAGACTTGTAACAAGTTACTGTTTTGACTATGTGACACTCAGAAATTGTCAGCTCATCACTCAACTCCCTTTCCCTACATTATCATGATTGCAGATAATTAGTGTTATCAGGTTAATCAATACTTTCATGGAAAGAAATAATATTCACCAGGTATTTTTCAATACCATTACAAAAACTTTCCAGGTAAAGGTTTACAAACTCTCTAAACCCAGATCTCCTTATAACTGTGACATGGGGCTTTTACTCTATTTAAGAGAAGAACAGGATCCCAAAATAATACTGAATTATCTGTTTTATAATATATCCTAAAGAAGTATTTCTTTCAACAGAAACTTAAATTAATTTCATAAAGACACTCACTAAGTATGTCTAAATCCACATGCCCATTCAAGCCACATGGGTAGTCATTATGGGTAAAACTGCCATGTTATCCAGTGAATAAATTCTATAGGATTATATGCAGAAATGAGCTAGATATAATGTTGTTTTCAATTTTTATCATCTGGAAATAAAATGATAAATTATTAAATTTTCAAATAAACATATCTTCTGTGATTGTGTTGAATTAAAACTGGCAATTATTAAATCATCAGTTATTTCCATTAAGTCACCTTAGTGACCACAACGTATTCAGTGTCCTATATAGGAAAGAATTATATCTGCCCCAATAATTGTGCATTATACAGCATGATAAAAAGACACAAAATAATTAGCAAAGTAGTGACAGTTCTAGTAATAAAGTGAACATACCTGAAAATAATTGTTTTGTTGGAGCACTGAGTTGTGCTTGCTTTGAAACTCTGTAAGCAGTATCCGAACCTTTTGAATTCTTTCTGTTTGTGCAAAAGCCCGTTGTTTTTGATATTCCCTCTGGAGAATTGTGAAAATCTAGAACTTTTAGTACATCGACTGGAGCAGCTGAAAAATAAATTAAAGGCAAAAAAAATTGAACAAATAATCTAGCATAAAAATGAGTATTTTTAAAAGAGAAAACTGTTTATTATTCTACTCTCAAATCTGTCACTTAACACATCTCCCTGTTATCTGGGTAGGAGACTGAGAAGTGGGGCAGCAGGTAAAATATAAACTAAAAAATTCTCAATGCAAAATATCTCAAATCAAGAATATATTTGTGGAAAAGCAAACAGAAGATATTCATATTTTGGGGGGATAAGCAGATTTGGAATTGAATATATAAAATATTTGTTACCTGGTATATATTATGTATTTAATATATAATAGAATATATGTAAATTTACAATCTGATGCATCTCCATTACAATTTATAAAGTCTTTAATCATTCTAAGTAATTTCACTATCTGGAGTTAAAGTGAAGGCCAGCATCTGGACATATTCCATTAATTTCTAATAGATTTACTATTCAACTATTTATAAGACACATAAAGGTGATTTTCATGGTTCAAATTCACAATGAACGTATACATAATGATTGCAAAATGTGCAGTTACTAAGCCATATTGTACACACAAAGTTAAAAGTTGTTAAAAAGAAGAGGTAACAAAACATGCCTATATTCTATTGACTTTTTGTCTTTATTCAAAAATAAAAATATTCAGAGAAGGCTATGTGTTGGCCAATGTATTACTGAGCATGTCTGAGACGTAAGTCCTTACTGCAAGTATATAGGTTCTAGTTCAGAAGTAAAAGAGATCACTTCTACCAATAGAAGTAAACCAATATTATTGATTTGAAAAGTTTTGATGTCAGTTAAAAAAACAAAACAAAACAAAACAGAATTTCTATCAAATTTCAAAATATGCTGAGATTTATAAATATATTGTTTCTGGAAGGACTTAATGAGAATGGGAATGGGACTGATTTTAGAATCAGAAAATATCATCACAATTCATCACGATCCATAAAGAGTGACCTGTAATGGGGTGTTGTTCTTTGAAAATTATGATTTCAGAGTGCCTGAGTGGCTCAGTCAGTTAAGCAACCAAATCTTGATTTTGGATCAGGTCATGATCTCACAGTTTGTGGTTTCAGGTCCCATGTCAGGCTCTGCAATGACAGCACAGAGCCAGCTTGGGATTCTTTCTCTCTCTCTCTCTCTCTCTCTCTCTCTCTGCCCCTCCCCCATTTGTGCATGGGCATACACGCACTCTCTCTCTCTCTCTCTCTCTCAAAATAAAAAACTTTAGGAAACTCTAAAAAATAAAATTATTATTTTTAACTATTTTTTTTATAATAACCACCAGTTCATTACAGAATACATGAATGAATGAATGAATGAGTGCTTGTGAGCACTGTATACTTGGTCATTTCCTTAGTTAATTAAATTTTAGGGGCATTTACTTCCACATGTACAAATATATGTGGATGAAGGTTTCTATAATTTTCCTTTTAGAGTATAACAAGTGTAATTTCCTTTAACAATACTCTGTATACCTATTTTATCAAGCCTCTGAGTGAAAATCAACATACTATCCAGTATAGGGCACATTCTTCCAAATTATTAAAAAAGAAGAGAAAAATATTCTCTTTATGGAAATCAGACAATTCAAAGGGATCATCATCTCTACCAAATATGACACTCTCTAGTTTAGCCTTGGAATACTTAAAAGAATAACAGCATTCAAGAACATTTTTGCTGTAGTCCTGCTTGTGATGGTCAATTATTTTAGGCCCATAGGGATACCGGACGTTCTTAACTTTCTTTTCTCTTATCATAAAGTAAAAAAGAAAGTTATAATATTTTTAAATTTTTAATAATTTCTATTTTTTGAGGGAGGGAGCATGCAAGTGGGAGATGGGGCAGGGGGACAGGAAGAGAGAATCTTAAACAGGCCACATGCTCAGCACAGAGCCCGATGCAGGGATTGATCCCACAACCCTGGGATCATGATCTGAGCTGAAACCAAGAGTTGAGACTCTTTAACAATTGAGCCACCCAGGCGCCCAAGAAAGTAGTAATTTTTAATAGCTTTCATGTCTAGAAAGCCTAATATGTGCCAGTCACTAAGCTAAGCTCTTTACAGACTTTTCAGAGCATATGTTCTTATCCCTACTGTGCAGATGAAGGAATTGAGAGCCAGAAAGCAAACTAAGGATACTCCTGAGATCTGGGAAAACATCAAATCTAGGCTCTTTCCACTTCACCACCTTCATTGCTCTACCCCATAAACAAAAACTCTGTAAAAGAAAGTTAAAACATAAATATAAATATACAATTATCTTGAGACAGCTAATTGATTCCTGATGTTTATATTTGCTTTAAATTAAACTCAATTTATGTTTCAGGGTCTAAATTCCTCTTAAAGAGACTATTTATAAAATTCATAGCATCTTATCTGCTTATTTTGTCTTATCTTCTTGCTCTGAGGCCATTAGCAAAAGTACATCTGAATAGGGTAAAGACTCAAGGACAGACATGAACACAGCTATGAAGGCTGTAATTCTATGAAGAAAATGATGCAGTCCCATGGTCATGGTCCCAATTGCTTATGGGCAAATAATAACTAAAATAAACTGCACATGCCACCTCTCCAAAATATCTTTCCACAGGATGATATTTTCCAAGAGTACAGATTTTGTCACACGTGCTTCTTCCTACTTTGAAATAGTGTGATAAAAACACATTCCCTCTATAGGATTCAAAATAAGAGCTCTATTTTTAAAGCCTCACAAAATTCTTTATAGAGACACATTATATGAAATAATTCATTCTTCAAAAATCAATTAAAAATAGGGACAAGTAAAAACCTAGATTTCAACTAGGTTTTTTTTGTTTTTCTAAAAAGGCATATCAAGGGGCACCTGGGTGGCTCAATTGGTCAAGCGTCCCACTTTGGCTCAGGTCATGATCTCAAGGTTAGTAGGTTCAGTACAGAGCCCACTTAGGATCTTCTGTCTCACTCTCTCTCTGCTCCTCCCCCCCATAACTAAACATTTTAAACAATAAAATAAAGATAAAAGGCATATCAAGTTACAAAAAATGTAAAACCTGGTTAATCAAGTTTTAAAGTTTTTCCCTTCAAGAAAACTAAATAATAAATTAAGCCACTTTGAAATCTGCCTGCTATTTGATTTCATGATCATAGCATTTAACAAATTCTCATAATAAGAATTCCATGGTTTTATACATACACACATACACATATACATATACACACACAGTGAAATGCTTCTTCATATTTTATTAACTGAATTGCAATTGTTTAAATATTAAAAGCAGCAATTTGTTATAGCTTAACTTGATATATCTAAAAAAGCAAAATTTCCATTTTCAAAGCAATTCTTAAATGCCCTTTATATTTGTTTTCTTGTTGCCAATAGCTGATGCCATAGATCATGATTAGAATTTCAGATGTACCCAATCAGCACAATATTTTGTTAAACAATGTTTTTCCTGCCTTTTATTGTATACTGTTGCAGTCTATTAAATGGGAGAATAAGATATCAGAGCCCAGTGCATTACTACAATAACCATTTAACTGGTTTCCATGTCTTTTCTAATCATTCTACATACCACAACTTGAGCAAGTTTCCAAAACACCAGGCTTTATGTCACTCTGCTGCTTCAATTCCTTCAGTGAACCCAGTAACTTCTGGATGGTATGCACAGAACTTGCATATAAATCCTGAAGATCTGAACACATCCATTTGTCCTGCCTGTACCACCCCTAGTGTGGTATGCACCTCCATCATTTGTTTTTTTGTTTTTTTTCATTGTCATTTCCCCTAACTCCTTCCTCATTCAGCGCTGTAGCTATACTGAACTCAGACTTGCCAGAACCTCTCATCTTCTTTCTCCTACCTCTGGGCCCTTGAACCCCATTTCCCCTGTCTGAAACACTTAGCTTCACTTCACCTGAGGAATACATACGATATAAGTCATGTGTAATCTGCTCCAGAAAGCATTTCCTATCTCCCAAAACTCATTTAGATATATGCTTACCTTTATTATAGCACTTTTCACCCTTGGTTTTAATTTTTGCCTATACTTAATTTTTTTTTCTTTACTAAAACTAGAAAAGAACAGATATGTATACACACACATACACACACGTAAATGAGCTCTATAAAATACTGGTTGAGTGTGAAACATGATAACGTGAAAATACACAGAAGCAACTTTCTCTGAAGTCCACAGGGCTCTCTTGTCTTGAAACAAAAAATTTGAGGGCCTACTATGTCTTTTTTATTATGTTCTGCTGATCTCTTAAACATCCCGACTCATTCATTGATTAGTCTGTCCCAAGTCTTTAATCTTTTCCCTCTGTTGCCTTCAGTGTCCACATGGATTACTGATGTAAAGGCTCACAATGCTTTGATTGTTTCATCTCTAATTAATTCCTCCTCTAAACTTCACATACTCCCATGACCAGTAAGGAGTAGATGACAGCAATACATAGTGTTGAAGAACTGGGATTGCTCTGAATCCCACCCCTGGCACTTAGCATATGTGATTTGGACTCAGTATTTAACTGCTTTGTCCTCAGTTTCTATATCCGTAAAATGAAAATAATAAAAATATTTACCTAAGTTTATGAGCTGGCATTTGTGACAATGCCTTAGCACAGCAGCAGGAAAAATTATGCCTGTGGGATAAGACCTTTCTGACTATTTTTGCAAAGGTACATGACATAAGAATTTTTTTTAACATGGCTAAAAAAATTAAAAGAAGCATAATTTTGTGGCACGGGGGAATTATACGAAATTTAAATTGCAGCATCTACAAATAAGAATTTTATAATACTATAGCTACACCCAATCACTTATATGCTGTCCATAGCTGCTTTTGCCCTACAAGAGTTGTATAGCTGTGATAGAGACTGTATAGCTAACAGTAGCTGAAATATCTACCATGTGGTCCTTTTAAGCTGAGTCCTAAAGGATGGGTAAAAGTTTATAAGCCAAGAGGAGGGTGACAGAAATATCAGATATGCAACACAGATACAAGACAGCATAGAGTACAAGGAAATGAAAGTAATCATAGTTGCCTGACAAGACATCAGCACTGAATAAATTTAAATGTCCAAATTCTCCCTGGGTGTATCATGGCTGCTGAGGACCTCTTGAGAAAAATCAGATATCCACCATGGATATTAAGAGCTACAATCTCCAAAGGAAACATCCACACTAACTCCTATCTACTTCTTCTACCCCAAATGTTATGGTCCAGCTGAAATAAACTTCTCTTAGTTTCTAGAATATATTGTGCTCCCTTTCTGGGGATTTATTTTTTCAATCCTTCCTAAATTGGCTAAGGATAATTGTTTTTCAACCCTAGCTGTGATTAGAATTTCCTAGAGAACTTTTAAAACATAAGAATGCCTAGGTACTACATAAGAACTTATAACTAGAATGACTAGGTGAAGCAGGAGGCAGGGAGGGCAGGCATTAATGTTTTAAAAGTTTCCCAGATTAATCTAATGGGTAGCCAGGATTAAAGCCAGGTGGACTGAGACCTAATCAACCTTTTGATCTCCACCTAATCACTACTTCCTTCAGGAAATCATTACTTATCTCTCCCAGGCTTGGTTATATGACCCACTCACATGATCTCAAGTACCCTATACTCCCCTTGGATAACTCCACACTCTATTTTGTTTGCTTGCTTAATTATCGCATTTTCACTCAGGCACAGGGTATGTCTAAACTCTGTTACAAACTCATACCACCTAATTTCCCTCTCTCTCTCTGCTAAACTTATAATTTATTGTTTGATGTCTGCTTCCCCTAATAGATTGTAAACCCTCTGACAGCAAACATCAGCACTATAGATGTTCACTATAGTATTCATAAATAACATAGCAGCTGACACATAGTAAGTAATCAATAAAAGTACATTTAATGAATGAATGAATAAATGAATGAGCAGCTACATCCTGCCTTAGAGCTAAAGTTTCTTTCCCACCAGTCTGAGAAGGAACATGAAGAGGGTTGGAAATGGCCTTTACAAACAGCACCTTGAAGTGCTTTCCAAATCAGATTGTTTCCATTTGATTCAAGTGTGGCAAGAACACAGTTCTCAAGTGGCCTTTGTAAAGTAGGCGCTTTTGCGCTTCTAGGGAATCACTTACCTTACCTTGTACCTCACATCACAGGCCACATATCAGACATATTATAGGATAAATAAAAATAAAACAAAACACAGAAAGAGTTATAAACTATCTCCTATCCAGTCATGGAATGCTTTGCTGCTTTAGATAAATATCAAAACACCAGAAGTGCTACTGTGTTTATGTGGTGGTGGAATGCAGGGTTGACAAAAGAAAAGTCAGAGTCAAGTGACTATTATTATAATTTAACTAACACCAATACACTTCTCTACATCAGAATCACAAGAGCTCTTAATAAAGAGTCTAAAAGGTAGGATATAACAGGTGAATAGGCAACAGTTAATAACTTAGCTTCTAAGGCTGGAACTGCCCAACTTCTAATCCAAGTTTTTCCAACATCTAGTTCAATGTCTGGTCCAAGCATTTATTATCCTGTGACTTTGGGTAACATACTTATGCCTCTAAGACTTAATTTCTCCAATTTAGCCTCATTTTGAGAATTAAATAGGATAAAGCATTTTAATCTCTGATGATAAGGTCTAACACATAGTAAGTCCTAAATAAAAATAGTATCTGAGGAAGAGCCAAGATGGCAGAACAGCATGGAAGATTTTTGTGTCTCGCATCCATGAAATACAGCCAGACCAACACTAAAATATCCTACACAGAGAAATGATTGGAGGATTAACACAACAATCTGCACAACCGGAACCACAGAATTC
Source organism: Acinonyx jubatus (assembly GCF_027475565.1). Lineage (NCBI taxonomy): Eukaryota > Metazoa > Chordata > Mammalia > Carnivora > Felidae > Acinonyx > Acinonyx jubatus. Next base: position 86,675,121 of record NC_069381.1, read on the forward strand.
AGCAGGTACGTGGCATGGAGAGGTGAACTTGGGGAAAGAGAAGCCGGCAGAGGGCAGGGAGCCACTTTTGCAGGCGGAGAGAAGACGGAGACTGGTGGGGGGAGGAATAGAATACGAGAAAAGCACCCCTTCCCAAAAGCAGCTGGAGAGAAAGTAGAAAATTGGAAACAGCCGCGGGACTAAACTACAAAGGGAGAAAGGAGAAAGAAGACGGTTTAAATTCCATTAAGACAGTAAACGAGGGGAGTGGAAACTGCAACTCCACAGCTCCATACCTGGTGGTGCTCTGGTGGGAAGGGTGAATCCCCAGGAACAGAGTGGGGTCCGGGAGGTTCTTGGGCCACATGGGGAAAAGAGGTTCCACTGTTGGAAGGATTTTTGGTAGAGACTGTTTAAGCCACCTGGTTCCAGCAGACCCCAGAAAATGACCACATTTGCTGGTGCTGGAAACAAGGTCTTTAAGGGTAAAGCCTGGTGCCAGATGTGTGTTGTGATTTTCCATAGTCCCTGAAAAGCTGCTGCTACACTATCTCGCGAAATTTTTCTGGGGCAGGCTGGCACCTGGCCACAGTCTCGGGGCACTGGCAGCAGCAGGGTCCCACAAGCGTTCCTGGGTGCAGCCGACATTCAGCCATTGCTTGGTGAGACCCTCCCACAGAGGGGCGGAACGAGTCAGAGCTGCAGTCCTTCAGAATTAAGGGGCCAGGGAAAACTGCCGCATCTGAGACAAAACTAGAGAGAGAGGTACTGCCTGGGGTTTTGTCACAGACAGTGAAGACGAGGGGAGTGGATGAAAGCTGAAGACAGAGGACTGGTGCAAGATTGCTGATCCGGGAGAACAGACTCGGTAGCTGGCTGGCACCATTTTCACCACTTCTGCGCATGTGCATATACACCTATGAGCCCCACAACAATCCACCGCAGTAGGCTAGCAGTGCCATCTAGTGGAGAATGGAGCCATTACACTGAGCCCCACCCAACTGGGCCAAACTTGCTCTTCAAGAACACAAGTCTCACCGCCTACTTAGTTTATGGACTATAAAGAGCTAGACAGTCAGCCATCTAGGGGAAAATGAAGTAATTTCAGTCCTATTTCAATCTGTTAGCAGGTACATCTATTCAATTTTCTTTCTTTTTTTTTTCACTTTTACACTACTTTTTTTCTTCAATACAGAAAGAGAAAAAATTAATTTTTATATTCAATTTCTATTAAAAACTTTTTCTTTATTTTTTCTTAATTTTTTTTGCTTTTATGTAATTTTTTCAAATTCTATTTTACTTCTATCACTTTATTGTAGTCTACTACAGTTTATTCACTCTTTCAAATTTTCAAACAATTTCCATTTTTTCTTTTTTCTTTTTCTTTTCTATTCTTTTCCTTGAATATAGAACAAGAAAATATTCATTTTTATTTTTAATTTATATTAAAAATATTTTCCTTTATTTTTCCTACTATATTCTTTACTTTTGTGTAAATTTTTTCAAATTCTCTTTTACTTCAATCATCTCATTTTAATCCTCTTCAGTGTATTCATTTTTCGAATTCTCAACCGATTTCCTTTTTTCTTTCCCCCCCTTTTTTTTTCTCTAATATGTCAAACAACTGTCAACACCCAGACAAAAACACACCTAGGATCTAGCATCATTTATTAGATTTGTGTGTGTGTGTATTTAATTTTTTAAATTTTATTATTTTTTTAATTTTAATTTCTTAATTTTAATTTTTTCTACTTCATTAATTCCTTTTCTCCTTTCAAAATGATGAAACGAAGGAATTCACCCCAAAAGAAAGAGCACGAAGAAACAACAGCCAGGGATTTAACCACCACAGATACAAGCAAGATGTCTGAACAAGAATTTAGAATCACGATAGTAAGAATACTAGCTGGAGTCAAAAATAGATTAGAATCCCTTTCTGCAGAGATAAAAGCAGTAAAACATAGCCAGAATGAAATTAAAAATGCTGTAACTGAACTGCAATCACGGATGGATGCAGCGGTAGCAAGGATGGATGAGGCAGAACAGAGAATCAGTGATATAGAGGATAAGCTTATAGAGAATAATGAAGCAGAGAACAAGAGGGAGATGAAGGCAAAAGAGCACAAATTAAGAATTAGAGAAATCAGTGACTCATTAAAAAGGAACAACATCAGAATCATAGGGGTCCCAGAATGGAAAGAGAGAGAAACAGGGGTAGAAGGGTTATGTGAGCAAATCATGACAGAAAAGTTTCCCAACCTGGGGAAAGACACAGACATCAAAGTCCAGGAAGCACAGAGGACCCCCCTTAGATTCAACAAAAACTGACCATCAACAAGGCATATCATAGTCCAATTCACAAAATACTCAGGCAAGGAGAGAATCATGAAAGCAACAAGGGAAAAAAGTCCCTAACATACAAGGTAAGACAGATCAGGTTTGCAGCAGACCTATCCACAGAAACTTGGCAGGCAGAAAGGAGTGGCAGGATATATTCCATGTGCTGAATCATAAAAATATGCAACCAAGAATTCTTTATCCAGCAAGGTTGTCATTCAAAACAGAAGGAGAGATAAAAAGTTTCCCAGACACACAAAAATTAAAGGAGTTTGTGACCACTAAACCAGCCTTACAAGAAATGTTAAGGGGGACTCTCTGAATATTCATATATATAGATGGAGAACCATCTATCATGCTAATGGTCAACAAAAGAAAGCTGGAGTAGCCATACTTATATCAGACAATCTAGACTTTAAAATAAAGACTGTATCAAGAGATGCAGAAGGGCACTATATCATAATCAAGGGGTCTATCCACCAAGAAGACCTAACAATTGTAAATATTTATGGGCCAAATGTGGAGGCACCCAAATATATAAAACAATTAATCACAAACAAAGAAACTCATCGACAGTAATACCATAATAGCAGGAGACTTCAACACCCCACTCACAGCAAGGGACAGATCACCTAATCAAAAAATCAACAAGCAAACAATGGCTTTGAATGACACACTGGACCAGATGGACTTAACAGATATATTCAGGACATTTCATCCTAAAGCAGCAGAATATACATTCTTCTCCAGTGCACATGGAATGTTCTCCAGAATAGACCATATACTGGGACACAAATCAGCCCTCAACAAGTACAAGAAGATCGAGATAATACCATGCATATTTTCAGACCACAATGCTATGAAACTCAAAATCAACCACAAGAAAAAAATTTGGAAAGGTAACAAATACTTGGAGACTGAAGAACATCCTAGTAAAGAATGAATGGGTTAACCAAGCAGTTAAAGAGGAATTTAAAAGGTATATGGAAGTCAATGAAAATGATAACACCACAACCCAAAACCTCTGGGATGCAGCAAAGGCAGTCATAAGAGGAAAATATATAGCAATCCAGGCCTTCCTAAAGAAGGAAGAAAGATCTCGGATACACAACCTAACCTTATGCCTTAAGGAGCTGGAAAAAGAACAGCAAATAAAATCCAAAACCAGCAGAAGACAGGAAATAATAAAGATTAGAGCAGAAATTAATGCTATCAAAACCAAAAAAAAAAAAAACAAAAAAACAAAACAGTAGAACAGGTTAATGAAACCAGAAGCTGGTTCTTTGAAAGAAGTAACAAAATTGATAAACCACTAGCCAGTTTGATCAAAAAGAAAAAGGAAAGGATCCAAATAAATAAAATCAAGAATGAGAGAGGAGAGATAACAACGAACACAGCAGAAATACAAACAATAATAAGAGACTATTATGAGCAATTATATATATGCCAATAAAATGGGCCATCTGGAAGAAATGGACAAATTCCTAGAAACATATACACTATCAAAACTAAAACAAGAAGAAATGGAAAATTTGAACAGACCCATAACCAGTAAGGAAATCAAATTAGTAATCAAAAATCTGCCAAAACACAAGAGTCCACAGCCAGATGGCTTTCCAGGGGAATTCTACCAAACAATTAAGGATGAGTTAATACCTATTCTCTTGAAGCTGTTCCAAAAAATAGAAATGGAAGGAAAACTTCCAAACTCTTTCTGTGATGCCAGCATTACCTTGGATCCAAAACCAGACAGAGACCCCACTGAAAAGGAGAACTATAGACCAATTTCCCTGATGAACATGGATGCAAAAGTCCTCAACAAGATATTAGCCAACCAACTCCAACAATACATTTAAAAAATCATTCACCACGACCAAGTAGGATTTATACCTGGGATGCAGGGCTGGTTCAATATCTGCAAAACAATTAACATGATTCATCAGATCAATAAAAGAAAGGACAAGAACCATAGGATCCTCTCAATAGATGCAGAGAAAGCATTTGACAAAATACAACATCCTTTCTTGATAAAAACCCTCAAGAAAGTAGGGATAGAAGGAGCATACCTCAAGATCATAAAAGCCATATATGAAGGACCCAACATTAATATCATCCTCAATGGGGAAAAACTGACAGCTTTCCCCCTAAGGTCAGGAACAAGGCAGGGATGCCCACTCTCCCACTGTTATTCAACTTAGTATTGGAAGTCTTAGCCTCTGCAATCAGACAACACAAAGAAATAAAAGGCATCCAAATTGGCCACGAGGAGGTCAAACTTTCACTCTTCGCAGATGACATGATACTCTATATGGAAAACCCAAAAGATTCCACAAAAAACTACTGGAATTGAAATCATGAATTCAGCAATGTTGCAGGATATAAAATCAATGCACAGAAATCGGTTGCATTCCTATACACCAACAATGAATTGACAGAAAGGGAAAGCAAGTAATTGATCCCATTCACAGTTGCACAAAATAACCATAAAATACCTAGGAATAAATCTAACCAAAGAGGTGGAAAATCTATACACTGAAACTATAGACAGCTTATGAAAGAAATTGAAGACACCAAAAAATGGAAAAAGATTCCATGCTCCTGGATAGGAAGAACAATACTGTTAAAATGTTGATACTACCCAAAGCAATCTACATATTCAATGCAATCTCTATCAAAATAACACCAGCATTCTTCACTGAGCTAGAACAAATAATCCTAAAAATGTGTGGAACCAGAAAAGATCCCGAATAGCCAAAGCAATCTTGAAAAAGAAAACCAAAGCAGAAGGCATCACAATCCCAGACTTCAAGCTGTACTAGAAAGCTGTAATCAAAACAGTATGGTACTGGCACATGAACATTCAGATCAATGGAACAGAGTAGAGAACCCAGAAATTGACCCACAAACATATGGCCAACTAATCTTGGACAAAGCAGGAAAGAATATCCAATGGAATAAAGACAGTCTCTTCAGCAAGTGGTGCTGGGAAAACTGGACAGCAACATGCAGAAGAATGAGCCTGGACCACTTTCTTGAACCTTGCACAAAAACTAAAAATGGATGAAAGACCTAAATGTAAGACAGGAAGCCATCAAAATCCTTGAGGAGAAAGCAGGCAGAAACTTGTTTGATCTTGGCCACAGAAACTTCTTACTCAACATATCTCCGGGGACAAGGGAAACAAAAGCAAAAATGAACTATTGGGACCTCATCAAAATAAAAAGCTTCTGCACAGCGAAGGAAACAATCAGCAAAACTAAAAGGTAACCCACAGAATGGGAGAAGATATTTGCAAATGACATATCAGATAAAGGGTTAGTACCCAAAATCTATAAAGAACCTATCAAACTCAACATCCAAAAAACAAAAAATCCAGTGAAGAAATGGGCAAAAGACATGAATAGACACTTCTCCAAAGAAGAAATCCAGATGGCCAACTGACACATGAAATAATGCTCAACATCACTCATCATCAGGCAAATGCAAATCAAAACCACAATGAGATACCACCTTACACCTGTCAGAATGACTAACATTAACAACTAAGGCAAAAACAGATGTTGGAAAGGATGCAGAGAAAGATGATATCTTTTGCATTGCTGGTGGGAATGCAAGCTGGTGCAGCCACTCTGGAAAAGAGTATGAAGCTTCCTCAAAAAATTAAAAATAGAACTACCCTACGACCCAACAATTGCACTAGTAGGTATTTATCCAAGGGATACAGGTATGCTGTTTCGAAGGGACACATGCACCCCCATGTTTATAGCAGCACTATCAACAATAGCCAAAGTATGGAAAGAGCCCAAATGTCCATCGAATGGATGAATGGATAAAGAAGATGTGGTATGTGTGTATATATATATATATATATATATATATATATATATATATATATACACACAATGGAGTATTACTCAGCAATCAGAAAGAATGAAATCTTGCCATTTGCAACTACGTGGATTGAACTGAAGGGTATTATGTTAAGTGAAATTAGAGAAAGACAAAAATCATATGACTTCAATCATATGAGGAGTTTAAGAGACAAAACAGATGAACATAAGGAAAGGGAAACAAAAATAATATAAAAACAGGGAGGGGGACAAAACAGAAGAAACTCATAAATATGGAGAACAAACTGAGGGTTGCTGGAGGAGCTGTGGGAGGGTGGATGAGCTAAATGGGTGAGGGGCACTAAGGAATTTACTCCTGAAATCATTGTTGCACCATATGCTAACTAATTTGTTTGTAAATTTAAAAATAAATAAATAAATAAATAAACTAGTAAAAAAATTTTAAAAATTATTTAAAAATATAAATAAATAAATAATAAAAATAAAAAATAATATCTAAAAGCACTATGTCCTTAAATATTCAACTTTTTTCAACATCTTTTATAGTTCATGTGAGCACCACCCATATTTCCCCAGAGTTAGAATTCTCTTGATTCCTGCTATCCATTTCTCCTGACCACTTTGGGAAATCTCCTTACAAAAGAATAGAAGACTGAACAGGTTTCCATCTCTAAAGGTCCATCAGATATCATCCAGGAAGTTCCCTGACAGCTTATGCAATCAAATGAGATTGAATCTGTATTTTCATGTTCACATTTCCATTATTACTCTATAGCATAAACAGACATTAATACACTATCATTGGCATTTTCCCCTTTCAATAATTTCTTTTTGTATTGCAGAACTGTAAGTTACATACAGCAACTGTGATGTGAGTTATTTAGTAAAAGGTTTGTTAACTAAAATTTAAATTAAAAAAATAAATTAAATAATTACACAAGTTTAAAAAAAGTTTCAAAAACTAATATTTTAATGTCTGTCTTCTGATACTATTTCTACATTTATATCAACACATATATGCTACATACCAACCTTGTATTGCAAACAAACATGAAGTACTAGAAAATAAAACATATTGACCTAAATTTTCCCATATTAAAAAACATAGGTTTGGAAGTTCATCTTTAAGTGACTCTGTGGCACAAATAATGTCAACAGAAATTACATAAATTTCCTATGTCCCAACATAGGTCTTTGTACCTGAAATGATCAGATTTTTTTTTCTGTATTCTATAATATAATATTTGTACTATAAAATGGGATAAGTAACTGTTTGAATACATTAATAAATTGCAAGCTTCTAAGATTTTGGTTGTAGAGCTTACACTTAAATACGCCTGGGTATGGGAAGTGTTTAGAGTTCCTTTTATCCCCAAGAGATTCTATAATAAACTTAAATGTTTTGTCATTTTATTAAATTTTTTTTCAAAGTTTTTATTTTTTTATTTTTGGGACAGAGAGAGACAGAGCACGAACAGGGGAGGGGCAGAGAGAGAGGGAGACACAGAATCGGAAACAGGCTCCAGGCTCCGAGCCATCAGCCCAGAGCCTGACGCGGGGCTCGAACTCACGGACCGCGAGATCGTGACCTGGCTGAAGTCGGACGCGCAACCGACTGCGCCACCCAGGCGCCCCTGTTTTGTCATTTTAAACCTATATTTAGAGAGAGTAGATACCCCTACAGAAAAAAAAATGAATAAAATTAATATAAGTATCTCAAGGCTCAAGTTTTTGTTGGGCTTCTTGGAAAAACTGTATCATTGCTATTCAAACAAAGAATAGCATTAAATTGATAATGATATGAACAAAGACACATATAAAAGAGTAGCCTGTAGTTTTAGGAATTTTGAAGTTAATTTCATCAAAACCAGGCACCTAAAAAGACTAATGGTAATACCATTTCAGAAAACAGAAACCCAACAATCAAATGTAAATGTACTTCCTTATAATCTCACGAAAATACCAGCTTAAAAAATCAGTTACACAGTGAAATTCAAAATTGGATAGGCCAGGGTAAAAGAAATACATAGTGAAATATTCTGAAGAAGAAGTAATGGAAAAAGTGTGACTCCCACCACAATCCATTGTACCCACATCCCACTATGGACTGTTCATTTTAATTCTGACCTATTTAGTGGTTGAAAGAAATGCATAAATCGCAGGATCCTAGCCTCGATTTAGCACTGATTCGAAATAACAAATAAATTTGCTTTGAATAACAGAATGTATGTTCATTTCCTTAACAACATTTAATATATTTATATGTAGTGTCTTTTAGGTCTTCACCTGCAAATATCACCCATCTACTTTCTAAGTAACCACAAGTCCCACATTATTGCTCTGTTAAACCAGGGAAACAAAATACAAACTCCCATTACCGTTTGATGCAATTATAGTCTCTTAAAACAACTGGATCAATGTGCATGGTGTCCATCAAATAAGTAAAATGATTTACCAAGCGGATTTTTTTTATTTTAATTTTTTCTTTTATTTGAGAGAGATAGTGTGTGCATGAGCAGGGGAGAGGAGTGGAGAGGGAGAGAGAGAGAGAGAGAGAGAGAGAGAGAGAGAGAGAGAGAGAGAAAGAGAGAGAGGGAGAGAATCCTAAGCAGCCGCCACGCTCAGCACAGAACCCAACAACATGCTTGATCCCATGATCCTGGGATCATGACCTAAGCAGAAATCAAGAGTCAGCCACTCAACTGACTGAGCCACCCAGGAGCTCCTACCAAGTGTAATTGAAGTGTCACATTGACTATGTCTAAAAATATGTAAAATAAAATTAAAAACTATGGAAATTATTTGGATAAGAATGGCTTAGATGCTACCCAAATAGTTTAAGACAACATTTGTACTCCTTGTACTCCAAAAATAACTAATTCTACATTTTGTATAGGGTCTTAAAATAAAATCTCTACCTTAATTTAAATAAGTCATTATGAATGACAAATAGACTCATAGGAGAAAAATAAATCGGTAAATGAAGGTTGAGGAGGCATGGATGTTAATATCAAGTAAGAAAGGTAGAAAGGCCTCAATTAGATGATGTCTGAGCAAAGTCTAGCAAGGCCGAAGAGGCTCCTCTGTCCTGATATTTTGACAGAAGAGCATTCTAAGCAAAAGGAATAACAAGTACAAAGAACCTGATGTAGGAGTTGCCCCAAATGGGAGGAGTTGGAAGAAATGCAAGGAGACAATTATGTCTTCAGCAAAGAAAATAAAAGCGGTCAGAGAAGTAAGGGTGAAGCAGGTTGGAGGCAGGTTGTATCGGTCCTGGGGATGTTCATGGAGTTTAGATTTTATTCCAAGTTAAGATGGAAACCTACTGGAAGTTAAGGGGAAGAGAGGAATAACCTGAATGAGTTCATTTTCCAGACCACTGTGGCTGTTGTGTTGAGAACTGACTACAGAGGGCACTACAGTGGAACAGACTGTGCAGAGAGCAGACAGGAAGCAACTTGCCACTCTCGAGGTGTAAAATTTTGTCAATTTTGCTGTTTTGGACTGAGAGATGAAATACTGGGTCAGATGCTGGATATACTCTGAAAACATAGCAGACAGGGTTGTTGATGGGTTGGATACTGGAGTAGGAGAGAACAAGAGTCAAAGCTACTCAAGCATTTTAGTTTGAACATCATGACTAATTGTTTTGCCATTAGCTGACGTGGGAAAGATGGTGAGAGGAATGGGTTTCAGGAGTTCTGCAATTCAGTTTGGGGCATGCTAATTTTGAGATGACTTAATACATTCCACTGGAAATGGCTAAATAGGCAGTTGGGTATATGAGTCTAGAATTCAGGGAAAATACCTGGGGTAGAAATAAAACTTTGGGGGTGACAGCCTATTAACTTTATTTAAACTGTAATTAATTAATGACACTTATTTTAAAACTCTATTTGATATAACTTTCTGTGAAAGAAATCATTATGACTTAAAAAATGCTTATAATAGGGGCACTTGGGTGGCTCAGTTGGTTAAGCATCCAACTTCAGCTCAGGTCATGATCTTGCAGTCCATGAGTTCGAGCCCCATGTCGGGCTCTGTGCTGACAGTTCAGAGCCTGGAGCCTGCTTCAGATTCTGTGTCCCCCTCTCTCTCTGCTCCTCCCCCACTCATGCTCTAACTCTCTCTGTCTCTCAAAAATAAATAAACATTAAAAATTGTTTTAAATGCTTATAATAAATATCTTATCCTCTCAATTAATCTAAATAGAGATCTTGGTCCAATATATGAATCCTCAAAGACAACAACACCAACAAAAACAAAAAACTACTTATAATTTATGTCCTAAAACATGCTATAACTTGGATAATAACAAGAATGATCACATTTAAGGTTTAAAAATGTCAGGCTCATCTTTGTCTTTTAACAAATTTTCTAAATATGTACACACATTTTGTTTAATGTATCCCCTTATAAAATAGGAAGATAATTCATTCATATATCTTTCAAGTTCATAATGGCCATAACTCTGTATCAAGTGTGACTGTACTAATTATCTTGGAGAACTTCAGGTGACTTTACAGTGAGCTGACTATTCCAGAAATAGTATCAAGGCCCCAGTTCTCAGGTTGTCAGAAGACCCAATGGTTGCAGCCAAGTGGAACCAGCAAATATTGATAAATATCAAAGTATATACTGGCTTTGCCAACTTAGCCACCTCCTTGTATTTTTTTAATTAGTCACATGATTCTGTGCTATGCAGAAAAATCTATCCATACGGTCTTCTGTTATGTGGCCCTAGTCCATTGTCCTAACCACAGCACTCCCCTGATAACACACACGCCCCATGAGAATAGACACTGGCATGCTATCCTTGTAGTCAGGGCACTTAACACTGATTGCACATAGAAGTGAGTCATTTAATTTTCACGGTTATTGAACACCTTAACCCTGAACTTTCTTGTATCATAAAAAGCTTCTATGAAAATTGAAAGCAGAAATAATATCACAACTCTGAGGATGGCAAAGGAAAGAAGAAATGCCAGCTGAGAGAGTGATACTTAAAAAGTTTGGCATTTCTGATTTACAGTGGCCAAACCAATTAAAATGTTTATTATAAAACTAAGATTACAGTTTCAATACAAGCATTTGACTTTAATGTTGAGAAAAGCAATATTTGCTAGTATTTAGTTTATTACATGCTATGGACAGGAGGATTAGAAAAAAGCATTATCTATATTACAATCAGCTGATCTATCAAATCAGTTTTTGCAGAGTTATTACTGTTGGGTAATTGAATATTTATCAAATGATCTGTACATAGCAGATAAATAACCTTTTACTTGACTTCCAGTACCCTTTTATACAAGCCAGACACATTCCCATTTTTGTGTGTATTTAATTTCTTGTTACAGAAGATCCATAAGCCCTTGGATGTGCATCAAAATTATCTGTGGAGCTTTATAAAACACCTATGTTTGGAATCCATACAAAATAAATCAAAATCCAAAGGGATGGGACTACAAGTGATTGTGATTATCAAGCCCTGTCTTCTTGACTTTAGTAAAATCCCTTGCTTGTGAGGTCATTAATTCATACGATAAACATTTATTGGCCATCTATTATGCTCCAGGTTTAATGCTAGAAGCCAGAGTTTCTTACATAGATGAAAAAGATTCATTCCCTGTTTTCATTTTATCATCAAAAATATTCCGTGATTAGCATTCAACTTTGGAGTAAGTGTAATGGTGTAGCATGCTTTAGGATGCTTTGCAAGGCCAACTACCTCAGTCTGCATGGTGGAGGAGAGTTATTTCTTTAAGAGATAATTTCTAAATCCTAAGCAAAAAGCAATGATAAGCAGTTTGGGAGAGTATGTAAGGTGGAAATCATAGCTTGCTTGGAGGCAAAACAGAGACTGACATTTTCAGGAAACCACAACAATATCAGCACTAATCTGTTCAATATACTTTTGTAGACACTGGCAATAATTAATATATATAACCTTATATAATCTATCTCAGGTTGTTAGTTAGGCTATTGAAGAGCAATTCATTAGAGCTTGACCAACACTTTTCACTTCATTCAACAAAGATTTATCAGATGCTAACTGTGACAGGCTCTGTTCTGTGTGCTTGGGACACACTAAATAAAATAGACAAAGACACCTATCCTAATGATTTTAGGACTATGGAATGGATAAGAACAGAATACAAAAAATATATAATATTCTTCCAAATTATCCAAAATCTATTGTATCCAAATAGATGTAACCACTATTAATCTTACTAGGCACTTGAAACTTTATATACTCCTTGCTTAAAGATGATACACATAATATAATAATTATAATACATGCATAATATGCAAATTACTTTCTAACCTGAAGAATGAGTGAGCTAAAATAATCATGAAGCAATAAATATAGATAGGCTATTCTTTACAATAGTTACTAAGCAAAATCAGAAATTCCTAATAGCATACAAAACCCAGATAAAAGTTTCAAAATAAACATATGACAGGAATTTTCCCACTGTCATTCCCACTGGAATTTTCCCCAACAGATTGATACCACTCTTGGATTAAACTGTTTTGTTCACCAGCAAACAGTGAAATGATGATTTACATTGATGTCAAAGCAACAGTACCACTTCATATGGTGTTTCTCTCTATCAGAAAGGAAACTACAATTTTAGAGGTCTTCTAGTAAATCAGTAACTTCAAATATGTAGAAGCAACCTCAGAGAGAATGTGCAAAAGTGTTCTTCAAATGAGGAAAGCTAGAGAGACATCCCAAGTCTTTGACTTACAGAGAAGTAAAGAAAGAGAAGATCTAATTACTGCTGACACGACATGAGGAAGTCACTTCACACCACTGTAATTTAACTAGATTTAACCTTGTTCCAGTCCACTGGGCAATGTAAGAAGGATAATTAATAATCTAAATAGTGACAACATTACATACTGTGCATTCTGGCATCTTGGCAGACACTGGGGACAGAAATAAAACTAAATCATAGTCATTACCCCTCAGCAACTCCTTACAGAAGGCTAACATATAAATGAGTAATTTTTAAAATAATGACCTTCTTTTGCAAATTATGTATCTTTTAGTTACATTCTTCCAGTTGATTACACTCCAAACAGCTTTTAGATAATCAGATCTGACACTTTTATAGTGAAGGTAATAAGCATACTACCATATACGTGTCTCCACGTATACTACCATATATGTGGAATAAGACCTGTTGTTCCTTGTGATGGATACTGATTGGAACAGGAAGCAATTTGTAAGTGTCCTTATTACTTAATGAAACCAAGCCAACCACAATCTGAACCTTGAATGCTAACAGACACAGCTGTCAACTTCTCCTTAAATAAGTCAAAGGAAGCAAAGTAACATTTGCTGGTTTCCAGCAACAGCCCTTTTTGTTCTCCACCATCATTAGGGCTTAGGTTTATTCTTGAAAGAGTGGTATGGCCTCCACCACTGAACTTTAATGCAGTCTGAAGAGCTACCTGAATTATAACATCACTTTATGCCAAATCCTCTCTATATTCCTCCTTGGTGGCATTCAAATTATGCACACAATTGCCATGACGTGTACTGTCGTGCAGCTGCATGATTTTGTGCATTAATATTAGGCCCCTGGGCACTATAACCATAAGTCAGGGATGCTGTGTGCAAACATTAGAACACACCATGAAGTAAGCATGGACAAATGATCAAAAGCACGGGCTCTGGAGCAAGACTGTCTAGGTTCACATCCTGGGTCTATCACATAGGAGCTGTGTGACATCAGGCACGATAATTCTCTGTTTTTCAGTCCCTTCATGGATAAAATGGATATTTTAATATTAGCTTACTTCCAGGGCAATTATCAAAAAGAAATGAGATTCTATATGAAATGTGCTGACAACAGGACCTGGTATGTAATAAGCATGCATTTAGTGTTATGTGGAGATATGAAATCTGATCTAAATCTTGAAGTAGAAGACATTTGCTAGGTGGAGGAGAAAAGAACAGATATTCCAGGGAAGGAGAATAGCACGTTCTAAGCCAGAGGAGAATAAAGGCAAGAGGTTTAAGATGGCTGAAGTGCAGGGTAAATGGGGGCAGGTTTGTGGCAGGTGGGAAATGGCTGTTCATGAGCCCGGACATACAGAGGGGTCCCATCGTGAAGGGCGCTCTATATCATGCCAAACCATTTGGACCACACATTTATCTTCAAAATCAGTGAAATATTTTGAAGACTCATCAGCATTCAAAAAGAAGAGTGACAGCTCATAAGTTGTGCGCCACTGTCAGACTCAAAGAGAGAGGTCAGAGAAAATACCACTTGAATACACACAGCTCTTCTTTCTCTTCAGAGCCAAGAGCACGAAGTGCAAAAGTGCCTTAGAGTTTCTTATTAGCTTTGTCAGGAATTGCAACCACTGCTCTTTCTGGCAGTCATCCTTTGGGAAGTTGTTTGTGAACAGCTGAGTGAGGAAGGAAAGCCAACCACCTCACACAGTGGAAGGTTCACGCCTGTAAGCCCGGATGCCAGTTTACCAGTCAGACAGAGGAAGGAAGCTTCCACTGACACTCTATGCGCTCAAGTTCTATGAATAGGGACCTTCATTTGCCTGTACAGTACAGGGCCATTCAAGAGCAATTAAATTTGTTTAAAATAAGAAAGAAATGCTTTTTAAGGAAAAAAAGGAGGTTTGAAGGGATTGTAAAAGTTGATTGTGCTAAAGCACTTTTACACAGGTTTGTTTTAGTTCTCAATTGTCAAGTCGTATTTAAGCTGGTCTCTTACTCTGAAATATGATAACCTTTCTTTTCTCTGAGTTCTTTCTCCTAAATTAATAGCACTGTCTCTAATTCCATGCGCAGCAAGCAAAGAGTTTATTTTACCAGATAACAGTAGGTCTGGTGATCAGCCAATGTCTAAAGAACCACTAGCCAAGTCAGTAGTAGGCCAAAGACTGCAACCGATAGATACTACTCGCTAAATCACTTTAAAATCAACTTTCATCTTTACCGGCTAGTATTATTCAGGTTGAGTTTGGAGACAACGGAAAATAGGGGGGAAAAGCCTATAAAAATAAAATCACATTAGGGTTTTGCAAGAAAAAGAAATACATATGTCAGACGCATTATAATAAAGAAGGCTAAAACTAAACTTTATGAAAAAAACTAAAACTTTATGTTCTGAATTAAACTGCAAGAGACATTGGAAGAACAAAGTCCAAATTTTGGAAAGTCATTATAGTATACCAAAAGCTACACTGAAATCTACATTTAAAGTGAGAGAATTTAGGGAACACTGCAACTTTTTTATACCATCTGTGTATACCTCTCTTTCTTCTTTGCTAAGGGACAAAACTTCAATGGTCTAAAACAAAGTTTGGTTTCCTCTCACCACTCCCAACTCAGGTCACATTTCCCCAGTATCAAATGAGGGAAGTGGAGGAGAAAAAGCAGAAATGCAGATCAGCTCTCAGCCCCCACTCTGCAGTTGCCTTGAATTCCTAATGATTACACCAACTGCCCCTAATTATTTCTCCAAAGGTAGGAGGAAAAGAAAAGTATGTTTAGGATACAATAGAATTCTGGCTTTTGAATACTAAGTATAATCATTAAAATGATATAAAGTGATGGGGAGAGCTCAGTACTTATAAGAACCCTGTATTCATACAAATTGTTAGAGTTGATCATGAATATAAATATTTAGCTTCCACAGTATCTTCTTCAGGACGCTAGGGACATGTACTGCTTTTTCCCTAAAGATAGGAAAACTCTTCATTTGATGGAAATACTAGCCCTACCATTATTGTTGCCAGCACAACAAATATTGTGGCAACCTCTTAAGAGTGTCTACTTCTCTGTAGATTAACTGTCCATTTATTCATGAGGTATAAGTTGTTTATGTAGTCTCAGATGGTTTAACAATCCAAAAGGAAAATTAATTAGAATTTGCACTACTAAGTGCTCTCCTATTTTTCCCCAATGTTTGCCACTTGTTCGGAAAAAGATTATTATACAAGCAAGTCATAGCAAGTAATAATCAATTCATTATCTGATTTAGTAATAAAACCCTATATATATATATATATAATATACATAATATATATATAATATATATACATAATATACATAATATATATAATATATATATACATAATATATAATACAGCCAATCTAAAAGAAACTTGAAAGACACAGAAATTTGACAGTATTTGCAATAAATATAGAGATATATTATTAAATATATTATTTGAAATGCCTGGCCCTCCATCAACAACTTTAGAGTGGATAAAAAAATCACATTCCTAATCCAGCAACGAACGTACATGAAAGGTATTTTACAAACTATTATGCTTTCTACTCTGATACCAATAATCTTACAGAATCACATAATCAGGTATATTAACAATACAAATTATCAAAAATTACCTTCCTCCAAACTTAAAAAACTGAGAAATTTTTAAATGCATTCTATAACTCAATTTCCTGTCTGATTTTCTTCAATTTCTTTAATTGAATCCATCTTCTCACTAAATCTAAACTCTAATACATTCGTTTAAGCAATATTTGGTCGTTCCATAAAGTCTCAGATCACTATTATTTTGAGATATTTTTGTCACTATTGCTGACCTTCACTCTACTTACTTAGAAAAACACTGAATATTATAAAAATGTTTTTTTATTTTTTATGAGAAAGAGCATTCAGCTAATAACTTTTCTATGATTTAGTTTCCTCATTAGTAAAGCAAGAAGGGAGTAAAGAGAAACAATCTCTACAGTAATGTCTATCTCTAGCATTCTCTTTTAAAAAATCTTATCTAAACACCTTTTCTTCCCTTGAAAAATTCATCTTTTTATGACATACTCTCAACCAAGCTTGATTTGAGTTCATTCATTATCAGTAAATACACAATGCTTCAATAAATTAAGCAGAGTGAAGAGAGTTTTTTCAGAAAAAAAGCAAATTTCTAGAAAAGAAAGGTGACTACTTAGTTTAGGGAGGTTTTTTGTTTGTTTTGGGGGGTTTCTTTTGGTCAGAAATCCTACCCAAAAATCTAAAAGAGATTCATGTTTGCCTTGCTATATTTTAGGGATAACTTAACTTGAATAATATGCTCCTTCTATGTTACTCACCCTGAAGTGAACATAGAACCCAAAAAATTAATTAAATAAATTGTAAGCAATCATACTACCTAGGTGTATATATTTCTCATTTGCACTTCACAATTGTGTTAACAAATATGAAAATACCTCTTACAGAGTAATTTTTATAAAGTAGAGACTCAGGTGTTTATTATGAAGTAAATTGTCACTTAAGAGATTAACAAACTTAATTTCAAAACTAATAGACAATTTTGTGATGGTGTACATGTTTAATTGAATATATATGTGCCCCTTAATCTGTGTAAAACAAGCAGGAAGATGCTTCTCATAAGACACCTAATTTTCTTTATTGTTTCTCTATTATAGACTTTGTCAATTTTTATTTAAAAAACAAGAGGAAAGACAATATAAATAATCCTAGCAGGCACTGCATGTGTTGTCAGATGTATATCTGATCTTTTAACTGATTTCTGATTAAGTAGCCTCAGTGGCAAACTTGATCTCTTTACAAAGTTGGATTAGCACATACCCTGGAAGCCAGCACCATTTCACCTGCTGATCCTGGGCACTCAAAACACTCCAGGAAAGCTCACTACCAATTGTTAACTAGCTTTGAAAGTCCTTTATAAAATTAATCAACTTTTTGCAAGGCACAGTATTGGCTTAACCACCAAAGTTTGAATACCATTTTAATTAGTGAAAAATGATTCAATTACATACTATTTTTCTCAGTATTCAATTATAACTTAACCCTTTTTTAAACCCTTAAAACCATCACTCTTAACACAATCACAGCATAGTCACTATAAATTCCAGGTAAATCTCAGGTCCTATCTATGATAAACAATGGCCTAATTGATAAAGAAATCCATAAATTTCTGAGATAAAACATTTATGTCAACCACAGGAAAATATATGAGACATAAAATTGAAGTTGATGCAAGTGAATATATTATAAAAATAACACTCTTACATTAAATCATAATAAATACTAAAAATCTTTAATAAGCATGTGAAAGATGACCAAATTACAGTTTGGATTTGCAAAGTAAAATAATATGATTCTGTATGAGATTATAAATTTTATTTTAATCCATTCACTCCAAAAACTATTCTTTGTAAGGCAGATGCTTTAGGATCCTAACTATATTTTCTTTAGAGTCTAATTTATTGGCAACCCAGAAATTTTTAAGGCTTTAATGTTTTAAATCCAAGAAATGCAAATTTTAGATGAAAATAGGCTGTTTTAAATTACCTTTTGATTTAGCAACCAAATCGCACCATTGCATCTTAGTGACATCAATAAACTATAGCATACAATACCTTTATTTAGAAACTGGAATGAAATAATATTCATTGTTACTTCAATTGCAAATCTGATGGCTAGTATAAGAACTGGACACTGGGTTTATATTTCCCTTGTGTGATGATTCAGACCAATGTTTCCTTTTTAAACATTAGGATACTATTACTTCCTTTATGAAGTTTATTAAGTGGCAAAATGCCTTCAAGAGTACATTTGTAAATATGTAGCTTCCCACTAGGTAGTAAGCACCTAGCAACTTGATGACACAAATACCAAATCTTACAGTATGACTATACACTCTTGTAACTTTTGAGACATTTCATCAGAAATGACAAATAAAAACAACACATGATCCTTAAACTTTGCTATTTCTCACATTACTTGGTCTTATAATAATAGTAAAGGTTCTTTTTCCACCATTTACTTGACATGGAACTGAAATGTTTATTTAAAAGTGTTTCACATCTGAAGCTAGATTGAAAAGAGCCAATTTATGCAACGCAAGTGTAGAAATTTGATCTTTCTAATATCCTTAGAGCTTTAAGGAAGGCCAAATGTGGAAAATAAGACAGAAATATCTTCAGTGAAATAATCCTTGAATGCCTACAATGGTGTCTCCTGAGTTTATATTTCATGTCTTCATTGAAGAAACTCTTGGTTTCTACATTTTTAAATTCAGAGCTGCCATTATGGTACATTTGTCCATATGTGTGTGTAACAAGTTGAAAAAGAAGGAGTATATCTGTTCTTAAGGATTTTAAGAGGCCTATGTGCTGAGGCAGATGCTTAAATTCCAAATAAATTCCAAATAAATTCCAAATAAAACCAGCAGAGGGCAGAACAGCGAACAGAAATGACCAACCCAGCTGGTGACCAGGTACCAAAGGTAAAAAGCAAACTTTTGATGGATTCCACTCTCAAAGACTCTATTTATCCTTAAAAATGTTTAAATTAATGCATCAGAATAATTAGCATAACTCGTATCAAAATTTAAGCACAGTCCTAAGGAGGCTCTGGCTGTATTTACCAGTTAAAGTCAAGCAGAAGAATAATCAACCACAGCCTGCCACTCCGGAAGGTGAACACCACTAAGCTTGGGGAAGGAACACAGACCTGGTGTGCCAGAGTTCGGCCTCCGGGAGCGCTAATTCCCATTAGGGAGAGCTCAGATCTTGGCATCTACCAGGGCCAGACTCAGGTTTCTGCTAAAGCCTGCGCATTTGGGGTTGACAACTTCTTTCTCCCTCGGCCAATCCTCGCCACCCTTCTTCCTACCCCCCACTTCTCTGTACACTCCTGACAAAGCTTGCTTTTCTACTCTAAGCTGTTCGGGCTCTGTTAACTCCAAAGGCGTTTGCCCGCCAGTCGTGTCTACAGCACCTAACGGACCGCTCCAGCCAGATGCCTTTGCGGGAAAGGGCGGGGGAAGGGGAGGGAGGAGGCGGAGGGGAGGAGTGAAGTCGCTCTCCCTCCTTCGGTACTGACAGGGCTGCAGTCTTCCGAGCAGGTCTGGTCATTGAATATTTGGTGGTGCCACGTAGGAACTTTTCCTTACCTCTCCCCTCCCACCCCATCCCAGGCCCCCTCCTCTTCCCTCCCAATCCCTGTTCCTCCTCTCCCACCCCATTTGCTTGGCGAGTTTCATCATTCTCCAAGAGAACTGCGAGTCCAACCTGCAAGAAGAAGGGGGGGGGGGCGCGAGGTGGGGGTCAAAGTGGAGAGGAGTGGACTGAGATTCAGGGATAAGTGTTCCCCCCATCTTCAACCCGTTCTTTACAACCTGCCAATTTTTTTCCCACTTAAAATCTCTCCAAAACGCCACACACACCCACACCCACCCACCCACCCACCCACCCACCCACACACACACACACGGTGTTCTCAGTCTTCTAGATTCATCACCTCTGCTTTCTCTTACATCCCTAAAAGTAAAAGAGCCTGTTTCTCACTTTGTTCCACACAAAGAACTTTATCAAGGTTCATTTTATACCCTTTCTCTATATTCCAGCTCACCCTTAAAGAGATACTTCCATTAGTTAGAATCTGAAGAAACCAGAAGATGTGTTCCAAGGGCAATCTAGGGACTAGTCCTCAAACAAAAGCTCTGCACAACTGCCCTTGTGTTCAAGGTAATATTTTTCCTCTTTTCAAAGACGCTGGAAAGTGGTGAAGGGCATTTCAGCGGGCTCTGTGCTGACAGATCTTTTTTCCTGCTACCTCTTCTCCCATTACTGTCCCGCCTACATCCATCTCTCTCTCCAGCCTTCACTTCAACCTGGTGGCAGCTACAATCTGGATTTTATTTAGGAGAATTGTTTTCGGGGGGGGGGGGGGGAGCTTGGGAAGGTGGGGGGAGGAATGGCGGGGGAGGAAGGGTGAAGAGGGGGAGGGGCACAGAATGACAAAGACCGACGGCAATCTCCCACCTCCCCAAAACCACTTTTTTTCTTACCTCCTCTGACCTCACTAGCCTGGAAGAGGAAAGTCAGTGCGAGGGTTGTTATGGTGAAATTCCAGAGCCACCGTTTCGTTTTCCACCTAGAGGACCACCGCTCCATCTCCGAGCCCCGCACTCAACCGTGAACTCAGCCCTCGAAATTGCGATTGCAGACCAACTTCGTCCCTTCCCAGGTATCGTCGGGGATGTTTGCTACACAGCCATTGAGGAGGGAGAGGGGGGAAAAGTCAAAGGGCTTTTTCTTTAAAATTCGATGGTTGGCCTCCTTCCTGTGTCTCGCCCCCTCCTCTCCCTCTCGGTTGGCCCCGCCGGCCGGGACCCTCCGATCCGTCCTCCGCGGGGCCCTGCCTTCAGACTGAAGGCAGATAAGGGGCTTCAACCGAAAATCTGAGAGGACTGCGTGCCCCTAAAGGCTTCATGCCGTCAGTGGGCCGGACGAGAGGCTCCGGGCAGCCCCCTCCTCCGCCCACTCCCCTCCCGCGCCCCCCTTACCCCGAGCGAAACTGACAAGCCGGTTGAGGGTCAGACCCAATCACACGCCTCTCGGGCGGCCCCGAGCCCGCCCCCCTCTCCTCCAGCCCAAGAATCAGGACTCCTGGCAAGCCCAGCCCACCAACCACCCCCCATCTCCCGTCGCCTCGCCTCCCTCCTCTCCTACCCAAATCCCAGAGAAGAAATGGGAGGGAGTTACGCGGGACGCGTGCTTGGCTCCAGCACTTTGGGAATGAAAGGAATTGCAGGAGAGCCCCGGAGCCCACAGAGTTTTCAAGGAGCTTCTGTATTCAATAAAAACAGCTACTTGTCTACTTGCACCCGTCTGTTAGCCTCTCGTTCGTCGGCGGGGGAGGGGAGGAGCCCAGCGTCTGATTTGCCACACCGCTGGAGTTCTGGGCTGGCAGCCGTAACCTTATCCTTGTGCAAAAATCTGCTTCTTATAGCAGACGTGGAACCGGAGGATACATTGCTCTGCCCGCTCCGAAAAGTATTTTTATTTTTATTTTATTTTATTTTTTGTGTCTTTAAACTGAGAGTTAGAAGGGATGAAGGTGAGATGGAGGGACCTAGAAGGTCAAAACACTTGATCTTATAGGGAAGCTGTCCTTGGAGATCTGAAACTGACAAGTTTCTCTCTTAAAATGTTTAAATTCTGCACTAGCTTCATTCAGTCTCGTCTCTTAAAGAGCTGAACTGTACCCTGAAACAGGAGGAGAAAGATGTATGGGAGCTGACATTGAGGGGGTGAGTAATTTCATTTTCCAGCTGATTCTGACATGATCCCGGATGAGGGGGCAAGGCGGAGGACAAAAGACCAGGAAAGCATCTAACAAGAGATCTCCAAGCATTTAGGCCCACAGCGCCTGTAAAGGGCCTCAGAAGCTGACAACATGGTCACCCCACAGTGAAAATAATAAGAGGCAGGTTTCTAAATTCCTTCCACTCACCCTTCCCCAAAGTAACCCACTTAAATCTGGAATATACATTCCCTGGTCATTTTTTCCAAGTTTAAATTATTCCCTCCTGTTGGCTCCTTTTTGTTCCTTAATATTTCCTGAGATGTCCCTTTCAAAAATTGTCTGGAACAGAGCCCAACAAGGTAGCCAGCATACATTAGGCACTCAGTAGAGATGGGCTGAGTGAATGGATACATTTTCCTGTTTGTTGACCAAGACTGGGAGCTTTGACCAAGACCTATGCTGAGTATTTAAGACATTTCAGTGCTTAAATTCTCAGTTAAGTTTATGAGGTGCATATGTCCACCCATCTCTAGGAGACTAGTTTTCTGTTAGTTATCAAAATATAGCTCTTGATCCATCATATTAATCAGACAATCCATTTATGTGGTTTAAAAGTTGGAAGGAAGGTCTTCAGAGACTAGTGGAGGCCCAAGATGGAATTAACAACATACATGAGGCATACAAAATGAGGCAACTAAAAAGTACCTTCAACGTGACTGTCACCTTCTGTGACAAAGATTCATTCCCACATCAAGAAGTTAACCTCTTAGGTAACAGGTAAAAATAAAAACCCCACTTTATATTAGTAATGCTGTTGGCAGAATGTTTGGGATGACTTATATGAGCTGCAGAGAAATATCACCAACTAGCTTTTCAGAATCCAACCTCAAGTTATTAATATAATTTCATAAAATGATTGAATATCATATTGTGTTTAAATGTGGAAAGTACAATTACTAATTAAGAACCTTATGATGGAAATATAGGTCAATTTACCACCTTAATTATCCTTCATTTTCTGAAAATGAAAAATGTGTTTGCATTTTCAGTTTCCAAACTTTCTGAAACATGATTTTTCTGTTCAATACTTTGTATATTTATGAACTTATTTTATAGGCTTTCTCCTAGATGTGAAAGAGAAAAATTAATACAAAGTTTAGAAACACATATTTGTGAGGCTGCCAGAATCCTAAATAAACTCAATATCCAGAGATAGATAGTTACAGTGCTTGCAGCAACATGTATGAATGGTATTCCAAATTGTTTCTTAATAGCTCCCCTGATTTACTGAGAATTCCATGGGCTGATACTGTTCTAGAAGGTGAGAAATGATGCAGTCAGTCTAGTAAGCCCCACCTTCTGGTCACATCTCAGGCCTTCTCACTGGGGTGAAAGGGTCCTTTCAGGCAAAGTGTCTTGGGTAAATAGAGTTATTACTACTTTATGCTTTCTGTACTCTGTGGTCTAAATTCCTCTGGCCAAGGCCCAGCTAGGCATAACCTGGGTCTGAATTAATGCCTCTGGAAGGAAATAGAGTATATTCATGGTAACGAGTAGGTAATTATGTCTAACTCCTCTAGTCTGTAGACAGCTGCCAGACCTAGAGCCTCCCAAGAGCCAGCTCATAGATTTACAGGAGATAAATTCAGCAAAAGGAAGAACAACACTAAGCAACAAAGGGAACAGAAGGAAGCTGGGAGACACATATCTTACCACCTTCAACTTCTCAACAGATAACTTCCTGGGGCATCATTTCCTAGGTCACCTTTCCACTGGTCCTTGCTGTTTATACGTAGATTCAGAATGTAACAGAATACAACAGTTTTCCTGACCTAGGTCTTTAATTTGGAGCACAGTTAGCTATATGACATTTCTTATCTTGCCACATTAGAAAACAATGTTTGGAGATGTTTGTTCAGCTTTGTAGAATTTGTTCTGATTGTAAGCCTTCAACAACAAGATGGAAACAGTTTAGAGAAAAAAATAGTCACTTCTTGGGGCAGTTGGTTGGCTCAGTCCATTAAGCATCTGACTCTCGGTTTCAGCTCAGGTCATCATGATCTCACAAAGTTGAAATCCTTGAGATCAAGCCCCGTGTCAGGCTCTGCTTACAGCATGGAGCCTGCTCAGGATTCTCTCTCCCCCTCTCTCTCTGTCCCTCCCCCACTTGCATATGCACACACTCTCTCACTCTCTCTCTCAAAATAAATAAATAAACTTTAAAAAAATTAGTCACTTCTTTTGTAGCAGTATTTAGGTTGACTTGCCACGGTGGCTTCTCAGAGAAACTAGGATAATAATTTGATAACTGAGAAGTCAGATTAGGGGAATTTAAAATTTCTAAACAAACTTCAGTGTTCATAGAGCTTTAGTAAACAATGTGACAAGTTCATAGATCTCCCTTAATATCTTCACAAATATCTAGGAATCCAGAAATACAGATTGAGAGCCAATGTGTTAATTATGGAGACCTCAGTAACCAAATTGGACTGAAGAAACCTTGTCCACACCTGGATGCCAGTAATACAAATAGTAATAAAGTATTGGAGGTAGAGAGGACTGTATATAATAAGACCTAAATCATTACAGGTACAATTAGGGGAAAGAAGAAATAGATGAAATAGCAAGATTTCAGAAAATGTGCATCATCTTTTAAATCATTTGGCATTCATTCCTCTTTTCTCATACTTATGTTTTATTCTATTTTTGTTACATACAACACAGATATGGATGTATGTAATAAATATTATATATAAAATATGCATATATATGTGCCTAGTATATGTATATACATTTTCTCCAAACATTTTACTATAACTAAAACTATTGCATCAAATTTTACTTATTGAATGATAAATTATTACGGGGGTGGGAAACTCTTGCACACATCAGAAATACTTAAAATGTTTAAAAGAAAATTGCTGTTGAATATAATCCCTCTCTTACTGTGCCTAATGGTTTGTCTTTCTTGCCCTTTTTTGAACTTAGGTCAATTATTTTAAGAAAGAAATGACTAAGCAGTTTGACATTTATTTTACAGTTTTTCTAATACATGAGTGGTTAAAAATTAGGCTCTGTTTAAAAATGGTGTTAGTCCCTCTTACCTCACAGATGAGCCATTGTACTGCCGAAAGTGGGGGTGGGGAGAGGACAGGAAAGTTTATTTCCATAGTCCATCCTAGCTCACAAGTACCCCATAGTGATGACTGGGTGTTTTTTGGCACCTTTCCTGTGAAACAACTTACAGAACTTCAGAGAAATCCAAATTTAGCCCAATTTCCATGATAAAACAGAATCTTCAGATGAAAATTTGGTCTGTTGGAGTGGTGAAGGAGCCAGCTCAGAAATGACAGACCCATCCTGTTTAAAATAACCTAAAGAAACAAAATGTAATGAGCCCACAACAAGCAAAGAATATGGACTCATACATTCATGTGCTTCTCTCTTAAAAATATCTTTTAGTTAGCTATACTTGTTATCATAGTTCTTTTTCATAATTGTCCAAAGTATAGAAAAGGAATGAGAAATGAATGATTCAGGATAAAAACTTGGATATTTTTTGGACCTTTGTCAAGATATTTTTACTCTCTGTATCTTTTTTCTTCTTTATAGAATAGATTTGGCATTTGCTAAGCTCCTGTGTGTCAGCAAAAATATAACATGACTTTTTACAAAGTGGTACAGGACAGCATCAACATCTCTATCAGTAGAAGGAGAAGATGGGGTTTAAACATTTTCATGAACCATGCGTCATGGCCAAAGTAAGTATCGCAACAGTAATATATGCCGATGACGTTTCAATGTATATTGGCATCCCAACTATCATTTGAGTAGTAATCATCTTGATTCACACTAGCTGTTCCTAATAAAATAAGGTTGCTGAAGGTAAGAGTTTTAACTTCTTTAAAGGGATTATTTCCTGGGGCACCTAGGTGGCTCAGTAGGTTGAGCCTTCATCTCTAGATTTCGGCTCAGGTCATGATCTCACTGTTCTGCTCCTGGGATCGAGCTACACCTTGGGCTTCTCACTGACAGCATGGAGCCTGCTTGGGATTCTCTCTCTCTCTCCCTGTCTCTCAAAATAAATAAACAGTTCTCTTAAAAAAGAGTTTATTTCCTCTTAAGAATCTACTCATACAAATAGTTTTTTTTAACACTTATCATTTCATAGTATAAATAATAAAAGGAACAAAGATGACCAAATATATCATTGCACTTTCTAAAATAAGTAGACTACTTGCTTCCACCTCTACCCTGTCTTCACAGAGTGATCTACCCACTGGCATTTGTCAGTATTTTTGACTTAAAATGATTATTGTTTCCAGACAACCATATGTAATCTGTTTTGTGCCTCCACCATTTGTACCAATTCATTTCATTTTGGAACCAAATGCATGTGCTTTGGAAAATGAAGACTCACATAAAACAGATTTCTGAATTATATACAATATTTCTATTATTTTTATATGACAGTCTTATACATTCTCTTCATGCAACAGCAAATGCCAAATACAAGATTTAAGGCTGGTGAATATGGTTAAATATCAAAATAGATCTGATTTTTAAAACATCTGTGATGAATAACTCCAACTTAATTTGTTTTGCAGATCCTTAGTGTTTAATAACCCTCCCAATATTACATTTTCTGCCAGTACTGGTATGGTCAAATTATTGCACATTCAGATGCTGGACAAACAATAGATCCTATTTCAAAAGTTTTCACAGTGTAATCTGTAAAGACAGGAAAATCACACATGGATTTAAATGGTTGCAAAAAAAGCAGTATTTTATATGAAGTTATGCTTTTAAGAGCAAAACACCTTTGTCACTATAATAACTTTTTTTTATTTAAAGTTATTACTTTGTTGTTGTTGGTCTTCATAAAATCTTCATGAGGTAGGAATGTGGCAATTTTAATAACTTCATTTTAAGGATGAGGCTAGGCATACTCTAAGTTCAAACTAGGAACACAGAAACAGAATGTGTGAAAAACATTTTATTTCAAACTTCTGCTCTCATTATTACTTCTTTCTTTATAAATAATGCATTTCTATAATACACATATTTTTGTATTTTGTAGCAGGCACATTATTTTTCTTATAGATTAACCATTAAAATGAATAAAATTCCCAGTACTACAAATCTTAAAACAATGAAAGTTAATGTTACTGACCTTATTTATAGCCTTAAAAAATCTATAAATCTAATTAAAGACATAGCTTTGACTACATTTCTAAGAAATAAAAAACCTGTTCTTAAAGATAAATGAAGATAAGTTCTGTTTATCCCAATGCCAACTTTCAAGTTTCACTCTCTTTTGGGATTTTAAAATCATTCTATAACTGTATATGCTTCTATAGACAGGAAACACTACTGACGTTAACCTTAAGTCATTTTATACTTTCCAAGAAGAGAAAAGATAAAAGCATTCAGTATGTTAAAAAGAAGAAATATCATAATTACATCAATATTTTGTAAATGAATGGAACATCTTGAAAGTTTTAAGTATTAGTTAAGAACTCTAGCCCAAAATTTTAAAAATTTCAGGCAGAAGATATTTCAAGCCTTAGATAAATATTTCCTTCTAGACTACACATTAACTTCTAGACTACACATTCATTCTACGTTGTATCTTGAACATCTTGGTTTCCTCTTCTCATTGAACTCTGTATGCTTTTATTGATGCTTACCTTAATCGTGTGCTTTAATTCTGTTTAAAACACAAAAGATCCTGTTTAAGTGATTTTTGTCCATTATTTTAAAGCATTGGAACTTTAGATATGAGTCACTATTATTCCTGAGACCCAAGCTGGGTTGGACCCCCAGGAACATACTGGCAATACCATGGAGCTCTAACCAAACTGGAAGGAAGGGCAAACACCAGTGCCATTGATGAAACAAGATTTTTGAGGTGTGGACAATCAAAACAAAGTATGACATAACCCTTGAGGCACAGTTTACTGGAATATTTTACTAAATTAATGTTGAAACTTCACAAGATCCATTCTGCTGATATAGGTCCCATCAAGCTTAGATCTCTTCATTTCTACCATTTCATGATAATAAGGATCCTGTAGGGTTTGTGTCTAAGCTCCCATGAACTTTGATGTCAACAACCAACCAGCACTGCTTCCTGTAGTCACCATTGTATTCTCTTGTTGTTTCTACCCAATAATTCCGAAGCAGGACATTTAATTAAATTTTGAAAAATGGGTAAGAATGAAAGAAGGAAAATGTCAACAAATTCATATAAGCAATTTTAAATCATTGCTGACAAATAAATTTTTTAACTCATATGTAAACATACTTATATTGTAATGCAAATACAGACCAGCAAAAATAGTGCCATAAGTTATTCTCAAAAATATGTCATATATATGGATAATGATTTCACAAGTATTTGAATGGAATAGTGGCCTAAATCCTAGAACTTTACATTAGGGTAAAGAAAGAAAAATCTGTTAATGAGTCAATTAATTAGGAAATCAGGCATCTTACTTTGGGAACAAACTGTTACTTAAGAGAAAGTGATTTTTTTTTCAAAATCTACATTCTTTAGTACTGTTTTAAATGGATCTCTATTTGAGATTATCATTTACATAAAAATTATGTAATGATCAGAAATGTTTTAAATACACACACACACACACACACACGCACACCTTGGTAGCTCAAATAAATCACTTAATGAAATGTAAACATTATCCAGAGATTTTGTGATTGATATTATAGTGTTCTGAACAAATATGCACTGGCTTATTTAGTCTCTGACTATAGACAAAGAAAGATACTACTTACTGTTTATTGAAAACCTGGCTCAGTCTTCACCACTCTTGTCTTTAGCAATATTCCTGGGGACTATTCACAAAGAATGCCTATCCGGCCTATTATTCTCATAGCCTGTGGACATCTTTGAGTCCATTTATATTCCAAATCTATTACTAAGATATTTTCCTGAATCTTGTAGTTCCAGAGAAATTTATTCCTCAGAATTTCAGGGCCTAGGACAGGGATAAAAGGTTGAGTATTTTTGCAAGAAAAGCAATCAGCATTTGAGAAAATTAAGTATCTTGATGGAGGATTCCAGGGTACTAGAAGAAAAGAGATGAGGAGAAAACATAATGGAAACAGGAAAAAATAGACATTTAGCAATCATTATAAGTGAGAAGTGTTGAAAAAAGGGAGAGTTGTCTCAGAAAATGTTTTAAGAAGGGGCGCCTGGGTGACTCAGCTGGTTAAGCATCTGACTTCGGCTCAGATCATGATCTAATGGGGCTCGTGGGTTCAAGCCCCATGTGGGGCTCTGTGCTTACAGCTCAGAGCCTGGAACCTACTTCATACGTATTCTATTTCCCTCTCTGTTCCTCCCCTGCTCATGCTCTCTCTCTCTCTCTCTCTCAAATTAAAAAAAAAAAAATGGAAAAAAAGAAAATGCCTTAAGAAGTGTTACTCCATGATGCATTTTCTTACACACTCCTTTCTCCTTATTTTTTTTTTAAGAAATTGGGTGACTTATAAACAAAATTTATTTCTCATTGTTCTGGTGCCTGGGAAGTATAAGATCAAGGTGCCATCAGATTTAGTGTGCAATGAGGACCTACTTCCTGTTCATACATGACTGTCTTTTTGACTATACCTTTACATGACAGAGAGGCAAGGTAGCTCTCTGAAATCTCTAAGAGCACTAATCTCATTGATGAATGCTCCACCCTTGTGACCTAATTACCTCATTCACAAAGGCCCTACCTCCAAATACCTCCCATCACATTAGGGATGAGATTTTAATCTACGAATTTAGAGAGGGGACACAACATTCAGTCTACAGCAAATGTTGTTCATTGCATGTATCAGATAGGCAAGTGAACTAGTCATATTTTGGTTGTTAGGTAAAATATTCTGTAGGATATATATCAAGCAAACCAATTGAAATCTGTATTTACTGCTCTGAATGGTGACCCACACTAATGACAAGCTTAAGTTATTTCAATTGTATATTTTTTTTATTTTTATTTTTTTTAAGTTTATGTATTTATTTTTGAGAGCAACAGAGACAGCATGAGTGGGGGAGGGGCAGAGAGAGAGGTAGAGAGGGAGAATCCCAAGCAGGCTCTGCACTATCAGCACAGAGACCAAGGTAGGGGATCACAAAACTGTGAGATCACAAAACTGTGAGATCATGACCTGAGCCAAAACCAAGAGTCTGGCACTTAACTGACTGAATCACCCAGGTGCCCCAAATTATTTCAATTATAAAGCTGTGATATATTAACCCCTTCATAAGGGGAAGAAAAATTTACTTTGTGGCCTAACCTAACCAGAGGAGATTCCTATTTTCACACAACCAAATGAACTTTAATAATTAGGACACAATTATAGTCAGGTTGGATATGGAGGGATGGGCACAACTTCAATATCTAGTAGACATTAGACATGGCAGGTACCAGGGAATATTATGAGGACAAACCTGAAATAAAACGTTTTAAGGATTATATCACAAGAGGTGGGATCAGGTGACAAGTTTAAAATACAAGCTTAGGGATGCCTGGGTGGCTCAGCTGGTTGATGTGGGACTTAGGCTCAGGTCATAATCTCACTGTTCATGAGTTCAAACCTTGCATGGGGCTCACTGCTATCAGCATAGAGCCCACTTCAGATCCTCTGTCCTCCTCTCTCTCTCCGCCTCTTCCTGGCTTGTGTGTGCATGTGTGCACACGCTCTCTCTCTCTCTCTCTCTCTCTCTCTCAAAAACAAATAAACATTAAAAAATAATAATAAAATAATAGACAATACAAGCTGAGTTCAAATTGTGTAGGGAATTGAACGCAAGTCTCTATTTCACTTTGCTTCTTAGGAGTGCAGACTATTCCCAACACTCAGCTGTCAGATAGGCAAACCCATATATGACCATTTAAGCAACTATCACAAAACCACAGAATTTGCCAGGGATTAAGCCAGAAATAGAACTCAAAAAATTGAGCTACAAAGTCCCACTCTTTAACCACTAGTACCACTCCCTTCCTACAGTACATTTAGTGTGAAATAGTTTTTTGGTTTCTTTTCATGCTGTAGTCAACTGAAGTAGGGTGGAAAAAATTAAAAACAGCCCATGCACTAAAAATGCATTTTTCCTTCCATTTAAGGACCTTGAATTTTTTTTAAGTAATTTAAGAAATTTTATGAAAATTAGAAACCCAAAATGTCGCTTTTTACTATTTTAGTAGTTTTCTTCTATTTTTTTTTCATACTGGAGCCCTTCAACAAATAAGTGTAGACACTTTTCATCTGTGCATGAAATTAGACTATTTTTCATCTCTGAGAAATAGCATCTTTCAGCCTGCTTTCTTCAGCTCCTTTGGCCAGGCAAACTTTGACAAGGAAAGATGATCAAAAAGATGAAAATAACTTTTACGTTTTAAGCCATATCGGGCTATTAATTTGTATCATATTTTTTTTTATTTTTTCCAGAGCAAAAGTAAATTAGCATTTTTACAAGCAGAGAATTCAGAGGTAAAAGCAGTTTGGTGTCTAGAGATTCAGTAATTCGTGAAAGAGCCTCTTTTTCCCCTTTCATTTCCTGTTTTTGAATTCCCTCCACTAGCACCATTCAAGCAAAGAGTAGCACTGTGCTTCAGCACAAATGACTAAAAGTGACATTCGTTATTTTATTTATTTACTTTTTGTTTGTTTGGGCAGCCTGCCTGCAGACAGTGGGACTTGGCGAGCTACATTGCCTTGCAGATGTGCTAACTCTAATTTTTTTCTGACAGAGATGATAGCTTTAATGACGCTGATTTAAATCAGACAAGAGATTTGACTCCTGGAATACTAATTGAAAATATTTGTCTGCCTCAAGGCCTACGCGTTCAAAATAAGGTTCTTTATGATCATATGTTTATCACATTTTTAATACTTGGGTGAAAAGCAAGTGATTAAATATGTATTTTTAAATTTCAACCAAAAACCCCACACCAACAAAATTTATTTTGGTGTTCAAAAAGACAATGATAGTTTGAAATGTTCTTCATTGCATATGGCTGCTTTTATTCTTAAAATGTGTATCATGTTCCTGTAAGTATGCTTATGCTAATACTAAATTAAGGGTCAAGAGTTTTGTTAAGAGCAAATTGTAATGAATTCATTTCTTGAAAAATAATGAAGTCATTTCAAATGAAATATTTTCATCCAAAAAAGATTCAGTATAAATGAGACAGATTTTGATTAAAAAAAGAGTATGAAATTTAAGCTTAACAATCGTGAAGAGTAATATTCAGTAAATCCTGACCCTGGAAAGGGTCGTTCTAGGGAATGGTCCTTGATTTCCCAAGGTTCACTCATAGAGTAATTTACTGGGGTGTTTCAAACCCTACATTCTTTTCCTCACCTCAGACCAGCTGAGTTTTCAAACCTTTGAATTCCTCTTTCATAATTTCAGCTCTTCATGGTGCTTTGAAATGCATATTTCCAGAAATAGAGTATTAGTCACAAAGAAAGGAGTCAGTTTGGTTTCATGATCAGACTTTTCCCCCCATATTTAGGGTGTCCCATAATAACTGATCTTTGAAGCAATGGAACTGGATTTCTAGACTCACTTCTTTCAGGGTGGAATTTTCCATATCGCTTTACCTGCTTAGATTCTATAGTTTTTGGTAACAACTTTTACATTGCTAATTTTGTCTTATTCATAAGGCTACACTTAATTTTCAGATCAAATACTTTTTCCGTTGCAATTTATAATTTTATAATATTTTCTTCTGTGACTTGTTTTGACAAGGATTTTCTGAAAATAGTAAAACTAACTTG
Source organism: Acinonyx jubatus (assembly GCF_027475565.1). Lineage (NCBI taxonomy): Eukaryota > Metazoa > Chordata > Mammalia > Carnivora > Felidae > Acinonyx > Acinonyx jubatus. The sequence continues at coordinate 86,708,149 of NC_069381.1, forward strand.
CCAAGCAGGATATCAAGAAATTGTGAACTCATTAATGGAAAACACTTTGTTTTCCTGCAATTTTTATCTCCAGGAGGTAATTCAATGCATATACTGTCTGCAATGAAAATTTGCTGAATGCATGTATGAATAGTGAATATAAAATTTTTCTATAGTTTTTAAAAAATACACATTTCTGAGAATGTAGCATTTGGCCATCACTATGCTGGTTGCTATTGGAAACAAAAGAATTTAAATTTTCACAGAACATTAAATTTCAATAAAAAAATCAACATATCAACAAAATTCATTTTGGTGTTGAAGAAGGCAGTAATGTTTATAAATGCCCTTCATTACATGTTGTTTCAAAGACTATCAGACGTAAAACGAATATGAAGATTTTAAAAATTCAATCAACTTATTTTTTAAATGAGGAACTGAGAATAGATTAGTTAATGGTGTTGCCTGAATTCATTTATATAGCAACATATGTTGGTGAACTTGCTTTAGTATCCAAATCTCTTTGAAACCATATTAGTGTACCTTTTCCTGTGGGAAATATCCTGCCCTTTCATATTATCCAGCAAAATAAATATAAAATTATCTCAGACACACACACACACAAACACACACACATTTATAAGAAAATAAATATATTTATTTTATTTAAATTGTATTTTCCTATTGACTGTATGAGAACAAAAACTTTAAGGGAATATAATTACTTTTAGCTAAATAATATTTTCTCCATGTATATAAATCACGGTTTCTCAATCATTTCAATCCAAGATATGTCTATGAACTTGCCAAGGCAAATATTAGAGAGAGGGCACCTTTATTTTTTAATATCATTACAAGGTAACTATGATATTGGTAACCCCAGCTATAAATGTTTTGTACATGCATGAGCACACTATATCTCTCCACCACAGTTTACAACTTGTTTTTTCCATTAAATATTAGCAAAAGGATGGGAGGAATCCATAATGCTATTACATGCAGGCTAAGTCCAGATTTTTCTTAAATGTAATTAGGAAGCACTAACATCAGTTATTAACCTGGAGATGTATTCTAACCAAAAGGAAAAAGATAACCTCAACTTACACCATAAGAATACTGTAAACGTTTTAAAGTATACTCATGTGAAAGAGTAGTAGTACTTTTCTGGAAAAAAAAAAAGATTAAGATTCCCCAAATTTTCTAGGATTATCCAAGTAACTATATGTTTCTTAGCCTGAAACCACAGGGAAAGACTTGACTTCGAATGAATTTTTTGAATACCCTGTAAACATAATTTCATTCCGCTTCTGCTCTGAAAGATTAGATGGGATTTAATACTTCCAAGTATTAATTAAAAAAAATAAGTTTTCAGCTGAAATTTTTTATTTATTTAACATATAATTGTCTATGTGTCTCAACTTTACTGGTAGTATTTTAAATGGTATTTGGCACTATTGGTTTTTCCAGAAGTGTCAGAATCCTTTCTTGTGTACTCCCATTGTTAGCTCCTCATTTAACTTGCAACTAGTATGCTCTCCCTCAAGTAGTTAATAAAAGTTGTCATGAATCATTTTGAACTTTGTTAGTTTAGATGATAGACCTTTGGAGATACATTATGATCTTATTTTATTATACTTGAAGCTTAGCATAATCAAGATGACTTTAGGTAATCCAAAGTCCTCAAGTGTTTCAGTAATGACATTATATTTAAATATTCAAAAACAAGGATTGTCATCTTGCTTGCACATACAGTGGAGAGGTGGGGTACTCTCCAGTATCTTTGTATGGACAGGGGTGGAGGGTGGGTGGGACATTTCATTTATCTAGTCTGGCCAGTCAACTGCTTTTCCAAAGCTTCTTGTATTCTTATCAGTCCTCTAGGTCCTGTGACTTTTTCTTCCTATCCAGCTATTTTTGCACACTAGATACTCCTATTACCTACTATAATCAGCAATTTTCTATGGAATACTGAGTTTTCAAATCAAAGTTGAATGTTAAATATTGTAGTCTTTTTAAAGTTCCTGAACCACTCCCTCCCTGCTATTATGTCACTGAGGCTTCCATACTTCCTTCTTTCAGATGTCAACTCTAGCCCCAATTCTGAACCCAACAGCTAACCAAGGAAGACCCACTATCTAATTCTGTGGATGTATTAAAGAGATTAAATTAACTCTCTGACTTTCTTTTACCTGAATTAGGTCCAGAGGGCTTTGACTTCCAAAACTAAATGTGATCTTTATTGTTTCTTCCTTACAAAAGGAGACAACTTTATTTAAAAAGTAAATAAATAAAACTGTAAACTTATCACCCAAAACTTTCCTTAGCAGATTACAAATATGATTAATTGAATGGTTTAGTTAAATTTTTAATGCCAAATTAAAAGAAAATAAACACTAAAAGTAACTGAAATCCTAACTTAGGTACATTAAAAGAGCCATTGAGAACCTATCAATTTGCATTCTTTCTATACTATGGCCATATCATTTCAGAAATACATTTGTTAAACCAATGTTTATGATCTTCAGCAAAGATTTCATATATTTTAATGTATTCTATTGTTTCACAGATTCCCTCTAAATTTAAATCTCTTGTTTTGTCTTATAGTTTGTGAAAATGGAGAATAATAATTGCTCACCAACATCAATAAAATGCTCCAAAAACCACTTAATCCTTTAGAAGGTTGAATTTTACTGAGTAGATTAGATTAGTAGGTTTCTGTTAACATTCTTTTTCCCTATTCAGTATGGACTAAATACTTATCACTTAACTACTCTTATCTGTTTACAGAATATTCACCTGGGTTATGAATCCTTATGAATTATATTTAGGGTGGTCTGTTGATATATATACCATTGCTTATATATTCACCTATAGGTAAAAAATTAGAAATTATACAGTATAGGCTATCAACATTGTTAAGAGTTAAACACTAAGAGATATTGTACTATGTTTTTGTTATTGTTGTTGCTGTTTTAAAGTTAGAATGGAAATTCCTGAGGACTACAACATTCTATTTATTTTGTTCACTGATGTATCTCAAGCTCCTGGAAAAGTGCTTGCTACATAGTAGGCACTTAATTTCTATTTGAAGAAGAAATGAATGAATGAATAAAACTTTGGGGAAAAAGTGAGTGGTTAAAGAGTAAAAATAAATAACTAATAAAACACTATATAAAGCCTCAAATACAGCTACTTTTAAATTGTTATCTGAAAATCACATTAGCAGAGGGTCTGCTTTACAACTGTGAAGAATTATTACCATATCTACAGAGTTAATGACCACTTCTATGGTACATGGCACTTAATAATTTTATACTGTTTGGATTATGTGCAGTTCCTGTATGAAAGATGCCTAACCTTGCTGGTGATTTTATCTTTCAAATAAGAATAAGTTGTGGATTTCATCAATAGCTCTTTATGCTCTACATATGGAAAGATTTTAGTTACATATACTCTCTACTTATGGAAAGATTTTAGTCACATATGCATGAAATTTGATTAGAAATCCTCAACTTTATTTTTTAAAATCATTTATTTATAATTTCTCAGCCACTTAAGGCATGATTTAAATTATTTAGTTTTAAGTAAAATTTAACACATTTTGGGATGTTTGACCGGTACCACTTCAAGCCTTTTAAAGAAGTATTTTGATTCACACTTTAAAAAAAAAGAAATGTTTTAATTTATATCTTTCCTATTTCTAGAAAGGATTGGGAAACCCAATGAATTTCTAAATATTTTCATATTTCCCTTAAATTTTCTGTAAACTTAGCATGGGTAGGATTATATTTGTCAATATAGACATTGACATTGAAATCAGTACAGTTTTTTAAATGTTTAAACATTTCTAAACAAGGTAATAATATACCAAACCCTCTATCAGGATCCAAACAACAAGACAGAACCATTTTAAACATTTAAAACTGAGATAATTGAATTCAGGAAATGATTACAAGAAGGATGGAAGATCTATGAAGCTGAATAGTTGTCCCTGAGATTGGCAGCCAATCAGGGGACAGTCCCTAAGGTGGAAGAACATAAAGGAAAAGTGGCATGAACTCATCATCCAGTTAAAGGAGCTAGAACCACAGAGGAGAAATTGCTAATGTCAGGGATATAAGCAGAGAGGGAAGGAAAAATTCCCGGCTGTTCCCTGTATTGTATCCTCCAAGTTTGGCTAATACCTTCCGTTGGCCATACACACCAGAAGCCAGCTGATACAGCAACCTGGGGAATGCCTTCTGCAGGGGTTGTTTGTCCTTGGAAACAAAGAGTCAACAGAATGGATCTGAGGGCAAGCAAGTCAGAACCAACCTTAAACAGAACGGATTATAGCTTTGAAAAGGATGAAACGATGTTACATCGTCGGCAAACCTAAGATATTAGCTGAGAAATCATTAGGACTCATAAAGCACTTTTTTTTTAACTGAAAAAGGTTAATAACTTTGTTAACCAATACTAATTAAAAAATAGGAAGTGACAAGAAATTCCATTCACATGGCAACAATTCCTACTGCTGCTCCAGCATTAATTCCAATGAAGAGGATGCATTCCTGTCCCGCTCCCGCTTCTACTTGTTCTCTTAACCCGCCACCATGAGGGCTACCACTGGCACCACTTCTACTATTAGGCCATGGCAATAATAAATACTAAGGGGTGGACATACTGATAAGTGGGAAAAGGCTCCATGAAGAAAACAAAACACCAGAAAAGAAAACTAAAACTTGCACTAAAGACATATTACATTCAGATATTTAAAAAATCTGAATTTTGCAGAAGAAAACTATTCATACTGAATTAAAGATTTACCACAATTGCAATGAAACTTGAGCAAAATGATCTTGAAGTTTATTTGGAAAAATGAAAGAGTAAAAATATCAGATATATTTATTTTAATTAAAGAAGTATGATGGAGACAATCTGTTATTATAATGGAGTATTCATTCATTCATTTGTAAACACTTAATGAACCTCTTACAATAATGTTGTAGGCATTTGTGACACAGCGGCAAACAGGGAATCTGTTTGACAAGATAGAAAATAGACAAGTAAAGGGGCACCTGGGTGGCTCAGCCGGTTGAGCGTCTGGCTTCGGCTCAGGTCATGATCTCACGGTCTGTGAGCTCGAGCCCCGCGCAGCTATCTGTGCTGATAGCTCAGAGCCTGGAGCCTGGTTCAGATTCTGTGTCCCCCTCTCTCTCTGCCCCCCCCCCACTCATGCTCTGTCTCTCTCTGTCTCAGAAATAAATAAACATTTAAAAAAAAAAGAAAATAGACAAGTAAACACATAAGTGAAAAATATAATTATAGATCGTGGTAATTTCTATGAAGTTGATTGTGGGACTAAATAATAGATGGAATGACCAGAAAATGTCCCTTTTTTTTAAAGTTCTTATTTATTTGTTTTGAGAGAGAGAGGGATGGGAGGATGGACAGAGGGAAGGAAAGAGAGAGAGAATCCCAAGCAGGCTCTGCACTGCCAGCTCAGAGCTGGACAAGGGGCTCGAACCCACAGAACCATGAGATTATACCCTGAGCCAAAATCAAGACTTGGATGCTTAACCAACTGAGCCACCTAAACAGCCCAGGAAATGTCCTTTTGAAGAAGTGACATTTGATCAGAAACTTCAAATGAGATTCAGCCAGCTCTTGCACAGATGAGGGAACAACCTTCCTAGTTCAACTAGCTGTGTGGCCTCAGGCAAGTCCTTTAATCTCTCTTTCCTGTTCTTCATCTGGAAAATGGGGATACTATAGTATCTACCTTATTTAAGTGTTAAGAAAATGAGTTATGATAGTCTCAAGTACATACAACAATGTCAGAAACATAATAAGCATTCAATGAATGTTGATAAGCTGTTGATAATGCCCGAAACTCCACTAAAGATGGATAGACATGAACACAAAATGTAGCCAAAAAAGAAATAAAAATGTCTAATAATCACACTTTATATACAATTTATTCTTATTAACAAGCCAAAACTCAATGGGAGTCATATGATTTTATTCATTGACACATTTAAAACCATTCTATTTAAAATAACATTAAAGAGTAGACTTACAGAATATTAACTCTTAACTTAAAATATTGTTAGAATGATTGAAGGTGTTTATCTTGGAGTAATTTTTTTAATTGAATTTAATGCTTAAAAGGACATAGTGGTGGGGTGCTTGGGTAGCTCAGTCAGTTAAGCGTCCAACTTCAGCTCAGGTCATGATCTCACAGTTTGTGGGTTAAAGCCCCATGACAGGCTCTGTGCTGACAGCTCAGAGCCTGGAGCCTGCTTCAGATTCTGTGTCTCCCTCTCTCTCTATTCCTCCCCCACTCACGCTTTCTCTCTCTCTCTCAAAAATAAATAAACATAAAAAAATTAAAAGGACATAGTGGAAACTAAAGAAATTCGGTTATTGGAACTTGTAGGCAGGAAATAAGAAGTCCGGGTTTCATTATGAACCTTTACACCAAGTTTCTCTGCGTACCACCTTGAAGCTCATTGAAGCTTTCATTTTCTTATATGTAGAAAAAAGTAACATGGGAAAATATTTCAAAGCTTGTAGCATTTATCAATATGAAATATTTTTGCATAGGGCCTCCTGGGTGGTTCAGTCATTTAAACATCTGACTTCATGAGTTTGAGCCCTGTGCTGCCAGCACAGAACCTGTTTGGAGTTTTCTCTCTCTCCTCTCTCTGTCCCTGCCCCACATGTGCTCACTGTCTCTCTCTTTCTCTCAAAATAATAATAATAACAATAACAATAACAATAATAATAATAATAGATCCTCTCTCTGCCCCTCTTCGTTGCTCATTCTCTCTCTCTCTCTCAAATAAAAATTAAAAAACTAGTTTTACATATCCCAAATCTGAATTTGCATCTGAGTTATCAATAATGATTTGAAGGTTTTCTAAAAAAAGAACTGTGATATATACATTTGGGGAAACTATAATAGGCTAATGTCTTGATGGGAGTTGGATAAATAAATGTCAACATGTTATAAGGAATGCAGAGTCAACATCATAGGAGACATGATTTTGACAGTTTAGTTTTTGAAATTTCTGAAAGAATGATAATAATAGGGATATAATAATAATCACAGTGATAAATCTCCTTTTCAGGTGTACCTGAAAAATCAAAAACATCAGAAGGAAGATGTAACTTATATATAATTTGGAATTTCTAAGACCCTAGGATACAGAATTCAGCCTTAAGGCATACCCTATGAAAGTCACATGTTCTTTTAAAGATTTCTACCAATTCCTGAGGGTTGCCACTCTTGTGATCTAACACCAGGAAAATATTTCCTTCTTCTCATGGGCAACCTACATCCAATGATGCAGAAGTATAAATGCCACACTGTCAATCCCAAGCAATTCTCAAGCTCCCTCTGAGCTCCAGGGCTTCCTGAATTGCAGTTGAACAACTCTGTCAGCCCATTCTTACTTTCTTCACTCTTCCACAGGTGTTTATCTTGAAGGCAGTCTCCAATAAATATTCTACAAGCAAATCTCTGTTTAAATCTATTTCCTGGAAACTTTACCTAAGAGGGTTGATGTCAGAAGTAATTTAAGGAAGCAAGAACAATAATGGTATTTTGGAGTTGAATCATCAGTTGGTCATCTGGCAATGAGGACCTTTTAGTGGTAGTAGATAAAACATCATTAACCCCTGGCATCATGTAAATGTGCAGTTGTTAAAATGTTCATCTGTGATAAACTAGAATGGGATTTTGATGAAAGTAAATACACTGGCAGGTGCAGTATCTCAGGCATATCAGAGGTTCAGAAGTAAGAGCTATGAAACTGGATGGAAGTTCTAAATATGAGATGATTAACCACCAACTAAAAGACTATGCATAAAAGCCAGAATACCACCTTGGCAGTTAATGAAGTAACCTTCATTTTTTTTTTTTTTTTGTGAGTGATTGGCAGAAAACAAAAACCAGCATCAGACCCAGCACATAGTTATAACAGAGTTCCAGAAGAGATTGAATACTCAATCGGGGAAAGTCTGGACCAGCAAGATGCCTGATTGGAGAAATGTAAAGGGTTAAGACATTGAATGGATACATCTGACTCAATGTTCTAGAAAATCTTGAATCAAATAAGATTCCTCTGAACCCTTTAGACATGTAATATTATCTTACTCTATTATGTTCTTCTCTAGTGTACTTCTTTTCTTAAAGATGAAGCAGAGGTTTCCTTCTGGCAGGAAAACACATACACTGCTCTCCTCCTTTCCTGGACACCACAACATAATTTTTATATTCCATTATAACCCAGTCAAAAAGTGCTGGCCTTGCTAACAGAAGAAAGAGATGATACCCTCTTTGAAGTGGCTGCAAGAACTTGTAAGATCAGAACCTGGAAGAGTATGCATGAGACTAGAGTTTGCTTGATGAAAGAGGCAGAATATAAAGTTGAGAAAGTTAAAGTTTACCCATTTAGGAGCAGTCCCCTGTATTACAACATTTAACCTTGGCAAGAATTCAAGGAAGTGGTGCTAGAATAGAGCCTAGATTCATACCAAAAGCTATGATCCATACAAAATGACATAGAAACACTAGATCTTCTGTGGAAGACAATAGAAGACAATGGAAGAATGTGTCAAATGACTCAGAGAAACACGCATCCTAAAATGAGGGTGGGGTGCAGCCTGGCTCTTTATCTAGTCATGTGGCTGGCAAAGTGTTTATTCAAGACAACCATTGTTGAAGTGATATTTCTGCAATCAAAGTTTAAATCAGACACTTGCATTACAAAAAAGAGAGAATCCAACTGTCAGGGAATGCCACAACTCTCATTTCCTTTGCTGTAGAGATTGTTTTTTTGTTTTTTTTTTACTTTAATGTAGTCTCACATGTCTAATTTGCTTTTGATGTCTATGCTTTAGGTGTCATATCCATGAAATCATGGCCAAGATCAATGTCATGAAGCTCCCCCACTCTATATTTTCTTCTAAGTGTTTATAAATTCAGGTCTTATATTGAAACCTTTAATCTCTTTTGAGTTGATGTGTATATATGGTGAAAGATAGAGGTCCATTTTCATCCTTTTACATGTGTCTATTTAGTTTTCCTACAACATTTGTTGAAGAGATGCTCAATTTCCCCACGGTGTATTCTTTGCACTCTGTGGAAGAACAGTTGTCCATATATCCATAGGTTTGTTTCTGCACTCTCTATTCTGTTTCATTGGTCTATATGTCTATTTTTGTGCTAGTATCATACCACATTAATTACTGGGCTTTGTAATATATTTCAAAATCAGGAAGTGTAATACTTCCAGCTTTGTTCTTCCATTTCAAGATCACTTTGGCTATTTGGATTTTATATATTTCCATATGAAATCTAACTTTTTTTTTCTATTTCAGTAAACATGCCATTGGAATTTTAATGGGAATCACACTAAATCTATAGGTTGCTTTAGGTAGTATGGCATTTTAACAATAAATGAATATGGATGTCTTTCCATTATTTGTGTTTTCATTAATTTCTTTCATCAATGTATTTTAATTTTCAGCTTAAAAATATTTAATCACTTTGGTTAAGTGTATTCCTAAGTATTTAATTGCTTTTGATGCTATTATAAAAGGGATTGTTTTCTTAATTTCTTTTTGGATAGTTCATTGTTAGTATATAGAAATACAGCTGACTTTTGTTTGTTGATTTTTTATCAGGCAACGTTACTAAATTAGTTAATTAGTTCTGACAAGCTTTTAATGGAGTTTTTAGGGTTCTCTATTTATGAAATCGTGTTGTCTACAAACAGACATTTTTACTTCCTCCTTTCTGATTTGGATGCCCACCCCCCATTTTTTTTTCTCTTGCAAAATTTCCCTGACCATGACTCTTAGTACTGTGATGAATAGAAGTGGCAAGAATGAGCATCATTGTCTTGTTCTTGATCTTAGAGGAAAATATATCAGCTTCTCAGTATTGACTATGGTGTCAGCTGTGAACTTGTCATGTATGGTCTCTACTATGTGGAGGTATTTTCCCTCTATCCTCGGTATGTTGAGAATTCTTATCATGGATGGATGTTGAATTTGTCAAATGCTTTTCTCATATCTTTTGACATGATCATATGATTTATATCTTTCATTCTATTACTGTGGTATATTACATTTATTCATTTGCATATGCTGAACCATCATTTCATCCCAGATATAAATTCTATCTGTTCATGGTATATGATCTTTTTACTGTGCTGTTGAGTTTGGTGGCTAGAATTTTGCTGAGAATTTTTGCATCTATATTTGCCAAGGATATTGGCCTATAATTTTCTTTTCTTGTAGTATCAGTGTCTGATTCTATTTAGTGTCAGGATAATGCCAGTTTTGTGAATGAGTTTGGAAGTGTTCCCCCCTCTTCAATTTTATAGAAAGATTGGCTATATATAGAAAGATTGGCTACATATAGAAAGATACGTATACATATATACACATACTTGGTAGAAAACCCCAGTGTAGCTATCTGACACTGAGCTTTACTTTGTTGGGAGAGTTTTGATTACTGATTTAATCTCTTTACTTGTTACTAGTCTGTTCACATAAATACTTTGTATTTCTTTATGGTTCATTCATAGTAGGTTTATGTTTCTAAGAATTTATCCACTCCTTCTAAGTTATCCAGTTTGTTGGCATATAATTGTCCATAATATTCTCTCATGCATTTTTGTAGTATCAGTTGTAATGCCCTGTTTCATTTAAAATTTTATTTTAGTCTTCTTTCTTTTTTCCCTAGTTTCATTGATTTTTTTCCTATTGTCTTTCTAGTCTGTTTTTCACTTATTTCTGCTCTTTTATTATTCCCTTCCTTCTACTAGCTTTGGGTTTAGTTTGTTCTTCTTTTTCTTGTTCCTTGATATATAGATGGTTTATGTGACATCTTTTTTCTTTCTTAATGTAGGCATTTATCATTACAAACTTCTCTCTTAATACTGCTTTCGCTGCATCATGTAAGTTTTACTATGCTATTTTTCATTTTAATTTGTCTCACAATATTTATTTCCTTTTTAATTTTTCCTTTGACCAGTTGGTTCTTCAGAAATGTGTTATTTAATTTCCACATATTTGTGAATTTCCCAATTTTTCTCCTGCTACCAATTTCTAGTTTTATGTCATTATGGTTAGAAAAGATACTTGATATGACTTCAATTTTCTTAAACTTTTTAAGACTTGTTTTGTTTTAAAACTTGTTTTGTGGACTAACCTGTGATCTACCCTTGATAATGTTATATGTGCACTGAATGAGAATGCGTATTATGATGCTGTTGAATGGAATAATCTGAATATGCCTGTTATGTTTATTTGGTCTATAATGCTGTTCAACTCTATGGTCCCTTATTAATTTTTCTGTCTGGTTAATCTACCCATTGTTGAGTGTGGGATATTGACATATCCTTAAATAATTTCTTAAAAATAATTTTATTATAATACAATATAATACAAAAATAATAATGTTATTGTAAATAATAAAAATAATACTATTATTGTATTCCTGTTTATTTCTCCCTTCAGTTCTGTTACTATTTGCTTCATATATTAGGTGTTCTGAAGTTGAGTGCATATATATTTATAAGTTTGATATCTTTCTAATAAATTGACTCTTTTACCACTAAGTAATGGTCTTCTTTATCTCCTGTGATAGTTTTTTACTTAAAATCTAGTTTGCTTGATATAAGCATAGCCATCCTTGCTCTCTGTAAAAAAGCTGCCAAGAAAGCCACCAATAGGTTTATGGGGACTTCTTTGTATACAATGAATCCCTTTTGCTGCTTTGAAAATTATTTCTTTGATTTGAAAATTTGATTTAATATGTTTTGGTGTAGACCTTTTAAGTTCAGTCTATCAGAGCTTCATACATCTGGAAGTCTATTTGCCTTCTCAGATTTGGGGAGTTTCCATATATTATTTCTTTAAATAGACTTTTTTTCCCTTTTCTTTTTCTCTTGTTTCCCTTTGGGAATCCTATAATGTATATATTACTTTACCTATTGATCCTGTAAACCTCCTAAGTTTTCTTCACTCCTTTTCATTCTTTTTTGTTTTTGTTCCTCTGACTAGATAATTTTAGATGCCTTGCTTTCCACTTGTTGATTTTGTTTCTTCAGCTTGTATGAGTCTGTTGAAATCCTCTAGTGAATTTTTTAGTTCAATTATTATGTTTTTTCACTCCAATATTTCTATTTGTTTTTTTAGTAGAGTTTATGTCTCTTTGCTGATATTCTCATTTTGTTCACCTATCAATTTCCTGATTTTATTTAATGGCCTATCAGTGTTTTCTTATAATTCACTCAACTACTTTTAGACCATCAACTTGAATTATTTATCAGGTAATTCATAAAGCTTTATTTATTTTGGAGAAGTTGTAGAAGATTAATTTTTTCCCTTTGTGGCATGTTTTTCTGATTCTTCATGTTCCTCATAGAGTTGCATTGGCATCTGCTCATTTGAAGGAATAGCACCTATTCCCAGACTCATAGAGCAGTGCCAGCAGTAGGAGGACACCAGCTCCTTTCTTTTGTTGCTAGTTGTCCCAGGTGCTCACGTTCTGCCAGTCCTTCAGTACGTGCTGTGAGGTGAGGCCAAACCCAGCCCCTGATGGAGCACACTAAAAGGCTGGCACCAGAATCACTTTGCTTTCTTCCTTCCTTTGAGAGGGAAGGCTTCTGCTCTGCAGCTTTACCTAGTCTTACAAGCAGTGGTTGCTGTGTGGGATAATCCATCTCTTTCTCTTTATTCCAAGCTGTCCCAGGCATCTAGGCTCTGCTGATCTTTCAATACTCAGCATGAGGGGAAATAGAAACCAGTGCTTCAGAGGAACACACCATAAAGCCAGGAGGCCAGAAAATCAGAAAAAATCTCGCTCTCACTTTATCCTTGAGGGAGAGGCCATGGGCCAAGGAGATCTTCTTGGCACAGAGCTAACTGGTTTGAGAGAAGAGATAATTTTGGAAAAACCAATTTTCCCTTCATATACACTTTGGTGTGACTTTTCACAGCCTTATGTTCTGGAGGTGCTGCAACTTAACCATATTCTGGATTTCACATAAAGCTCGTTTGATTTGAATATAATTGTCATATCAGTGTTTCTGTGGAGGAATGAGGGCTCAGGCTTCTTGTTCTGCCATCTTGCTAATGTCACCTCATTACCATTATATTAATATTTGGTCTCTTTAAAGTATAAGATACTAATAATATTGTCAGTGAAAGGCATATGATAGAAATGAATTCATTATTTTTAAATCTTGACTTTACAAGTTGCTGCATAAAATATAAAATATATTGTTCTAATTTAATGGATCTTGATACTTTCTTTTAATTGCTGTAATTGGAAAGAGGCTACTCTAAGTAATGATGATATTTACTCTTCCACTCTACCTATGACTTAGGTGAATGTTTTTCTTGAACTCACCAATATTCTTGCAAATTCAAAAAGTGGTACACATCTATATATTTTAAAAAATGACTTCAAATTCACTGAAAATCTTTGAAAGATTTTTAGGTAGCTAAAAAAACATGTTCCATTTTTTATGAATGCAGATATGAAAGTTTTGTAGGTAACACCAGTTGGTTTCAGCACAGATTGCATGACAGAAACATTTCCATATATATGTTTCAAAACACTTTTTCCATAGCATAATTTTCTATTCAAAAGCCATTGCTTGTTTAGTTATTGTTAAAATGTCATCTTTACCTTGAAGTGAGGCCTGCAAAAAATGACTATTAGGTTGGGCAATACTGGCAGCTACTTTATAATCTTTAAAAGTTTGGTAAATCTAAATTTTAGGGGGTTAACAGAAAACGTGTAATTTAATAATTTTCACAACTCTCTTAAATACTTTGCCACCAGATATTTTTTATGATCATTCCCCATCACATGTGAACTATTACAATAAAACTTTATCTATCTATCTATCTATCTATCTATCTATCTATCTATCTATTTATTTAATATAAAGTGAGTTGTTATTTTCTTATCCTTCCATGCTTAGATGAATCAAAGTATTTGTTTTGCATACATTGTAAGCAAAAGAGAGAAAGAGATGGTATATTTCACAATTATTTTCAAAGTCTTCTTTTTTAACTGAAATTATCTGCATTGATGAAATCTTTGTGCCTTTTCTGCTACAAGTGCTTTACTGCAGTGGTCTATGAATAATTTTGGAAATGAATATTTCATGTAGTAATACTGTTTAACATAACTTCAAAATTATTTTTTCTTTATTGCTTTCAAAGCAGGCACACTAAAATATTATACTTACATCCTTTTTCCAAGAAATACTATTTTTACTAAGGATTTTTTAAAGTCATCTCCAGTACATCTTACTTTTACTGACCACACACAAAAAAAATAGCCTTTTTAGTTTTATTATTGAGGCAGATTTTACCATAATCATAGCTTGAGAAATGTTTGAAACATCTGTACTTTCCTTCAACAGAACCCCTCTGATGCTGTGCAATTTGTTTGAATTTCTCTTTCTCCAAATTTTTGGCACTATTTTCTGTTTCGTCTAAAGTACTTTCTGTTAAGTAAATACATTTTAGTTTTTGAGACACATTGTTTTGCTAGTATAATTTGAGCCATCTTACTACAGCAAGAAGAAAGGAAAAAAATTATCAAGTGGTTTGAAGTTATTTTAAATTGAGGTGGAATTTATATAACACAGAATTAACTATTTAAAACTGAACAATTCAGTGGCATTTAGTATGACCATAATGTTGTGCAACCACTGCTTATATACAGCTCCAAACTATTTTCCTCACCCCAAAAGGATATCCCATGCTCATTAAGCAGTTATTCCCTATCCTCCTATCTCACCAGCTCATGGCAAACAAAAACATGCTTTCTCTCTCTGGATTTAACTGTTCTTGATATTTCATATAAATAAATTATATAAGAACTTTTATGTCTAGTTTCTTTTACTTAGCATACAATTTTTAAGGTTCACTCACATTGCAGTATGTAGCAGTATTTCATTCCTTTTTATGGCTATATATGTATACATCACATTTTATGTATACATCACAATTTGTTTATCCATTCATCTGTTGATAGACATTTGGGTTATTTACACTTTTTGGCTATTGTAAATAGTGCTGCTATGAATATATGTGTATGTCTATCTGTTGTACTGCCTGTTTCAATTCTCTTGGGTATTTATTTAGGCATGGAATTGTGGGGGTTTTATGAGAATTCTGTGTTTTGCTTTCTGAGAATTACAAAGCCATTTTCCATGGCAGCTAAAAGTTAACATTCCCACTATCAAAGTAGGAGGGTTGGTTCTAATTATTCCACCTTATTACTAACACTAGTTTTCATTTTGTATTATATCCATTCTAGTAATTACGAAGTGATATCTCATTGTAGTTTTGATTTGCATTTCCCTAATGACTGATGATGTTAAGCATTTTTCATGTGCCTGTTGGCAATTTGTACATATTCTTAGAAAGAATGCTTACTTAAGTCATTTGCTAATTTTTAAATGGGGTGTCTGCCTTTGTTGTTGAAGTTGTAAAAGTCTTTGTTGTAAAAGTTCTTTACATATTATATGAGACTCTTGTCAATATATGATTTGCAGATTTTTTTTTATTCTGTATGTTGTTTTTACTTTCTTTATAATGTCTTTTGAAGCACTGATGTTTTTTTTCCTCTCATGAAATCTAATTTACCTATTTTTTCCTTTGTTAATGCCTTTGGTGTAACATTTAAGAATCCATTGGCAAAATCATATAGATTTATCCCTATGTTTTTTGTATAAAACTTTATTTTACCTCTCATATTTAGTCAATCTATTTTGAATTAATGTTTGTATATGGTATGGGGTAACAGTCCAACTTTATTTTTTGCGGTTGAATATCCAGTTGTTTCAGCATCATTTGTTGAAGAGACTATTCTTTCCCCATGAAGGGTCATGGCATCTTGGTCAAAATCAATTTGCCATAGATATATGGGTTTATTTCTGGATTTCAATTTTATTCCACTGGTCAATATGTCTATGCTTTGGCCAGTACATTGCTTTGTTTACTGTAGCTTTGTAGTAAGTTTTGAAATTGAGAAGTATGAGTGTTCCAACTTTGCTTTTTCAATATTATTTTTGGTTATTTAGGGCCCCCTTGCAATTTTGTATGAATCTGAGAATCAACTTTTCCATTTCAGCAAAAGAGACCATTGCCATTGATAAGAATTTCACGTATCTATAGATCACTTTGGGAACATTACTACTTTGAAAATAATAAGAGGGGCGCCCAGGTGGCTCAGTCGGTTAAACATCTGACTTCAGCTCAGGTCATGATCTTGCAGTTCGTGAGTTCCAGACCAGTACTAATACCCCTGCTTTCATTACTAATTTTAGTTATTTGTGTCTTTTTTCCCCTCTGTCATTCTAGCTAAGGTTTGTCTATTTTGTTGATCTTTCCAAAGAACAACCTTTTGGTTTCACTGCTTTTTTCTCATAGGAGCAGACCTTACTAAGAGTAACAGAATGTTGTTGTGTATTTTAGCATGGTTCCTTTTCCTCTCTCCCCATCAGAAGCATGAGTGGATTTTTCTCCACTGTGAGAATCTGGTATTCACTGTGAGAATCTGGTAGAGCTACTGGAGCTAAAAATTATAAAAGTATGAGTTTTTTGACTGATTTCCCCTGAAGTTTTTGCCTCAGAATTCTTCACACTGAGCCTCTGGCAATTCATCAATTACAGTTTGGATTTTCCTATCCCGATACTACTTCCTACAGGGGTTTCTGCACATGGGTTTCTGCTACAGTAAGTTGTGATTCTCTGTATCCGCTTGTCTGCGTCTCTAATTTGGGGGGCAGCAGTTTGCTCTGTGACCTTACTTATTTAATGGATCTAAGAAGAGTTGTTGATTTTTCATCTTTTTACATCTTTGTTAGGGTGGACTTCCAAGCCCTTTACCTGAGGAAACTGCAAGTCTATAACTTTAATTTTTAGTGGCCTATTTCATGCTAAAAATCTATCTCTATAGCCCAAGCTCTAGAATTTCCCCGATGTGTTCCCTTTTTTATTTTTTTCTTACATTGAATTGGAATTTCTGGGTATAAGTTTTCAAAAGATAAAAATGGCCAAAGGTGTCTATATTTAACAAAACACTCTTAGGTATTCTATCAAATGTTCTCTAAATTTCATTATCTACTAAGAACTAAGACTTAGGCACTGGTGATGTAGTATCAAAACAAAACAGACAAAAGCCGCTTCCTATCTGGATTTTTCTTTACAGGGCAGAAGACTAAAAATTAACAAAATAAATAAGATATGTATATAAAGGCATACCTCATTTCACCACACCTCACTTTATTGCACTCCACAGATATATTGCATTTTTTACAAATTGAAGGCTTGTGTCAGTCCTTCATTGAGCAAGTCTATCGGCACCATTTTTCCAACAGCATCTGCTCACTCTGTATCTTTGTGTCACATTTTGGTAATTCTCAAAAAATTTCAAACTTTTTCATTATTATTATATTTGAATTGCTGCAATCTTACGATAAAACTTAAATGGCTGAGGAGTTGCTCCTCATGGGTGAGCAAAAAAAAGTATCTTATTGAGATGGAATCTACTGGTGAAGATGCTGTGAAGACTGTTTAAATGATAACAAAGGATTTAAAATATTTTATAAACTTAATTGACAAAGCAGCGACAAGGGTTGAGAGGATTGATTCCAATTTTGGAAGAAGTTGTACTCTGAATAAAATGCTATCAAATAGCATTGCATGCTACAGAGAAATAATTTGTGGAAAAAGAGTCAGTCAATATGGAAAACTTCATTGTCTTATTTAATAAATTACCACAGTCACCCCGGCCTTCAGCATCCACCATCTTGATCAGTCGGTAGCCATTAACATCGAGGCAAGACCCTCCACCAACAAAAAGATCAGAACTCACGGAAAGCGCAGATGAGGGTTAAAGAATTTTTTAGTAATAAAGCACTATAAAATTAAGGTATGTACAATTTTTTTTACATAATACTATTGCACACTTAACAGATTATAGTGTAGTATAAACATCATTTTTATATGTAGTAGGACACCGAAAAATTAATTTGATTTACTTTATTGTGACATTTGCTTTATTACAGTGGTCTGAAATAATTTACAATATCTCCAGGGTAGTCATGTATGTTAAAAGATGAAAGAGCTGCAAAGGTAAAATAAATCTGGAAAGGGGGTTGTCAAATGGGATATGTTTGTGAAATTTCAGATGGCATGATAAAGGAAAGCCTTATTGATAAAGTATATCTAAAACAAGGAAGAAGAACCTAGGTGATCCGTGAGTTTGAGCCCTGGTACGGGCTCTGCACTGACTGTGCATGAACTTTTTTTTTTTTTAATATATTAAATTTATTGTCAAATTGGTTTCCATATAACACCCAGTGCTCATCCCAAAAGGAGCCCTCCTCAATACCTATCACCCACCCTCCCCCTCCTTCCAACCCCCATCAACCCTCAGTTTCTTCTCAGTTTTTAAGAGTCTCTTATGCTTTGGCTCTCTCCCACTCTAACCTCTTTTTTTTTTTTTTCCATCCCCTCCCCCATGGGTTTCGGTTAAGTTTCTCATGATCCACATAAGAGTGAAAGCATATGGTTATCTCTCTTTCTCTGTATGGCTTATTTCACTTAGCATCACACTCTCCAGTTCCATCCACGTTGCTACAAAGGGACATATTTCATTCTTTCTCATTTCCACGTGGTACTCCATTGTGTTTATAAACCACAATTTCTTTACCCATTCATCAGTTGATGGACATTTAGGCTCTTTCCACAATTTGGCTATTGTTGAGAGTGCTGCTATAAACATTGGGGTACAAGTGCCCCTGTGCATCAGTACTCCTGTATCCCTTGGGTAAATTCCTAGCAGTGCTATTGCTGGGTCATAGGGTAGGTCTATTTTTAATTTTTTGAGGAACCTCCACACTGTTTTTCAGAGCGGCTGCACCAATTTGCATTCCCACCAACAGTGCAAGAGGGTTCCCATTTCTTCACATCCTCTCCAGCATCTATAGTCTCCTGATTTGTTCATTTTGGCCACTCTGACTGGCATGAGGTGATATCTGAGTGTGGTTTTGATTTGTATTTCCCTGATGAGGAGCGACGTTGAGCATCTTTTCATGTGCCTGTTGGCCATCCGGATGTCTTCTTTAGAGAAGTGTCTACTCATGTTTTCTGCCCATTTCTTCACTGGGTTATTTGTTTTTCGGGTGTGGAGTTTGGTGAGCTCTTTATAGATTTTGGATACTAGCCCTTTGTCCGATATGTCATTTGCAAATATCTTTTCCCATTCTGTTGGTTGCCTTTTAGTTTTGTTGGTTGTTTCCTTTGCTGTGCAGAAGCTTTTTATTTTCATAAGGTCCCCGTAGTTCATTTTTGCTTTTAACTCCCTTGCCTTTGGGGATGTGTCAAGTAAGAAATTGCTATGGCTGAAGTCAGAGGGGTCTTTTCCTGTTTTCTCCTCTAGGGTTTTGATGGTTTCCTGTCTCACATTCAGGTCCTTTATCCATTTTGAGTTTATTTTTTTGAATGGTGTAAGAAAGTGGTCTAGTTTCAATCTTCTGCATGTTGCTGTCCAGTTCTCCCAGCACCATTTGTTAAAGAGACTGTCTTTTTTCCACTGGATGTTCTTTCCTGCTTTGTCAAAGATTAGCTGGCCATACTTTTGTGGGTCTAGTTCTGGGGTTTCTATTCTATTCCATTGGTCTATGTGTCTGTTTTTGTGCCAATACCATGCTGTCTTGATGATTACAGCTTTATAGTAGAGGCTAAAGTCTGGGATTGTGATGCCTCCTGCTTTGGTCGTCTTCTTCAAAATTACTTTGGCTATTTGGGGCCTTTTGTGGTTCCATATGAATTTTAGGATTGCTTGTTCTAGTTTCGAGAAGAATGCTGGTGCAATTTTGATTGGGATTGCATTGAATGTGTAGATAGCTTTGGGTAGTATTGACATTTTGACAATATTTGTTCTTCCAATCCATGAGCATGGAATGCTTTTCCATTTCTTTATATCTTCTTCAATTTCTTTCATAAGCTTTCTATAGTTTTCAGCATACAGATCTTTTACATCTTTGGTTAGGTTTATTTCTAGGTATTTTATGCTTCTTGGTGCAATTGTGAATGGGATCAGTTTCTTTATTTGTCTTTCTGTTTCTTCATTATCAGTATATAAGAATGCAACTGATTTCTGTACATTGATTTTGTATCCTGCAACTTTGCTGAATTCGTGTATCAGTTCTAGCAGACTTTTGGTGGAGTCTATCGGATTTTCCATGTATAATAGCATGTCATCTGCAAAAAGTGAAAGCCTAACTTCATCTTTGCCAATTTTGATGCCTTTGATTTCCTTTTGATGTCTGATTGCTGATGCTAGAACTTCCAACACTATGTTAAACAACAGCGGTGAGAGTGGACATCCCCTGTCGTGTTCCTGATCTCAGGGAAAAAGCTCTCAGTTTTTCCCCATTGAGGATGATGTTAGCTGTGGGCTTTTCATAAATGGCTTTTATGATCTTTAAGTATGTTCCTTCTATCCCGACGTTCTCGAGGATTTTTATTAAGAAACGTTGCTGAATTTTGTCAAATGCTTTTCTGCTTCGATTGACAGGATCATATGGTTCTTATCTTTTCTTTTATTAATGTGATGTATCACGTTCATTGATTTGCGAATGTTGAACCAGCCCTGCATCCCAGGAATGAATCCCACTCGATCATGGTGAATAATTATTTTTATATGCTGTTGAATTCGATTTGCTAGTACCTTATTGAGAATTTTTGCATCCATATTCATCAGGGATATTGGCCTGTAGTTCTCTTTTTTTACTGGATCTCTCTGTCTGGTTTAGGAATCAAAGTAATACTGGCTTCATAAATGAGTCTGGAAGTTTTCCTTCCCTTTCTATTTTTTGGAATAGCTTGAGAAGGATAGGTATTATCTCTGCTTTAAACGTCTGGTAGAACTCCCCTGGGAAGCCATCTGGTCCTGGACTCTTATTTGTTGGGAGATTTTTGATAACCAATTCAATTTCTTCGCTGGTTATGGGTCTGTTCAAGCTTTCTATTTCCTCCTGATTGAGTTCTGGAAGCGTGTGGGTGTTTAGGAATTTGTCCATTTCTTCCAGGTTGTCCAGTTTGTTGGCATATAATTTTTCATAGTATTCCCTGATAATTGCTTGTATCTCTGAGGGATTGGTTGTAATAATTCCATTTTCATTCATGATTTTATCTATTTGGGTCACCTCCCTTTTCTTTTTGAGAAGCCTGGCTAGAGGTTTATCAATTTTGTTTATTTTTTCAAAAAACCAACTCTTGGTTTCATTGATCTGCTGTACAGTTTTTTTAGATTCTATATTGTTTATTTCTGTTCTGATCTTTATTATTTCTCTTCTTCTGCTGGGTTTGGGGTGTCTTTGCTGCTCTGCTTCTATTTCCTTTAGGTGTGCTGTTAGATTTTGTATTTGGGGTTTTTCTTGTTTCTTGAGATAGGCCTGGATTGCAATGTATTTTCCTCTCAGGACTGCCTTTGCTGCATCCCATAACGTTTGGATTGTTGTATTTTCATTTTCATTTGTTTCCATATATTTTTAAATTTCTTCTCTAATTTCCTGGTTGACCCACTCATTCTTTAGTAGGGTGTTCCTTAACCTCCATGCTTTTGGAGGTTTTCCAGACGTTTTCCTGTGGTTGATTTCAAGCTTCATAGCATTGTGGTCTGAAAGTATGCATGGTATGATTTCAATTCTTGTATACTCATGAAGGGCTGTTTTGTAAACCAGTATGTGATCTATCTTGGAGAATGTTCCATGTGCACTCAAGAAGAAAGTATATTCTGTTGCTTTGGGATGCAGAGTTCTAAATATATCTGTCACGTCCATCTGATCCAATGTATCATTCAGGGCCCTTGTTTCTTTATTGACCGTGTGTCTAGATGATCTATCCATTGTTGTAAGTGGACTGTTAAAGTCCCCTGCAATTACCACATTCTTATCAATAAGGTTGCTTTTGTTTGTGAGTAATCGTTTTATATATTTGGGGGCTCTTGTATTTGGCACATAGACATTTATAATTGTTAGCTCTTCCTGATGGATAGACCCTGTAATTATTATATAATGCGCTTCTTCATCTCTTGTTACAGCCTTTAATTTAAAGTCTAGTTTGTCTGATATAAGTATGGCTACTCCAGCTTTCTTTTGATTTCCAGTGGCATGATAAATAATTCTCCATCCTCTCACTCTCAATCTGAAAGTGTCCTCAGGTCTAAAATAAGTCTCTTTTAGACAGCAAATAGATGGGTCTTGTTTTTTTGTCCATTCTGATACCCTATGTCTTTTGGTTGGCGCAATTAGTCCATTTACATTCAGTGTTATTATAGAAAGATATGGGTTTAGAGTAATTGTGATGTCTGTAGGTTTCATGCTCGTAGCGATGTCTCTGGTAGTTTGTCTCACAGGATCCCCGTTAGGATCTCTTGTAGGGCTGGTTTAGCGGTGACGAATTCCTTCAATTAGCCTTCAGATAAAGGAAGACCTTTATCTCTCCTTCTATACTAAATGACAAACTTGCTGGATAAAGGATTCTTGGCTGCATATTTTTTCTGTTCATCACATGGAAGATTTCCTGCCATTCCTTTCTGGCTTGCCAAGTTTCAGTAGAGAGATCGGTCACGAGTCTTATAGGTCTCCCTTTATATGTTAGAGCACGTTTATCCCTAGCTGCTTTCAGAATTTTCTCTTTATCCTTGTATTTTGCCAGTTTCACTATGATATGCCATGCAGAAGATCAATTCGAGTTGTGTCTGAAGGGAGTTCTCTGTGTCTCTTGGATTTCAATGCCTTTTTCCTTCCCCAGATCAGGGAAGTTCTCAGCTATTATTTCTTCAAGGACAACTTCAGCACCTTTCCCTCTCTCTTCCTCCTCTGGAATACCAATTATGCATGGATTGTTTTTCTTTAGTGCATCACTTAGTTCTCTAATTTTCCCCTCATACTCCTGGATTTTTTTATCTCTCTTTTTCTCAGCTTCTTCTTTTTCCATAATTTTATCTTCTAGTTCACCTGTTCTGTCCTCTGCCTCTTCAATCCGAGCTGTGGTAGTCTCCATTTTATTTTGCAGCTCATTTATAGCATTTTTTAGCTCCTCCTGGCTGTTCCTTAGTCCCTTGATCTCTGTAGCAATAGATTCTCTGCCATCCTTTATACTGTTTTCAAGCCCAGCGATTAATTTTATGACTATTATTTTAAATTCACTTTCTGTTATATTGTTTAAATCGTTTTTGATCAGTTCATTAGCTCTCATTATTTCCTGAGGTTTTTTTGAGGGGAATTCTTCCGTTTTGTCATTTTGGATAGTCCCTGGAGTGGTGCGGAACTGCAGTGCCCTTCCCCTGTGCTGTCTTGACTAACTTGCATTGGTGGGCAGAGCCGCTGTCAGACCTGATGTCTGCCCCCAGCCCACCGCTGGAGCCACAATTAGACTGGTGTGTGCCTTCTCTTCCCCTCTCCTAGAGGCGTGATTCACTGTGGGGTGGGGTGGCCCATCTGGGCTACTTGAACACTGCCAGGCTTGTGGTGCTGGGGATCTGGAGTATTAGCTGGGGTGGATCGGACAGGTGCACGGGGCAGGAGGGGCAGGCTCAACTCGCTTTTCCTTCAAAGATCTGCTTTGGGAGGGGCCCTGTGGCACCAGGAGGGAGTCAGACCCGCTGGAGGGATGGATCCACAGAAGCACAGTGTTGGGTGTTAGTGCGGTGCAAGCAAGTTCCCTGGCAGGAACCGGTTCCCTTTGGGATTTTGGCTGGGGGATGGGCGAGGGAGATGGTGCTGGCGAGTGACTTTGTTCCCCACCTAGCTGAGCTCTGTCTCCGGGGCTCAACAAGTCTCTTTCCTGTTGTCCCCCAGACCTCCCATTCTCTGTGCAGAGCTGTTAGCTTATAACCTTCCAGATGTTAAGTCCTGCTCGCTGTCAGAACACACTACGTCCGGCCCCTCTGCTTTTGCAAGCCAGACTCAGGGTCTCTGCTTTGCCAGTGGGCTGCCCCTCTGCTCCGGCTCCCTCCTGCCAGTCAGTGTAGCACGCACCGCCTCTCCACCCTTCCTACCCTCCTCTGTGGACTTCTCGTCTACACTTGGCTCCGGAGAATCTGTTCTGCTAGTCTTCTGGTGGTTTTCTGGGTTATTTAGGCAGGTGCAGGTGGAATCTAAGTGATAAGCAGGACACGGTGAGCCCAGCATCCTCCTACGCTGCCATCTTCCTCCAATCTCCTAATCTATCTTTCTTCCTTTCTCTTTCTTTCTTTCCTTCTTTCTTTCTTTCTTTCTTTCTTTCTTTCTTTCTTTCTTGGGTTTTAAATTATTAACTCAATTATTACTCAATTATTACTTCTTTCATGGACATATTGCTATTCATCTTACCTACTTATTTCTACTTGAGTGAATATTTAGACTTTAAAAAATTGTTCTATTTCATCCAAGTTATCAAATACTTGGGCATAGAGTTTTTAAAGTATTCTATTATTTTTTAATGCCAGAAGATCAGTAAATATGACTCCTTTTAATTTTTGATATTAGTTTTTTATGTGTTCTTTCATTTTTCTTGGTTAGCCTCAGTAGAAGTTTATCAATTTTATTGATCTTGAAAAAAAAAAGCTTTTAGGGGTGTCTGGGTGGCTCAATTAGTTGAGCATCCAAATCTTGATTTTGGCTCAGGTCATGATCCCAGGGTCACACACTGGAGTCTGTGCTAACATGAAGCCTGTTTAAAGTTATCTCTCTCTCTCTCCCTCTGCTCCTCTTTCACACTCGCATACTCTGTGTCTCTAAAATAAAAAAAAAAAAAAGCTTTTAGTTCTATTGGTTTTCTCTATTTTTCTTTTTTTGAATTCCATTGATTTCTGTTCTTTCATTTCTTTTCTCTTGCTAGCTTTTTATTTAATTTTCTCTTCTTTATTTTTCTAAGGTAATATCTCAGATTATTAATTTTAGCTATATTTATTTTTCAATATATACATTTACTGCTATTAATTTCCACCTAAGTACCACATCCCTAATGACTCTGGTATTCTGCTATACTCCACAAGCTTTGACAAATTGTATTTTTATTTTCATTTAATTCAATATAATTTCGTTTAATTCAAAAATTTCTCTTGGAACTTCTTTTTTGATACTTGTATTATTGTTGTTTACTTTCCAAATATATTGAAGGATCTTCTCAGGTATCTTTATTTACTGATTTCCTAACTTAATTCCAGTATAGTCTGAGAACCTATTTTATGTGATTCATGTTCTTTTAACATAAATCTTGGTCTATCTTGATGAATATTCCATGTAAACTTGAGAAGAATGTGTGTTCTGTTGTATCTTGATGAATATTCCATGTAAACTTGAGAAGAATGTGTGTTCTGTTGTTGAATGGAGTATATACATATCAATTATGTCATATTGATCTAATTAGTGCTGTGAAAGTAATTCTTACTGATTTTCTACCTGCTTGACTGACAGAGGAGGATTGAAGTCCCCAATTGTAACAATTGTTTCAGCTATGTAAGTTTTTTCCATATGTTTTTACTTTTTGTCGTATATACAAATTTAGGATTACTATATTTCTTGGAGAGTTAACTTAATGCCCCTCTTTAACCCTGATGTTTTTCCTTGTTCTGAAGTCTGATTTCTCTGAAATTAATATAGCTACTCTAGCTGTTGCTAATTCGAGTTTGCATGGTATGTATCTCTCCATACCTTTACTTTTAACGTATCAAAGTCTTTATATTAAAGTGATTTCTTGTAGAAAACCCATAGCTGTAGTTTTTTTTAAAACATGTTGACAATATGTAATTAGTATGTTTAAAGCATTCACAATTAAGTGTTGGTATATAGTTGAATTAATATTTACCATCTTTGCGACACCTGGGTGGCTCAGTTGGTTAAATGTCTGACTTCAGCTCAGGTCACGATCTCACAGTTGTGAATTTGAGCCCCGCATGTGGCTCTCTGTTGTTGGCACAGAGCCTGCTTCAGATCCTCTGTTTGTCTATTTTCTTAATTTAGGAAAGACTGGAAGATTGGAGGGAACTGAAGTGAGGACGAGTTCCCTTCTTTCAGTTAATATAAAGTTTTACAATTGTGTTCTGCTGAAGTCTTTTCCCTTTAAAAATAGGCCTTTGTTTTGGAGAAAGCAGTGGATGTGTTTACCAATGCTTACTTTTCCCCTCCTCCTACCAGGGACACCAGGGATTATTTTTCAAATATTCACTGTAACGACTTAATAGAACCTCCTGTTCACAATCCAGTATGGTTGGTCTTTGTATTAGTACTGAGATAAGACATTCTTGAGCCATCTATCCAATGCTCCATGGATATATCCTAAGCCTATAGGCTTTCCATTCTGGCTAGTGGAAACCAGTACTTTCTCTCTGAATGTCCTGTAAACTCTAGTGTTGTGTTCTCTTTGGACTTCTGGCTTTTTCCGACCCACATTGTGGGTCCTCTTTGTTCTGGCTTTTCTCTTCTATTACGCTGCTTACAAACACTCTCCAAGCAATTATAAGGGCAATCATAACCCACTCCTCATTTGTTTCCCATCTTTTGGGGATTGCTGTCCTTTGTTGTCTGTTGTCCTAAGTCTTATAAACTTCTGCTTCGTGTATTTTTCCAGTTTTTAATTACTTCAGGTAGGAGAGTAAATAGGACCCTGGTTACACTATCTTGGTTGGATGTGGAAATCGCCCTATTTTTTTTTAATATTATCTTTAAGAGGCTTGTTCATATTGATATTCATTATCAAACAAAATAAAATCCTATTTTCAAGAATCATTTCAAATCTATATCAAATTGAAATATTTCTATTTGTACTCATTCCTTTAGATAGCTTTTATAAGTTTCCCAAGCTAGCACTGAACAATGCCTTTCAGGCAGGCTCAGGGCTATGGTGAGGCCACTGAAGTATCCAGAGTGCAAAATTTAATAATGCACTTACTCTTAGGGTAATGAAAATACATGACCTTGAGAATTAATGCCTTTATAAGACTGGGCATGGGAAAATGAATTCTGTTACCATTTCATATTAAGCAAACATAAGGCAAATACATATTTACTAGAAGCTCTGAAAGTGCTGAAGTACCATAGATCTCATATAAGTGCACATTGGGTACATTATTTCTTGAAAATTATGACCTGCACAAGTGGAGAAATCTGCTTCATTTAATTTCCACAAATCCTGATTAACATTTTTCCAGCATCTTAAGCTTATTATTTTAAAAATTATTGATGTTATTTGTACCTGTTATTTATTCAAGCATGCGATCACAGAAGGGGGATGGATAATAGATTTAATACTTAGGATAGGCAACTTCAACTTCTACTCTCCTCAAAGTGAAGGATTACCTCAACATAACTGGTCTGGGCTTGGTGTGACATAACTTGGAATGAACTTTAGGCTTTCCATGCTCTGAGTACATTAGATGTTCGAATTGTATTCTTAGACTACTGTCCAGTACAATAAATAGCTCTGAGAGTAGGAGTTAAGGCCTCTGAAAGGAGCTAATTCTTGAAGCAACTCTCTACCTTGCTTTTTTTTTCTGTAACTCCAAAGATTTCAGAAATAATTTGCTAAATGTCAAAAATCAAAAACATGTAACATGTAGAATTAGAGGGGACATTTAAGCAATAGCTAACTGACAAATGTCACTTCCATGAGGTTGGAATCAGTGTACCCAATGAGGAATATGAATGTTTGTCAGCAAACAGTTCCTACTCTGAGATGTACACTCAGCCAGGCTTTAGGTGTCCAACAATGTGCAGAAGAGACACTGTCAATGCCCTCATGGAGCTTACAGTCTGTCAGAGAAGAGAGATCCTACTAAAAATACCACACAATAAATGTGAACTTATTCATATATTGTGATACGCAAGGGAGGCAGCTGTTATGATAAGAGCTGAAAATAGAGACATTTAAACGGGCCAAGGTAGGTATTTGAAATAAAATCTATCTGAGTAGGAATTACCTAGGCAAAATAAACATGAAAGATAATTAAGTGGATGGAGGGAGTGAAGAGGGTATAAAGGACCAAAAGCAGATTGGTATATCTTGAGTGAAAATAAAAAGAAGGATGGGGCGCCTGGGTGGTTCAGCAGGTTAAGTGTCTGACTCCTGATCTTGGCTCAGGTCCGTGATCTCAGTTTGTGAGTTCAAGCCTGCACTGACAGTACAGAGCCTGCATGGGATTCTTTCTCTCTCCCTGTCTCTCTGCCCTTCTCCCACTCATGCTCTCTCTCTTTCTCTCTCTCAAAATAAATAAATGAACTTAAAAAAAAAAGAGGGGTACCTGGGTGGCTCAGTTAGTTGAACTTCCAACTTCATCTCAGGCTTCGATCTCACAGTTCGTGTGTTTGAGCCTCCCATTGGGCTCTGTACTGACAACTCAGAGCCTGGAGCCTGCTTTGGAGTCTGTGTTTCCCTCTCTCTCTGTCCTTACACTGTTCATGCTCTCTCTCCCTCTCTCTCAAAAATAAATAGACATTTAAAAAAAAAGAAAAAGGAAAAGAAGGAATGTGGGGGCAACATGGCTTTGTTGATTTCTTGGAACTGACCTAAATGAAAGCCTCTTGGTCAAGTTATTTTAAGAACAATGGAAAACCAATAAAAGATTTTAGACAGGGTAGGGGCACCTGGGTGGCTCAGTCAGTTGAGTGTCTGACTTCGGCTCAGGTCATCATGATCTGTGGTCTGTGAGTTCGAGCACTGCATCGGGCTCTGTGCTGACAGCTCAGAGCCTGGAGCCTGCTTTGGATTCTGTGTCTCCCTTTCTCTCTGCCCTCATCTCTCTCTCTCTCTCCCTCTCTCTCTCTCTCTCAAAAATAAATAAACATTAGGGGCCCCTGGGTGGCTCAGTCGGTCAAGCGTCCAACTTCGGCTCAGGTCATGATCTCGCTCGCGGTCCTTGAGTTCGAGACCCGCGTCAGTCTCTGTGCTGACTGCTCAGAGCCTGGAGCCTGTTTCAGATTCTGTGTCTCCCTCTCTCTCTCTGACCCTCCCCCATTCATGCTCTATCTCTCTCTGTCTCAAAAATAAATAAACCTTAAAAAAAATTTAAAAATAAATAAACATTAAAATTAAAAAAAATTATACAGGATATAAAAATTATCATATTTGCATTTGAAAAATTTTGCCCTGAATGTGCAGTAAAGAACAGACTGGAGGTGTGCCAAAGTGGATATTTGGAGACCATTGAAGGAACAATTGAAGTATCCATGTCAGACATAATGTGAGCTTGAATATGAGTGGTGGTGACAATGTCTAGGCTCAATATGGACTCAAGAGATGTTTTGAAGGCAAAATTGACACTCTAACTTATTTTGTATTCATAAATTAGTAAAGCTGTTGACAGAAGATTCACACATATAATTAACCCCTATAGGGTGAATCTTTGTGGGAATATGTATTTCCCAAAATATCTTGCTTTCAGTACTTGATGGGGAATGAGGATTTTATGTATGAAATTTAAGACAAGTAAGGAGCATATCCCAAACCAAATTCATCTGTTAACTTTGGAGACATGTGAAAAAATACATGGAAAGAGGTAGGTAGAAGGATAAACAAAAGAGATTTTGTGATGTGGTTTTAAAAATATTTTAAAAGGAGGGGGTTTAAATCCAGAGGACTCAGAATCAAGGTCTCCCTGCTACCACTTTATGGCTCTTAAGTTGGGGAACAGGTCATTTAACGACTGGATTAACTCCATGGTACCATAGATCAGAGATTTAGAACATGAAGTCAATGAGTCTGGGATCAATTTATTTCCCCAGTAGTGTTTAGCTAGTAGAATGCCAAGGAAAAAAGACTTTAAAGCTCTTTATTGTGAAAAATGATAAAGATGCTATATTGATCTTAGCAAATTATCTATCACATCTGTCTAATTTTAAGGTTGGTCAACAATTGAGTATACGTTCATGCTTTTTGGGAAAGGTTTACCCAGTCTAAATTGGTATAGTTATTAGTATTTTTAGAGCATAAGGTCTAAGACTGCAGGTTCAGAATAGGTGATGGGGATTAAGGAGTACACTTGTTTAGATGAGCACCAGCTGTCTTATTTAAGTGTTGACTCACTAAATTGTACACCTGAAACTAATATTGCACTGTATGTCAACTGGAATTTAAATAAAAACTTTCTAAAAAGAATATAGGGGCACCTGGGTGGCTCAGTTGGTTAAGCATCTGACTCTTGATTTCAGCTCATGTCATGATCTCATGGTTCCTGAGATCAAGTCCCATGTCAGCCTCTGTGGTGATAGCACAGAGCCTGCTTGGGATTCTTTCTCTCCCCCTCTCTCTCTGACCTTCCTCACTTGTGCTGTCTTTCTCTCTCTTTCAAATAAATAAACTTTGTACATCTTTAATTGCCATTGGCCACTGAAAAATATATAGAATGGATCTAGTTTTTAAAAAATCAATTTGACAAAGATATTCATTTTTTAAAAACATGTCAAAGAAAAAGATATGCATAATTTGAACAAAGCATTCTGGGTATAAAGAATATTGTGCCTTTTGAGTATTCACAAAAATTATGAATTAGATATGAGGAAAAAATAAAGGGGAAAAGACTTTGGGCAAGTAGTACTCTATAAATTAAAAATTGCACATGAAAGACAAAATAATGCCACTAGTTAAGATACATTCTTGGGAACATCTCTCAACACAAATTTGCCATCTCTAACCTTAACTTTGTGTACTTTTTGAAATCTACTTTGTAAGTGATACATGATTATCTATGTTACAAGTTATGATACATTTGCATTCTATTATCTATGAGTATAATTTGTTTCAGACATCAGAAAAGTGTATATATTTCTAAAAGCCTAATTTTTTTAAAAGTGTGAAGTGTGCTTTCATAAAGCAAAAAAATTCATGTCCAGTATATTTATTACTAAATATTACAGTATTAGCATGAATCCTCTGATTTCAAAAGATATTTTTGTTATACTTCTCTTGGCTTTTGCAAAGTGATTGATCCAAAAATTGTTCAATGCTATTTTTGAATTTTATATAGCAAAGAATGAAACTCTTTCAAGGCCATTGCTAATTTAAGCTTAGTTGGATATATATTGCTGCAAAATAGATCATTCCAAAATTTAGTGGCATAAAACAATAATCATTTTATTATACTTACAGCTTTGTGAATCAGAAATTCAGATTGGACACAGCTTGAATGGCTTGTCTCTGTTCCATAACGTCCAGGGTCTCAGATGAGGAAATTGAAATAGTTGGTTATAACTCAACTAGCTGGGAACTAGAATCATCTAGATGTGTTTTCACTCATTTGTCTTGTGCCAATGCTGGGATGACTCAAGGTTGGGCTTAGCTGGAACTGTCAACCAGAATGTCTTTATGTGGCTTTTTGTGAACATGGACTTCCTCATGGCATGGCAACCTCAAGCCAGTAGGTCATCTTACGTTATGACCCAAGGATCTCAGAGAGTGTTTCAGATGACAAGATGAAACTGTATAGCCTTTTATGAGCTAGTTTTAGAGTCACATACCATCATTTTTACGGTAATCTACTGGTTGAAGCTGTCACTAGCTTACCCAGATTCAAGGAGAAGTGACATAGATCCTACAGCATGATGGAATAAGTGTCAAAGATTATGTGAACATGTTTTAAAACTGCCACAGACATGAAGAGTAACATTGAGAGGCCATCCTCACCCCTTTTGGGATGTGGTGCGTTTGTAACACAAAGCTATTGCGAAACATCTCAGAACACTTTTAGAATCTAGATTTTTATTTACTCAGTGATTCAGTTCTATCCATTCTAAATTCCAGATTCATGTCCTTTGAATTGCCAATGCTCTTTGACCCTCTCAATTACCCTCTTAGCAAAATCGCAGCCAATAGTCTTACAGGTGCATTCAAGCATATATTTTAATCTAAACTA
The DNA here is from genome assembly GCF_027475565.1 of Acinonyx jubatus. NCBI lineage: Eukaryota > Metazoa > Chordata > Mammalia > Carnivora > Felidae > Acinonyx > Acinonyx jubatus. Next base: position 86,740,058 of record NC_069381.1, read on the forward strand.
ATTATTCAAAATACAAAATATTATATAACAATTTATTATCTTCAGTTAACTGCTATACCTAATAGTTAAAGGACACAACCTACATTTAAAATATCACTAGGTAGACAAGGATTTCTGAATACATTGTATGAAGAGAAGTTTTCATTTAATACAGATTGCTGTATCCAAGTCAGTAATATGGTATTTGAACTGTCATACTCTCTTTTCATGAGTTTTGGAACTGAGATATATTCTCTTTTGGAGAATGGGACTTTGCAATGGCATTTGTTAAAATGGAATTGCACACACACTTCAAAAGCTGACAAAATACTGGAATGCTACATGTTAATGGAATGAATGAAAACAGAGAGCAGTGTATTTGGCATAGGTAAGTTTCTTTTGGCATAGGTAAGTTTCTAAGATACTACATCTGAGTGGAACTTCGTACTTTAAGAAGAATATTAAGGAATTGGAGAATATACAAAGAAATCAGCCAAACTGATGATTAAGAAAAAATAACATTTTTAAACTTTTCAATTATGGAGAATATTTTCCTTTAAATAATTTTATATTTCTATAGTAATTTGCTTATACAACTAATTTTATTTATTCATTTATTTAGAGAGTGTGTGAGTGAGGAAGAGGAGCAGAGAAAGAAAGAGAGAGAGAGAGAAAGAGAGAGAGAGAGAGAGAATCTTAAGTGGGCTCCTGATGCAGGGCTCAGTCTCATGACCCTAGGATCATGATCTAAGCCAAAATCAAGAGTCGGACAGTCAACTGAATGAGCCACCTAGATGCTTCTCAAATCATTTTAATGCATGTAAAGTCACATGGATTTTTACAAAAGCACCAAGATTTCTTTACACACAAGGGAAATGAAGTCTGACAATGCAGCCAATTAATGGAAGAGTCAGGACAAGAATTTTACATAAAATCACATGACATTGATTTGCTGTGAAGATTAAATCATTCTGACACTTCTATGGATTCAGAAAAATTGTGTTTGTGTCACAAGATTTCTATAGCAAAATAAATATATATTTTTTTACCTCTAGGGGAATAAAAATATAAGGAAAAATAATTAAATGCCATAGAACCAACTACCTAAAGTTTGTATATGTAAACTAATATCTTAGGACTCAAAAGGTATAAAAACACTTATGATATTTCAGAACATAGACTTCTAAAAACCTGCCTGTATGAATTATATATTAAACTGTGCTTCCTCTTGAAAATTGATCTATTTTTTTAATGTTTTTAATGTTTATTTTTGAGAGAGAGACAGAGAGAGCATGAGTGGGGGAGGGGCAGAGAAAGACAGAGACACAGAATCTGAAGCAAGCTTCAGGCTCTGAGCTGTCAGGACAGAGCCTGATGCAGGGTTTGAATCCATGAACCATGAGATCATGACCTGAGCTGAAGTCGAACGCTTAACTGACTGAGCCACCCAGACTCCCCTTCAAAATTGATTTAAATGAGATTAATGAAACAAAATAAGCATAAATCTACACGGACAAAGAAAAAGGGAGTAGACATAACAACAAACATGTTACATCAATAAACAAACTTCTAGAAACCAGAAAATGAATGGGAAATGGTGACTGATTTAGAAAAATGGGGAAAAATAAAGCTGAGATGTGCAAGGAAGAAGTCAATAACTAAAGCTTGGGGCTCAGAGGCACTGATACCTCTGGAGAAGGGATGTTGACCAGTTTGGAGTCTATAAAAAATATTTAGACCCCCTGAAATTTACTCCACTTGAAGAATGGAGTGTATATGTGTGTGTATACACACACACACACACACACACACATATGTAGAGAAAGAGAGAATATATATGCATGTATATATATATGTATATACATATATACATATATATATGGAATAAATACCATATATTTACGTACACACATATATACATATATACATACGGGATATTTACATACCATATATATGGTATTTATTCCATATATATATATTTATGGAAAGATTTAATTAGACATTCTCTGTATTCAGAAATAAAAACAGAACCTAAGAGTAGGCATATAGTACTGTTCTTTAAAAGACAATACTGGATGATTAAATGTTTAAATGTCAATATAAAAGTCCCTTCCACCTCTGGATTCTCAAAAGCCCTCATTGCATTGCTCTGTGGGAATTGAGCCTCAGGAAAAGAGCACAGAAAAATGATGATCTGGCTACTCTTTTGCTGTAATAAACTGTCCCTTTTCTCTGACCCAGTAGTTGTGTCTGTGTTTTCCGCCAGAATACATGAAAATGAGGCATGCTAATATGTTAGCCTGCAATTAGAGAAAAATATCAGCCCCTTCACAGTTCTTGGCAATCACCAATTACAAATCAGAAAATGAGGCTTAGAGAGCATAGAAGACATGCTCAAGGCCACACAGCTAATAGAAAGCAAAACCTGGATATTAACTAAGTATGTTACTCCAACTTCAAGAAGAGATATGTTATTTGAATTAGTGCTTTTGAGAAGAGAAACCTCTAGGTAAAAAGAATTGAGGGGCAGGGGATTTTCTAGGTATCACTTTCACATGGGATTTATCAATTTTTCAGTGGCATGGACCTTAAGAATTACCTTTAAATTCTTCAGAAGGGTAAGCTTTACCTTCCCCTAAAGCAAGTGAAATTCTAAGAGCGGTATTCTTTGAAATCAGCAATGGATCCTTGAGGTGTAAGTTTTTCCTAAGTACAAAATTACAACATGTTCCTTCTCTGGAAAGTTTTCTGGATGGCATTGGTTATAACAATGAGGTATTAAAGCAATGTGATACTAAGGAACACTGGTCTTTATGATACTCAGCTTCATTAATAAGAGTAGCGAGTGGTTAGGCCAAACAGACAATAAAAATCAAACTGAAAAAAAACAAAAGCAAAAAAAAACAAAAACAAAACCACAACATGATTTCAAACATGTGAAGCTGCTGCTGCTGGGTGAGCCTTGACCAGCATCTGTCTTTCCCACTTCTTCTGACTGCCTTCCAACTATGGGAACCACAGGAATTGACTCCAGGCAAATAAAGCACTGGATGTGTGATGGTAATCTTTGCCACAAAATAAATGAGCTGGCCTGGAAAACTTCACCTTCAGAAGGATATTTTCGCTTTTTGTTAATATAATCTTTTCCTGAGGTACCTGCTAAGTAGTGCTCAGAGCTCAGTTGTATAGTGGATGAAAAAGAGAAGAAGCATATAATATTTCCTAGAAAATCTAGAAAACCACATGCACCTTAATGGGTTTTTTTTTCAAGCTCTTAACACAGTGCTAAAGAAAGAAGTTTAGCTATCAAAAGAAATGTATCAATAAAAATTCATATCTATCTTGGAACCCCAAATTCTACCATTTTTCCTAGCTTCTTGAGCATGTGAGGGAGTGCAGCAGCCACAAAGAATTGGGAGAGGCAGAACAGCGATACTTTCTTGCTGATCTCTCCTCAGTAACAGTCTTAGCTCCCAACTCTGTTTACAGACATGAAAACTGAGGTTTCTAGACAGTCAAGTAGCAAGAGGCACACTCCAGATTCAAACCCAGTAGGCCCTAACTTCCAAACTACAACATTGTATTTTTTTTTTCCTGGCTTCCCACTGGAAAACGCCATAAGGGGAGATGAAGACAAAAAGCACCAAAATGTAACAAACAATGCCAAAACCAAGTTTTCCTCATTTTGAAGTTTTCCATGATCAATCCTATGTGGTCCCAAAGACTCCAAAGAATAATAAAAGGTAAACTGAAATCACAGGTTATTTAAGAGCAGATTAGGACAAAATCAAGAACTTCAGTACAACAGTTTTAGCTGAGGTCTTTAACTATTTCTTTCTTACAGGAAAATCATTGTGCAAATGAGTGTAAGAATTAGGTCAGTCCATGTTCATTAGTATGCAAGCATTATGAGATCATGAAAAAGGTGTTTATGTCATTTACTAGCAAATCCTCAGAGTGTGGAATGATGTCTAGTAAATTACTAATTCATATAAATCAAATATATGAATAAATGGAATTGATTTAATCTTTTCTTTTTGTCTTCAGGTTAAACTTCAGGTAATTCTATCTATGGATTCACTCCTGTCAAAGCTTGTGGGCCAATCCAGATCATCCCTGGAAGTATATTAGAAACTCCATCTTTACTAGTGGTAAGGCCTAGAATTAACCTTGTGGCCTTATCTAGATATACCATGAAATCAAAATTTGCTCTTAAGCTACTCTGAGCCAGCTGAGCAATACATTTCTACTTAACTTCCATTGTGTAAGTCAGGCCCATATGAACAGATATTTTTTACAATCAGAGATTTCTTCTATTTAAAGCTCTGATCTTCAGTCTACCTCTATCTTCTTTCCACCAAAGCTCAACTGACCTTGTGTTCCAACTGATCGGTTTGCTACCTTGGTATAGACACTAACTATCACACCTCACCCACCATATCAAACCTATCAGGTAACATGCAATGATTTATATTGCGTAATGTATTTAAACTTTTCCCTAAGTTGTACATTCTTCAAAAGAAATGACTTATGATTTTTTAAAAATATATTGAATACTATTCATGGCTCCAATATATATTCAACAAATTTGTGTTCATGGATTAAACAAATTTTGTTTGATACACAATATATAGAACTCATAAGGCTGAGAGAGAAAAAGGAAGCAAGCTCTTTTGTGTCTCTTCTTATAAGGGCACTGACTTCATCATGAGGCTCCATCCTCATGACATAATCACCACTCAAAGGCTCCATCTCCAAATCTCATTGCATTAGGGATTAGGGTTTCAATATATGATTTTTGGTCTGGACACAAACATTCAGTCCATAGCGGTACCCTAATCAGAGGGTCGGGTAAATAAGAGGTCAGTGTAGACAAGAGGGGATAGAAAAGCTTTCTGTGAATGTGGAATTAACTATAAGCTTTATAAAGAGTGGGGAGAGTATCTAATCAAGGGACAGGGACTGTAGCATACATACAAGCAATGAAAAGATGGGTATTTTCTGAAAAGAAGTCTTAATACAGATTGTTGTACAGCCCAAATGATGTCAATGTTGTAATGTTGTATATTGAATATTGAATGTGCATCAAGAGATAAAGGAAGAAACCGACAGAGACAGAGAGAAGATGCAAAAGATCTGAAATTAGTGATAAGCAAAAACACTGTGCTTACTGGACACATAAATCACCTTCCAAAAAGGTATATTTTGTTAGTCAAGAACTCAAGAGGAAATGGGCTGAAGAGAGTTTATTAGAGTGTGAGGGTTTAAAAAACTATCCAGGGCTGGTGAATCACCCAAGGACTCCCCACAGTAAGAAGTCATTACCACCTCTAGGCCTGATGTGGCAAGGAGAAGGAATGCTGTTTTTGTTATGAGAGCACAGAGAGAAACATCCTTCAAGAGGGACATGAGACGAAAGTTACAAACAGAAGAATAAAGCTACTGGCAAAGCCATTACCTGGTAAGGGCTGGGACAGCTTTAAGTAGACAGACACAGACCGCTTCTCCTCCTCTCCTTCTTCCATCTCCTATTATTTCCCCTTGTTAACACAATAGTTCTCAAACAGGGGCGAGTTTGCCCCACCAACAGGACATGTGACAATGTCTGGACATTTTCTGATTGCCACGAAGAGGGAGGAGGTGCATCTGGTGGGTAGAAGCCACGGTGCTGCTAACCATTCTACAGTGCATGGGGCAGACCCCCACAACAACAAAAGATCCTACCTAAAATGTCAGTAATGTCCTGGTTGAGAGACTCTGCTGAAATAACCAAATCTAATTGGAAGCCAAAGGTAAGGGGACTAAATGATATAGCCTATTTGTTTAGCCTCTTGGGACATAAAGTAATAGAGAGAAGGGCAGAGAAAGGGTCTAGGAGTAGTGAAGTGTCAGAGAATAATGAACCAATATTCTCAATTTTTTCCACGTATTGGCTTTCAAAATACTCAGCTAGTTTGATGGTTATTTAATAAAAATATGATATTTTTTTTAAAAAAACATTGCTGTACAAAATAATATGCCATTTGTTGCAACATCTTGTAATTTAAAATGTCAATTTTAAAAGAGAATTAATTTAAAAGGGTGTTTATCTTTAAAACTCTAAAAGCCTTAATCCTATACTCTGGGCAAAGTCAAAGGAAAACACTATAAAATGTAATTCTTTCCTTAAGGAAATGGATCAATAGTTTGTTGAATTTCAGCTTAGAAAATACATTTAATATATTTAATTATTGAATTAATTTTCCATTGAGAATAACTGATATTAAAAAGCTTGATATTTTTCTTTAAATTAGCACGCTTAGTTAAATATAAAGAAAAATATATATGTGTGTAGGAAGATGAAGTTAGGTTTCCAACCAACTGAGAGTGGCTTTCAACAGTACTGGAGGAGAGCTTTCACTCTGTAAGTTTCTTTCCTACCAATGATTTCCCCAATTCTTTCCTAACAATAACTTAAATCAAAATTATACAGTGGTCTTTTCTTATGAAGTTTTTATTTTCTAAGTTGTGTCCAAGTGATACTAATTGAAATGAAATATCAATTTTCTCTACTTTTACCATAACAAATATTTGGAACACATCTGGCCATATAGTAGCATGCATCATAGATCAAGTGGTTTTGTTTATTTGTAGGTATTTAGAATCATGTGTATATAGTCGTGTGACTAGAATGTCATCAGAATCAGAACTTTAACCAGCGTATAAAGAGGTAATGCTGTAATTTCTCAGACTGCATTATATTTTATTTATTTTTTTAATGTTTATTTATTTTTGACAGAGAGAGGCAGAGCGTGAGTCGGGGAGGGGCAGAGAGAGAGGGAGACACAGAATCCAAGGCAGGGTCCAGGCTCCAAGCTGTCAGCGCATAGCCTGACGTTGGGCTCGAACTCACAAGTTGTGAGATCATGACCTGAGCCGAAGTTGGGCGCCCAAGAAACTGAGCCACCCAGGCGCCCGCCAGGCTGCATTTTAAAATTTAGTTCAGAAGCTCAGCATCCCACTGGTAGGTGATGGTCGCAAAACAACTTTTATAACAAGAGACCTCTTGTGTAGCTAAAAAAAGGACTTCCAGGAGTCTAAGCCAATCAACTTTATAACATATATATCCAGTTCACACTGCTTTACAGCCAGTAATTCTTTCATATACATCTAATTTTCAGAAGGTTGATTGTTTGACCGCGCCTTCACCTTAACTGCTCTGATAAGTGAAACAGGGGGTGCTGAGCCCAGCAGTGAAATCATTACAGCCCTAAAATGATTTATTTTACACCCTCAAAACAAACCTTTCCAGCTCCTCAATTGTGGTTTACCATGTGTGAATGCAGACTCTATGAATGACCAGTGACTACATAATTTAGGTGCAAAAAAATAACCATTATGGCAGTTAGATCCTTATCATTATGTTGCATTTCCTGTGCTTATTTGGCAGGAGCTGGGAGACCTGCTCTTATAACAGCTCCTCAAAATAAAACCTTCAAAGGTATCAATCACAAAACCTACATGTTTGGTTTTGTGTGTGGAGATTTTAGAAGTTTGCCATAAATCCTAAGTTGTTTTTTTTTTTTTTGCAAGTAACATATAAGGTCAGTCTTGTGCTCAATTGTTAATTAGACAAAATATGTCTTCCTATTATAATGGCAGCTCATTGCCTCCTATCCCCATTGCTAGATGGAACATTTTTGCTTGCATACCATGTAAAAGAATTTTGTAATACATTGCACCCTCTTGTTCATTTTAAGTTTTGTATAAAAAAATGACTGTGATTTAAATAGTAGTAAAGGATATGTTTTCCTGTGGTATTATATATTGTAAACTTTAGCGTTTTAAATGCATTTTACTATAACCTCAAAGTAACAGATTTAGCTTATTCGGTTCATGGAAAATGTCAGTTCTGCTGGCAAATGTCAGATCAATTAGCCAAATAAATTTGTTTTCTGACAAAGAGTCAGACTATATTTTTAGCATGATAATTATACACATATGAAATTATACCCATATGAAAACCTCCTCATGTTTGAAATACCACCCTAAAATGATGGTTGAGGAAGAAAGGGCCTAATGGTGTGGAACCTTATCTGGAGTGGGTCACAAAGATAAAATTAGGTATGGACAACATGAAGCCCTCTTGGCCTTGTTTCACCAAGGAACACATTGCTTTATTTGATGCCCTGGAGATTTTTGGACCCTGGGGCTAAAAGGTCATTCTGTTGTACTATGGTGAAAGGTCAGTTGTAAAAGCAGTACTGAGAAGCACAGTTGGTGACTAAAAATGCTTTCCTAGGAAGAACAATATTAGGAAAGAATCACAAGGAAGTTGAGGATTTGAATATCAATCCCCTTAATGCTATTATGCCTACCCAACTCACTGAAAAGCTTTCATATAACTTTGGTTATGGACATAACCAAGTCTTAAGACCAATATAGGAAGTCAATGGCCCTTGGTTTTTCTAACTCAAAAAAAAAAGTAACATATTTATATACATATACCATATATATTTCCTAATCTTGATCAATTGTTACATTTTAATAATATACATTCAACATACATTTATGTAACAGACATTGTTCTAGCTGCTGGGGCTGTATCAGTGGGATAAATCATATTATTGTTTCCAATTATTCATTCCTCTTGTGTAAGAGAATTCTCCATGCTCAGATTTACCACATGTATCTCTGTAAGTATAGTGCAATTTTTCATTCCATTGTCAGTCTTGTCCATTTGACTTATTTTGTCAAAGGATAGTGAGTGAGCCCATTATGTGCCTCACACAAGCAGAAGCTTTAAAAGGTATGCAAATGTACTGGTCATGTGCTCTGACTCCTACAATAAGCAGATGCCACAGAACTCCTTCCCTGTATCTTCTCAACCTGGCTTGAGAAGATATATATAGCTCAGCACAACACAGAAAGGTCTAGCAGAGACTTGGATGACCCATAGCCCTCATGTAAGCTAAATAAGAAATAAGTTATTTCGTAGATGCCACTGAGATTTGTTAGCTATGCAATATTTACTGCAACAAAAGCTAAGAAAACCGATGAACAAAAAAAGGGGGTATCCCTACTCACAGGTTACAGTCTACACACACACACACACACACACACACACACACACACACACGTAGTATATACAAGAAAATAACATTATTTGACCTTATGTGGTCAACACTATTTAAGTGTTCATATATATTTGTTAGTTTATGTTAAAGAACAGAAAAACTTGGGAGGATAGGGTTAGATGGCAGCAGAGTAGGAGGACCTTAGGTGCACCTCGTCCTGCGAATACAATTAGATAACTGTCAAATCATCCTAAATAATGCAGAAATCAATCTGAAGACTGGCAGAAAAACTCCACAACTAAAGGTAGAGAAGAGACCACATCATAGAAGGTAGGAAGTGTAGAGCCACTTGGGATAGAAATGGATCCTGGCCACTGCAGTGGGGAGGGAGCTGTGGTCATGGAGAAGGGTGAGAGACAGAATATCACACAGAGGAATGCATGGGAAAACAAACCCCCACAGCAATTGGCTTGGAAAGCAAGAGGGCCTGAATTTCATGAGTTCATACAACCAGTGGGGCTTACAGCCTAGAGCTTTAAGTCCCAAAGGTCAGCATGCTTGGCTCAAGGAAAGCTCAGAGGACACTGGGGTTACTCTTGGAGAAAAGGTAGAGCAAACAGCCCACAGACTCAGTGTGGAAACAGCCATCTCAAGAGTGCCTAGAGCACACAGTGGGGAGGTTAGCTGCTCACCTCAGAGCATATCCCAGGAAGGGAGTGTTCACGGAGTGACCACTCTGGGAACAAATGAACTGGCAGGTTCCCTCTCCCACCCCTCAGCATAAATACAGAACCACCTGTGGGAACCAGCACAGCACCCACACTCTACCTACCTTACTTATACCAAGCCTTGCCTTCCATTCTCTGGTGGAACTGAATCACCCTTACCTCAGTCCCAGTACAGCAGACACCCTCTCCAGAAGACCATTTCCAACCCATCCAACACCATGTCTCCTGACACACAGGAGTTTTGTGACTCTGTTCTGATGCAGTGACAGATCTCATTTCACAAGCAGATCAGAGCACATCTAGTTAAATGCCACATTCAGGCCAGGGACTACACACTGCCCATAACAGGAAGAGAGCCTCTGTAGATGATTGGCCTGAAGGATAAAGCAGCCATGACACAACAGCAGAGTGCACACAGCACAACTGAATACACTTCTGGAAGCACCAGTCCTTGAGGAACAGGGAACACTACACTGCAGGGCACTCTAAGACCTCTTCTTCATAAATCCATTACCCTCAAGAACAGGGGATGTAGCTGACTTCTCTAACACACAGAAACAGTCACAGAGACTTAGACAAAATGAGAAAACAAAGGAATTTGTCCCAAATGAAATAATAGGACAAGACCACGGCTGGAGATCTAACCAAAACATATCAGATATAAGTAACATGCCTGATGGGGAATTTAAAGCAAAGATCATAAGGATACTCGCTGGACTTGAGAAAAGAGTGGAGGACATTCAGTGAGACCATTAACACAAAGACAAGGATTAACATAGCAGAGATAAAGGACTCAAAAACTAAATGAGAAAGAGCTTGATGGAATGAACAGCAGACTGGAAGACACAGAGGAATGAATTAATGACCTAGAAGACAGAGTAATGGAAAATAATCAAGCTGAACAAAAGAGAGAAAAAAGAATTATGCCAAACAAGAATAGACTTAAGGAATTCAGTGACTCCATCCATTGTATTAACATTCATATTATAGGAATCCCAGAAGAAGAGAAAAGGGGGCCAGAGAATTTATTTGAAGAAATAAAACTTTCCTAATCTGAGGAAGGAAACAGATATACAGATCCAGGAAACACAGAGAACCTCTAACAAAAACAAATCCACACCTGGACATATTGTAATTAAAATGGCCAAATATAATGATAAGAATCAAGACAGGGGCGCCTATGTGGCTCAGTCAGTTAAACATTTGACTCTTGGTTTCAGCTCAGATTATGATCTTACAATTTGAGCCCCACATTGGGCTCTGCACAGCTGGCAGTGCAGAGCCTGCTTGGGATTCTCTCTCTCCCTCTCTCTCTGACCTTACCCCACTCATGCTCTCTCTGTCTCTCTCAAAACAAATAAATAAGCTTAAAAAAAAGAAGAAGCAAGACAAAAGGAAACAGCTACATACAAAGGAAACTTCATAAGAACATCAGTGGATTTTTTAGGAAAAACTTTCCTAGCCAGAAAGGAGCGACATGATATATTCAAAGTTCTGAATGGGAAAAACCTGCAGCAAAGAATACTCTATCCAGCAAGGCTATCATTCAGAATAGAAGGAGAGACAAAGAGTTTCCAGACAAAAAGTAAAGGAGTTCATGACCACTAAACCAGCCCTGCAAGACATATTAAAGGGGAAAGGAAAGGAAAGACCAAAAATGGCAGTATGAAGGTAAAAAACACAAAAGGAGTAAAAATGAATATTTCTGTCAAAAATCTGTTTCAATAGAAGTAAAAAAAAAAACACATTGACAAAATACAACATACATTCATGATAAAAGCTCTCAACAAAGTAGGTTTATAAGGAACATACTTCAACATAATAAAAGCCATGCATGAAAAACCAACAGTTAATATAATCCTCAGTGGGAAAAAACTGAAAGCCTTTCCCCTAAGATAAAGAACAATACAAGAATGGGGGTGCTTGTGTGTCTCAGTTGGTTAAACATCCAACTCTTGAGTTTGGCTTAGGTCATGATCTTGCAGTTGATGAGATCAAGCCCCACATCAGGCTCTGCACTGATAGCACAGAGCCTACTTGGGATTCTCTCTCTCCCTCTCTCTGCCCCTCCCCTGCTTGTGCTCTCTTTCTCTCTTTCTCAAAATAAATAAATAAATGTTAAAAAACATAAAAGAACAATATAAGGATGTCCACAGTCACCACTTTTATTCAAGATGGTACTGGAAATCCTAGTCACCAATCAGACAACAAGAAGAAATAAGAGGCATCCAAGTCAGCAAGGAAGAAGTCACACTTTCACTATTTGCAGATGGCATGATATTCTATATAGGAAACCAAAAAGACTCCATAAATTTTTTTTTAGAACTGATAAAAGAATTCAGTAAAGTTACAGGATACAAAATCAATGTACAGAATCTGTTGCATTTCTATACACCAATAATGAAGCAGCAGAAAGAGAAATTACTTAAGAAAATAATTCCAAAAATATTTACAAAACTTATTTACAAAAATAATAAGATATCAAGGAATAAACCTAACCAAAGAGGTTAAAGACCTGTACTTGAAAACTATAAAACACTAGTAAAAGACATTGAAGACAACACAAAGAAATGGAAAATAATTCCATGCTCATGGATCCAAAGAACAAATATTTTTAAAATGCTGTGCTACCCAAAACAGTCTATGCATTCAATTAAATCCCTATGCAAATACTAATAGCATTTTTCACAGAGTTAGAACAAGCAATCCTAAAATTTGTGTGGAACCACAGAAGAGCCTAAATAGTCAAATAAATCTTGAAAAAGACAAGCAAAACTGGAGGTATCACAATTACCAACTTCAAGTTGTATTACATAGCTTTAGTGATCAAATAGCATGGTACTGGCACAAAAAATAGATACATAGATCCATAGAATGGAATAGACAATCCAGAAATAAACCCACAATTAATGGGTTTATTAATCTTTGACAAAGCAAGAAAAAATATCCAATGGGGAAAAAAAGAATATCTTCAACAAATGATGTTCAGATAATTGGACAGCAACATGTAAAAGAATGAAAGAGGACCACTTTCTTACTGTACACACAAAAATAAATTCAAAATGGATTAAAATCCTAAATGTGAGACCTGGAGCCATAAAAATCCTAGAAGAGAACACCGACAGTAATTTCTCTGACATCAACCATAGGATCTTTTTCTAGATAGGTTCTTTGAGGCAAGGGAAACAAAAGCAAAAATACACTAATGGGGTCACATTAAAATAAAAACTTTCTGCACAGCAAAAGGAAACAATCAACAAAACTAACAGGCAGCCTACTCAATGGTAGAAAATATTTGTAAATGACATATTTGATAAAGGGCTAGTATTCAAAATATATAAAGAACTTATAAAACTTAACACCCCCCCAAAATAATCTAATTATAAATGGACAGGAGACGTGAACAGACATTTCTCCAAAGAAGACATACAGATAGGCAACAGACACATGAAAAAATGTTCATAATCACTTATCATCAGGGAAATGCAAATCAAAACTACAAGATATCATTTCATACCAGTCATAAAAGCTACAATCAACAACACAAGAAACAACAGGTGTTGGCGAGGATATGCAGAAAGAGGAACACTCATGTACTGTTGGTGGGAATGCAAAGTGGTGCAGCCACTCTGGAAAGCAGTATGCAGTATCCTCAAAAAGTTCATAATAGAATTACCCTATGATCCAGCAATTGCAGTAGTAGGTATATATTCAAGGAATGCAAAAACACTAATTCTAAGGGATACATGGATTCCTATGTTTATGACAGCATCATTTACAATAGCCAAGATGTGGAAACAGCTCTAGTGTCCATCAACTAATGATGCGTAAATGGATAAAGATGTGAAAGATAGATGATATATAAATAGATAGATGATAGATAGATAGATAGATAGATAGATAGATAGATAGATATATGTATAAATACATTTATACATACAATGAAATATTATTTAGTCACAAAAAGAATGAAATGTTGCCATTTGCAAATACTGGATGGAGCTAACGGGTATAATGCTAAGGGAAATAAGTCAGTCAGAGAAAGACAAATACTAAATGATTTCACTCATATGTGGAATTTAAGAAACAAAAGGAGCAAAGGGAAAAAGAGAGAGAGAGAAACCAAGAAACATTCTTAACTATAGAGAGTAAACTGATGGTTACCAGAGGGGAGGTGCGTGGGGGGATGGGTTAAATAGGTGATGAAGATTAAGGAGTGCACTTGTGATGAGCACCAGGTGATTAAAATAAAAACTAAAAACAAAAACAAAAACAAACAAACAAACAAACAAAAAACAGGGGCATCTGAATGGCTCATTTGATTAAGTGTCCGACCCTTGATTTCAGCTCAGGTTATGGACTCACAGTTTGTGAGTTCAAGGCCCACGTTGGAATTATCTACCTCTCTCTCTGCCCCTTTCTCTCTCTTTCTCTCTCTCTGCCCCTTTCTCTCTCTCTCAGAAATCAATAAATAAACTTTAAAAACTTAAAAAGAAAAGAAAAACTTTGGATGTCTTTTTCAAAGTTGCAGGAAACAAAAGCAATATGTATATAAGATTGATAAAGTTTACACTTTCCATTTCCTTTTACTGATCATACTTCCACTTGAAGCAACAATAGCAAACAAAAAAATGTTATCGTTAAACAATTATTTCATCTTGTAGTGAAGGAAAGAATCTATTTGGAGAAAGAAAAGGAGGAAGAAGCTTAAATTGGGCATAAAACCCTTACATAAACCTAAATATATGAATGAAACCATTAAGGTGAATGGATACTTTTATAATGTCTTATGCAATGTCCTTTCTCAGAGTGTGAAATTGTTTAAGCCTTAGTCTAGAATATTCCTTTACACACGAGCATTTACCTCTCCTTTGTGCCAAAATCCATTCATTCAATTAACACTTACTGTATGTCTTTGATGCACTGCCAACATTCCCGTAGGTTCTGTCTGCTCCTGGAATCACAAGTATTAATGGGTTTTAGGTGTTTTATATGGTTCTCTTTTTAATATGTATTTCCTTTTTTTTTTTTGCAATGATCTTATGAAGTTCGTGTCTCAATCCTAATGCCATAATAAGGCATTTCTTTAAACTATATAAGAAAGATTGATTGATTTAGACATAGAAAATGCACATTGATTAAAATTTTAAAATTAACAATACACTTAGAAGTTTAGTTCATGACTCATCATTATACAACCAAAAATGTCTTGAAAAAACACATGAGCATGAAGTCTCCCAGTATAAGGTGTGAAAGTTAAATATCATAGTGTTATAATGTTACACTTTTTTGATACTTTACACTGATTTAACTACTTGACACATTATTTTCTTTATACATGTAGCACATATATATGTTCCATAACAATAAATAGCTTAGTTTGTGTTTTAACTTCATTTAAATTATATCAGGAAGTATGTATTCTACTGCAAGATTTTTATTACACTACATTTTATGTTTATAAAATGCAGCTCTTTTGATATATGTAGATGAAGGTCATTTATTATGTTTTGTATCATAACGTGTAACTATACTACCTTGTATTTACCATTCTCAGTGTGACAGATATTTTCATTTGTGTCCAGTGTTTCTGTATTATGAACAACTTTATATTCTTGTACATATGTCCTGGAACATAATCCTGGAGAATTTCATGGTATATATCTGGAACTGAAATAGTTTGTAAAATGGATACTTGTTTACCTTTAAAAATCATACCAAATTGTTTCCCAAAGTGAAGGTACTGTTTACACTCCACCAGCAGTGTATATGAGTTCCAGTTATTCACATTAGGTAATTCACAGTAGGTAATTTTTTTCATTTTCCAGTTTCTCTCATACGAGTAAGTATATGATGATGGCAATTGTAGTTTATTTGAAATTCCACGATTATGTTTATTACACACGTTTTTTCTTCTATGAAAATAGTGTTGTTCATATTTTCTCACTTTTGATAATTGTGTGCATTTTATCTTGCTGCTTTTTAGATGTCACTTATATGTTCTGAGAACTAATTTATTGTTGGTTATGTGGTTTGCAGTTGATTACCCTAACATTTTATGAAATATTTAAGGAAGAAGAAATCCACTTGGAGGATAAAAGACCCTTCCAAAGTCACATCAGAATATTTTTGAAATCCAATAATGTTCAACTAAGTGTTTTGGTCATGGTTTTGGTTTTAGAACACATCATTTTTAGAACATTTGTCCTTAGAATAAACATATTTTTGTGTGTGAAGGTTGGATCCAGCCGGTATTTTTTTTTAATATATTTTTTTAATGTTTATTTTTGACAGAGAGAGAGAGAGAAAGAGAGAGCATGAGCGGGGAGGGACAAAAAGAGAGGGAGACACAGAATCCGAAGCAGGTTCCAGGCTCCCAGCTGTCAGCGCAGAGCCTGACATGGGGCTCGAACTCACAGCCGGAGAGATCATGACCTGAGCGAAGTCGGAGGCTCAACCGACTGAGCCACTCAGGCACGCCCAGGCGGTATTTTTTTTAACTCTTGGAATATTTGACGTGTTGAGTCTCCTGACTCTAGATTTTGGATTGACGTGCCCTTAGTTACTTCCTATTGGCACTCAAGCAAGTAAAATCAATAATTTTGATTGCAACCAAAACACATTATAGGCCAGTGAAATATATAATTACAAGTATAATACAAAACTAAAATATTATATAATTTAACAGTTACTTGATTTGTGTCAGAACTGTAGAAATAAAATCCAATTTTAATTTTTTTTAAGTTTGTTTATTTTTGAGGAGGGGGGAGAGGGAGAGGGAGAGAGAATCCCAAGCAGGCTTCATGCTGTCAGCACAGAGCCTAATGTGGGGCTTGATCTTACCAACTGTGAGATCATGACCTGAGCTGAAATCAAGAATCAAATGCTTAACCAACTGAGTCATCCAGGAACCCCAATCCAATTTTAATTTTTAAAAAATTATACATATAACATGAATATTAGATTATTATTCATTCCAAATAGCATCCAATAATCCATTATTTAGTGTAGTATTTTGGTGTGAAATGAATAAAGACTATATAAACTAAACTGACTCATGTAAAACAAAGAATGTCTACTTTTACCCAAAACTTTTGAATTTTAATGGAAAATGGACTGAAAGAGCAACAAAACATTTTTCCATTAATGAAAATAGTATTTTAAACAAAAAGAGATGGAACTATATTATAACTAAGCCCCTCATGCCAAGTTTATTGCATATTCTAAATCAAACAAAAAGTTTAAGAATTTGCACCAGTGGTAGGGCAATCTCAGAACACATATATTTTTAATAAAACTCTATTGTGTTTGTAGTTGTTTATGTGTCTTCTTCATATGGTCAGCAGCTGGAAGTTATGTAACATCAAGACCATGAAATGTTCTACATAATTCTCAATGCTCTCTTTATGCAAAATCCTAACAGTAGCAAAGTTATGAATTTAAGCCTTAGATAAATAATGCATTTTATTGAATTCTGAAAGAAATGAACTTAGTGTAATACAGCAATACCAAAAATGCCTGAGGTATTCACAAGGGCTCTAAAACTGAGTGGCTCAAAGTACAAGAGTTGGTGCAGGGATATGGGGTGACAGTTGACACCGTGGGCTGCATGAAAAAGCATGCATTTTGGAGACAGATCTGTTTGTGTCTTAACTCTCCTTCTTACTAGCTGTGTAGTTTATTTCAATGTATAAAAGAGGACAATTATGGGGTGCCTGGATGGCTCAGTCAGTTAAGTGTCAGACTCTGGCTCAGGTCATGATCTCACAGTCCATGGGTTTGAGTTCCACGTTGGGCTCTGTGCCGACAGCTCAGAGCCTTGAGCCCACTTTGGATTCTATGTCTCCCTTTCTCTCTGCCCCTCCCCTGCTTGCTCTCTCTCTCTCTCTCTCTCTCCCAAAAACAAATAAACATTAAAATAAAACACCTTTAAAACAGGACATTTACTACTAACGTAGGTTAGGCTGAAGAAACAAACAACTCTAAAACCTGAGTGGCGTATAAAAAGAAAGTTTTTTTTTTTCTTACTCAGGTTATGTGTTTGTCATGAATTGAAAAAGCATCCACAAATAAATACTTCAGTCCAGAGGTGACACATGTCATTTCCACTCACCATGTGTTCGCTAACACTCATCATAAAGTCCCACACAGATGTGATGTAGTGTAAAAGAGCATTCCGACAAGGCTTCTGAAAAGCAGAGATCCAGAAATACTAGATACAGAATGTAAGATTAGTACAGGGTTGTTAATAATGTAGTAATAATATGCATAAGGTTTCTAGCATAGTGTTTATGACATATAATGGTAAATATCTGGAAACATTCTTCATTAAGGGTTGCTGCTGAGCATACAAAATTAGCATTAGGAAGAAAGAATAAAATAACATTATGAGCAGAATTTGTGTATACTATATAGTTCTGCGTATGTTAAAGTTTCTTTGGTGATCATATTTTAAAAATACACTAAAGATATCCTTTTTTATTTTTAAATTTTTACAGTGGCATTACTATACCTTGTCAGTTATCCAACTAATATGAAATCTAGAAATTTAGTCAGAAAATCAAAGAACTTGGGGCACCGGGGTGGCTCAGTTGGTTAAGTGTCCAACTTCAGCTCAGGTCAAGATCTCACAGTTCGTGAGTTCGAGCCCCACATCAGGCTCTTGCTCTCAGTGCAGATCTTGCTTCAGATTCTCTGTCTCCCTCTCTCTCTGCCCCTACCCTGCTTGTGCTCTCTCTCTCCTCAAAAATAAATAAATAATTAAAGAAAAGAAAATCAAAGAACTTATGTTCCAGATATTATTTGGATCTTTTCCAAACTTGTTAAATATGATAGGAATGTTTTTTTGTGTGTGTAGCAAAGCTTTAACTAATGTTCAAAGAAGAGAAACCAAACAAAAAATTTATGGTTCAACCCTTCAAATTTTTTTTGGAAATTAGACCCAGAAAATTTTCATTCCCAAGGGTATGCAATTATTTGTTTACGGGGATGGGGAAATAGTGTCATTCATATTTCCTAACTTTATTATTAGTGAAGGAGATAGAATGACTACAAATATGTTCTAATTTCTAAAAGTTCTGTGCTTTGTAGATATTTCCACACAAAGTGGTAAGTTTAGTATTAAAATTCTTAGAAAGAGCAAAGAAAATTTACTGCTATGCTTCCAAAAGTCCGCAAGACTATGAAAAGTACAGTTTAATTCCACTTGTATTCATTGAATATTTATTATAAGCAAAAATTATATGTTCTCAGAATTGATTTATCTTATAACTGGATGTCTATACCTTAGACTTTTAAAATTAGACTTTAAAACTACCAATAAAGAGAAATTGATGTATCTTTTCAAGGCATTTTGTTTAGAACCAAGGAATAACGTTAGCTTTTTGCTGAGGAAAGTGGATTTTACAACCATAACTATATGTAACCACATAGATGAAACTAGACATATTTCTTGACATGGATGGAACTAGATAAGCAACATTAGTCAGTCAGAGAAAGACAAATTCAGTATGGTTTCATTCGTATGTAGAATTTAATAAACAAAACATATGAACATGGGGGAGGGAAGGAAAAATAAAATAAAATAAAATAAAAACAGAGAAGGAGGCAAACCATAAGAGACTCTTAACTGCAGAGAACAAACTGAGGGTTGCTGGACGGGAGGTGGTTGGGGGGATAGGCTAAATGGGTGATAGACATTAAGGAGGGCACTTGTGATGAGCACTTGGTGTTATATTTAAGTGATACATCACTAAACTCTACTCCTGAAACCAATACTACACTGTATGTTCACTAATTTGAATTTAAATATAATCTTGGAAGAAAAAAAAATATCAGGTTTTTAGATATCAGGTAAAAAAAATGATAAACCTTACTTAATCAAAATTTGAAGTCCTGTTAAGGTGATAAAAAGGCAATTTAAGATGGGAGAAACTATTTTCAAACCACATACCTGAAAAAAGTACTCATATTTAGTATATATACAGAACTCTTAAAATGTAATGGTAAACATAAACACACACTCACAATCCATTTGGAAATTGGGCAAAAGACATGGAATACGCATTTCACATAAAAAGAATATGCAATGGCAAATAAGCATATAAGCACATGACAAAATATTCAACATCATTAACCATTTAGTGAAATGCAAGTTAATACCATAATGACATATTACTACAATTAATACGAGTTTAAAAATAGTGACAACAACAAATTTGGTTAGGATGTGGAGAAATTTCATCATTCAGATATTGCTGGTGGGAATGTAAATATAAATGGTACAACCACTGTGGAAAATAGTTTGAGAATTTCATTATTTTTCATTTATTATGTTTATTTGTTTTTGAAAGAGAGATAGTGTGAGCAGGGGAGGGGCAGAGAGAGAAGGGGACAGAGGATCTGAAGTGGGCTCCGTGCTAACAGTAGCGAGCCCGATATGGGGCACACACAAAAACTTGATTGAACACCAACAGAATTATATTGAGGGAAAAAAAACCAATCTCAAGAGGTTACATATTGTATGATACCATTTACATAATATTCTTGAAATGATAAACCTATAGTGGCAGACAGATTTAGTGATTGACTAGGGCTAGGGACATAGACGAGGGAAGGATAAAGGAAGGCTTAAGTAATGAAGGAGTAGTCCAAGGGAAATTTTTGTGGTGATGGAATAGTTCTGTATCTTGATTATGGTAATGGTTACATAAATGTATATGTGTGATAAACTAGTATAGAAATATACACACAAAAAATGAGTGCGTGTAAAACTGGTGAAATCTGAATAAGCCTGGGGGTGCAGCAATGTCAGTTTCTCGGTTTTGTCAGTTTCTGTGTGAAGAGTATGTGGGACCTCTCCACTACTTTTGTAATTTCCAGTGAATTTATAACTACTTGAAATCAAAAATTTTTAAAACCACTAAGTAAGAATAAAAACAACAACTACCACCACCAAATAATATCTGTAATGTTAAGATAGGAGAACATGCATGAAAAATTCATTCTAGGAAGTGTATAGGCTGGCTAGAAGTGCATAGGAGATGTGGCTACAAAGAAAATAACATAAACAAAATGTTTACAGTGTCATAATATTAAAAAAGCTGTTTAAAACAAAATCGCACTTCTGAGGCTAGCAGAGATTTGTTTCCCCTGGACAAGAATATCAGATCTGCACTGTACTTCTGAGAATCAATTTAATATTCACTCAGTGAAAATAAGAAGCTTTAGATAATTATTTTATTTACAGAAATATTATTGTTCTTAATAATGAATATATTGAATATGAATAATGAATTGCAATATAAAAGCACGCATATATACTCCTTTTGTCTTTTTATGAGTCTCATGGGGTTTATAAATAAATTATGTCTTGTTAATCCTGTCAAAGTTTGCAAGATGCCTTTAGCACACACATTGAAGACTAAATTAGAGTTCACAGATTTAATAAATGGAAAAAATTATACCCTGATTTTCTAGCTTTAATTTCAGAATTTCCCCATTGCTACAGAAGTTTGTCTCCTAAAGGCAATATATAGATTGCTTTTATTTATAAAAAATAAAAACTTGCAATTGTGTTATATTGTAACAAAGATGGAATTGTTTACAATGGATTATTTGTAATTATTTATAATATTTCTATATTTATATACTCCTTGGGTTTGATTTGTAAGGCTTCATATTGAAAATATAAATACATAAAAAAGTATATTTTTAATGGATCTTTGGGATAAATCACTTTGCAACCAAAGAATGCTCACATTTGAGAACCTTTAAAGTATTGTACGTCTGCATTTGCAGTTTAGATCACAAGGTCACAGAAGATAGCATAACGTTTTACTTTGTACAATAAATAAAATATTTCATATAAAATATAAAAGTGGACAACTTATGTTATTCTACTGTAGTGAAAGCATCATGAAGATGCCAGCCTATCAAAAGTAAATTTATAAAAAAATCAGTGAAATATTTAGAAAAACAATGTCAATGCTAAAATTATTCTTATCAGGGCACCTGGGTAGCTCAGTTGGTTGAGCGTCTGACTCTTGGTTTCGGCTCAGGCCATGATCTCAGAGTTGTTACTTTGAGTCCTACATTAGGCTCTGTGCTGACAGCATGGCGCCTGCTTGGTATTCTCTCTTTCCCTTTCTCTCCCCTCCCCTGCTCATGCTCTCTCGCTCTCTCAATAAGTAAATAAATTAAATAAATAAATAAATAAATAAATAAATAAATAAATAAATAAATATAAAATTATTCTTACCATGTGTTATATCAAATTGAATGTGGAGAACATAGTAGACTATTATGTGAAAGTAATGATTCACTGGAAGATAGAATAAAATAAAATTATAGTGTTTTTACTTAGAAAACAAACAAAAAAAGCTGCTGTCACCAAGAAAATGCTCCTCCTCAGATTGGTTACTTCCCCTTGATTGCTCCATTTCAGTTCCCACATGACATTTGGCATTTTTTATCTTGACACATTACAGTCTTAAACCTATGACCTTCCAAAGAGTTTAGCAGAGTCAAAACTATTATTGGAGAGATAAGGGGATAATTTAGTTTTTCAAATATGGTTTGTATAAATGTCAAGACAACCATAAAAATTCAAATGGAGAGCACCTTCAAAAAGTCCCACTTCATGATAGTGGGAAAAAGGAAGACCATCTGTGATCAGTATTCAATGAGTAAAAGAATATTTTGACTGATTTTTTCCCCCTAAACTCCACAAAGTGAATTCAATTAGGATATAAAAATCTGATGACTCTTAACATTTCAAGATTCATTAAGCCCAGACAATTGTGAATTCATCACTGGGTAAATTTTTTGTTTATTCCCAAGTCCACTGTACTGCTCTCCAAATGAGTAGTTAATAGAAGCCAGTAAAAGAAAGTGCATTTATATTTATCTCTATAATAAATAGCTAGCTAATAAACAACAGAACCAAGAACTAAATTTGGTTCTAAAATTTAAAATAAATAATGCAGGAGGTTAACAAGTAGAGCTAATAAATTAAGAATAGTAGGTGAGGTTCAGGTCACAGGGGGTTAAGGTCACTCATACATTCTTCAATATAAGGAGAACAAGATCAGTAACTTGAGAACAAGGGCTTTGGAAAAAGAAATCTCTGAGTTGTTGTATGTCTGCCATTCATTTGCCATGAACATGAATAACTCATCTTACATCTCTAGGTTTTAGGTTCCTGAGTTGTAAAAGTGTGCCATAAATAAGACCAATGTGACAGAAATGTTGTCAGATTTCAATGACTTCATCTTTTACAGTGTTTGTTAAAAACACCTAGCACAAAATAATTAACTATTCAATAAGTTTTAGCTATTTTGAGTCCTGCATACTCTCCAGAAGAATGGAAAACTGTAAGATCTCTAGACAATGTACACCCTCCAGTTGGCCTTTTTCTACTGATAGACACCTGATCTGATGGCTTTTGAGGGGGGGAATTGAAAGCAAAACACTAATGATTTTACTTAAAAATTAACCTCTTAATTTAGGTTTTGCAACCCTGAATTAATTCTTTGTAAAATGCTTGTTTACAGTTATATTGTCATAACACTAATAGTTTTTCTGTAAGCAGGTTGGTAGTGGAACTGAACACATTTGGGGTTAATGCTGACTTTGCTACACAATAAAAATTGTTATAGACCTAATCACATTGTGAAAACTAGTGCATGCTTCTTGTGGGAATTTTGAAGCGCAGAAAGGAAAAAATTTGGTTCATTTATTATGGTTTGTGACCTGCTAAATTTTTTTGATTAATTTTTTTCATGCGCATTTTTACATGCCATTAAATTGTCAACAAAATCCTCATTTTTAATGGCTGCATAATGAATGCAGTGAATTCTGAAAACTACTTACAAGCTGTGTAGCCTCTTTGAATCTTAGTTTCCTTGTCTGCAGCTTGGTGGTGATAATAATAGCCACCCCAAAGGCTTATTGTAGGGACTAAATGAGGAAATGCTTGTGAAAAAGCTGGAATGGTAAGCTAGAATGTACTATACAAATGTTAGTTATTATTAGCTCTGTTAAGCCAGTAAAAAGAAGGAAGAAAAAATGTGATGGGGTGGATGCTGGCAGGAAAAAAAAAAAACAAAACTTTGCTGCTATTTTCTAGCTCTTTCCTACTTCAAGAGGAGGAATGGGATTTATAACTTTTGTTTTTGTTTTTGTTTTTTACTTCTGAATTAATATTGCTACAATATAATTAGAATTAACCCTCCAAAAAGGATACGCAGTAGAAGAAAAGTCAAAGTCTACAGGCAGGTAGAGAGCAAGAGGTAGGAAGATTTATATCAAGTGGTCACCCTCTATTTAAAGATTAAAACACTAAATCAGATATTTATTAGATTCCAGTTTAAATGGTATTTGATTTAATTCCAGTTAGTTAACATACAGTGTAATATTAGTTTCAAGTGTAAAATATAGTGATTCAACATCTCCATACAACACCCTGTTCTCATCACGAAAGCATTTCTTAATCCCCATCACCTATTTAATGCATCTCCCACCACCTCCCCTATAGTAATTATTAGTTTGCTCTCTATAGTTAAGAGCCTGTTTCTTGGTTTGCTCTGTCTTTTTTTCCCCTTTGCTCATTTGTTTTGTTTCTTAAATTCCACACATGAGTAAAATCATACAGTAATTGTCTTTCTCTGACTGACTTATTTCACTTAGCATAATACTTTCTAGCTCCATTCATGTCATTGCAAATGGCAAAATTTCATTCCTTTTTATGGCTAATATTCTATATATATATATAGAATATATATATATGTATATATATATGTATATATATACACACACATACATACATACATATTTTGTATATATATACATACATACATAATATATTATGTATATTATATATACATACATACATAATGTATTATGTATATTATATATACATACATAATATATATTATATACACATACATAATATATTATGTATGTATATACATATATACATACATATTATGTTAATTATATACATATATGTGTATATATATATATATATATATATATATATAAAACTTCTTTATACATTCATTAATCGATGGACACTGGCTGTTTCCAAAATTTGGCTATTGTTGGGTGCATGTATATCTTTGAATTATTATTTTTGTATTCTCTTTTTTTTAAGTTTTTAAAATTATTTTATTCATTTATTTTTATTTTGAGAGAGAGAGAGAGAGACAGCGTGAGTAGGGGAGGGGCAGAAAGAGGGAGAGACAGAATCCCAAGCAGGCCCCACACAGACAGTGCAGAGACCCACACGGGGCTCGAACTCATGAACTGTAAGATCATGACCTGAGCCAAAACAGAGAGTCAGACGTTTAACTGACTGAGCCACCCAGGTGCCCCATATTTTTGTATTCTTTGGTTAAATACCTAGTAGTGTAATTTGCTGAATCATACAGTAGTTCTATTTTTAACTTTTGAAGAACATCCATACTGTTTTCCAGAGTGGCTGCACCACTTTGTATTCCCACCAACAGTGTAAGAGGTTCTCCTTTCTCCCCATCCTCACCAACACCTGTCGTTTCTTGTGTTGCTGATTGGAGTG
Organism: Acinonyx jubatus; assembly: GCF_027475565.1. NCBI lineage: Eukaryota > Metazoa > Chordata > Mammalia > Carnivora > Felidae > Acinonyx > Acinonyx jubatus. Next base: position 86,765,398 of record NC_069381.1, read on the forward strand.
AGGTGATATCTCATTATAGTTTTGATTTGTATTTCCCTGATGATCAGTGATGTTGAGCATCTTTTCATGTGTCTGTTGGCCATCTGGATGTCTTCTTTGGAGAAATGTCTACTTATGTTTTCTGCCCATTTTTAAATGGATTATTTGCTTTTTGGGTGTTGAGTTTACAAGTTCCTTATATATTTTAGATACTAGCCCTTTATCAGACATGTCATTTGTAAATATCTTCTCTTATTCCATAGGTTGTCTTTTAATTTTGTTGATAGTTTCCTCTGTTGTGCAGAAGGTTTTTATTTTAATGAAGTCCCAATAATTTATTTTTGCTTTTGTTTCCTTTGCCTCAGGAGTCATATCTAGAAAGAAGCTGCTATGACCAATGTCAAAGAGCTGCCTGTGTCAATGCTGCCTGTGTCCTCCTCTAGGATTTTTATGGTTTAAAGACCTCACATTTAGGTCTTCAGTCCATTTCGAATTTATTTTTTGTGTATGGTGTAAGAAAGTGGTCCAGTTTCATTATTCTGCATGTTAATGTCCAGTTTTCCCAGCACCATAGAGACTGTCTTTTTTCCAGTGGACATTTTTTTTCTTGCTTTGTCAAAGATTAATTGACCATATAGCTGTGGGTTCATTTCTGTGTTTTCTATTCTGTTCCATTGATGTATTTCTACCAAAAAAGAGAACTACAGGGCAATATCCCTGATGAACATGGATGCAAAAGTTCTCAGTAAAATACTAGCAAACCAAATCTCAAAATACATTTAAAGAAATCATCCACCACAATCAAGTGGGATTTATTCCTGAGTTGCAAGGATGGTTCAGTATTCATAAATCAATCAATGTGATACAGTACATTAATAAAAGAAAGGATAAGAACCATATGATCATTTCAGTAGATGCAGAAAAAGTATTTGACAAAGTACAACATCCATTCATGAAAAAAGCCCTCAACAAAGTCTGTTTAGAGGCAACATACCTTAATAAAACAAAAGACCATATATAAAAAATCCACAGCTAACATCATCTTCAATGGGGAAAACGGACAGCTTTTCCTCTACAGTCAGGAACAAGACAGGGATGTTCACTCTCACCACTGTTATTTAACATAGTACATGAAGTCCTAGCCACAACAATTAGCCAATAAAAAGAAAGAAAAGTCATCCAAAGCGGCAAGGAATAAGTCAAATTTCGCTATTTGCAGATGACATGATACTCTATATAGAAAACCCAAAAGACTTCAAAAAACTGCTAGAACTGACCCATGAATTCAGTAAAGTTTATGGGATACAAAATCAACCTACAGAAATCTGTTGCATTTCTATACACCAATAATAAAGCAGGGGAAAGAGAAATTAAGGAATCAATCCCATTTATAATTGCACCAAAAACAGTAAGATGCCTAGGAATAAACCTAACCAAAGAGGTAAAAGACCTGTACTCTGAAAACTATAATGGGCACTGGGCGGCTCAGTCAGTTAAGCATCCAACTCTTGATTTCAGCTCAGGTCATGATCTCATGGTTTGTGGGATCAAGCCCCACATTGGGCTCTGTGCTTTCAGAGATTTTTCATATATATTTGTTTATAAATATACACACACACACACACACAGAGAGACAGAGACAGAGGGAGACAAAGAGAGACAGAGACAGAGACAGAGACAGAGAGAGAGAGAGAGAAATACATAAGCATTTAAATATTTTAAAATTTTTAAAAATGCTTATTTATTTTTAAGAGGAAGACAGAGCATGAGTCAGAGAGGGGCAGAGAGAGGAAGACACAGAATCTGACACAGGTTCCAGGCTCTGAGCTGTCAGCACAGAGCCGGACATGGGACTCAAACTCATGAACCTTGAGATCATGACCTGAGCCAAAGTCAGATGCTTAAACAATTGAGCCACCCAGGCTCCCCAAATAAATAATCACTTAAAAACAAAACCACCAGCATATTTCATAGAGCTAGAACAAACAATCCTAAAATTTGTATGGAGCCTCAAGTATTTTTAAATATTCATACTTATAATTTAATTTCTTGAATGTTTTGAGATGCATTTTGCTTTAGACAGCATCAAAAAGCAGGGGCCATCCTTCATCCTACCCTAACTCCTGCATTTCTTTATTTTTACTAAGTTCAATATTCAAAATATTCATTTGGGGGGAAATATTTTAATTTTATAAAATGGATGAATGGCCAAAAAAAGAATGCATTTGTCTCAAAAATCTCTTGATAGTGTTCCTATCATAGTAAAACATAGAAAAACATTACAATGATATTTAAATTGTTTTTTAAGTTTATTTATTTGTTTGAGAGAGTGCGCACAAGTGATGAAGGAGCAGAGAGAGAGGGGGAAAGAGCATCTCAAGCAGACTCCACAACACCAGTGCAGAGCCTTTTGTGGGGCTCGAACTCACAAAGGGTGAGATCAAGACCTGAGTTGAGGTCAGACTCTTAACTGACTGAGCCACCCAGGCACCCCAAACCTTCTTTCTCCTTTTAAAGAGACATAAAAATGTGTCATAAATGTATGCTGGAATTGGCTTCACTTCCTGAAATTACAACTTGGCCCTCATGAAGGCTGCTTACATTAACTCAACATCTCTGAAGCTTGTGTAGAAGAATCAGTGTGAAAGGTAAGGAAGATGACTTTTTTTCTCCTCTTCTGAATATTTTAGAAGGGAAAAAATATGGAATGATATATGAACAGAGAAAACAGTGTTTTTCTGAACATCATATTGTTTACATTCCATTTGGGGAAATAGGACTTAGAGGGCAAAGAATTAGCAAACAATAGAACCTCACACACAGTTGAGTTGACAAGTATTTATAGAGTGGGTAATAAGGAGCTGACAAAATTCTCCAAACGTGTTGGTGGTCCAGATGAGGACTTTAGAGCACAGAGTACCTATGTGATCTATTGTGCTTTCAAAGATTTTTGTTCAAACATTATGAGCTCCTGTGAAGAATGGTTGGTATGTTGGCCAGGGATCAAATCTGTTAAATTCCTTGAAGACAGTTAGGCTTCCAAAGTGGACTATGTAATAAAGGGAGAGAAAAACCAGGATGGAGCAAAAACAGAGATAAATGAGTCACTAAATGAGACCTCATTCATTGGCTGAATAATCCTTGCATCTGAAGAACTTTCTAAAGGAGGCAAATTTGATCCTGCTTAATTTAGAAAGCCTCTGAGAAAGAGTAATATTTGAGCTCAGCTTCAAAAACTCATGCTCTCCCAAGCTACAAATTGCTACAATAATTTGCTGGTTTTATCACATTCCTTTTGATCCTTTCCCTAATGATTTCAAATCATATTCTAACATATGAATTCAAATTAATTTTGTTGTCTATCAATTTCATTTAACTACTAAGTCATCTATAGGAAACATAAGGAAATCAGATAGCCTAATCTATGATGAAGGAAATAAATGGTGACATAAAAGGCTAAAAAAAAAAAACAAAACAAAAAGTTAGGAAACTAAATGTAGGAGATCTTGCTTAAATACCAAAGACTTTGGGATTGTTTCCAAAGAGCCAAAAAGATTCTTCTGACTACAAATTTGTTGCATTGGCTCAGACAAAAATGTGACTTATTTGTATACCTTAGTAGAGTTGCATTTTTGGATTCTGACACCCCTAAAATGGACTATGAGAGTAGAGAGTTGATCCATTAATTGCTTTACTTTCAGTTCTTGGCATTTTGTGCTCATTAAATAAACTAACCTTGGAGTTATACAGAATGAATTAGTCTTGGGGAGCTTGAAAACTCATGTTGCTACAGCTGATTTGTTGAGTTTCATTGAGCAGGCAATCATTGATGTTCATTTTCAAACACTAAATTGAGAATTGCTCCTATAATTCTTTTTCCCTATTCTCTAAAGTTACATGTGGCAGAGGTAGCCACATTTATACAGACCAAGAGAATTTTTAAGCTCCATCCTTCACACTCTTGGTCAAAACTCCCCTCTTCCTATCTGGAATTTCTTTTTTCTTTTTTTTTTTTTAATGTTTTATTTATTCTTGAGAGAGAGAGAGAGACAGAGCATGAGCGGGGGAGGAGCAGAGCAAGAGAGGGACACAGAATCCGAAGCAAGCTCCAGGCTCTGAGCCGTCAGCACAGAGCCTGATGCGGGGCTCGAACTCACAGACCGTGAGATCATGACCTGAGCTGAAGTCAGACGCTCAACCGTCTGAGCCACCCAGGCACCCCTGGAATTTCTTTTTTCTAACCAGAGTGGCTATGCATAGGTTTTCCTCGTTCTATGCCTTGAAAATGATACATAACTTGGACATGCTACTCAGATTTTAGTTTTGGTTTTGGTTTTACTTCTGAATGCTGCTGCTTGGATTATCCATTTTAAGGACCTGCACTGTGATGCCCAGGCAAAATCAGCTCAACATCTCCTTCCATCTCCCCCTCCATCCATAGCCTAGGGAAGGACAGCTCAGGACTTCAGCTTGTATGGAATTAAAGAATTTGACAGGTTTGTTCCAAGACTGTGATTCACTTGGTACTGCCCCATGGAGCCTGAGGGGACAAAGAAAAATTATCACCTCCTCCTTTTTCTAAGATCTAACAGTTACATAGAGTCTCTAAAGTGCTCCTGGCCATGTTGCAGCATGTCCCAAGGAGGTTTTATATGTGTAAAAATAATCTTCATAAAGACTTAAATGACTCTTCCCTTTTTATTCGTTAACTTAACAAATACACTCAAAATCACTTAACTATATTTTCTCATATACTTTTCTGGGATCTCAAGACTAGTTAGAGAAAAACTAATTTTCATTAACTACAGTTTTGCTTTCATCTCTGCATTATCTCACTGTGAAATACTCGTTGTTTGTTTGTTTGCTGTGGTGTTTATGAACCATAGCTTTGCTTGCCTTTTGATGTTTGACAAAACACCTCAGTAAAGCAGAAAATCCATTAACACTCTATTCCTGACTTGTTTCCTTTATAAGAAAAGTATGTACAGTATTACTTTCAATTTCTAGGTTAGATGTTTTCTATTAGTTCCAAAATGTATCAAATAAGTGTGTTCATTCTTTTCACAATAAAAATTAGTAGGTTTTTTTTAATAGTCATGGGTATATTTATTTATAGCTTTTCTCACACACATATTTTGGTATGTTGGAAACACATCTTTATTTTCTGATATACTTTTTTACAGTTTTAGAATAGCATTAGGAAAAGAAGAGAGATTCTAATTAATGTTATTGCTGTCCTAGAAAATCTATATGGACTGTTGGTTGAAAAAGCACTAGCCTATACACTCTCTCCTGAATTCCACAAAATACGGAAATGTCAAACTTAATATATTCCAAATTGAACTTTTGGAAGCTCACCTCCAAGCACCCCTTTCTCGAATTAGTTCTCATTCTATAATCTTTATCTTTTTAAATAGTGTACAACCATCAAGTAGAAGTCTTGTGTCATCTTCAGCTGTCGTATCATGTTCTTTTTTTTTTAATTCTCCAGAATAAAATCAATAACTAAAAACTATTTATTCAATCTTAGAATTTTTTCTTTAATCTGGATTTTCCCATAAGTTTGTACTGGTGGCCCCTTATTTTCTCTCACTTAGATTATCATAACACAACTACCTCTCACTTAGGTTATTAAAATCATGCTTAGCCACCAGAATTTCCTTCAGCCTTCCACCTTCCATGCAGCTACAGGATTCATCTTCTTATGAAATAAATCTCCATTCAATTATTCAGTTATCCCATCATTCTCTCATTCTTCCACTCAACAAATCAAGCAACACCATCTTTGAACTTACATTTGATATTGCTTTTCTTTTTAGGTTGCCCATTAGAAAATTTTGGCCACATTTTTTTTAAATGTTTATTTATCATGAAAGAGAGAGAGAGAGAGTGGGAGAGGGACAGAGAGAGAGGGAAAGAGGGAGAATCCCAAGCAGGCTCCTTGTTGTCAGCACAGAGTCTGATGCAGGGCTGAATCTCACGAATGGTTTAGATCATGACCTGAGCCAAGATCAAGAGTCTGATACTTAACTGACTGAGCCACCCAGGAACCCCTGGACACATTTATAACTCATCCCCTGCAAATGTGTAAATTCATTACTGAATGCATTGGTGCAATGGCTTCATTGCTCACTCCATTTTATATAATTCCTTCTTGTTTACTTTTCTGTTTGGTCTCATCATTGTCTTACATCATGTATAACTTCATAACTATGATTGTCTTATGCCATAAAAAGAAGCATATATAAAGTCATTCATGAACAATTCCAAACCTAACCTTATTGGCTTCTTAAATCATCTGGCCTCCTCATTACTCATAAGATAAAGTATAAACACTTAGTGCGGCTTCCTTGTCTGGCCTCTGCATTCTTGAGCATCAAGTCTCATAACCTTATGTTCAGAAACACAGATTTTCTAAGGACTCATAGCGTAAGCCCTAGCTTTTCAACTTGTCATTTTTGCTCGTACTTTCAAACATGTTATGAGAAGCACAATTATTTCACAACATGCAAGTGAGAATTTCCTCATGTAAAAGTTATAGTGTGAAGTAAGTTTGAAAAGTGGCATATACCACATTCTCCTTATGAAGATTTTGACTGTACAATTGCTTAAACAGTAGTATTTTTCAAACTTGAAGACCTTAAGACTCAACTGGGGCATTGTCAAAAGTTATGGATTTTTCAGGCTTATTTGAAAAAAGATTGTGAATCATATATTCGAGGTGAGTTCTATAGTTTGAATATTTGTGCCCCCGCATTCATATGTTGAAATCCTAATACTCAGTGTGATGGTATTAGGATGTGTGGCCTTCAAGAGGTGCTTAGGTCATGAGAGCAAAGCCCTCGTGAATGGGATTAGTGCCTTTATAAAAAGAGGCCTGATAGAAATTCCTAGGCTTTTCTATCACATTAGGGCAGAATGAAAAGTCTGTAACCTGAAAGATAGCTTACACCAGAACGCAACCATGCTATTACCCTGATTTCTCACTTCCAGCCACAAGAATTATGAGGAATAAATTTCTCTTTATATGCCACCTAGTCTGAGGTATTGGTATAGCAGCCTGAACAGACTAAGACAGTGAGTTCATGAAGTCTGTATTTTGGTTCATTGATGTAAATTATTTTCATAATCAAGAAAACAAGAAACACTTGTTAAAACTCATGAGAATTCTGCAGTGAAGAAACTTTCCTGCCTTCGGGTAATCCAGTATTTGTCACTCATATTTAGGAATGGACATCTTTTTAATCTGACATCTAGTTCTTCTCAGAAAACATTTTTTGCTGGTTTTAGTTACTTTCCTCCTATCCAGGACATCCTTCAAGATGCAGCTCAAAGAAACCTCCTCCATGAAGGCTTCCCTGGCTCCTCCTACAGAGCTCAAGCTCCAGCATTATCCCAGATATCTAGTCATGTTGTATTATTTCCTTCCTCTAGTGTCTGAGTAACTTGAGGGAGCAGAACACACATATACTTTATATGATGAATGCATGTGGTGAATAAATTAGTGAATGGCTGGCTCCATGAATGAATGGTAATATCATCAAGCTTTCTAGAATAATTATGGCCCAACCAGCACAATATAATCAAAATCAGTGTTATAGTCAAATTCCAATTTTTTTATACTAATCTAACTCATTACTGGAGCATATGTTAATGTAAAGTAGTCTTCACATGTAATCTCAGAAAAAATTATTCCCAAGTTTATGACTTTCACCATTCACTATGGCAAATTTCTCTTATAAACTTTTCTTCTTTAGTCAAATCTTTCCTGGACTGCTTTGTTGTTGGTAGAATCAATGCTTTCTTGAACTGTCATCTTGGGCATTCATCATATTCCTCTTGAGCTAATAGCTTAAGTATACTTTTAGAATTTATAACAGAGAAGGACCAATTTTATAAAGTATTTGTTTAGGTAGATATTTTATATAGAAAATCTGACTTGAGTATAAGATTATTCTAATAGTTTCTTAGGGATCTCATTATGTATTTAAAATATGGGTCCAGGGGCGCCTGGGTGGCGCAGTCGGTTCGGCGTCCGACTTCAGCCAGGTCACGATCTTGCGGTCCGTGAGTTCGAGCCCCGTGTCGGGCTCTGGGCTGAGCCCGGCTCTGAGCCCAGGCTCAGAGCCTGGAGCCTGTTTCTGATTCTGTGTCTCCCTCTCTCTCTGCCCCTCCCCCGTTCATGCTCTGTCTCTCTCTGTCCCAAAAGTAAATAAACGTTGAAAAAAAAAATTTAAAATATGGGTCCAGTATTTTTTAAAAATTTAATATTTAGCTTGATTGTTCTCATATTTTAAAATAAATATTTACCAAATATCTCTTAGTACAAATGAAGAAAAAAATCAAAAAATGAACATTTATTTAAATTCCATGAAGATTTTTAGCAAAAGAGAGAACTTTAATGTGTATTGAAATCAAACATTTATTCTTGTGGGGTCTATTTTGGCATGATCATTCCCACATAGTTACCCAAAACAATATGCAAATATGATTTTCTCTTTTCTAGTCTGCAGACATGCAGTTTAATATCCTACTGTTTACTTTTCAATTTAAAAGTATTTTTAGCATAGAATGCCTTTTGATCAATGAATGCAGCCAATGGTGCTGAAAATAATTGTGTTTAGAGGAGCCTGGGTGGCTCAGTCTGTTTAGCTCCCCACTTTTGGTTTTGGCTCTTGTCATGATCTCACAGTTCATGAGTTTGAGCCCTGCATCTGGCTCTGCACTGTCAGCTTGGGATTCTCTCTCCCTCTCTCTCTCTGCCCCTCCCCAACATGTTCTCTCTCTCTTTCTCTCAAAAATAAATAAATAAACATTTTTTTTAGAAAAGAAAACAATTCTATTTAAGTTTAGAGACTAAAAAAATAATCCAGGATTTGTTTGGAGAAATTGATAATTAACTCTACTGCAGGAATTCTTAAAAATGCCACTTCACCCTTTAAGGGAATACATATGTTGTTATCAATAAGACATGAATTAATAACTTCATAAAGCATATTACTATTTCTTTGAATTACTATATTGTCTGTTTTTGAGTGAAAAGACAGACGTCTCTGTTCTGAACCTGCAGAATTCCCACAAGAGAGCTTTCTTTACATATATAAGGTAATAAACCTTTGTTGATTTTGTTGTCTGTCAATTTCATTTAACTACTAAGTCACCTATAGGAAACATAAGGAAATCAGATAGCCTAATTTATGATGAAGGAAATAAATGGTGACATAAAAGGCTAAAAAAAAAACGATAAAAAAATTAGGAAACTAAATCTAGGAGATCTTGCTTAAATAGCAAAGACTTCGGGATTGTTTCCAAAGAGCCAAAAAGATTCTTCTGACTGGAAATTTGTTGCATTGGCTCAGACAAAAATGTGACTTATTTGTATACCTTAGTAGTGTTGCATTTTTCATAAGCCACTTATGAGCAGTGGTAGCCAACACATACACAAAGAAGCCACAGACAAGGAGAGAGAAAAGACACATTCCATTACACAAATGCATGTCCACTTGGCTTGGTTTCTAGAGCAATGTGGGTGCACACTAAGGAAGGCTTGCAGAGGTTTTTCAGCCCTACTTTTACTGGTACAGGGAACCACCTGCAGATGGTTTCAAGGTTATGGGAAGTCACTAGTGGTATTTCTATCAGCATGCATTAGGTCGTTCAATCTCTGGTTCCAGTTCCCATTCTTCTATTATCCAAGACAGGTGTGGTCAGTTTCCTTTGGTCTTGATTCATTGGCTCTTATTCATGGAAAACTCCCTGGTGTTTTCCTTAAGAAAGGATAGCAATTCAATTCCATTTTAGCCATTTAATTTGTTGTTAAATTAGCTGGCATGCTATGTCATAGAGAATTATATTATTGAATTTCTGAACTTCCTATTTCCCTGTATTTTCTTCAGACTATTTTACTTTAACCTTGCACTGTGTGGAATAAAATAGTTATGTCTCTTACAGGAATGCTTATGCTTACTCACAGAAATATATTTTACATGCTCCACTAGCCACATTATAAATTGGCTCCTCAGAAATCCTAAGAAACATTCCTGGATATTTAGTATTTGAAAATATTTCTCATAAATTAAATCTGGGGAGTTTAAACTTACTTTTGAGTGAGTTTAAAAAAAAAGCATGGAGTTTTACTAACCTCTACTAAATTTTATTAATAGTAGTTGAAAATTTAAGGCGCTTTCCTGTTCAATGATTCTGATTTTGTATTTCTAAATATTTATGCTCCGCCTCTATGCTTTCCTATGATCTTTGTTAATACCCTAAGTGCATCATCTAATTTGAAACAGACTTGCTCCTGTTTTCAACTATATTCAGGTTGTGGGTTAAATATATGAGATAGAAATAACTGTACAAAATGTGCATTTCTAAGGCTAGACATTCCAAGTAGGCCTTTGTGGCCAAGAATGTGAGTTAGTCTGGGCAGGAATGATAAACTTTGGTTCTTTTAAAGTAATAGCAATGGGTGTGAATCTTGAATTTAGGAGTTTATTTAATTTATATGAAAAGTTGTGTTTGAAGAAGACTGTACTTGAAGGATCATGTATTAAATGTGCCCAAGCACAAATATGATCAATGCGTGATGTAAGACCAAACACCCCAAAAGTAAGTGATGCACAAAGAAATGTGGTTCAACCTTCTTTGTCCTTGTCTAGCTGTCAGTCTCTGGTGTCAGCCACTTTATTTTGGTTGGGAAGGAAATGGGAAATTAGAGCAAGTGAACACACACATTTATTCAAAAAAGAAGACTCTGAAACAGGATGTACATGCTGTGGTTAATAACAGCAAAACACCCCTAGGTTTATAATTCTTGCCCAGACTAACTCACATTCCTATCTGAACAGCCTAGCTGGAATGTCTCATACCAGTAACCCTGCAGGCAGAAGTGATGGGCATTGACAGAAGAATGGCTTCCACATGCTTTCAATATGGTGGAAGTTTCAGGTGACAGATTGATTCCATTGGCCACCCTCATGATTTGGGAGGAGCACCAAAGGAGATACACTTTTCACAGATCTAGGTCTATGTTTTGGGGAATACAGTTCAAGTAACAAAACTGAAATGCTGTGGTAACAATTAATCAATGAAGCACATTCAGTAGCATATGTGAAAAATCCTAAAGAAGTGAAGGCAAGAATGAATGATTTAAACAAACAGCTGAGCTACAGTGTAAAAAAGAAGTCTTTATCTAAAGCCTTTCTTCCATTGTTGCAAGGAACAACTAGCCCTTAGGAAGCACAAAATAAATGGCATTGCTATAGTTATATACTCTCCAACATAGGATCAAATAAATGTTCAGATGATGCTTCTTAACTCAAGCATACACTAGAAAGGCCAAGATAGCAACATACAGTGATATGCAGCAAATGTGCGGCAATGGGGCTTATGTTATTACAGTCTGGAGAAACAAAACAGTTTAATGTAAAATGTTTAGCCTAATTAATCAGTTTTCATTTCAAATGATGTGCTGCCTGAATTCTTCTAGCCACAGAAGTTGGTTCTAAGTAAGTTGGTTCCTAAGGTAAGGAAAGGTAAACTGGCTGACCTTACCTCAGATCACCTCTATTCCTGAGGTTCAGGGGGATTAGGTAACATGCCCAAGATTACGCAGTCAGAAATGTGAAGATCAGCATGAGAATTCAGGTTTTTTTTTTTATTCCAAACTCCATATCCTTTCTCCCATCTCACATATCCCAAAAGTTATTATTCAATCCCAATTTCAGCCACTGACCATACTAAAGTTAATCACATCAGTTTGGGGACTTTCCCACTAATCTCTCAGTTTTCACTAGACCAGGATGGGCCAATTGATCTTATTTATGATTGGTCTCAAAAGCTCTATGTTGGCACATGGGTGGGCTGAAGTCATTGTAAGTTTCATGAATTTACTCATTCCTATAATTAAAGCCTATTAAATTTACTATGGACCAAAAATATCAAAGTAGACACACCACTGTGTCTCCTCTCAAAATGTTCCCAGACCAATGCAGAGACACACAATAAAATGAACTTTATAGTTAATATGCTAATACATAAACTTTTTTTTTAGAAAATGCAAAAATAAAACTGTAAGTAAAACTAATAAAACGAATATTTACTGTCTGGCAGAAAAAGATAAGCCAGTGAAGGTCACTGCAAAGAAGCACAGGAGAAAGTACAGGAGAAAGCACAGAGGTGAAGGCAGGGCCAGTCAGCATCTTCCTCTGTCTTACTTTCCCGCCCCCAAAACTGGAGAGTGTAGAAATTCAGTAGGTATGTAGCTTCAACGTGTTTATACATATTCAGTTCCTTACAGAGTGATTCATACTGTATTTTTAATTATGTTATTCTTAGTCTCTGAAATGATACCGACATGATTTAACATTGAGAAATTAATACTTAATACTCAGACATTTGGCCCCATTTTTACCAAATTATATGTTATCAAATAAAACAATATGTCCATATATTATTCTAAAAATAGTATATATGTATATTTAAATGTATAACTATCCCTAAAGAGCTTTCTGCATTTATTCTTAAGTAGACCACTATTAATGGATTCTAAAAATACATTTTTAAGGATTAGTGTCAATACTTCTGAATCCTTACTGTGGTAGAACGTGAACACTATGCATACTACTGGAATGTATAATCTTTCCACTATTTCTAGTACTACACATTTATATACCAGCTCAAGCATATGGACCAATCATTCTCTGCAGTGAAAGAGGAAGATAGTGGACATTTAGACTCTATAATCTTGGCTAATCCTTGATTCAGGCCCAGCATTTATCCAAGTGATAGCTGGAAGCAAGGCACTATGAAGAGTCTGAGGGCTGATGAGCTGCAGAATCACCATTTAAGAATTTGACAATGTAGCAGGGAAGATAAGATTAGCATAAAAATAACACAGACTATACATTAAGTGTAATAAATCTGTACAAGTAAAATGCCATGACAGGTTTTTAGGAAGACTGACTTCCAGCTGTGGATACCAGAAAAAGCATATTAGAGTACAAAATTAAAACCCTTCTCTTTACTGCTAAGACACATTACTGAACTTTTTTTAAGGGTAGAGTTTTAGGTAGTGCTATAGAGAGTAGAATACAATTGTTAGTTTTAACTGCAATAACTATGAAATTGTAGGGATCATTATAAAATGTACTTTTGTTCTTTGAGCTTTTAGGAAGCACTGAACAATGAATGTCAGAAATCATTAGATAGTGTAGATTTCATATGCATTCAAATATGTACTCTCCAATATACCTTAGTATTTCACATTTACCAGCCTATAATTTTTGACCTAAGTATATCTATTTTCAAATTACAGCTTGTAAAATAACCCTTTACTTATTTAAGACGAAATTATGATACTCCAACTAGCTATATCCTAGACCAAATTTTTCTACCATTTTTGCCACTTGAAAATAAAGCAGCTACCTTTTCAGTACTGAAAGAATACTTTCTTTTAAAGCCATAAAGCTGTATTAATAGAATCCCAAACATTCCATAGTGGTGGCTCAACATGCTAAAATGTGAGTTCAGAAAGCCCATTTTGATCTAAACTGTTTATACTGATTTTCAGCAGGGGACTCTGAACAAGGGTCCATAGTTCAGTTCTTGAAACTGTGGTCTAGGTAGTGAACCACGGGGAGGTCGACTGGCAACTTTCAGAATGCCAAGAAGACAGGGCAAAGGGTTGTTCCTGACATTTTTCAAACGACTTTCTAAACAGAACTCTTCTATTAAAGTTTTTGAAAGGGGGTTTCAGTAGTTACAGAGCAAGATTCAGAGGTGAGGAAGTTGCTATTAACATGATGGAGAACTGCACTTGGTGGGAGGGATCAAGAATGAGAAGGAAAGAGGAGAAAAGGAGACATAGGGAAAAGAAAGGCAGAGCTAGTGGAAAAAATGACAAATGGCATTTTTTTATGAAAGTGTCTCATTTGGGAGTTTATACAAAATTCCAAAAGCACCAAATTAATACAGTGGGTTTTCTAAGATAGAAAAGGAAAAATATGTCATTAACCCAAATATTCAATTTTACTTATGCAACCAGAACAGGACAGCCACCTTTAACAAAAGGATGTAGGTGAACATTTAGATAGCATGACAACAGTCCCTGGAAAATCTGTTCTGTTATCCCTCAGTAATAATTCCTTTTTGTAGATTAGCAAATAGTCTTGCGTTGAAAATTCTGTAAGGATTTAATTGTTTTTTTTTTCAGAAACGTATTTGGATTAAAATGACTTTTCTTACACAAATTAGTGACTCTCCAGGCACTCATCTAGAAATAACTTCTGCCTCCCTTGTAGAAATTATTTATCTCTTTTACCAAAAGGGAAATTCTTATAGAGAAGGCCCTGTACTTTGCCCAGTTTTGATACCCTGACATTTACCACAATAGTCAACACATAATAAGCACTCATTAAGTTGGATGGAATGGAATTGCAATATCCAAATGGGAACAGGAACTACTTCCAGTCAACAGCTACAAGTCACAGTCAAGGGACTCAACTCCTTGTTCGAAATGGAGAAAAATTATAGCTTACATATAGTTGATTTGGGTGATTTCTGAACAACGTCTTTCTTCATAGTCATATCACCAAACTATGAAGTTCAGCTGGAGAAAAATCACAAATGAAATCTTCCCTTGCTAATTCAACCCTGGTGATTCAAACATGGCAACAGAGTTTTGGAAAGCAGAGCTTTTCCATCCACCTGACTGACACAGCATTATCAGTTGACAGACTCATTGCCACATGGTTATCAATTTACTCAAGCAAATGAAAAGTTCATGAATGCCTAGCAGTTGTGGCAGATGTTAACAGAGTTTGGCAGAGAGACTTAAAACATATTATGTACAAGTTTTTCATTTTTTATTACAAACTGTTTTCACTTTACTGATATGAACTGCAGGGATTGCCATGGTTTTCTCCCTTTGTTGTTCAGATCAGTATTTGCTGCAAAATAGTTAATTGCTTTCAGTCCTTGCCAGTTTTGACATGGTGCAAATATTTATTTGGTATGAGTGAAATAGATCAGAAGGAGTATTTTTATACAATTGCTGTCTAAAAATGGAATTATGAAACAGGTCAAAATGAATTTAGAATAATATCATAAAAGTATTCTATACTGAATTTTTAATAGCCAACTTATATCTTAGTATCTCTATCGTTAGACAGAAGTGGGTATTATTTTTGCCATTTTAAAGTAAACATATGATATATGTTTAGCTAAATCTAATCAAGACAGGAAAGTGTATTGTTTCCTACATCATTTCCCTTTTCCCCCTTGATTTTCTATGTATTCACACCATCTTTGTTTGAGACATGCAAGGTTAAAGTGTTAAAGATGGAACAAAGAAATCAGGGTTTGAATACATATCAACACTTACACAGTAAATGCTTCTGAGTTCCCAATGTGAGTCAGGCACAGGGAACATAGTTTGGATGAAAATTGTCTTCATTGCTTACAGTTTGCAGTGAATTAAAAAAAAACAACCTATCAAATTTCTTACATTCAGATTCTCATATAATTTCTCATAGACCAGTGCAACAATGATCAAAGAGATCATGTGTTTTCTATGGATACAACATTTCTACAATTGATACCTTTAAGTGACCAGCAATCCTAGACACTAGAAGGGCCTTACAAGCTAAAACTAAGATTGTAATATTGGGTCCTTAAATTTAATAGTAATTCTTTGAAAAAGGAAAACACTGTCTTTTTATTAAAAAGCTGAGATTTAAGTTCTAATTTTAGAAGCATATATTTCTATTCACTGGGTGAAAATGAAACAAAACTAATGAAAATGCATTATTTTTTAAAAAAATGTTTGTTATTTTTGAGGGAGAGAGTGTGAGCAGGGGAGGAATGGAGAGAGAGGGGGACAAAGGATCTGAATCAGGCTCTACACTGACAGCAGTGAGTCTAATGTGAGGCTCGAACTCACAAGCCATGAGATCATGACCTGAGCTAAAGTCAGACATTCAACTGACTAGCCATCCAGGTGCCCCAATGCATTATTGTTTTTAAAAGAACTAGTAATCAAATAGTCCTGAATGTACCTCTAATTGATATTTGTGGCATTTTTACATATTCACTTCTAATCTTCTAATTTTATAGCCATTTATTATGTAATTAGGCACAACAATAATGAGCTTTTTTATGTTTCCTAAATTAATGAGTCTTTGTTATAATTTTCTCCCACTGTGGTAGGCAGACTGGATGATAAGTGTCTCATCCACCATCCCCCCAGTCTTCCTTCTGGTGTTCACACCTTTGTGTGATCCCATCCCCTTTAGTGTGGATAGGAC
This sequence comes from Acinonyx jubatus, assembly GCF_027475565.1. Lineage (NCBI taxonomy): Eukaryota > Metazoa > Chordata > Mammalia > Carnivora > Felidae > Acinonyx > Acinonyx jubatus. The sequence continues at coordinate 86,781,681 of NC_069381.1, forward strand.
CTGTGGCTGCTTCTAACCAATTGAATCAGCAAAGCTGGTGGAAGGTCACTCCTGTGATTACATTACACTGTATAAGACTCTCTTGATAGCAGGCACTCTAGAAACCGCTTGCTTTCCTTGATGAGGTAAGGGACCATGTTGGGACTGCTCATGTTCCAGGAATTAGAGGTGGCCTCTAGGAATTACAGGAGGCCTCTAGTTGCTGAGGAGGGGTTTCTAGCTGACAACAAGGAAGAAGCTTGGCTGTTCATACAACTACAGGAAGTGAATCACAAAAACATCCTGAATGAGCTTGGAAGCAGATTCTTCCCATGAAACTTCAAAATGAAACTCTGGACCATAGTCTTATGACATCTGAAGCAGAGGACCCAGTGTAACTGTCTGGACTATTGACTCAAGAAATTTTGAGATAATAAATGTCTATTGTTTTAAGCAGCTAAGTGTGTGGCAATTTGATATACAGCAATGGATAACTAATACATCAACTATTCTGCAACTCTTGAAGTCTAAATAAGTATAATAATTTCTACAGATGAAGCAATAATTCATTTTTGCACTCAGCAAATATTTTTTAGTGTCAGATACTCTTCTAGTTACTAGGGACATGGTAATAAAAAAAGACATAATTCATATGCTCTTCTGGAGGATATTTTAATGATATTTAAAAGTTATTATAGAGTAACTACATAATTACAACTGTGTTAACTGAATGACAAATCATCAAATGTAGTCATTGGAAATTAGGTAGAACTCCCTCAGTGGTGTGCTATTAGACATTCAACAATAGGCTGTTGCCAGAGTGGGGGGAGTGAGTCCTGATTTGTAGCATTCACCTATTTCTGTGCTGTAAACACCCTCACCAATGTAATATCATTGAACATGGATTTGAGGAGAAATGAACATAATCAACTTCTGCAACCTGGGACAGCCAGGCTCCCCACACCACTGGGGTTTCCTAAGAAAGTGACAGTTAAACAGTCTGCCAAAGAATGAATCTGACTTAACTAACAACTATGGGAATAAAAAACATTCTAGAAGAGCAGTCATCTTATCAAAGGTCTTGAACCTGGAAGAGTTTTCTTATCTGAAGAACTGAGAGAAGAATGTAGCTAGAGCTGAAAGGCTAAGAAGACAGAAATTCAAATGCAGAGAATGAAAAATCAGAGAGGGGTCAGACCATTCAGGCTGCCAAACATTATTCTAGGCTCTTGGGATACCAGAGCAAACCACAGACACAATCTCTATCTCATGGTGTTCACAGGGACATTTATGAAATGTTAAGAATTTTAGAGTTTTTGACCTAAGCAAAAGGAAATCATTGAATTATTACTGGAAGGAAAATAACAATTTGTATTTTTAAATTAAAAGAAATTTAACGTTTATTCATTTTTAAGAGACCAGACAGAACATGAGCAGGGGAGGGGCAGAGAGAGAGGGAGACACAGAATCTGAAGCAGGCTCCACGCTCTGAGTTGTCAGCACAGAACCCAACACGGGGCTCAAACCCATGAACCATGAGATTACAAACTGAGCCGAAGTCCGATGCTCCATCGACTGAGATACTCAGGCACCCCAATAATTTGTGTTTTTAAAAGTTAGCTGTTCTTTGGATAAATTCACTTTAAAAAGCATATTAATGTGTGGAGAGAAATGAATTCAGACAATATTACTCACCTGTATCAATTCCTTACTCTATACAATAAAAATAACAGTACCTTTCAGCATAGTTGTTTGAGAGTAATTCAATACATATACATTGTCTAAAGGTAGTCAGCACATAGTAAACATTCAAAAAATGTTAAATACTTTTTTTAATCCTGTTTTTCTTCTTTTTCTTTTATTTTGTCTTATTGTTATATAAAATACAGGAAGAGGTCTGTGATGGAGATGCACATTTGAAAGTGGCCATGATATGAATGGTTTTTGAAGTCATAGAAGACCATATTACTAGAGCAACAATGGTGAATGAGAAGAGAAAGAGGGCCCATGTCAAAGCCATGCAGAGCTCCAAAATTTAAAGATTGACTAGAAGCAAAGAAACCTTCTTTTGGCAGTAAACTTATGTCATAAAGTATGGAAATGACAGGTTCTGTCTACAGAACTATGTTGAGCTCACACCTGGATTACAGACTCATTTCTAAAGTCATCATTATTAGAAATATGTAGAAAAACTGGATAGAGTTCAGAGGAAAGTAACGAAAATGATTAAAGACTTGAGGTTGATGGATTTATGAGGAAAGATTTAAAATCAGAATGTGGTTCAACAAAGACTATGGGGAGAATGGGTCTAGTTAATATTGCAAATTAAAAAAAAATAGTAAACATGGAGAAAAAATAATTCATTTCCTCAGATGGAGAAAAGAAGACAAAAAAAAAACGTATATCATCCTAGGGGCACCTGGGTGGCTTGGTCAGTTAAGCATCAGACTCTTCGTTTCTGCTCAGGTCATGCACGATCTTACTGTTCGTGGGATCAAGCAGTGTGTCAGGTTCCTTGCTATCAGTGCAGAGCCTGCTTGGGATTCTCTCTCTGCCCCTCCCCCCCAAATAAATAAATAAACATTTTTAAAAATACCAGAATATTAGCCCAAATATTAGAAAAGGAAACTCCAACATTGAGAATATTCATTTTGTGGAAAAAATTTTCAAGGACACTGGTAAGAAATTACATTTTGAGAGGTAAAATAAGTAAATAAATAATACAATAAATTTTAATTTGAACTCTATAGAAGATTTCTGTGTTGCTAAAAATAACACATAATAATAACAATAATAATAATAAAATTCTGTTGTTTTTATTTTCAGATAACATAGAATCTCCTTGGGGGAAGAAATTTGTTTTTTTTCATGCATATATCATCAACACCTAGAACAGTGCTTGGCAGGACTAGTTAGATCACATTTTAAATGATTGCAAATTTTCATCTTAGTAAGAATCTACTAATGTTTTCAAATATTAATTTCCCACGTATTAATAAAATACTATTATCAAAATATCTCAGAAGTTTAATCATAGTGGAGAGAAAAATGCAATAGAATATCATAAACTGATTTCTTACTTTAAAATATTACCCATATAAAGTAGAATGATTTTAAGATATGTCTTATGACCCTAGATATAATTATAAAGCTGGATAAAAATGCAAAATAAAATATTTTCTGCTTATTCTGATGGTTCTAAAATGAATAACCATTACTTGCCAAAATTGACCTAGATCCAGAGTTTCAAATTTCTCATAATTTGATATAACAGGTCAGCTTTATGACTCTAATTAAACTTGAATGTGCCAAAAATTTTAATATAAGGTTTTTTATGGTAGAAAAATTAACTAATTAATAAAAAACAAAAGGCAAATTTGACTTTAAGTCTTAATAAATTATTATTTTTCCAATTATTGTCTTAATTTTATGTTTTCAATGTAATTTCAATGAAAGAAAGTGTCTGTAAAATTCACAGAATTGTGAAAGGTATTATATGATCAATATACTTATAACCGATGTTAAGGAATGGATCTTACTGTATTGCAGTTCGTTTTATAATAATGAAAATAATATAGAAAGTAAAGATTTTATGACGATTTGTAGAAGCACTGACAATACTGTCTCTATCTTTGTGCGCTCCGTCTTGCTCACGTCCACTCAATGACCTCCCTCAGTGCTACATGTTCCAGACTCCTTGGACATTAATGTTTGCCCTGACCAGAATGCAGAGAGGTTTGTCTGATTTTCTCTAAAGTGGTGCACAGAGGGTGCCCTTTAGATAACTAGCAGAAATGACTGGTGCACAGGTGGCACCACTTTAAATAATTACTCTTTGACTTCACTACAAAGCCCCCACTCTATACAGCCTGTGGATTAAGGTCTGAATTGGGGTGGAAAATAGGTGTGTAGTGTTGTGGATACCCTGTCTATCTCATTCCCTCCTGGCAGTTAAGTTACCCTGAATAAAACTCTGTAAATGATAGAGAGTTACTTGTTTCTCTTTTTGGTCTGAAAGTGCCTTTTCAGTCATAAGGATATTTTTCTGACCCTCTCCACCTTCTCACACTAATAATAAACATAATAAAAGCAATAAAATAAAAGACTAAAGATTCTATAGAAGGAGTAGATAGGTTAGTCTATGTAGAGTTTCTTTCTGATAATGGGAAATAATTAAGATAGCACCTTTTATGAATTCATCACCAAAAATGCCTTGGAAGTATGAATCTTCTATTTATTCACTAAATTATGTACTAATCTCAAACATGCCAAAGCAGAATTAGTAAGGCAATGATAAAGTGGAAGGACCATTAACCCTGACTTTAGAAAACTCTGTCACCAATCTGATGTGTCACTTTACACTAATTCCTAGAGCAAAGCATAAGAAAAGAAAGAGATCAGCAGCAGGGGTGCCTGGGTGTCTCAGTTGGTTAACCGTCTGGCTCTTGGTTTCAGCTCAGGTCATGATCTCACAGTTCATAAGTTTGAGCCCCACATCGCGCTCTACACTGACAGCGGGGCAGCAAGGAGCCTGCTTGGGATTCTTTCTCTGACCCTCTCTCCATGTTCTGCTTGTTCTTTCCCTCAAAATAAATAAAAAAATTTTTAAAAGAAATAATTAGGTATAACAATGGCTCCAAAAGTCTGCATTGGGGTTTACGTAATGTTTTGTCAAAGGCAGAATTAAGAATATGTGCTCAGCAGAGATCCGATAAGGGGGTAAGAATTAAGTAGTGATAGAAAAGATCATACAAGGCTGAAAAATGTTGAAGATTACAGACATGTTGCTGAGCACTATGAGCATTCAATCAAGAGCCTAGAAATACTTTTTTGTCCTTAGAACTAAGGACACACCCTACAATAGGGTTTGCATTCTGAAAATTCAAGATTGAAATAACAGTAACCTAACAAAGATTAAAATAAAATAATCTACAGTAATTTAACTGCCAACCAGAATAAAAATCAACACCCATTGGAAAAAAAGCCCATAATCCTCCACTGTACCATCTAAAATGTTTAAGCTATAATTTAAAAAATAGTGGATATTCAAACAAACAAAAACATAAGCTATAGTTGAGTTATTAAAAAAAGCATACAAGAGAAATAGACCAGATGAACCGTTGAAAATAGCATGCAGAATATATTCTACATGTAAATATATAGATGAATAAAATAAAAAATGACAGAAGTGGAAAGTACAACATCTACAGTAAATTTTAAAATATTGGAAGAGTTTAAGAATGGATTTGCGAGTATAGAATAAAGGGTTAGTAGTATAATGGAAAATAATCATCAAATCTAAATAATATCGAGAACACAAAATATTAATAAAAGAAAAGAGCCTCAGCAACCTCTGGGACAACATCAAATAGTCTAAGATACATGTAATTGGAGTCTCAAGAGGAAAGCTAAGAAAGAATGGGGGTACTTCTTTACTTTATCTCAGCAATGTTTTGTGGTTGTCAATATCCCCAAAATGTTAGTTGAATTTACATATATCACCTGAGAAGTTGCTTTTTACAATTATTAATATACTGTGGACATTAATCATATTGTTACACACATTTTGTGTATGTATATATATATATATATATATATATATATATATATACACACATATATACATATATATGTATATACATACACACATATATGTATGTGTATATATATATACATATATATATATGAACAAAGCCTAAAAAGAGAAGTGCAGTAACTGTGAAATAAATTAATGAATTATTACTAAGAATAATGGCTGCTTAGAATTCCATAGCAAACCTGTATTTAATTATATAAACTCTTTCATTTATCCACATGTCCTTAGATTTTTTTGTGTTTCCTATTATACTTAAGTTTGCTGTGATCCTATTAAACATTTTAAAAACTCACACCCTGTGTTATATATGTACAATAAAAATGTTAAGCAAAAAAGAGTAATTATTTATGTTTTCTCATGGGTTTTAAAAAAATATCAGGACAATAATCTTCACATGCATGTGATATATAATGTAAATAGTCAATCACCATGTGATATAGATTATCTCACAAAACAATAATTTCTTTATTAGTGAAAAAAGAGCCAGCAGAGAGTACTAAACCATAAAATTGTTCATTTATTTCCAAAAATAAAGTTGTAAAATGTCTCTCACCCTTACACTAAAAAAGGGTACAGTTCTATTTGCCTATAATGAATTTTGTAGAACCTGAATTAAAAGAAGCTATATCACAACAATTCTCTCAAATTGTGTAGATGATTTCATCTACAGATTATGTGTTATAGCAGTATAAAGAGACAGGGCTAGAGTTTGGAAATACCATTAATGAAGACAGAATATTTATAATCTTTATTGATTGCTACACTATACATTCTAAATTTGCTCCTCTGGGTCTGTGCTCCACCTTTTTCTGCCTTGCTCTGTGTCTTGGGAGGCTGACTGGGGACTACATGGATGGATTTCCTTGCCTCTTCGCTGCTGGCTGAACTACACCCTGGGGTAAATTTTTTTTAAAAAAGGAAAGTGTTGAGTCCCTGTGGGTCAGCTGTGTATACTTATTAAGGTTACAATCCTTGAAGTCATTCTTTCTTATAGCTAAAGTACTGTCCAGCCCCCACCCCTTCATACCTAGAGATGGCAACAGCTCCCCATTGTCACTACCCTAGGGTGCTCTAACATCCTTGTTGATATTTCTTAGTACTGCTATGCATCTGCAAATGGTCCCTTAATTAAACTCTCTTGTGTTATTTCTGCTAAGAACGTTATTATTATTTTTTTGTCTCTGACAAGGCCTTGATTGATAAAATTGCAGGCAGTGATCACGACTTAGAATTCATTGCAGTTTACTCATCACCCTTGTTACATGTAAATAGCATGAATCAGAGAGAAATACACATATGCATTGTTAATAGAAGCCAATTAATAACAGACAAAATAATGATAGTAAAAACAGTACACACACTATAGCTGGTACAGAGAAATCTCACATAGTCTTAGAAAGTTGTGATAAATAACATTAGGCTTCCCCTGTAATTTATCAATGTCTTATTATAAAGAACATCAAATCATATTTGTGTATGTAAACAATATAGAGTACACCACTCATGCTTCTTTATTTCCTGTGAAGTTTGTTAAATTTCATAGTCCATTTTTAATAGAGCAGCCAGAATGATCAGTTACAAGTTAGCTGGATCATATCACTTCTCTAAACCCTCCAATGACCTCACATGTAATTAGCAGAAAAAATCCAAGTCCATATAATGGTTGCATTGCCCTAATTTATCTGGTTCATATTGCCTCTCTTATTTCATCTCCCCCATCACCTTCCATCATTCTGCTCCAGCCACAATGGACCAAGATATTGGCCAACATACTAGAAATGCTTCAGTGACAGGATTTGTGCTCTCGTTCCCTCTTGGAATACTCTTCCTCCAAATCTGTCCAGCTTGTAACCTCATCTACTTCAAATCCTAGATCAGATGTTCCCTGTTGGTTGAGGTTTTCCTTGACTACCCTATTTGAATCTTCAAAATTTTCCTCATGTAGTCATCTCTATCACCCTTTTGTCCATAGCACTTACCATCAAAACACATTACAGATTTTACCATAAGGTTCTTTTTTGTTGCCTTCTCCCTACTGCAATATAGGTTCTATGAGGGCAGATATTGTAATTCTTTTTTTTTTTGGTGCATCTTTCGCACCTAGAGCAATAACTGTCATATTGTGGGAACTTAATAAATATCTATTGAATGAATGAATTATTTATATGGGATCAACTCATAAAGTCAATACTGTGGTACTAGTTATAAATTGGCTCCTAAATAGGACCTTTTCCTACTTGAAAGTGCTACTAATCATAAAAGTATTTATCTGCAATAATTTGATCTTTGGATGATTACTTACAATATAAATAGTCATAAGTTTCATACATTAATATTAATAAATTTAGAAAATTTGGAAAATATCAGGAGGTGTGTGGACAAAATTATATTACACATAATATACATGAGTAATATTTTGGTGTATTGTATTCTAATGTTATACAGCTCCTTGACATATAGTTACATGTCCTTCTTTTTGCACTAATATTTATGTTATGAGCAATTCCCACATTTTTAAAGTTTTAGTATATATTCAAATATTGTAAGTATTTTTTCAATGGATTCAAAATATTCAGTCTACTAAATGGACATATTTTATTTCCTAATGATCCACCTGTTTTCACTTTTCATTATTATGATAAATAATGCCATTTATTTACATAAGTTATCCTAAGAAATCTTGTAATTATGGAATGAAAGAACAGGATGATTGTACAGCACCTCAAAATAATATATTGACAGAGAAAGTTTGTTTTTCTAAACTGACATGAACCACCACACACACCAAAAATGTCCCTTTGTTGTGCCAAAGCACATTGTGTGGTCACTATATTTTTATAACCATAAAACAGTCCAGAAAAGATTCAGACAGTTCAGCCCAGTAGTAATTTAGCAAAATGGAGAGGGAATTTAAGAGAGGTCAAATTTAAAATGGAGGAGCTAGGCTCCTAGTACATTAAATATATGGGAAATACTGAACTGCTACAACAAAACAATCAAGAAATAAATGATCTTAGTAGTCAATAACTGACTACAGTAAGAAATTAACGTGTCAGTAATGAAAAGTATGATACATAAACAAAAGCATTCTACTCTGTAGTATTGCATTTTCCCCTTGCAAATAATTTTCAGAGGAGTGCCATATTCATTCACTGTTGTATTCCAAGTACCTAAAAGAGTCCTGGCATATTGGGGGTGATCAATAAATAATTTTGGAGTGACTAAGTCTTTGTATGTAATAAGTATATAAACACAGGTCTACACATAATTTATATCAATGATCTAGTCAGCTCCCAGATAAAATGTCTGCAAGTCTTGTCAGAAATATGAGATATTAGAGAAAACATAAAATGATTTTATTCTCTTGTTATTCAACTCTATAAACAAGACTGTAAATTTCCACATAAAAGTAGGCAAGGAAACTTGAAGAATTAAATTATTGATCTATACAGTCTAAATTGAAGACAGATTTGCTCCAATTTTATTTATTTGCTTGTGTAAGTGTAGTCACAGACAGTTAATGGAAGAATTTCATTGCTTTGAGAAAGAAGTCAAGAATTCCTTCAAATTTGATTTTGGATTTGGCTTGTGATTTACTATTAATAAGTTATTTATTGTTGATGAAGCTTGCATAGCAGTTGAGTGCCATTTCTGTTGTTGAGTCAGGCATAGCACTTGAGAGCCATAAGTTGTTTGAATTTTTTTCTTAATGGATTGAGAGATATTTCTCATGTTGAACAATCTCTAAAGCTTATGTGACAGCTGCAAATTCACTCATTCATTTATTCATTTATAGATTCAACAGATTATTTTTTCTCACTAGACCATTACAGTTAAAACATTTATTAAACATTGTATATCTTTCTGTAAAACACTTTAAACATCTTAGAACAAAACAAGTATGAAAAAAATCAATATTCATTTAATAAATTTTGTTTAGTACTTGCTCATTGTAAGACACTAAGCTGGTTTTACAAATTTCAACAAAAATCATAAACTATATTAATAACTAATTAATTGCCTTATGAAGCAAACTAGAATAATTCCAAAACATCAGACAATTATGAAATTGGTACCATACATTATCATCCTTCTAACATTAATTAAATTACTCTGAGTGGTTTTGCTTTAATTCAGACTTCAGTCATTTTAAGAGTATGAGGCAAGTTACAATCAAGATATTCACATTAAAAACATTAAAAGGTTAATTTTTAAAAGCTTATTTATTTTTGAGAGAGGGGGGGGGGAGAACACAAGCGGGGGAGGGGCAGAGAGAGAAAGGGAGACATAGAATCTGAAGCAGACATCTCAGAGCCTGATGTGAGGCTCAAACCCATGAACTATGAGATCATAACCTGAGCCAAAGTCGGATGCTTAACTGACTGGCCACCCAGGTGCCCCTAAAAGATCATTTTACAAAGAAGATCAAGAAAGGCCAAAATCTATAGTTACATAATTACTATAACTGAGCATGATATCTGGATTTCATCTTTTACAGTAAGAAAACAATCAGTGTTTGTTTATGAGAAAAGCGTAAAAGATAAACATGTGGATTGTCAAACAGGAAATAAGACTGGATGATTTAAGGTAGGGATAAGGGATCAAAGAAAAATTATGCATTTATAGTTAGAAAGAATTTAAATGATTATTTTAATCCACATTATCTTATTTATTGTTTAAACCAAATTACATTCTATTGTTCCCATTTTATACAAGAACACTGAGGCTCAGAGAGGTTAAGTGACCACAACCTCACTCAATTGTAAATAGCACAATTGAGACTGAAAAACAAAATTATTCTTAAACTTCAAGCCAGTTCTGTTTTCTACTCTACCGGGTAGAATCTGATATCATTGTTCCAAACAAACATTTTTTAAAAGAGACAAAACTTAGTTATTGTCTTTTAAAAGGCTTTCTTATTTCCATAACCATCTTTCCCAGGCTTAGAACAGACACAACAAAGGAAAAACAAAAAATTATTCTCATGTCTTAGAAATATTGGACTTACACTTAAGCAAAGATCAATTAAAGGGACCAAGGCACTAGTTAGCTGGTGAAAGCCTCCTGGTCCCTCCCTCCCTACAGAGTTACCAGAATAGACAACCACAATTTCTCCCCAACCTTGAAACATTTCAATGTCTCGCAAGACTTAATTGCTGTGGAAGAGGCTCTCATGTTTAGGATTTTGTCTCTGAGATGGTCACTTGTATTCCTCATTTACTTATTCGACAAAAAAACTTTTGAACTAGTTTCACAGAAAAGGAGAACAGAAAAGTCACAAAGAACTGGTAGACAGTACTTTCTACCAAGGACTTTCTATTGATGCCCCTTAAAGATTATCTTGTTGGTTTAGAAACTGTGTTAGTGGTTTGCTATATGGGTAAGCGAGTGAATAGAAGTAGAAAATATGGTCCCCCTTTTTGAAAAAATATTATATATATATAGTATATTGTATATAATATATAATAAATATACCTTATATTAATAAATATACCTTATATTTAATAATTATATTATTATATTAAATAATTAATAAATATACCTTATATTTAATAAATAAATATATTAATTTATTATAATATATAATATATTAATAAATATACCTTATATATAATATAAGGTATATATATATACCTTATATACCTTAATGTATACTATAAATTATATTTATAATATATAAATACAGATTTAATAAACATGCATATTTTTACTGAGGGGGAGCATATTTTTAGAAAGTGGGAGGAATAGATTTAGCTTCCAGAGAACTGTATACACACACACACACACACACACACACACACACACACACACGGCATTCTTGACTTTTCCTGCTATTCCCTCTGCAGCCCTTCTTATCAATGCTTTCACTGTGGTCGAAAGGAGAACTGGACTACGAATGTCTCAAGGGCATATACCTTTAGTGTTAGTGGACGCTAAAGCCTCATCACAGCTGGTTTGCAAGGGAAATTATTTAAAAATAATTCCCTGAGTAAGCAAAAACTGCTTCCATTACAAATAGCAAAATTTAGAGTAGACCTGACTCCTATTATTAGCCAGGATCAGTAGGCCCAGCAGCAGCTGGGGAGCCGGTGGACCACAAGTTCGAGAGCCAGAGCGGCACAGCCAGTTTGGGCTGAACACACAGTGGAGCTGAAACACATTTTTGCTTACCTTGGCTGAACGCAAGGTAAGCACTATATGAAAACCCAAAAGAAAGCTTTCTGCTCTGACGAAGCTTTGTCTGTGCCTATACCATGGGACTTGGCAGCATACTACTAGAAACACAAAAGCTAGCTGTTAGACCTTAGAAAAAGCCCACATGTAAAAACTAAAGCAAAGTCACACCATTTAATACTGTTCTTTAGATTATTAATAGAACCTTTATATTAAACTTAAAATGTCCACTTTAAATTCCCACCCATTAAAGCTATTTGGCATTATACTGAACTTTGTAATTATTTAAATAAATAATAAAATAATAAACAACAAATATCTTTAAAGGCTCCTCTCTAAATACAGTGGACTTTTAATTTTTCAATAGCTAATCAACTTATTTATTAACTTATTGTGATTATTGAACAGGAAACTTATATTTCTTTTTCCTTAGACATTTTGGCTAAGTCTTTGGAAACAACCATTATAGAAATCAAAATAATTTCATAAGATGTTTTCATCTCCTACTACAAATAAAATGAGATAATGGCAGAAACATGAACAAGAGTATAAACTTTCTCAAAAGTTAATAGAATTATAGTATATTAAAAGAAGTTATCTTATACATATTTATCATATAAAATATTAATTTAAAAATCAATACACTTTATTTAAACCTTTTTGTACAGACTATAATATTTTGAGTTTACCATGATGTTTCTAAGGTTTTAATTAGTCCATTTTTAATGGCTGTTTCTTGGTGGCACTTATTAGTCAATTGACTTTATAGAAATAATTCTAAAACTATTTTTAAAAGCTAATTAATTCATAGATGGTGATACTTAAATAATACGGAATTACTTAGCAAACATTGTTTGTCAAACTATCATGTAAAAATATGATGAGTTATTTCCCCCAACAATTTAAATAAACATGTTATTTTAGTTCATTAAAAATCAGAAAGGAAAATTACAGTTTCACTTTGTCATACATTTTTCTCTGATTAATTTTTCACACACTATAAAGTTTACCATTTTAAAGTGTACGATTCAGTGGTTTTGGTATATTCACAAGATGGTGCAACCACTATTTAATTCTAGAATATTTTCATCATTCCAAAAACAAACCTGATACACATTAGCAGTCAATCACCATCCCCCATTCTCAATCTCTCGCAACCACTAATCTTTCTGTATTTATGGATTTGCTTATTCTGGACATTTCATGCAAATAGAATCACATAACATATGGACTCTGTGTTTGGATTCTTTTACTTAGTATAACGTATCATTAGTTCATTCTTTTGTATGGCTCACTGTATGGATACACAACATTTTGTTTATCTGTTCATCAATTGACATATATTTGTGTTGTTTCTACTTTTTGGTTATTACAAATAATGCTATTATGATTATACATGTGTAAGTTTTTCTTTGGACATATATTTCAATTCTCTTGGGAATATAATTGGAAGTACTGGGTCATATGGAAATCCTGCATTTAACTTTTCAGGGCATTGTCAATATTTTTTCTAAGGGGGCGCCAGTTCCACCATGTTATATTCTGGCTAACATTGCATGAAGGTCCCATTTCTCCATATCCTTGCCAATACTTGTTATTTTTCATTGTTAGGTAATAGTCATCTGATAAAATTTTGACTTGCAAGACTTCCAAAGAAGAATTTATAAAATTTGCATTTGGGAGGATGGAAGAAGACAAGGAAGACTGTGAAGTTGTAAATGACTGGGAGGTTAGGCTGAGCACATGGTATTGAACTGAAGCACATTTTGCTTACCTTGGCTGAGTGAATGAATGAATGGTGGTGTCACTGTTGGAAGTAGAGTGAGAAGAAGAGAAGATTTCAGGAAGAGACTAAACAGAGACTGTTGAAGGCATGTCATCATTTGCAATAGCAGGATGAGAGCTTAGAAATAGAACAGAGCTTATGATGAATAGTTTTCAAACTTGATAGAATTAAAGCATAGAGTCTGGAGCACATGGTCTAGATTTGTAACATTTACCACTATCTGACTTCCAGCACTGACTAAACTTCTTTGTTCTTCACCTTTTCCATTTGTAAAAGAAGCACTAAAATAATTGTATGTGTCTCAAAGAGTTGTGAGGATTAATACATTACATGTAGAGTACTTAAGATGTTTCTCCCATGTAATAAATGTTAGTTATTATCAGGGTGACCACATAATTTATTATCTAAAGCAGAACACTTTAAATCTCGAGTGCCATGGTTTGGACAATAAATGGTCACACCAAGACTACAGGTATAAATAGGCATTGTCTTAGTCAAACTGGGATAATGGTCTCCCTATCATCAATTATAATTTTTGATGGCCCAAGCATAACAACTCTAAATTATCATTAACAATCAAAATATCTATTGATAACATCCACAATTATCCATAATTATAAACAAACAAAGAAACAGAGAACAAAATTCAGATCCGGAAGCTAAAAGAAGTGTATCAAGATCCAGATTAGAGAGTGAAATCTACATTGGTTTTAATTAATCTGCCTGCCATATAGAAACAAAAATGGAAGTTCTATGGTATGGGAATCAGTGATTTTGGAGTATAGTTATAGTTACTTTAGAAAGAGTGGACCTTAATAAATCACAAAGGGATGGGTGGCTTTGAAAATCAAGAGGCCACCTCAGAGAATCTGTTGTCTGTGAATGGATTTAAAAGGAGGGTTGAAAGCAAATTGGTGCTTGTAAGCAGTACTTGAGGAGGAAGAAAGTGAAAAACACCTGGAAAAAACTTCACTCACATTGCCATTGTGCCCAGAATGCTGGTGATGACCTAGAAATGATGTTGCTAGACACTTAGGTTTTTGAAGCTGCCATCAATATCGACAAACCCTCTGTGCACTACCATAAATATTACACAGTCAGAGAGGTCTGTCATTTGGGCATAAATTCACTGTGGTAATTGCAGTGAAGGCCATGAGTCAAGGTGATGATGGCATAGTGGAGCCTATCTTATTTCAGATTCTTTTGAAAGGAAAATGGCAAATACAGAAAGTAGAAAATGGGTGATTTGTAGCCATGAATTTTCTTTTTGGAAGTAAAATTTTCTCTCTTCTTGTGTTATTGTTATTAGTTACAGTAACTAGAGATGAGTTCTATAATATTTTTAAAGTTTCTAAATCGCTGGCATACAGTAGTTTTTCAGCTAATAATTGACATATGTTCTTGAAATGCTTGCCCCAAAGATGAGCTGTAGACTAAACAGAGAATCAGATTGGAATCATTGGAGAGCAGAATTGAAGACTCAGGTTTTTGGAAAATTATTCACAAGAATAACAAAATGTTTTAATATACACTGTCATATACTTCTGGTTCTTAATTTGAGTTTGAGTTGAGGAGAATATCATATTGGCATATCATATTCTTTTCAAAAACAAAGAATTTTTAGCATGAAAAAGTATAGAGCAAAAACTATTCTTCCCCCACTGAAAGATTTACTCGTGAAGGTTCTTTAGGTCTGGATCCAAGTAAAATAGTGAATTGAGTTTTTCTTTCATGATATTAATCTTCCCTTTTTGCTTCCTCTACATGCGTTCTTTCCTGCTTATATCCCTAGGTCAAGGGATACTGCATCTAATAAGTAACTGGCTATATTTTTCTCACCATGTCTCCTTTTCCTTTTACAAGATATATTTTTATATATTTTACAAAAGAACCCATAAAAAGTAAACACAATCATCTATAACTAGTTATAACAGCAAGATATTTGCCATTCTTGGAGTTGTGAATAGATATTATTAAAATATTATTTTTAAATTAATTATCTTATGTCATTATACATACAGCTAATAATTGATTCTTCTCAAATACAACACTTATTAAGTTCAGTAACCAAACTCTTGAGGAGTCAATATGTTGTTTATAAATATTTAAATACAAATTTTATTGAAGCAGGTTTTGCCTAAGTCTGTCCTTGAAACAGATACAAAGCAAATAAAATTATATTAGAGATACTAGGGTTTTGTGTTAAACACAAAACTGGTAACATGGTAACATTTCTCATGGTAAAAATTCTAAGAATCTTCTGATATAATTTTTTAACAGAGTTGATGAAACACAGAAGACTGTATGCTCAGAAATTCATACAAATCTCATAAATAAGATTTAGAAATAAACTTATTATCTATCAATATTAGTATTGGGCCTTCATGCACTTACTGCTTGTTGGCATAGTTTATTGACTATAGTGATCATTTAAAGATCATTCTCAGTCAGCTACACCTTGGAGAAAAACATCATCTCATACGGCGTATAAATGGAAGACAGTCCTCCAGTGTTCCCAAGAAATGTTAGTACCCTTTCTTCCCATTACCTTCATCAGGAAAGAGTATTGACAGGGGTCCCCCGAGGTTGCAGGAGTGAGAAGGAGGAAGTGATATACCTGATATGCTATGTATCTCTATTAAGTATACTTAGAGTGATCATGACTTTAGTTTCTTTTGCACTTCATAAACCCAAGGGAAGTCCTGCTCCTTATTAGTGTTATATATCACAGGCAATTCTGCATTGCTTGCATAATAGTTGTCTTTACTGAAAAATGGGTAATTGTTAAAATTAACACATCATCCTAGATACAAACAGTAATCAGTGTGAATCTGAAAACCAGGGTATAATTGTTAGAAGAGCTCTAAGAGGCCAATCTGTTGGCACAACAATACGATGATGGAAAAAATGAAACAAAACAAACAGCAAAACCATCAAAAACTAAGACTAAAAACTAGAACCTGTACAATGAAATCTCTGTCAGTTGGCCCATACTAAATGTTCCATTAGAGGCTTGGTAAAGTCATTGGTGTCTTTTAGGGTGTAAACTTACTGAGCATTTTTCTCTGATATTTTGTCTCAGTTACAGTCTACCTACAAGGCAGTGCTATCATTTTGCCCTTCCCTCATTACCCTCACACATCACATACTTCATACTTCTGAATTCATTCCTTCTCAAAGATTTTAATCTGAGTCTGCATTCCTTCCTTAATCTAGCATCTATTAATTGACTTTGAAGTTGAGCTTTTCATTCAAGCTTTGGCACTTTTAAGGAAATTTTTGGCCACATTAAACTATTCCTTTCTTTTCAACACAGTAATGTTTTATTGAGCTATAATAAAATAATTTTAGAAGTTTTTAAAATTAAATACAATCGTCATAGGGAGTGAAGATATCAAGAGATATTATGTTTTAGTAGCATTATTCTCATCCAAATTTGGGCAGAGGAGTGTCTGCAGAAATTAGCATTAATTACATGGTGGAATATATTTCATAATACATCTGTAAATGCGTAACACACCCAAACAGGAATAAACCTCCATAAAGCATCATTTGGTATTGCTTATCTCTTTCTACCCACATTGGATACCAGAACTTTAAGTGGTTTCTAACACTCCCATCTATATATCTATCTAAAACATTCTTCATTTTAGATTTCTCTAAAAAGAAAATGATTAAAAATACATTATGAAATAAACTCTATACAAACGCTGAACACTTAATATAAACAACAGTCTTTTCAGATTTATTTATATATTCTATAATCTGTGAGCCTGTAACTTTTATGGAGATGTAGAAAATATAAACACCAAAAGTGATTCTCTTTCTTCTCATGTGCAGAATGCTGACATTGTTCACTGATCTTCCTGAACATACCTTACTTTTACATCTTCCCAGCATTTGTCTTGCTTTCTCATTCTCTCTCTCTTTCTGGAGAGTTAAGAAGGAATTTAATGTTCTTGATCTTTTAGAAGGAAAAGAACGACTACCAGACTAACACACATTCAAGAAACTCCTTGTTTGTGTGAAATCATTCACCAGTTTGTGTGTGTATGCCAGTGTGTGTGTGTTATAACTGTTAAACATTTTGAATGATAGTTATTCTACGTTGAGGCTACTTTGAATTTTTTTTCCTGCAATGGCATCATAAGTACATTAGCTTTGTCATATAACTATTTCAACTGAGAAACTAGCTTTGCCTCTTAACTTTTTCTCAAGTATTTTTTTAAAACTAATTTTGTATACTGAGGGTGAGAATTCGAAGTGTAAGATGCCCAATAGCCCCTGCCAGATTTCTCACCTTTCATCCAGGAACTTAATGTTCCTTGTGTCACCCGCTATGCACGAAGAGACAAAACCAAATAAGGCACGATATAGTCTTAAAGAGTGTACTGTATATTTTGGGTATGTGGAGAGAGCGAGAAAAAAGAGATAATGAAATTTTAGATGAATTTCAAAAATTGCTGGATTTCCACAAGAAGGGATCATGGGAAGACAATTTTAAATAATGGCTGCAACATGATTATTTGTAATTGCACCAACTGGAAATAATCTAAATGAAAAAAAAAATAAAGTAACGACTATATAAATTATAGTATATTGCATTGCAATTATAGTATATTCTATTTCATCAACTAAGTTAATGACCCAAGAAATCACTCCAAGATATAGTGTGTTTATTAAAAATTGTACATGATCACATATAATATGTATCGTATATATAATATACATGTAACAGATATATTAATTTCTTTTAAAAGACTTGATTAAAATACCTCTGAAGATAGGATTTAAAGGTTTTTATTTTCTTTTTAATACTTTAATGAATTTTTTTTTTATTTCAGACAGAGACAGAGAGACCTCATGTGCGCGTGCATGCACATGCCCAAGTGAGGGAGGGACAAATGAAGGAGAGAATCTCAAGCAGGCTCCACACCAAGTGTGGAACCCAATGAGGGGCCCAATCTCACAACCCTGAGATCATGACCTGAGCTGAAATCAAGTCAGAAGCTCAACCAACTGAGCCATCCAAGTATCCTATAAGTTGTACCTTATAATTAAAAAAAATATATGTGCCTATAAAGAGATGTGTAGACAGCCTTTACTTCTTTAACACTACTTACAGTTCTGGAACTAGCATAAACCAGAATTTGAGAGGGAAATAGAAGGCTAGGAGAGAATACTGCATTTGTCCAAGTGAGACAAAATGAGGGTAGTAAAATCTGGAATGAAAACAAAGACAACTACATGAACTATTGGGAAGACAATGGAAGAAAAAACAATAAAAATGTTTTATTGGAACCAAAAATGAACAGTGAAGAATCAAGAGTACTTGCCAAGTTTTTTAGTCTAAACAACAGAAAATATGCACATGCTAGTCAAAGATATGTGGGTACTAGAAAGAGAAGAATATTAGTGAGGGTAGATGAGAGATTCTCTTAATAGAGATTGAGATGTTAGTAGCATAGTAAGGCAAAATCTAGCAGAATGTTGAAAATATGATTTTGGGTTTAGGAAAGGGTAGAATTCCAGATAAGTAACCAAGTGTCATCACTAGAAATCCAATTTGCTGGGTAGAAAGAACAGAGAAGATGTAAGTATAGAGATGACTGAAGCAGAGTTTTCCAAGTTATGTTGTATCATGGAGCACTTTGGCTTTTCTAGTGAAGCCTGTGGACTCCTCAGCATAATGGTTTTATATATATAAAATAAAATATATAAATTAAAATAGAGACCAATTACTTTGAAACAGAGCTATCTAAATAATTTAAAAAGTGATATATTAATAAAACTGCTTGCCTTTTAATACATTATATAACAAGATTTAGTGATGAGTCCAATAGCTGTCATAATTTCAATGTAACAATTACTTTAAGCAACATTTAAATTTTTTAAATATTTATTTATTTATTTTTGAGAGACAGAGAGCGAGAGAGAGTGAGCAGGGGAGGGGCAGAGACAGAGAGGGAGACACAGGATCCAAAGTTGTCAGCATAGAGCCTGTCGTGGGGCTCGAACTCACAAACCATGAGATCATGACCTGAGCCGAAGTCAGATGCATAAGTGACTGAGCCACCCAGGTGCCCCTAAGCAATATTTCATGTGACACAAACTGTCTATGTTTTCCAGTGGTGCCAAAGTAATGGTACTGTTAGTACTACTATGCTTTGTAGCCTATATTAATATTTTACGGAAATATTAAATTTCTTTTAGAAGTTAGTTAGATGTCCTTTCGCATCCAAATTAATGGATTCCCTGAATTGTGTCCAGTGATTTCTTGGTGGACATGGTTAAAAGCTCCTTTAGAGCAGTCCACATATAAGGTATGTGGAAAGATACAGATTCCTAAAACTGGTTAGGGACACAGTAGAATATATTTGGGTAGAGAGACCTCCCAACAAAGGTAAGTTTGTGTTAATGTGTAGCAATGCCAGAGGCAGCATAATTTGTAAGATCATACCCTCCAGGCCAGAATGCCAGTCAAAACACTATCTGCACAAATTTGAACAAGTCGCTTAACCTCTTTGTGCCTTAATTTCTCTACATTTTAATCTTCATAGAGTTATTGTGAGAATTAAAAGTGTTAGTGTCTGTCATATGGCCTGGTGCATGTAAAGTACTATATACAATATGGTCAGGTTAACTCCTTTGCAGACTAAGCAATGCAATTAGTTATAGCTTGCCTCTATCTTAAAGGTTTTCTGCACAAATGAAAGAGACAAATACTTAGTAGAGATAGAAAAAAAAAACTCTAGTAAAGTACAAGTCATGAGGAAGTAAGTCTCAAAGGAGATAGTTCAGAAGAACAGATACTACTTGGAGGCCTAAGACTGAGACTGAGAACATACACCCAGACAGGGATTAGTAAGCAATAAATAGATCATTAGTGGCCTTCTGGAGAGGTTCTAATAGATGGACAGAAGCAGATGCCAGACACTAAGACATTTACTGAATAGGCTGATAGTGAACAAACAAAGGCAAGGAATTGGATTATAGTCCTCAAAAGTGAGCCCAAGAAAGAAGAGAGACTGAAAGTTTATTATCAAATTTAATAGAAATACCCTGAGCACAGTGGATGGTACAGGGGAAGTAGTCAACAAACAGGAAAAAAGAAAAAAAAAAAAGATTGCAAATGTAAGAGAAAGAGTAAGTAATTGACAGAACCAGGTCCCAGTTAATGTATGTAAGAATAAGTATTATGTAGAAAGCTTTACCTTGGAGTAAAATGGAAGAGGTCAATCCTTTTGAAGCTGGGATCTATAAGGAGAAACAGATGAAAATCGCAAGTGTTGTGATCAGATTAAAAACAAGACTTAGAAGGCCTATGCTGGATCTCCTTCACCCAGGACTATGGTGGGAGAGATTGTCACAAGAGTACAGGGTAAGGATAAAGATGTAAACCTTAGGGCGAACAAGAAGCATTTTTTATTAATTGCTATGGATAATTCAACAAGTATCTCACTAGAGATGGCTATAAATATCATTAGGTAGCTACAGGGGCCTAGCTGAGGTTGGGCTAAAAAAGATAGTTAGATTTCATCCTACATGTCACTACCCTAGGTAAATCCTTATTGAACAAGTTATCAGAATATCTTTAATTGTTCCTACTATGTACTTTCATTGTGCCCTGAATTTATATAATTATTTTTGTTGTATGTGTGATCTCCTTATTAGGGTGTAAACATTTTAAGGACTTCTTTTTGTTCATCTGCATATACCTATTCCAATTCTGATACACAGAGGATATTGAAGACATTTTTGGTTTTAATAAATGCCTTTTATTTTCCAGTAGGACTATGTATTTGAGAAAACTCCACCTTACACTTCAGGCTTTATTTCAAGTTGCAGCATCAATTCCAACTCTAGCAAAGCCAATTTTGTTATGGACAAGTTAATGAAACCTCTTTCCTCACATGTCTTCCTATGTCTCTCAATGATTGCTCCTGCTCTTTCCATCTCACTTGTTTCTTGTTTACAGCCTACACTTATCTCTCCAACTTGACCAGTACAGCATTTCTTCTTTACTGATACTCTGCAAGTACCCTTGGGTGCAATTCTGTTCTTGATGGGCATCCCCTTCTGCTTCCTTTCCTGACCCCTGTGATTCTAAGCATCCTCAGGAGCTCAGCTCAGTGTAAGGCAGCATACTTAGTTAGCTCTTCTAATGGATGTAAACTGGATCTGGCAACAAGATAAAAATGAGCAGGGGAGAAATAATAATCCATATGGCTTATTAAAGGTCTGGAATTGCTTACTCCAGTGTGGGAGAAAGTCTAGAAGGTGAAGAAGTCAAGAGGTATGTAAAGTTGGATAAGAAGTTGAGAAATGTCAAAAGATAAGTGATTCTCTGTCAGAACACATATAGGTGGAGGACTTAATCATTACTTCCTTTGAATATTCATTGAATAACCAATATAATCCATAGTCACAATGAGGAGAAAAAAAGAATAAGTTCAATTAGGAAATAAAATTTCAGATCAATGCAGAAGTGTCAGATCTAGATTTCATCCTTTTAAAACTAATTTCACAAAATTAGTTCAGTTCAACATACATTAATTAATTAATTAGTTTCTTTTTTTTAATCTTTATTTTTGAGAGAGAGAGACAGACTGCGAGTGGGGGAAGGGCAGAGAGAGACACAGAATCCGAAGTAGGCTCCAGGCCCTGAGCTGTCAGCGCAGAGCTCACGCGGGGCTCAAACTCACCAACCGCGAGTTCATGACCTGAGCCAAAGTTGGACGCTTAATCAACTGGGACACCCAGGCACCCCTCAACATAAATTTATTAAACATAAAATAAAATTGTAATTTTTTAAATTATGCAAAACCTACTCTGTGTCAACTACTGTATTTGAGTCTTTTTTTATGATTCTTGATTATGTGCACAAGAATCTATGCAAGCTACTTTAGTGATCACACAGATCATTCAGTGATCTATTTTATTTAATAAGCTCTTGTCTAGTACTTGCTATTTATCAGGTACTCTTAAGTGCTTTACCAACATTATCTTATTAAATCTTGTGATTCAGCATTTAATTTATTTTTCCTGGTAACTTATATGAGGATCCTAAACAGTAACTCTCCTGGAACATTCCTGTTGATAATTTTATTTAAACCAAACATACTAAATACATTTATGTAGTAATTAAATGCTACCATGGTGGACATATTGGTATTTATCCATATTAACAGTCTCCTTGAATCTCCCTTAGTACAAAAGAACACACATAATTGGATTCACCTATTCATTTCTTCATTCATGAAAGCATACTTTCATTTATTCAATAAACTTGTACTAGTAGTTGCTATGTAAAAGTAACATGCTCAGTGGTTTTTAAAAAGGACATATGAATAGGATAACTTCTTATTCAATAAGTTTATAAACTGAGGAGGTATTCTGGGACAAAGAATTCAGATAAGACAAAAACCAAATAATGCCACATGATACATGGAAGCTGGAGAAAAAAAAAGTTCTATAGTAACATAAAAAAATACCAGTGTGGATTGTGTAAAATTAAAAAGAACGGAGCATTTAAGCTGAATACGTGCCATTTTAGTGATGGAAGCCCTTACTATTACACAGGCCAACAGGGTGTAGAAATATGGATGGACTTCAGCTGGATCAAGATTTTCCTGGGCTAATATGATGTGTTAACAATTGTTAGGGGAAAATCATTTGCTAAACTATCGAGAAAATGCAGCCTCTCCAGTAAAAGGAAACTTTGTCTAGTTTCCAGCAGCAAAATAGTCTACCAGTTGTACATTTTTTGTTTGTTTTACTGTTTCTGAACTTTGATTGCTGTAAGAACTAGAAATATCTTTCATCTCCAGCTGGCAATAAAGTTCTACCCTATTTTCCAAGCTGGATTGCTATAATCTTCCTTAATGAGTCTACCATAGCTCACTCTCCAGAGCCTCCAACTGGATCAGAAAATAATCCTTAGCCAGAAGGAGCAACAGAACACCATGGTCTCTCCATCCTGATGCAATGCTTTTTTCAGTAGTTACTACCTAATTTCTGTTCCAAGTAAGAGGTGTTTTGAAAGATTGAGTAAATGATGAGCCTTGAAAACCCATGAGCCTTGTTTTCTTCTCTCTACTTTGTCATAATAAAAACACTAATTCTGCTCCCAGAGGGGGGAAAAAAGAGTGGAAGTACCACAATTGCCAAGGTATAATCAGAAAACAGCAATTATATTTTTTCAGATGATATCATATGATGTATTCTCAGACTACAGTAATATGTGTTGGTCTAAAATATTAAAAAATAGTAATAAATAAATTTTTGGATGAGGAAGTTGTAAGTGATCAGCTGGGTGGCAAGTTTTGACGTTTTCTAACATCTGCTCCTCTTATAACAATAACATATGAATGAAAAGTTTCTTCTATGCTTTCAGGAATGTTGTTAATCTTGCATTCCATATAAGCAGGTCTGGTATTAATAACATTCCAAAATAGACTAGAAATGTCATCTGAATAAATGTCTCATGAAAAGCTAGTTAAAATAGATAACTATAGTCTCATTTTGAGGAAAACATAAGACAGTGTTTGGATTTGCTTGTATTTACCATAGTGAGTATTTTCCGTATAGTCAATGACAATAGAAGAAATGAATTCACACATTCATTGTGTGTTATGGTACTTTTTCCCCTCTTATTCAGATACTCGGTGTAAAAGGCTATCAAATTCTGATATTTGTAGCACATATGGCAACTAAATTGGTATAGACAGAGGAGGTCAGATATTAGATAAAATCTGTCCATTGATACGGACGTGGAATCTGGTCTTGGAGCTGTACAATGTGTGCCTTCTGATATTTCTAGGACTTTCTAGGCATTTTTCTTCCATATAAAAACTGGCATTATCTATAAACTATGGATTTTTGTAGTGTTTTGAAACAACAAAGAAGCAAGTTATAAAGGGGGTGATTTTACATTATCTATACATTAGATCAAAGGTAGAAGACAAAATTGTTCCAAAGCTCACCCCAACAATATTACAGACTCCTGCAATCTGATTATTTAAACCAAGGCTGGCAAAGCTCTTGTCACTCACTAAAAAAACAAACCAAACCAAAAACAATAACAAAACTCCAAATCAGCCCAAATTTCATAGGAAATTCACAGGGCTAATGTGACACTAACTGAAACTTAAAGTGGTTTATGGTCAGTTGGCAAGGAGACTTGTACTGGACACATATTGAGTTTTATTTCACACTTTTAAAGTTTCAAACTTTAAAGCTTTAAAGTTTCAAACTAACTTATACAGACATAGCATATTAGTTGTAGCCAAACTGAGTAAACCCATATCTTGAGTATTTTAAATCAATATTTTAAACAATTTCAAATTTTTTGTTGCGAGGGATGAAATTTTTCCTAAAAACATTCTAAAAACGTTCTCCTAGTTGATTTTATTTTGTGTGTTCAATTTAACCAGTTCATTCTCTCCAGATTTGTTATCACCAATTACATAGCAGGCAATCAAATATATAAGATTCATGGCAAGCGGCATTTGCAAGGTTATGTAACTACCAGTCAATAGACTAAAATATTAGGCCTCGTTATCATACCCACTGGGGAAAAGGGGGACAAGAGAAGGATTTAAAAATATAGAAAGAGAGGCAGACAAAAAAAGAGAAGAAAGAAGAGTATGCCAGAGTTCCAATGTCTTTATGGATAAGTGTCAAATTATTCCATGTGTTACAAGGAGGCCTGGTAATGACTTGCCTGGGCCCACGTATGTGGTAAAGCAGTAAACCAGGAGCAGTATTGAGATTCAGGAGGGATATTGTATTTTTTACTACATTTGCAATATTTTGGTAATTCTTTACCTTATAAATCTTGGTGGAAACCAAAGATTACCTCTCTGTATAAAAAAACTGAACACTCTGGCTTTCCCAACTAGGGTACAGCCATGTGACCAGCTTCATAAGCCACCCATTTTAGGCTTAAATTTGGACTATGCACCCCCCTCTTTCAGTCTCTCTCTCTCTCTCTCTCTCTCTCTCTCTCTCTGGTAACTGGTAGCAATTTCTATGAGGCCAAGTTCCCTGTGCAGAAGGTTTTGTGATTTATTTTTTAGTTGGGAGCTCACATTCCTTGGATCTTTGTGGGAATAGTTTGAGGCCCGGGTAAAGGATGTGTTCTTCTGAGAGGTTACAACACAGACTGTTTTCACAGGCACAATCTTGGTCATAACACTCTGGGAACTGCAGAGAAATCGGTTTGACTAGTCTGTTAAATAGTGATTTAAATAGGCTTGTATTTAAAGAGTCATTAGCATGTCTTTTTGGCATGTGTGGTGCTGATCAGTGATCCTTATTAAAAGTCTAGGATTAGGCTTGTTTAAGAGTATTTAGAGGTGGAAATGAAAAATATTAGGCAAGGGGGAACTATAGTTGCCAATATGCACATTCTGATTTTTAATGACATTTGATGCCTAGCTGAAGCCTTTTTTTGTATTTGTTACACTTAACAGTAGTAGGGTTTTTTTTCCTTCAGTGTAACTTTTCAAATTGAATCAGATGTAAATTATATTTGAAGATATTTGCACATGGATTGTGCATCAGAAGCCACAACTTCGTGTTTCATCCTCTTTTGAGAATTACATTTTTGTCACTTATCCTTTGGTGAACATATGTAAGAATTCATTTTGGGTATTTGTTCATGAATGGGATTGCTGAGTCATATGGCATCTTACTGCAAAAGCTTCCCAAAATGATTGTAACAATTCATACCCCAAGCACTGTATGATATTCCGGTCATACCACATCTTTATCAACATTTAAACTTGTCAGTTTATATCATCTAGCCTTTCTGATGTGTAGTAGTATCTCACTGTGATTGTAATTTGCATTTCCTTGATGACTTATGAGGTTGAGCACCTTTGCTATGTTTATTGGCCTTTAGGAAAACTAAATTTGTGAAGTACTTATTCATTTCTTTTACCAATTTTTTATTGGGCTATGAGTATTTTTATTGATTTTGGAGGAACTCTTTATATATTTTGGGTACATGTCCTCTCTTGATTATATGCACTATGTAAAATTTCCACTATTTTGTGGCTTGATTTTTTTTGATTAACAAATTTTTAAATTTTTTATGTATATTTATTTATTTTGAGAGAGAGAGAGAGGGAAGAGAGAGAGAATCCCAAGCAAGCTCTATACTGTAAGCACAGTGCCTGACCAGTGGCTCAATCTCATGAACCGCTGAGATCATGACCTGAGCCGAAATCAAGAGTCAGAGGCTCAACCAACTGAGCCACCTAGGCACAGATTAACAAATTTTTTAAATTTTATTTTAATAAATTATTTGGTGTATCTTTTAAGCTTAGAGGTTCTGTGGTCTTATTTAAGAAATTGTCCCTGAAAGCTTGAAGATATTTTCTCACAACCTACCAACTGATTTTGTGTAGACTGTATAGGAGAGGTAAATATTAATTTTATTCCATATATACAAATCCAATTGACTCAGGATCCTTTTTTGGAATAAAACCAACATGTCTACACGGTTTTTCAGTGCTATCTTTATCTTAAATCAGATTTTGTTTAATATCCTTCCTGTTTTGTTTTATTGCTATATTGGTACCAATACCACAAGGTCCTAATTTTTGGAGTGTTTTGATAAATGTTATGTGCATAACTGTAAGTCTTCCAATATTTTTCTATAATATTGTCTTTGCATTTGTATACACATTTTAGAATCGCCTTCTCAATTTTTGACAAAACTTAATTGTAGATTTCTCTATTTCTCTTTCTAGTTCTATTTTTTTCTATAAGTTGAAAGTATAATTAGATGCATACATATTTAGATTGTTATATTATTATAGAAATTAGATTTTTCTCATCATTATGAATTTTCCTCTTTTTGCTAATAATCAAATTGAGCTCTTTATTATATAGCTATAACAACTATCATTTGGTCATCATGCTCAGATACATTTTTTTAGTCTTTTATTTTTCAATATTTTAAATTAGTATCTGTCTCATGAGTCCAATTTAGACAATATTAGGCACCTAGAGACTACTCTTACCTCCTTTTTTTCCAAGATGAGTTTGTTATTTTTAAATAAAATGTCTCGGAGAGCCTCGGTGGCTCAGTGGGTTAAGCATCCAACTCTTGATTTTTGGCTCAAGTCATGATCACACAGTTCGTGAGTTTGAGTTCTGCATGGGGCTTTGTGCTCACAGTGTGAAGCTTGCTTAAGATTCTCTCCCTCTCTCTGCCCTTCTCCTGCTTGTGCTAACTCTCTTTCTCTCTCTCAGAATAAATAAAGCATTAAAATAAATAAATAAAATGCCTCACTAAAAATAATATGACTAATTACAATAAGTAAAATTTCTAATTAAGAATGATAACCAAAGTATGTAAGTGATGAATCACTAAATCCTACACCTGAAATTAATACTACACTATATGTTAACTAACTGGAATTTAAACAAAAACTTGGGGAAAAAAGAATGATAGCCTGAATAGAAGAAAGTAACCATACCTCTGCAAGTTATCATGACAAGGACATGTGGGACACATAGAAGAGAATCTGAAGAAAAATCTGAGCAATACAAGAAGAGAGGAATTTCACTGCAGCATGTGGCAAAGGATTTTGAGCACTTTCTTAGATAGGAATATGGAAGATAGGAAACCAGTATCAGAGCCATACTATATATAGAACATATGTCATTATCCAACTGCTTTCTGCATAGGAAATTATATATAAATTCTATTCCACGGGGTTGGTTTAGTCATTCACAAATTGTTATTTCACTCTCTTCATAAACTAAAAACTAATGAATGAAACCATATTGATGGAGGCAGAGAAGAAAAGAATTAACATAAGTTTGGGAAACATTATTTTGAGTAGATACTGTAAGCTTAGAGACAAAAAGAACTATACATAAAGTCAAAAACACCAATGTGATATGCACTTGCATTTCTAGAATATAAAATGTACTCACCCTATTTCTCACAGATGGAAAAAAACACAGCTTAGTTTTGAAGTATGAGAAACAAACTATAACTCTGGGCAAGGGAAGAAACTGCTTATGAAAACTCAATTAGAAATTAAATGAAGCCAAAAAAAAGGTATCTACTGGATTTGACAAAGGTCACTAATAATATTGGCAGCAGTTGTTTCAGTGGAAGAATGGAGGAAAAGTGCACCTACAGCAGAGGAAAAGTGAGTAAGAGATGCAGAGACGAAACAAAGAGGTAAGTCAAAAGGCTCAAAAAGATTGACTTTGAAATGAAGGAGAAAGATAGTGTCAAAAAGAGGATGACAGAGTCAAGGGAAGACTCTGTGTTTTCTTTTTAGTTATTTTATATTTTATATTTTTATATTTTAATTATATATAATATATACACTTGTATACATATATTAAAGGGCAGAAAACAAATAACTGATGAGGCCAAATCATTAATCACTGAGTAGAAGAGGATGAGAGGTAGTTATTGACACAAGTAGAGAGATGAGTGAAGAATAGATATGGATACTATTTCTAAATGTGAGAATCAAGTAAGGAAGTGAGAAGAAGGTAAGAAAGCTCTCATTGGATTGCCTCTGTGGGTGGAGAAAGGGAAAAGGTCATCCACAAAATCAAAAACGAAAATGGAAATGAAAAAGCCCTTCTGAAAATGGTGATGAAGGTTTGAAATACCTGTTGAGAAGGTAGAAAATTAAGCTGAATAAGGAGGAAGGCAAGAATTGCCATGCAATATTGGAGATCCAAGTGAGGTTGAAAACTAAAATTCTACAGAAAGTAGCAGTCTTCAAGATCATGTAATGTCCCCTAGCCATAAAGGATGCAAGAGTAGAAAAAGAGTAAAAGCTAATTAAGTATGAAAGAGATGGAAACATAGCTGTATATGTGTAAATATTGAGTGGTGCAATTAGAGTTTGTTCAGTGAGTGGTTTATAAGTAATATCTCATTATAGAAGGAAATTTTTAAAAAGAAAACAATGAAAAAAATGAAAAAAAAAGAGAACAATGAATGAACCATTTCGGGCTCATTAAAGTCTGGATTCAGTGGATGCTATTGACTACTGCAGTCAAGATTCTTACACTCACAATAGCTTTGAACTGATTTTAATTCAATTAGTACTTCTTGACTGATTCTAATTCAATCGCTCTGAGGTGGGACTGGAGATTCTACAGTTCTAAGAAACTCCCTGATAACTGCTTCTGATCTGTGGGCCACACTGCTTATAGTACTACATGATACACAAGAATATCTGAGAGAAAAATAATAGTTTGTTAAATAGCTGTTTTTCCTACCTACTAAATGTTGAATGATATTTTTAACTCAAATTTGTTTCAATTAATAGTAACACATTATTTTCCTGTAGATATTTGGTATATTAGGTTAGATGGCTGTGTATCAAAGACACAGCTGTTCATAAACAGTGGTATATAGAATATTTCCCAGTATTCCTATGAAAGGTGATAGCTTCTGCCTTTTTCCCCCTGCTCTCCCTTATCCACACCCAGGATGCTATGTACGATGCTGTATGCTAGGCTAAAAGAGTTGTTCAAGGGAACCAATTTAGATCACATCATAGATTTGTTTTGGCATATGGGAAATCAATTTTATGAATATTTTATTTATACAGCACATTTTTTTCCATAAACTTGTGAAATAATAGAGCAAGTCTTCTTTTTAAAAACTTCCCCATCACAGCAGCTCTGCATCTCTGCCCTTTCCCTATACTTAAGCTGAGGCTCAACGATACTGAGGTCCTTTCTATTTTATCTTGTATCTCTTGAATCAATTGGAAAAGTTCTCATTAAACTGGGGGGTGCACTTTAATTACATGCAATGTTGTGAGGATTTCAGATTTCAGTGTTTTGGAAATAGGATAACCTGAAACTTGGATTTCACTTACTTTGGTTCAGAAAGTACATTTCCTGTTGATTATGAGTTTGTGAACTTTCATATTTCATCTGAAATCCTCTCCAACACAGAAGTAGTTGAAGCTGGACTAAAATCTCCTGTGTTTCTGCATGGCAATAGTGTTAGTGAAGAATTTGCTACAAAAACAAATGGCAATTTCAGCAGGGGTCCAAGTGTTTAATAAATATTTTAGTGTTAGAAAAATATGAAGAAATTGTAAAATGTAGAATTGTGTCACTTATTCATAAATTTATTTCACTAATTTTGAAAGACAAAATGTTGTATGCAGGCATTTAGGATTTAGGAAAATAGTTTTTGGTCAATAACTTAGGAGGTTTGCTTTTGATCTTAGTTAACGGTGGCTTATAGATTTGGTCATATCAAATACTACCATAAACACCTACACAATGATGCCTGGCATGACATGTCTAGAGTATACATTACATTATTTTACATATATTATTTCATTGAGTTCTCTGAATAAAATTAGGTAGATACATACATTTTTATCTTGTAGTCAAGAAACTAAGTCAAAATGTAGCAGCATTAGAATTCAAACTGAGGTTTCTCCTAACCTAAAACTAATACATATTTCACTTTACCACATCCCCATACAATGAAGATTAGATTCTGAAATCAGAGATTTAAATTCTGATGTTTAAAAGGGGACCTTTGAGAAAAAAAAGGGGGTGGTGGTGGACCTTAAAGCATGAGCTACTTAAAATACTTCTCCACTTTTAGAATAAACTGATGGTTGCCAGAGGGGAGGGGGGGTGGGGATGGGTAAAAGAGACAGAGGTAAAGGGGAGGTACAGGCTTCCTGTTATGGAATGAATTAAAAATTTTTTTCTTCATTTTTTATATGTAAAACTTATGTTTTCCTTTTGATGGTCATTAGTCACTGCCTGAATATGCTGATTGTTTTCTCCTATAACATACTCAACCCACACCAGAATACTTAAATGAGCAGGGTTCTGTTTTTAATTTTCAAAAAATGTGATCATTGTGATGTAGTTGCCCAAAAACATGAGGCCTAGTCATTGATTGCTCAATACTCTGATAACAGTGCTGACTCGGCCACAAAACTGCAATTAGGGCAATAGAACATAGGATATAATGAATATATACGTGAATTGCCTTCAACCGGACTTAAACAAAAATTCCATGGAAAGTAGTCATAGAAGGAACATGCCAGAAATTTCTTTATAAGTTTGCTTGTTATCATGGTTAGCCATTGAAATTGTACTCTATAGTTAGAATAATATATGTCACTAAGATATTTCTCATTTACTTGGATTTGTGAGGAAAAATTACTTATTTTTGGAAAAACTTTTCATTGCATTTAACACAAATCAGAAAAATGTGCTTCCCTTTTAGAAGAGCATATCATTTAGGGTAAAATACTAAAATAAAGAAAAGAATATTCTAAGACACTTCATGCAGACACAGATAACCAGAATTGATTTAAATAAACTGGCTTAAAAGAAAATTTATATGTACTGTATAAGGCATGGGTCTACTTTTATTACTCATTAATAGATTGAGTATTATATATTTTATTATTTTCTCTAAACTATCTTATGTATTTTTTTAATTCACGTATAATTTAACAACATCCATTTATAGAAGCAAAATTGCTAGCACTTTATTTAATGAAAAATGGAATACATTCTTGTATTGCAAAAATATTTTAGTCAAACTGTAACTTATACCCTTGTTTTCAAAGGAAGAATCCAGTATCTACCTATTTAGTTACTTTAATTGCTTTAAACTCCAATTACTCTATCATATTCAATAAGCTCACAGTATACAGCTCTTCATTGTTGAAGTGTTAATAGATCAATTCATCATCCTTCTTTTACTAACTTAGTTTTTTATTACTGATTCTTTTTTTAAAGTTTTACTAAATATGAGGCGTTAATAAATTATCTGTACCTAGTTGCTGAATGAACTCATATCTTGATTTTTGTAAAGAATAATAATTGGTCAGCTGTATGTCTAATTCAACTTTGAATAGTCATGCTAATTTTGTGTAGGGAAATAGAAATTAGCAAAGATCCCACTTTATTGATATTGGGAAGTCTTCTGAGACAGAAAGAGTAAACAGGAACCTGTATATAGAAACCCAAGGTAGTATAGTCCATTAAAGTAAAC
This sequence comes from Acinonyx jubatus, assembly GCF_027475565.1. NCBI lineage: Eukaryota > Metazoa > Chordata > Mammalia > Carnivora > Felidae > Acinonyx > Acinonyx jubatus. The sequence goes on from NC_069381.1 coordinate 86,814,258, forward strand.
ATAAGAAGAAAGCAAAAAATAAAGCAACCAAAAGAGAATCGAGAAAAAAAGAACTAAGACCTGTGTCCAATTAAAATAAGCAAAACTTGCTAGTAAATTAGCATTTGCAATAATAGGAAAAATTGTTTTAACTTTTTATTTAAATGCTATTAGTTAACATACAGTGCAATATTGGTTTCAGGAGTAGAATTCAGTGATTCATCATAACAGGTGCCCTCTTTATTATCCATCACCCACCTAGCTCATCCCCCACACACCTCACTCCATCAACCCTCAATTTGTTTTCTATCATTAAGAATCTCTCATGCTTTGTTTCTCTCTCTTCTCTTTTTCACCCCCCTTTTCATATGTTCATATATTTTGTTTTTAAATTCCACATATGAGTGAAATAATATGGTATTTTTCTTACTCTGATTGACTTATTTCGCTTAGCATAATACATTCTAACTCCATCCACGTCATTGCAAATGGCAAGATTTCACTCTTTCTAAGGGCTGAGTAATATTCATACACACACACACACACACACACACACACACACACACACACCACTACTACTTCTTTATCCATTTATCAAAAGGACATTTGGGTTCTCCATAGTTTTGCTCTTATTGATGATGCTGCTATAAGCATAGGGGGGCATATACTCCTTTGAATCCATATTGTTATAGCCTTTGGGTAAATACTTAGTAGTGCAATTGCTGGATCATACAGTACTTCTATTTTTAGTTTTTTGAGGATCCTTGATACTTTTCTCCAGAGTTTCCATACCAGTTTGCATTCCCATCAACAGTGTAAGCAACAGGGTTCCCTTTTCTACACATCCTCCCCTGTTTCTTGTGTTGTTAATTTTAGCCATTCTGACAGGTGTGAAGGGGTATCTCATCATGATTTTTATTTGTATTACATTGATGTATCACACTGATGATGAATGATATTGAGTATCTTTTCATGTGTCTGTTAGCCATCTACAGGTCTTCTTTGGAAAAGGGTCTATTCCTGTCTTCTGCCCATTTCATAACTGAGCTATTTGTTTTTTGGGTGTTGAGTTTAATAAGTTCTTAATGATTTCAGATACTAACCCTTTATCAGATATGTCATTTGCAAATATCTTCTCCCATTCCATCAGTTGTACTTTAGTTTTGTTGATTATTTCTTTTGCTCTACAGAATCTTTTATCTTGGTGAAATCCCAATAGTTCACTTTTGCTTTTGTTTCCCTTATGTCTGGTGATATGTCTAGTAAGAAGTTGCTATGGCAGAGGTTAAAGAGGTTTCTGCCTGTGTTCTCTTCTAGGATTTTGATGGTTTCCTATCTCACATTTGGGTCTTTCATCCATTTTGAATTTATTTTGTGTATGGTATAAGAAAGTGGTCCAGTTTCATTCTTCTGCATGTTGCTGTCCCTCGACAAAGTAGGAATAGATAGAACATACCTCAACATCATAAAAGCCATATACAAAAGACCCACAGCTAATATCATCTTCAGTAGAGAAAAACTGAGAGCCTTGCCCCTCTGGTCAGGACAGTGATGTCCACCCTCACCACTACTATTTAACACAGTACTGAAAGTCTTAACCTCAGCAATCAGACAACAGAAAGAAATAAAAGGCATCCAAATCAGCAAGGAAGAAGTCAAACTTTCACTATTTGCAGACAACATGATACTCTTTGTAGAAAATCTGAAAGACTCCACCAAAAAAATGCTAGAACTAATATACGAATTCAGCAAAGTTGCAGGATATGAAATCAACATGCAGAAATATGTTGTATTTCTATACACTAATAATGTAGCAGTAGAAAAAGAAACCAAGGAACTGATCACATTTGCAATTGCACCAAAAATATTAAGATACCTAGTAATAAACTTAACTAAAGAGGTAAAAGACCTGTACTCTGAAAACTGTAGAAGACTTTGAAAGAAATTGAAAAGGACACAAAAAAGTGGAAAAGCATTCCATGCTCATGGATTGGAAGAATAAACATTGTTAAAATGTCTATACTACCCGTTAGCAATCTACACCTTTACTGTAATCCTTATCAAAACACCACCAGAATGTTCTCAGAGCTAGAACAAGCAATCCTAAAATTTGTATGGAGCCACAAAAGACCCCAAATAGCCAAAGCAATTCTGAAAAAGAAAAAACTAGAGACATCACAATTCTAGATTTCAGGCTATAATACAAAGCTGTAGTCATCAAGACAATATGATACTGGCACACATACAGACACATAGATCAATGGAACAGAATAGAAAACCCAGAAATAGACATACAACTATAGGGTCAATTAATCTCTGACAAAGCAGGAAAGAATATCCAATGGAAAAAAGACAGTCTCTTCAACAAATGGTTCTGGGAAAACTGGAATGTAATTTTTTATGAAATAATTTCTTAAGACACTATCCATAGGACTAAGGGTCTTCCTTTTATAGCTACTTTCCTGGCAAACCATTGAGAGAAAGCCCATTTGCTGGAAACAAAGGCATAAGCTTCAGACAGGAAACACTATATTTTCCATATTTGGTAAAATAAAAAGCCATAGAATTAAAAAGAGGAAATAGATATGTACAGCTTGCTCTCTAGATTTGGCATAAACTTCTAAGATTATTCCAGTTAGGCTTCCCAGACTAGGGGTTGTGCACCCTCATAGGCAAGCTAGTACAGAATTGCTTCAGATGCTCAAGGGCCTCACCTTCTTTCAGTTAGCACATCTCCAAGCTTGGCTGCCAATGGCAGCCATAGATTTGGATTGCTGCCTACAGAAAACCAAAAGCCCTGGTATAACAAGACTAGAAATAGGGGTGACTGGGCAGCTTATTCAGTTAAGCATGCAACTCTTTGACATCAGCTCAGGTCATGATCTCTTGGTCATGAGATTGAGCCCTATGTCCAGGCCCATGCTGATCGTGGACCCTGCTTGGGATTCTGTCTTTCTCCCTCTCTCTCTGGCCCTCTCCTGCTCACATGCTCCCTCTGTCTCTCTCTCTCTCTCTCAAAATAAATAAACAAACATTAAAAAAAAGGCTAGAAGTAAAGATAATTCTTTTGCTTTGGTAACAGATGGAAAAGAAAACGTTGGTAAAATATGAAAGTCTGAAAATGATTTCAGGGGTGAAGTTATCTGCTTTTCTGTTCTTAATACGAGACTTCAGTCAACAAATATGTGTTGATGGTATAACTTGTGCTAGGCAAGTTTTTAGGTGCTGAGAATTCAGCAGTGAACAAAAGAGACAAATCCCTGCACTCATGGTGCTGACATGCTGTTGGACTTGTCTTACTTTGGGTCTGTTTTATTCAAGGCGGAAACTATCCAGTTTTTTTCCTAATATATATATATATATATATTTCACATGCCACACAATTCACCTATGTAAATGGGCAATTCAGTCATTTTCAGTATATTTTCAGATTTGTGCAACCATCAGAGCTGTCTAATTTTAAAACATTTTCGTCATCCTGCCCCTCCAAAGACATCTCATACCCATTAACAAACACTCTCCTTCCCTCTCGATCTGCCTAGCTCCAGGCAACTAAGTAACATACTTTATGTCTGTATAAATTTGCCATTTCTGGACATCTCATATAAATGAAATCATACACTATGTGGTCATTTGTGAGTGGTTTCTTTAACTTAACATAATGTTTGCAAGGTTCATACATATTATAGTATGTATCAGTACCTCACTCCTTTTTTGAAGCTACCTACTTTTATAGCTGTTAATTTAAAATAAGGATTGCCCTAGTTTAAGCCCTTTTTAGACTTGTTCATACTCCATAGAAAATTTCAGTTTTTTTAAATCTTAGCTCCTTTTTTTAAAAAAAAAGTTTATTTATTTATTTTTGAGAGAGAGATAGAAAGCTCACACAAGATGGAGAGGAGTAGAGAGAGGGAGAGAGAGAGAGAATCCCATGCAGGCTCCACACTCTCAGCATGGAGCCTGATTCGGGGCTTGAGCTCATGAACCATGAGATGGTGACCTGAGCTGAAATCAAGAGTCAGAAACTTAACCAACTGAGCCACCAAGGAGCCCCAGAAAATTTCATTTCTAATTGAACATAGAGCTTTACATGGGATGGCTTAATTTTAGAACTAGAAAATATTTGGAGGACATCCAGTTAACTTATAGACAAGTCGATAGAGAACTACAAAAGGAAGTGGTTTGATGAAGTTTTCATAATAAGATAGGACTGGAACCTCTGGCTTGACTCTTCTATCATAGGGCTAACTTGGTATAGATTGTGATAGTTTTACTTTCTTTTATCTGTAGGATTCTGTAACTTCTTTAAATTAAATAATTTTGATTCCTTTCAGTTTATAGACTGTTGCATTTTCCTATAAGACCAATTTTATTAATTTCTAATCTATGATGTGATATATATATATCTCATTTATATATATTTGGTAAAACATATATATGTCATGTATATATATTTGGTAAAACTAATATATATATTAGTTTTATATATATATGTTTTATATATATATATCAATATATATTATATATATCAATATATATTTTATATATATATATATCAAGCAAATAAGATTTTCTTTGATCACAACCTAATGCCCCATTTTATATTAGTGTTACAAAAAATATGCCAAGAAATTACTCACCCTAAAAGTGTACACCCTGTCATTTCCAGTAGCACCTTCTCCATGTCTGAATTCAATTGTCTTTCCATTACATAAATTTTTAAAAGGACATAGCCAATAAAATAATACCTATCATCTATATCTATCTGTCTATCTTTCTAAACTTCATGAAATCATTCAGAATACATTTTTTAAAAAATTATAATGAACAGTGCTTGAGATTATGTTGGAAAACCAGATTAAAATTTTTCAATCTTTTCAGAATCCACAATTAAATCCATTAGCTTCCAGATGAAATGAATAGAGCAGAGTACATGTAATCTAATCAGAAGCCACCATTTTTTTTTGGACAAGTATTCAGCCTCTACTTAAGCCCATGTACCAAAGTAAAAGATTTATTTCAACTACTATATATAAAATTTCTTAGAAGTTTCTAAAAAAAAAAACCTTCAAAATTTGTTGAACTTAAGTTACTCGTATGCCAAGGTTTTCTTATTGTCCTCATATTTATTTTATATTTTGATATTTTCTGCATGGCTTCTGGTGTTATGGCATTTTACTTCCCTTTGATTTGTTCCAACTGAAACCCCTCCCCTTCTTTCCCCAACAACTATCAGGATCTTTCGTGTATTATGTATTATGTTTCTCTGATTATTGTAATACAGTGCAGGTATCATGCTCAGAATCTGTGTTTCAAAATTAGACCTACCTATCCAGAGTGTTACTAGGTGCCTGCCTAGTAACTTATATAGTATACATTTTACTTATATAGTATACATTTTAATTACTTATATAGTATACATTTTAATTGACTTCCTATTTCGCTATTGAAGGTAGAAATTGAGAAGTTATATGAATTCCATCTAAGCATTTGATTACATTTGATAAATGTAAATAGCACAGGAATCTCTTACATATGTCAGAAATCAACTATAGCCATTATTTCTTTATTAGAAATTGACTGTAGCTACTATTCATGTTGCTTACTTTTCTAAATTTAACATGTTCTTAAATTCCAACATTTCTTCAGATCTCCTTTCAGAAGTCCTTAAGGTATATATTAAAATATATATTGAGAAAAAGAAAATTGGATGTGGGTGAGAGAAGTAAACAGTAAAATATTATCTCGGAGAGAGACCTGAGAAAAATGAATCAGAGAGAGACTTGAATGTACATTTCAAAAGAGCTGACTGTCTCAACTGCATCAAGGGTTCCTCATTTCCAGTGACCTCAACTTCACTTTTTCTCTAACCTTTCTACCAAGGCCTCAAGTTCTCATGCAACTTCTCAGTCTTAAGGTATAAGAAGAAGGAACCAAAGTGCCTAGGCCAGCTCAATGGTCTACTGCTGAAAGCTTGGAAGGGCTCTGATTTTTAGAAAATGTTTTATAACATAATCTTTATCACGTTGAGTCCAGCAAAGAGCAGCACATACCAATCAAATCTATTTCGGTTGGCAAGATAGGGATGAGTCAAGGATTGTTTGCCTGGATTCTAAAGTCATTTTTTATGCTTTCTGGAGGTTCCCTTTCTTGCAGTCTTCAGGTGTGCAAAATGAATACTTGGACCCTACATTTGCGTCTCAGTTTAACAATGATTTAAGTGTTCCTCTCCATCTCAGGTTCCCAAACCTGAGTCCTTTGTTATTGTCTTTAGAAGCTCCTGCCAGGGCGCCTGGGTGGCGCAGTCGGTTAAGCGTCCGACTTCAGCCAGGTCACTATCTCGCGGTCCAGGAGTTTGAGCCCCGTGTCGGGCTCTGGGCTGATGGCTCAGAACCTGGAGCCTGTTTCCGATTCTGTGTCTCCCTCTCTCTCTGCCCCTCCCCCGTTCATGCTCTGTCTCTCTCTGTCCCAAAAATAAATCAAACGTTGAAAAAAAATTTTTTTTAAATTAAAAAAAATTTAGAAGCTCCTGCCAAGACTCTGTAAGTTCTGTAACCTCAAACTAAATGCTAAAATGTTATAAATAAATGAATCAATTTTTTTTCTTTTCAATCACACAACAATAGTTACATTATCTTATTTAGGTTTCTTTAAGGACATTTTGTATTTTACTCACCTTAAATTTTATAGTAATATACATAGCAACATATTTATAGTAATATATAGAAATAGGAAAAATGGAACTAAGAGCGATACTCCTGAAACACCAGATCCTACATGATACAAGGCTCTCTGGCCAAAAGTCTCACCTGTTATTTTTCTGGTCACCAATTCCAAAGTGTTGGGGGAGGTTTCTCCATACCACCTAACAATTCTCACACACCAGCTGTCCTATAACGTAACTCAATTCAGATACTATCTCCCAGTGATAGCATCATATTCCACAGGTTAAGGGCTCAGTCCTACAGTACTGCCCCCCTCCCTTCACATGCCAATAGCAAGACCAGGTTGTCACTATTCTGACTACTTCTGTCACTATTTCTGACCCACAGATTATGAACTGGATGTTCTAACAATCCCTTCCTCAAATCTGATTAATTTGCTAGAGTGGCTGACAAAACTCACAGAAACATTTTACTTACTAGATTACCAGCATTAAAAAGAAATCGATAGGCTCAAAACAGCATCACTTGGAAGAAGCCAAGTCACCAAGCCAAGGCTTAATACCTAACCTAATTGTAGTTTCAACCTCTCAAAGTAATGTAAGTCTTAACCTGTCAATCAGGAATTTTCTGATAAGCACCAGCAAGGTAATCTGTTGCATGGACCCTCTTCATCCCCCAAAGGAAGATGAGGTGATCCACCTAGTAAGATCCCCTGTCCTTCCACCTAAGGAAAGGTGACTTTGCCTGGATCATCCCTTTGTTATTTTGCTGATAACTTTCTTGCCCCAGCCTTCTTCCTATAAAAACTTTCCATTTTGTACAACTCTCTATCTCCCCTCTACTTGCTAGATGAGATGCAGCCTTAATCGCTTAATAAGTCTCAGTTGAATCTTCGTTCTTTAACACCAATTTATTATAAAAGGATATAACTCAGGAACAGCCAGATGGAAGAGATACATAGGGCAAGTTATGTGGAAAGGGTATGGGATTTCCATGTCCTCTCTGACAGCCACTTTCCCCAAATCTCCACACATTCACCAAGCCAAACCCCATCCTTTTAGGTTTTTATGGTGGCTTTATTACTTAGCATGATTAAATCACTGGCATTGGCTATCAATTCGACCTCCAATTTCAAACATCTTCCTCTCCACAGAGGTCATGGGGGTGGGGATGAAAGTTCCAACCCCTGAATCAGCCTAGCAACCAGCCCCCACCCTTAGGTGTGGTCCCCGAAGTCACCTCACTAACATAACAAAAGATACCTTTGTTCCCTCAGGAAATTGATTGGTTCTATTAATTTAATTGAATTTTGGAAAACAACCTATAGCATGTAAATCCTCTCTTTTAAAACCCCCAGTGGCTCCCCATACCCTTCAGTATAAAATTTTAAATTCTTACCATTGTCTCTAAAGTTCTATATCAGGAGTTGGAAAACATATTCTATAATGTTTCTATAATGTTCTATAACATTATTTATGTAGTAACTACCAAACTTTGCTTTGGTTGTTAAATATAGGGGAAACTAGGTATGGGGTAGATGCGAACTCCTTGTACTATCTTTGCCATCTTTATATAAATCTAAAATTACATTATAGAAAAGTGTACCTTTAAAATATTTTAATTAAATTTAAAGGCGCAATTTTATAATTACACTGTTCATGGATTTTTAAATTCAAGAGAATGTCTAATTCACAATAGAATGTCTTGAATATTATTCTGATTATTACTGGAGGAAACCAGTATAACTGGTATAACCAGTATAACTATTACTGGAGGAAACCAGAAAAATAACCAGGAAACCACCATGAAGTTTCTAAAATAGAATCTTAATCTTATATTATACACCCAGAATTTAAAGTTAAGCCATTTTTGGCATTACCAATGTTCAAAAAATTATCAAAATTAAATTATTAACATTTTCAACAATGGTTTGGCATTATCTTTCATATTGTCTACAATGTTTGACGTATCAAAATATTATGGTGTTGCAACAAATTCATAACATTCTGTGATTATAGAAGCTTTTCATTGATCTTTAACTTACTTCACCTAAATATGTGTTCTATTGAAATAGGATTTGGTAGGATGCAAACAATGAGAATAAGTGGACTTGTCCAAAGCAACACAATTACTTATGACAGAATCAGGATAAAATTCAAAGTAATTATTGGTGCCTACAAGGTCTAATCATGAGCCCATGTCATGGCAGGTGGACTGCAGGCTGCTTGAAGGATAGGACCTAAAGGAAAAATGTATGTCATACCCATCCAGTGTAGCATCCTCAACATGGTAGATATAGATATCAAATCAACAAATTTCCAGTGAGCTTGTTAATGAGCCACAAATAAAGGACATTTAGACACATTGGAAAAAGGGGTGTAGATTTTCTGAAATTTGATTCTTAGAAACAAATTGCTCTTTCATAACAAGAAATGAAAGCTCTGATTTTATAATGTATTCAACCTCCTATGAAAGCTCTGAATTTTATAATATATTCAAACTTCTATTTTTCAGAAGCTCATTAGATCCATTTATTGCATACTTTTCCTTTTTATGAGATTGTAAAGTTTTTATGCTGACCGTAGCACAAGAAAAGAAATAAAGCACCATACACCATCGAGTGACTTCATCTACCAATAGCTTAAAGGGAAACATAAAAATAGAAACCCAAATGCAGATGTATTTTGAAGCAATGCTGCATAATTACCAATTAATGCAAAGAAGAGAAAGTTTCTCTGATATATATCAGAGTTAAAAACTAAGTTCTGTCTGTCAACTCCATTTTCTTATGCACTATATTTAGGGCAGGAGCAGGGAGAGTCAATTGTAAATACAGAGCCAAGATACAAGTGCTACAATAAATGGAATTTTCATTACTGTGAAATCACTGCTTTAGCAATTGCCTACTTAAAAAAATATATAGGAAAAAATGTTTACATTAAAAGTTAGTAATTTTTTATTTCCCCAGATTTCCCTTCCTTTTTCAAGTTTAAGCCCATGTTTTAAGGTCATTTTAAATAAGTGCAAGTATGAAATTCATTGCTTTGAAAATACTAATTTATTGTCAACAGCAGTGGTGTCTTTATTTATTTAGCAGCCACCCATTTATGTGCATATTGAACAGTTATTCTGTGCCAGACACTGTGCATTAAGCCTAGAAACACCTTAGATTTCGGGCTCTTATAGAGTTCATGTTCTAGTGGAGAAATCTAGACTAACAAGAGTTGGTCAACAATACTTGAGAATAACATTAAAAATAACAGCAGTCCCAGAAATAATACTAATAATTACCATTTTTATTGTCTACCCTATGTCAAGCACTATGCCATAATTTTAATCTTATTTGATCTGACATGAAACATTGGAGACGGATATTTACAAATGAGACAATGAGGTGAACAAAAATGTTAAACATAGTAAGTGGTGGTCAGGATTTGAACACTGGTCTTAGTAAAAAGTCCAGGCCTTTTAACCTTTTTTACACTACCTTTCAAAACTACCTAAAAATTTGAGGTGAAAAACAAACCCTTTTGTAAAAAAATAAAAGCATTATGTTTCATTTCTAGAAATAAAATCTATAATCCATCTCTAGAAATGTAAATATTTAGGATCCTTAATAGGTAGTAACAAAAATTCTGAGATCAGTCATTTTGAGATAAAATCTAGATCCGTCACTAGCTAGCTGTGTAAATCTGGGTCAGATCAATATTTGAACATATAATATTTAAACTTCATAAATTCAATATTTAACCATTCTTTGCCTCAGCTTTCTCATTTGTAAATGTTTGCATGAATATTGAATGAGTTAATAAGGGTAAAGTGCTTAGAACAGTGCCAACCTGTATAAGTAATAAATAAATATTAGCTATTTTCATTGTTATTAATCTGTATTCTGTGGACCAATCAGAAAAGATCTGAAGTTTTAAGGGACTCCATTGACGATCCTTGTACCTATCCCAGCAAATATCAGGGTGCCATATTCTTTTGTCTTCTTCACTACTAGTAAATATTTGTCACCTGTCTTAAGTGTCTCTTTCTCCTTCATTCCCATGGCTTCTCTCCACACTTTAACCTTCCATTCTTATCCTTCTCCTTATATTCTTTAATCTCTACATTTTTACTTTCTTCTTCCCTTTTCTTCATTTCAAACTTTAAAAATTGGCTTATAATTTCCATTAAAATTTTTACATATTTGTTTTTCCTTTACAGTGGCCCTACTGTACAAATCCTGCTGTTTAATCAGTATCCTATAATGTTCTGCAGACCATTATCTTTTTCCCTTTCTTGAAGTATGAGTGCAGATTCTAACACAGCATGGTGCTGACAGGTAAGCAATGCACATTTGTTCATAAGGTGCATAAACTTTGTCTACTACCATTTTGTAACTTGATATCCTCCTATTCAGAAGAGTAAGTAGGAGGGAAAGAAAAGTAAATGTCTTTTTTACTTCCTTTATTTTATCCTTCAGGTTCAGTCCTTTTCTGCCAGAATCTTACATTGTGCTGTTATGTTATGTCATATCATATCACATCGTATCATATCCTATCATATTGTGTTTTATTTTCAGAAACATTCAATTTGATTTGTATGAACTCTTTCCAGCTTTGAATCTCTTTCTTTCACTGTCCTCTGGACACATTACAAATGAACATGAACATTTTCTGAACTGTAATCTAGTGCCAAGGTGGAGTGGGTTCTTCTGACCACTACATTGTTATAAACAAAACTCATACCGTAATTTTTTCTCAAATGACATCACAAGATTTTCTACCCAAAGCATGAATATCTTTGGATGAGGGAGGCAACCAGAAGTGAAAATAGATGTAGGAAAATTATATATTATACTTTGTAATGTTTGTATTCAGCACATTTTGAACCAACATCTGCCCCTTAGATATAGTCATACAATGTCTATGGATTTTTAATGATTGGGTATCCAAGCATAAAATGCTTAGAAATAATTGATTTACAATTAATACCTTTCGAAATGCCATGGAAATGAACAATTTTTACTTCAGATGTAAACAGTCAATTGTAGTTTTACTTTTAAAATGGGATGAAAATATATTCAAACCTAGGTGGAAACATCTTTCTCCAAATCAACATGAAAATTTTCTCTATAATTAAGACCTCTCATAAGTGTCAGCTTTGGGGACTATTGGTAGAGAAGATATAATTCTATGAATATCAGCCACCATCTCAATAGTATTTCATAAAAAAATGTGAAGGCATTGGGGGTACAATACAAACAGCAAGGCCTCCTTTCTAGGCTGTCTCCTTGCTTGCTGCTTAGGCAGGGTCCTCAGACCAGAACTATCAGTGCCTCTCTCTCTCTCTCTCTCTCTCTCTCTCTCTCTCTCTCTCTCTCTCTATTTATTTATTTATTTATTTTTTGACCCTGAGATCAAGGCCTGAGCTGATATCAAAAGTCGGATGCTTAACCAACTGAGCCACCCAGACGCCCCTACCGGTATCTCTTTTTGACCAATGCTTCTCAAATTTGAAAGTGCTTATGATTCCAATCTTGATTCAGGAGGTCTGGGATGGGCTGAGATTCTGCATTTCTGATAAATTCCCAGGTAATATTAAGGCTGCTGGCTGCTGGTCCACATGTTGACTAGCAAAGGTTCTAGAAAGCCAAGGGTAACTACTATGGATGTACTTTAACAGCCTGCCCATGATGATTTTATTTTATGATGGTACACCTTCAGTATGTATATTTGTGATGTAATTTACAAATAGTTAATATTTATTGAATATACATCTATGAGAAAAAATTTAGAGGTAAAAACTTATGAAAAAATAAAATTAAATAACTGGTAAAGTATTCTGAGGCATGAAAATTACTATGAAAAAAAGTCAGAAGAATTTCATCAGACTACTGATGAAATTTCAGTATATATATATATATATATATATATATATATATATATATATATACAGACACATATTATGTGGAGGCAATAATTTAATTCAACTTCTTACTTGATAGCCACATCCTGATGATGAGAAAAAAAATCTTTTATTATTTCTTAGACAGCTTGAAAAGAAGCACTCATTTTTAATTGCATATGAACCACATTTTCTTTTTCATAAGGGAAAAAACAGTAAAATCAAGATATTTTACAATTATTAGGTTGTCAAAAATTTTGAAATTTCTATCTTAATATGTTAAGATTGTACGATTTTTTTGGCATTTCCCTATTCTGAATGAAATAGTTGAAAATTTTACTACCTGATTTGTTTAATTCCTGATAGATGTAGCATATCCTGCTTGGGAAGCATTTTGTAAAATGGGATATTGCTATGTGAATAAAAAATCTGTAACAAATGCATATGCAAGAAATTTAGAATGTTTGGAACTGCAGGAGTCTTTGGAATCATCTGGTATAATTCTTTTATTTCGAAAACGACAAATCAAAGGTCCAATGAACTAGATGATTTATCCAAGGCCCTACCCTGCTAGTTAGTGGCAGAGCTAGGACGAAAGCCCAAAGCTCTTGATGCCTAAGAGTTGTTTGTTTTTCCATAACAGTTTGAATTTCTGGCTTGTTATCTGAGTTTAACTTTTCAAGAGCCTAGAGAATGATGATGATGATGATGATGATGATGATGATGATGATGACGACGAAGATGATTTTTAACATGTGTGGTATAAAAAGCCTTCACCCCAGAAATATCTATATACTCAATTTTTTTTCTGTTTAATGAAACTAAAATATTTACCAATGTATACATTCACTTTAAAAAAGAAACAATTTCAATGGCAAGTTATCAAATAAGGAATAATATATTTGTTGGAAGAAACTTATCTTCAAAATTAGAGGGTATGGGGTTTAAACTGAAAAACAAAATCAAGAAATTTGGGGTGCCTGGGTGGTGGCTCAGTCAGTTAATCATCCAACTCTTGCTTTCAGCTCATGTCATGATCTCATAGTCATGTGATAGAGCCCCATGTCAGGCTCCATGCTGAGTGTGGAGCCTGCTTAAGATTTTCTCTTTCCCCTGCTCTCTGCCCCTCCCCCACTCTCTCTCTAAAAATAATTAAACCTTAAAAAAGAAAAGAAAAAAGGGGTGCCTGGGTGGCTCAGTTTGTTAAGCGTCTGCCTCTTAATTTCAGCTCAGGTCATGATTTCACAATTCGTAAGATCGAGCCCCACATCAGGTTCCATGCCGACAGTGCAGAGCCTGCTTGGGATTTTCTCTCCCTCTCTCTCTTTTCCTCTCCTGCTTGCACTTTGTCTCTTAGAAAATAAATAAATAGACTTTATTAAAAAAAAGAAAAAAGAAAAAAGAAAATAAATACACATATTTGAAATGTGACTACTACTTTTCTTGTTTTGAGTATGAAGTAATGTTAAATTAAAATAATTTTCACATTATGACAAGTCTGGATCCTCACCTGCCCCTCATGGCAGGAAAGCCAGCTTTTTCCCAATATCTCAAACTATTCTTAAGAACTTGCTTGTCCTGGATTATTGAATTTTTGCTCCTCTCCTGCTTGCCTAACGTCGCCAGAGACTAAGAACCCAAGTGTACCTTATTAAGCCAGATTTATGCAAGTGCTGGCCCTCTCACAGCCTCTCTTTGTGGTTAAAAGTTATCCAGTACCAAATTGCTCTCCTGGCTAAAGTTCAGAGCAGTTCAGCTATCTGGTGCAAGGCCATAAGCAATAGAAATTGCCACAGGCTGAAGCTCCGAGTTAGGCAGAAATGTAAGAAGCTCAGAAGTCAATTTGGCTCTTAGGTAAGGACTTTTTCAATGCAGCTGCTCATTCTTTGGGGAAGGATTCCTCCCAGTGTTAGATTCATTAAGGAGTTCCCACAGAAGAAGAATGATCTTGAGGCTTAACCGTAACAGATATTTATTTTATTTTATTTTATTTTATTTTATTTTAATTTTATCTTATTTTATTTATTTTATTTTTTATTTTATTTTTTTTTTATTTTGAACTTTATTTTTTTTAATTCTAGCTCAAAGTTTAAAGTAAAATTAAGGGGAAATTCAAGAGATTTACTATATATCCCCTACCCCCTGCCCACAACTGGCATAGCCTCTCCCATCATCAATATTTGGCACCAGAGCAGTACATTTGATACACTGATGAACCGACGTTAACACATCATTATCACCCAAAGTTCATAGTTTACCTTAGGATTCACTCCTGGTGTTATACATTCCATGGGTTTGGATAAATATATAATGTTGTATTGATCATTATGGCATCATAGAGAGTAATTTTACTGCCCTAAAAATCTTCTGTGCTCTGCCCATTCATCTCCCTCACCCATAACCCCTGGCAACCACTGATCTTTTTACTGTCTTCATAGCTTTGCTTTTACCAGAATGTCAAATGGTAAGAATCATACAAGGTGTGGCTTTTTCAGATTGGCTTTTTCGTCTTTTCATGGCTTGATAGTTAATTTTAGTGCTGACTAATATTCCATTTTCTGGATGTACCACAATTTATTCATTCACCTAGTGAAAAACATCTTGCTTCCTTCCACATTCTGGTAACTATGAATAAAGCTGCTATAAACATCTATGTGCAGATTTTTGTGTGGACGTAAGTTTTCAACTCCTTTGGGTAAATACCAAGGAGTGTAATTGCTGTATCATATGGTAAGAGTGTGTTGTTTCATAAAAAAGTGCCAAAGTATCTTCCAAAGTGGCTGTACCATTTGCACTTCCACCAGCAATGAATGAGAGTTCCTGTTGCCCCACATCCTTACCACCATTTGATGTCATCAGTGTTCTGAATTGTGGGCATTCTAATAGGTGTGTGGTAGTATGTCATTATTTTAATTATCATTTCACTTATATAATGTGGAACATCTTTTCATATACTTATTTGCCATTTGTATATCTTCTGTGGCAATGTGTCTGTTAAGGTTTGGGGCCATTTTTTAATGGAAGAGCTTGTTTTCTTATTGTTGCCTTTTAAGAGTTCTTTGTATATTTTGGATAACATTTTTTTTTCTTTGTCAGTTTTGTATCTTTTGCAAATATTTTCTCCTGGCGTATGGATTTTTTTCTCATAATCTTGACATTGCCTTTCACAGAATAGAAGGTTTTAATTTTAATGAAGTCCAGATTATTATTTCCTTAATAGGTCATGACCTTGCTGTTTTATCTAAAAAGTCATTGTCATATCCAGGGTCATTCAGGTTTTCTTCTAGGTGATCTTCCAGGACTTTTATAGTTTTGCATTTGACAGTAGGTCTATGATCTATTTTGAGTTAATTTTGTGTAGGATGTAAGATGTGTCTAGATTCTTTTATTTTGCATGTGGATGTTCAGGTGTTTCCAACACCTTTTGTGCAAGACAGTATCTTTACTTCATTATATATTGTCTTTGCGCCTTTGTCAAAGATACATTCACTAATTATGACATCTTTTAAAGAATATATTTTTCAACTTGCTTGCCTTCCATTTTTTCAAGCATGTCTACAATCATAGGTTTGAGTGTATTCCAGCATAAACTATACACTCTGCTCAAATTCCGCCCTCCCTAAGACAATGTCAAGTGTAGGTCACCAGTCTAGAATCTCTCTTTTTCATACTGAAGATTGTCTTTTGCACATGGGACTGACAATCCCTTATTGCAAACTTCAATGTGCAACACTCTGAAATTTAAGATATTTTAACAATCCTCAATCTCAAGGAGAAAGATTATGGTTCCACTTCCTTTATAAATAGAAGTTTCTTTGGCTTTTAGGTAAAATTTTGTCTGCAAATACTCATGTCAGAGGATATTGCCTAAGTCCACACAACACCAAATTGTAAACCCTGGGCTTTTGACATGCCCAAGTATTCTGATGTACTCCTTTCAGAAAAGTATAGATACCTTTCTACATAACTAACAAGATAGGGGAAATCTGTTTCAAAGGTGATAATACAACATATGAACAAAGCACAGTATTGTTACCTTTAAATATCAGGCCAAATATAAATAAAAATAATTTAGATAGATAGATAGATACCAACAAGGGAATAACTATAGATACTACTTGAGAACACTGAGAATAACTTAAACTTGAACAATTGATATCAAAAGAAACCCAATATAAAAGAAAGATGTATATATGACTGTTATAAAATAGATGAGTTTTGGTTCCTTAGTTGATGATTGATTCAAGCATTCAAAAAATGTTTATTGGGGCGCCTAGGTGGCGCAGTCGGTTAAGCGTCCGACTTCAGCCAGGTCACTATCTCGCGGTCCGTGAGTTCGAGCCCCGCGACAGGCTCTGGGCTGATGGCTCAGAGCCTGGAGCCTGTTTCCGATTCTGTGTCTCCCTCTCTCTCTGCCCCTCCCCCGTTCATGCTCTGTCTCTCTCTGTCCCCAAAATAAATAAACGTTGAAAAAAAAATTAAAAAAAAATGTTTATTGAGCATCTGTTCTATAATAGAAAAGACATTTTGTCTTCATTTCAACTTCTTTATGTGTATACATTTAACTCTTTATAACTATCTCTTTAAGTTGTTCTATATATTTTAATTTCTCATTGTTATCTTTATGTAATTTAGGACACCAATATTTATTGACTATGTAATAAACTAGAGAATGCAATATTGTACCCTTGAATTTAAAAAAAAATCTGTTGGGGCGCCTGGGTGGCTCAGTCGGTTAAGCGGCCGACTTCGGCTCAGGTCATGATCTCGCGGTCCATGAGTTCGATCCCCGCGACGGGCTCTGTGCTGACAGCTCAGAGCCTGGAGCCTGTTTCAGATTCTGTGTCTCCCTCTCTCTGACCCACCCCCGTTCATGCTCTGTCTCTCTCTGTCTCAAAAATAAACGTTAAAAAAAATAATAAAAAAAATTAAAAAAAATCTGTTAAAACCTCAAAATATTTCCATGTTTTGATAGTCATTTGCATATAAAAAGCAAATTTGGCATCTGGCTAATCATATCTTTTACCAAAGACTTTAGACTTTAGAAAACTTGACTGTCTTTCATTATCTCACTCATTCATTAAGTATTTATTGAATATTAACTTTTGCCATGCACTAATCTAAGTGCTGGAATACAACATTGAATAAACCACATGCAGTTATTTAAACTGAGATTCCGATATCACAGATTGCTCCAGTACTCATTGATTTCAGTGTCCTAAAGGACTTACAGTCTGTTATGCAATTTTAAAACTAATCATACTTATTCATCAATTTTGCATGTTTAAAATTTTTTTAATCCTCAATAGCACCATTCTAATAATATTTTGCAAAAACACATATATTAAGTAGTCATATAATGAAAGATAATTAAAAAAAAAATTTTGAACCTGATTTGGTGACCTAAAACATCAGTTTAATAAGTTTAGCTTTTACCCTCTAACAAGTGAGGAAACTTATTCTTTTCATTGGGTTAAGTGAATAGCCTTACTGTGTCCATAATGGATAAGAGGAGGCTGCAAATAGAGTCAGAAAAAACTGTCAAAAGTTTATAATATATAGGATGAATGATAATTAGGAACTGACCAGAGTGACAATGGAAAAGATAAATAGAAATTGATGGATATGAAATATCTACCTGTACCTATCTCCATTCCTTTTAGGTCCCCTGCTTAGCATTATAAAGCAGGGGACTGACCCTGACAGTCTCCATTTCCCAGGCTCCTCTTTCGGACTCTTGCTGTCAGCTCAGCTCATGATCTCACTATTTATGGGTTCCATTCCCTGTGAGGCTCAAGGCTGGCAGTGTGGAGCCTGATTGGGATTCTCTCTCTCCCTCTCTCTCTCTCTGCCCCTCCCTGATGTGCATGCACACAGCCCCTCTCTGTTTCAAAATAATAAAATAAACTTAAAAAAAAATTTTTAAAAGAAGAGGATCCCTTGGGTCCCACAAGGAGAAGCAGTTCTCTGCTTGTAGTGCATTTGGGAAAAGGGGCACAACCTCTCTATAGGGCAAAAGACTAGGAGGGCACCACTGAGTTGCCCTATTCGCTAATGTAGGAACAGGGTCACTGGCGAAGGGCAGTGAGCCTTGTTGCTGGCTTTTTGCTGCACTTTATCATAAACTCCAAACTGCTATGTAGTCGCCCAACCAGTTTCTGGGACAAGCTGGCACGGGCCACAGCACAGCGATACCCTGACCCAGAGGTCCGTACCCCATTGATCTCTAAAATTTGGAGTTTCAAAACCCAACTGCAGCCTGAGATAAAACACAGGAGTGGACCAGATGGCAGATACAAGAGAGAAGATGGTTTGCTTCTGTGACGGCTTCCTGAAGACAGACAGGCACAAGCTCCCTGCTCCAGTGGTGACAGAGTAAGGGTCTTCACTTTCACCCGGCACATCAGCACTGAGGGACTTCACTGAGCAAAAATAGTGCCACCAAGTGTAGGCTAGCAATGATTACACCAAGCCCTGCCCTGCTCCCACCCCAACCCCCCTTGTGGCCTGCAGGTGCATCTCCAATAGGACAAGTCAGCTTGAGAATCAGCACAGCAGGCCTCACCCCTAGAAGACCAGCACAAATCCGTCGCACTCACCAAGTCTACTGAATATACAAAGCTTCAGGTCTAGGGGATATATCATCTAGCTTTGTTTGTTCCCCCCCTCCCCACCTTGGGATACAGGAAAAAAAAAAGCATTTTTTCTTAATTTAAAATATATTTTTTTAATTTTTAATTAAAAAAAACCTTTATTTTTTTATTTAGCTGCTTTTAACAAACAGACCAAAACACACCTAGGATCTAATTTCCTTTTTTTTTTTTTTGACCTTGACTATATGACAATATGTAGGAATCCATCCGAGAAGAAAAAACAATCAAAAGTTACAGCCAGGAATTTAATCAATGGAGATATAAGTAAGATGTCTGAAATAAAATTTAAAACAACAATTATGAGGATACTAGCTGGGCTTGAAAAAAGCACAGAAGAAACTAGAGAATCCTTTACTGCAGAGATAAAAGAACTAAAATCTAATAAGGCCCAAATTAAAAATGTTGTAAGTGAGATACAAACACAAATGTATGCCACGACGAGGATGGATGAAACAGAGGAATGAATCAATGATACAGAAGATAAAATTATGGAAAATAATGAAGCTGAAAATGATATATTCAACATATTGAATGAGAAAAATATGCTGCCAAGAATACTTTACCAGCAAAGTTATCATTTAGAATAGAAGGAGTGATGAAGAGTTTCCCAAACAAAAACTAATGGAGTTCATAACCACTAACCAGCCCTGCAAGAAATATTAAAGGGGGCTCTTTGGGGAAAAATGGACCAAACACAGCAAAGACTAGAAAGGAACAGAGAACATCACCAGAAACACCAACTTTACAGGTAAAACAAAGACACTAAATTCATATCTATCAATAATCACTCTGAATGCAAATGTACTAAATGTTCCAATCAAAAGACAAAGGGTATCAGAATGGAAAAAAACAAAACAAAACACAAGACCCATTTATGTTGCCTACAAAAAACTCATTGTAGGCCTAAAGATACTTGCAGATGGAAAGTGAAGGGCTAGAGAATCATCAATCATGCTAATGGACATCAAAGGAAAGTGAGAGTATGCATACTTATATCAGATACACTAGATTTTAAAACAAAGACTGTAAAAAGATATGAAGAAGGACCTTACATCTTAATTTAGGTATCCATCATGAAGATCCAACAATTATAAATATTTATGCCCCCACTGAAGCACCAAAATACTTAAATCAATTAATAACGAACATAGAGAAACTCAATGATAATAATACAATAATGGTAGGGAATTTTAACACACCATTTACAACAATGGGCAGTTCATCTAAGCAGAAAATCAACAAGGAAACAATGGCTTTGAGTGACACACTGGATGAGATGGACTTAACAGATATATTCAGAACATTTTATCCTAAAGCAGCAGATTACACATTGTTTTTGAGTGCACATGGAACATTCTCCAGAATAAATTACATACTGGGTCACAAATCAGCCCTCAACAAGTACAAAAAGATTAAGATCATACTATGCATGTTTTCAGACCACAACTCCATAAAATTTGAAGTCAACCACAAGTAAAAAATTGGAAAGCCCTCAAACACATGGAGGTTAAATAACATTCTACTAAAGAATGAATGGATTAACTTGGAAATTAAAGAAAGAATTAAAAAGTACATGGAAGGAAATGAAAATGAAAATACAACAGTCCAAAACCTTTGAGATGCAGCAAAGGCATTCCTAAATGGAAGTACATTGTAATTCAGGCCTACCTCAAGAAGCAAGGAAGGTCTCAAATACACAACCTATAAATAAAGCCTTACAATCAAAGGATCTAGAAAAGGCACAGCAAATAAAGCCTAATGCCAGCAGAAGAGGGTAAATAAAGAGTAGAACAGATAAATGATAAAGAAATAAAAAACACAGCAGAACAGATCAATGAAACAAAGAACTGGTTCTTTGAAATAATTAATAAAATTGATAAACCCCTAGCCAGACTAATCAAAAAGAAGAGATAGGACCCAAATATATAAAATCATAAATGAAACAGGAGAGATCACAATGAACACCAGAGAAATACAAACAATTATAAGGGAATATTATGAAAAAATTATATGCCAAAAACCTCAGCAATCTGGAAGAAATGGACAAATTCCTAGAAACATAGAAACTAACAAAACTGAAACAAGAAGAAATAGGAAATTTGAACAGGCTGATAACAAGCAAAGAAATTGAATCAGTAATAAAAAATCTCCCAACAAACCAAGGTTCAGGGCCAGATGGCTTCTCAGGGCAATGCTAACCAGACATTTAAAGAAGAGTTAATACCTATTCTTCTCAAACTGTTCAAAGCAAGCAAGCAAGCAAGCAAGAAAGAAATGGAAGGAAAACTTCCAAACTCATTCTATAAAGTCAGCATTACTTCGATTCCAAAACCAGACAAAGACCCATCTTAAAAGAGTTACATGCCAATATCCCTGATGAACATGGATGCAAAAATTCTCCACAAGATACTAGCAAATCAAACATAACAGCACATTAAAAGAATTATTCACCAAGATCAAGTGGGATTTATTCCAGGGCTGCAGGGGTAGTTCAATATTTGGAAATCAATTGACGTGATACACCATATTAATAAAAGAAAGGATAAGAACCATACGATCATCTCAATAGATGCATAAAAAGCATTTGACAAAATACAGCATCCATTCTAGATAAAAACTCTCAAAACGTAGGAAAAGATGGAACATACTTCAACATCATAAAGGCCATTTATGAAAGAGCACAGCTAATATCCTCCTCAGTGCAGAAAAAATGAGAACCTTTCCTTTATGGTCAGGAACAGGACAGTGAAGTCTACTCTCACCATTACTATTTAACACAGTACTGGAAGTCTTAGCCTCAGCAGTCAGACAACAAAAAGAAATAAAAGGCATCCAAATTTGCAAGGAAGAAGTCATACTCTCACTATTTGCAGATGACTCTATGTAGAAAACCTGAAAGACTCCACCAAAAAATTATGAGAACACATGAATTCAGCAAAGTCACAGTATATAAAATTGACATGCAGAACTATTTTGCATTTCTATACACCAATAATGAAGCAGAAGAAAAAGAGATCAAAGAATTGATCCTATTTGCAGTTGCACCAAAAAAACACAATCAGATACCTAGGAATAAACTTAACCAAAGAGGTAAGAGATCTGTATTCTGAAAACTACAAAACACTTATGAAAGAAATTGAAGAGGGCACAAAGAAATGGAAAAGCATTCCATGCTCATGGATTGGAAGAACACACTTTGTTAAAATGTCTCTACTACCCCCAAAAATCTAATTTAATTCAATCTTTACCACAATTCCCCAGAGTTTTCACAGTGGTAGAACAAGCAAACCTAAAATTTGTATGGAACCACAAAACACACCAAGTAACCAAAGCAGTCCTAAAAAAGAAAAGCAGAGCTGGAGGCACCACAATTCCAGACTTCAAGTTATATTACAAAGCTGTAATCATCCAGAAAGTATGATAGAGGCACAAATACAGACACATAGGTCAATGGAACAGAATATACGGTCAACTAATTTCCTTTTTGTTTTAAGTTTATTTGTTTACTTTGAGAGAGAGAGAATGAGAATGCGAGAAAGATAGGGGCAGTGAAAGGAGAGAGATATTCCCAAGCAGGTTCTGCACTGTAAATGCCTGGATATCATGACCTAAGCCAAGATCAAGAGTGGACTCTTAACCGACTGAGCCACCCAGGTACCCCATGGTCAACCAATTTTCAACAAAAATATCCAATGGAAGAAAGTCTCTTCAACAAATGGTGTTGGGAAAACTGGACAGTAACATGCAGAAGAATGAAAATGGACCACTTTCTTAACACCATACACAAAAATATATTCAAAATGAATAAAAGACTTAAATGTGAGGCAAGAAACCATCATAATCCTACAGGAGAACATAGGAAACAACCTCTTTGACCTCTGCCATTGCAACTTCTTACTAGACACATCACTGGAGGCAAGGGAAACAAAAGCAAAAGTAAACTACTGGGACTTCATCAAAATAAAAACCTTTTGCACAGTGAAGGAAACAATGAACAAAATTAAAAGGCAGTCTATGGAATGGGAGAAGATATTTGCAAGTGATATATCTGATAAAGGGTTAGTATTCACAATCTGTAAATAACTTATCAAACTCAAATCCAAAAAAACAAATAGTCCAGTTAAAAAATGGGCAGAAGACATGAAGAAACATTGTTTCTAAAGAAGACATCCAAATGGTTAACGGATACATAAAAACATCGCTCATCATCAGGGAAATATAGATGAAAACCATGATGATATACCACTTCACACCTGTCAGAATGGCTAAAATTAATAACACAAGAAATAATAGGTGTTGGTGAGAATGCATAGAAAGGGGAACCCTTGCACTGTTGGTAGGAATGAAAACTGGTGCAGCCACTCTGGAAAACAATATCTGGGTTCTTCAAGAAGTTAAAAATAGAACTACCCTATGATCCAGCAATTGTACTACTAAATATGTATCCAAAGGAGTACATGCACCCTAATACTTATAGCAGCAATCAACAATAGCCAAACTATGGAAAGAGCCCAAATGTCCATTGACTGATGAATGGATAAAGAAGTGGTGTATATATACACAATGAAATATTTCTCAGCCATCAAAAAAACAGATAAACATATGGGAAACAAAACAGATAAACATATGGGAAGTGTGAAAAAAAAAAGACAGAGAGAGGGAAACAAACTGTAAGAGACTTAAAGATAGACAACAAACTGATGGTTGATGGAGGGAGGTGGTTGGGGGGTGAGCTAAATGGATGATGGGCATTATTAAGGAGGACACTTGTCATGTTGAGTACTGCATATTATATGTAAGTGATGAATTGCTAAATTCTACTCCTGAAAACAATACTACAGTATATGTTAACTAATTAGAATTTAAATAAAAATTTGAAGAAAAAATGATAAATAGGTAACATGAAAAAAATGAAATCATCAACTTGATAAAATATATCAATATCTACCCACTGAAAACTAAAAACCATTGCTAAGAAATTAAAAACCCAAATAAATGATTGTCACACTATTTTATATCTCGGAAGACTCCATGTTGTTAAGATACCTAATCTCTCCCAATTGTTCTATAGATTTAATGCAATCTCAGTCAGAATCCCAGTAAGCATTTTTGTAGGAATTGACAAGTAAATTCTAATATTTATGTGGAACTGCAAGGGGCCTACACCTAATAAAATCAACTTTTATATAAAATAAAGTTAGGGGCACCTAGGTGGCTCAGTCAATTAAGCATCTGACTTGATAGTGGCTCAGATCATGATCTCATGGTTCATGAAATCGAGCCCTACATCAAGCTCTGCAATGAAAGCAGGGAGCCTAGTTGGAATTATCTGTCCCTCTCTCTGACTCTCTCCCTGCTCTCTCAAAATAAATAAATAAATAAACATTAAAAAATAAAATTAGGGAGCACCTAGGTGACTCAGTTGGTTAAACATCTGACTTTGGCTTAGGTCATGATCTCACAGTTTGTGAGTTTAAGCCCCTTGTCCAGCTCTGTGCTGACAGCTCAGAGCCTGGAGCCTGCATTGGACTCTGTGTCCCCCTCTCTGCCCTTCCCCTGCTTGCACTCACTCTCTCTCTCTCTCTCTCTCTCTCTCTCTCTCTCTCTCTCAAAAATAAATAAACGTTTACATTTTTTTTTAAATTAAATAAATAAATAAATAAATAAATAAAGTTAGAAGATTTATTATCTAATTCTAAGACTTATTATAAAATTAGAATAATCAAGGCAGTGTGGTTTGGGCATAAAGATTAAGAATATACATCAATGACAGAACATAACAGAGTCCAGCATTAGACCTGTAAGAACATTCAATTTGTTTTTTTTTAATACCAAGACAATTCAATGGGCAAAAAATATTATTTTTAACAAATGGTGTTAGAAAATTGGATAATTCTTACAAAACACACAACAGCAAGCCTCTATTCTTACCTCACAGCACATATTAAAATTAACTTGACATGGTTCATAGACTTAAATTGGGAAGACTTTTCTAAGAAATCATAGGATAAAAATCTCATTCTTAAGCATGATACAAAAACTATAAAATAAGTTGCTAATTTGTATTTTATCAAGGTTGAAAATTTTACTCTTCAAAAGATACTGATATAAAAATGAAAATTCAAGTCCTATCTAGAAGAATATATTTGCAAAACACATCTACACAGGAAGGATTAATGTTGTCCAAAGAAATATTAAGCTCTGTACAGGGTTGCATAGTATCTCCCCAAAATTCGCATCAACTCAGAACCTATAAATAGGGCCTTGCTTGGAAACAGGGTCTTTGTAGATGTAATCTAGTTAGGATGACACCCTACTTGATTAAAGCAAGCCTTAAATGTAATATGACTGGTGTTCTTATAAGAGGGAAATCTGGACACAGAGACACAAAAAACAGAAGTGAAGGCTGTATGTAGATGGAGTGATCCATCTGCAAACCAAGAAATGCCAGAATCCAGAAAAGGCAAGGAAGGATTCTTCCCTGCAGACTTTGGAGGGAGCATAACTCTGTTAACACCTTGATTTTGGACTTCTACCCTCCAGAACTGTGGGAGAGTTAATTTCTGTTGTTTTAAATCAGTCAGTTTGTGGTATTTTATTACAGCAGCCCTAGAAACTAATACATACCCCTAGGTTTTTACACAGGAGAAATAAAAGTATATATCCACAGAAAGACATGCAAAAATATGCATAACACCTTTTTTTTTTCTGTAATAGCCCCAAACTTGAAAGAACACAAATGTCTATCACGTGAGTGGATACATAAGTCTTGGTATAACCATGCAATGGAATATTACTCAGAAATAAAAATAAACTATTAAAACATGCAACAACATTGATAAATCCTAAAATAATCATGCTAAGTGAAAAAAGCCAGAGATAAAAGAGTATATTGTATGGTCCCATTTATATAAAATTCTAGACAATCCAAACTAATCTATCATGATAGAAAGCAGATCAGTGGTAGCCTGGGATGCACAGGGAGGGTGGAGAGGGATAGGAGGAAATACAAAGGGACATGAAGAAATTTTTGTGGGTGACAGAAAAAGTTCATTATCTTGATTTGTGGTGATGGTTTCATGGCTCTATACATATGTCAAAGCTCATTAAATTATACACTTTAAAATGTGCAGTTTATTGTATATCAATTAAACTTCAATAAAGCTAAAAAAATGAATTCACTGGGATGAATGCCATGAAAAAGAAAAACCCTGAGATATTTGGGGATGTGCTGGGAAGGCGCCTAATCCAGGCTAATGTTTGGAGGCACAAAAATACTACCTAGAGAAGACATTTTGATCTACTAGTAAAGGAAGAATAAAACTTATCTGGGAAAGTGGAACTTGGTGGAGAGAACTTTCTATAAGGAAGCAAAATGTACAAAGACAGAGGCAGATAACTTCGAAGGCCTTTCACAGTCTGAAGGCTGAAGGAAAGCATGCAAGGGGGAGAAAGGGAGATGAAGTTAAAGAGGAAGCAGAAAGGATATATGAGACCTACATTCCATTTTAATGAGTTTGGATTTTCTCCTGAAGGTTGTGGGAAGCTTTTGAGGGCTTTTAAACATGACATGCTCTCTATGCTACATCTTTAAAATGGCTTTAAATACAAAAATAAAAATAAATAGCTTAATAGTCATTGGTAATACAGGCATCACTGAAAGAAAAAAATTTAAATTCTGTCATCAACTATAACCCAATTTTTTATATTCTTACCATAGTTCTTTGAAATCATTGCTTTTGTTTACAGTCAATTCACTGCATTCTTGGAGCCATCCTTTCAGTAATATAAGTATTAGCTGGTATCACATTGTAATGACCAAAATTTTTATTTAGAATAGTTTTCTGTAGTCTCTTTTTTGAATTAAAGACATTGTTCCATTTCATTTTAAATCTTAAATTCCTCTCCCAAAATTACAAACCTCATACCTCTTAACCTCCACCTGAAAAATACATTAGAATAATATAGAAGAATCATGGTTCTTTTAAACCATTTAAAGGACTGTATTCACACTCCTGCTAACTCTCCCTTCTACTACTTTCACCTTATGATAGTTAATGCCTGTTATATAAACTTCTTCACCTTCAAATAGATACAAACATATACATGTGCATCTAAAGGATCTTGGTACCATTTGCATTTATAAAAGTTAGGGGCACCTGGGTGGCTCAGTTGGTTGAGTGTCTGACTTCAGATCAAGCCATGATCTCACAGTTTGTGGGCTCAAGCCCCACATCGGGATTCGCACTGACAGTGCAGAGCCTGCTTGGGGTTCGCTCTCTCTCTCCCTTCTCTCTCTGGCCCTACCCTCTGTCTCTCAAAATAAGTAAATAAACTTAAAAAAATTTTTTAAATCGTGTTACACATATATATGCAACTTGCCATTCTCACCTTAAAAGTATGTCATGGACATCCCTCCTAGATGTGCATTTCACTTTTATAATAAAAAAATACAAAATATGTATTTCCTGTTTTACCTAAGAATTATATACAGTTCTGACTTTAAAGAGCTTAAAGATTAAACTTCTCCTTAGATTTGGCACTTATCAATTACATGCAATCCCAGCCAATTCTATCTAGGAAAGTCTGAAGTAAGCCTCTATCTTGGATATTGTGAGGACAATATCACTTCCATCTCACAACACTTACTGTATTGAAAGTGATACATTTTCATAAATCTGATGAAATTATTCTTTGTTGTATTTTTGAGCTTTTTCAGATTATTCCTTTTAAAATTCAAAGAGGAAAACTCCTTCATGTCATATTTTTGTAAACGGTAGGACCTGAATTTTCTCTGTATCAGTTTGAGTTCTCTACTAAGACAGACAATTTCATGTAGAAGGCTTACTGGGGTCTGCTAGTAGGATATACATATATGAATAAATGATGACAGGGGACTCGGCAGAGGAATACAAGCTAACCTGTAATGCAGCTGCATCTGACTTCAGCCAATCCTATTGGGAGCTCTGGAGCTGAGATGAACCTTTAAGGTTGTCCTAACTTGAGGCAGGGTAACTGCTTTTATATCCCTTCATTAACCAGTCATTGACCATGGGTTACCCCTATGGCAAGGCAGTTCCTTACATCTGAGGAAAATTATTCTTGAGGGACTGAGTTGTGTGTGGTCAGTTGCAGTTATTGCCAGTAACTAGGGAATGGTCTTAAGAAGGAGTTTAGGAAAGCTATCAAAGTATGCATTGCAATAACCAAATGTAGAATGATAAATCATAAATTAAGGTTTATTTTGGTCTTTAACCAATGAAGTTAGAATGTGCTGAGGGAAAAAAAAAAAACTTGTTTGGCCATAAATGTATACATAATAAGTGAGCAAGTGCATGTGTATAAATATGTGTTATAATCCATCTACTTAAAAATTCTTTTTAAAACAACCAGGTCATCCAAGTCAGTCCATACATAGAGAACTATTTAGTATAATTCAAAACCAAACTGACAAAGCTAGGCGAAATGTTGAATTAGATTAAATAGAATAAATAAATAAATAAATAAATAAATAAATAAATAAATAAATAAAATTCACACAATCATAAATGTTTTATTTAATATAACATGTTTTCTTTGAGATCCTTTTCTTCATGAATCCAAAAAGCAAGAGAAATAGTTTCTGACTGAGAAAAGATTTGGTCACACTTCTTTCCATACTAGGGCTAAGAATCTGTGTTAGCTAGGTTCCAATGTTACTGGAACATTAGAGCATTTCCAATAACTAAATTAATGGAAGATCTATTATAAAGATACATGCCATGGGGCACCTGGGTGGCTCAGTTTGTTGAGCATCCAACTCTTGAAATTGGCTCAGGTCATGATCCCAGGGTCATGGGATTCAGCCTTGCATCCAGCTCCTTGTTGAGCATGGAGCCTACTTAAGATTCTCTCTCTCTCTCTCTCTCTCTCTCTCTCTCTCTCTCTCTCTCCCTCCCTCCCTCTCTGTCTCTCTTTACCTATGGTAAAAGAGACAAGAGATAGCAGATATCTCATGTTATGTGAATAGAGAAACATTTAAATACATTTACACAATTGAAAATGAGATTTCTATATATCAGCTATTGCTTACATGCATGGATCTGCTCAAATACACACACACACACACACACACACACACACAAGCATGTGTGCACAAACATCCCTGAATAGGTTTTAAAATTTATTCATCGCCTTCAATTGTTTTTGATTTCATGATGAGATACCTATAGGGAATGGCTAATGAGTATTGCAGGAAAATAATCTGCATATGATTGAATGGAAATTAGCAGGAGATTTTAATGAGAATAAAGCAGTTATTTACAAAGACATGTTCTCAGAAGAACGCTAGATACATTGTCAAGATAAAAGATTCTAGTTTGGACTTGAGGAAAATTTAGTTTTAAGCACCAATTTTAACAAAGACAAATGGTATGTAGACCAGTAACAGAGAAGGTTGTTATTACAGAGAAATTTGAAAAGCTTTGAGAGTAATTATCTAAAGCACATTTGTCCATTATGTGACCTTATTTCGGAAGTTTACAAAACCAACTTTTAGGAAAACTATTTTTTGTGCACTTAATCAATGCAATCACAGCAAATAAAAATAAAATTTTGTACTAATGTGGGCCTAGAGTTTATAGAGCTCCTTTATTTGATCTTCATGTAAATACTAAAGGGAAAGGCAAGGCAGATCAAGAGGTCTCTGTGTTTTTATCTTTAAATCCACAGATCTTAATAACAAACAAGAAAATGCTCAATAAATGTTTAGTATATTGATGATAAGGAAATCTGAAGGAAGGAGAAAGAAGTCAACAAACTCACATGAGTGGTGAAGCCAGAAATAAAGCTTGTTTTTAAATGTGTGCTTTCTTTGCACAAAATCAGTTTTGATTATTTTGAAGACCAGTAGTCTATAATTACAATTTATAATGGATTTTAAAGTGCTGTATTAGAACAGAGTTTAAGCAAATTTTATATTGTAGTACTAGAAAACCAGATATGCTTTACATAAATCTTTTTATGAATTGATATTTAAATTTACCTAAATGACATGTTTCAGTTGAAACTGCCTATAAGTAATAAAATGCCATGTGGGAATAAAATGACAGATACAGACATTAGCTACATTTTTTTTGGTTTATTTATTTTGAGAGAGAGGTGGGGGAGGGGCGCAGAGAGAGAGAGAGGGAGAGAGAGAGAGAGAGAGAGAGAGAGAGAGAATCCCTAGTAGGCTCCACACTGCCAGCACAGAGCCTGGTGTGGGGCTTAGACTCATGATCCATCATGACCTGAGCTGAAACCAAGAGTCAGACGCTTAACAAACTGAGCCAGGCTCCCTAGCTACATTTTTTTAAACAGGTCAAAATCCCATGAGCCTCCAATTATAGCAGTAGCTCTGTAGTTGGAAAAAACATTTTTAATATAGGAAGGCCTCAGAGTAAAAGCAGTGTGGATTCAAAAACTAACCTTTTTCAAATAATAGAAACATTAAAAATATTGCATAAGATACTATTTCTAAAGGTAAACATGCATTTAAATACAAATGAAAGAACAGTTTGTTTACATTTTTCATTGTCATATTTATATTATTTTTAAAAAAAGAGGATCGGGCACCTGGGCAGCGGAGTTGGTTAAGTGTCCAACTCTTGATTTCAGCTCCGCTCCTGATCTCATGGTCCATGACATGGACTCCCCCATTAGGCTTTGTGCTGACAAAGTGGAGGCTGATCAGGAGTCTCTCTCTCTGCTCCTCCCCCACTCGTGTGTGTGTTCCCCACAAATGCATGTGCACACATGCACTCCTCTCTCTCTCTCTCGAAATAAACTTAAAAAAAAAAAAAAGGGTATGACATTGTTCCAGGATTGAAAATTGTAAAGAACTCATGAAAAGTACACAGGTGGTTTAGGCCCAAATCTCTAGTAAGTGTTTCCTAGAGTGTGGGCCAGATAACTCCTTCACCAAAATCAGCACAAACACTTGCTATAATGAATACTACTGGGCCCTACCACAAACCTATTAGCACAGAATCTCTGAGGATGGGATCCAAGAATCTGTATTTTTAAATAATTTAGGTAATTCTTAAAGACTCTAAAATTGAGATTTACTGGCCTTAAGGACTCCTGCCTTACTGCCCCACATGCTAATTGGAACACATTTGCTGTGCTAGAGCCAACCATTTAAAAGAGAAAATCGATGAGACTAGAGAGTCTTAGAATGTCAGTTGACACTTATATTTTACCACAAAAATCATTGCTAACTGTCCTGACCAATGTCTTAAGTAAACAACAATGATTCCCTATTGCTACCAACTGGGAATTTCTTAGCATTAAATAAAATTAATTTTGGAGAAACTGTTCTTAAAAGAACCAACTTCTTCTTTTTTAAAGAATAGCTAAAACATATTTTGAACATATTAGATATATTTCAAAAAAGGGTTGTCTTGCTGAATTTATTATTTGTAAGTCTATATCAGAAAAAGTAAACATGTCAGTATTGCTGATTCTCAAAGAAACCAAATCACATTTATGTGTATTATAAAATAACTTTGAACACAATAATATAAAAAAATAAACTTAGAGAGCAATATAAAATTTCTGAATTATATAAAAATAGATGATTGATTTTCAAAAATGTCTATTATTTTTATGTGTTATAAATTAGGAATAAATATAACTTTAAGCATTATATCTGGATTTTCCAAGTTTTCCACAATGAACATAACTGCCCTTAAAATAAAATAAAATAAAATATAGTATAATAAAATGATATTTTTAAAAGATTATTTACAGTTAATTTGTATGCATTAGCAATAAAAGTCCATTTGCTTGATTAATTATGCATTATGTTTCTATATTTATTCTTGGTTCATGGATGAAGTAGTGAATAAGATAGCCATAGTTATAGAGCTTACAGTCTAGTGGAAAAATATGGGCAATTAAAACAAGCAATGGTTTAATCTGCAAGAGAACTTTTGTAAAGATATTCAGGAGCATAAAAACTCTAAACCCAGACAGAAGGAATTAGGGAATACTTCTAGAAAGCAGAAGCCACTTAATTGAAAGTCTAAATGTTAGTAGATGATAGGCGAAAAGGGAAATGGAGATACCAGTATGGTGCTTTAGGAACCTAGAAGCAATTCAATACGGCTGGTACTTACAGTGAATGCATACGTCTGTGTATGTAAGAGGAATTGACCATACCTGTGTAAGCAGGAAGGGGTAAGATATGAGGTTGGTAATGTAAGCAGGTCCTAGACAGTGAAAGAATCTGAAAACCATGCTTGTATATTTGGATTCTTTTTTTTTAAGCTTTTATTTTTAAGTAATCTCTACACTCAATGTGGAACTTGAACCTACAACCCTGAGATCAAGAGTCACATGCTCCACTGAATGAGCCAGGCAGGCACCCTTGGTTTCTACTCTAAATAAAGTAAGAATCAATGAGCAGGTTTTAATAAACAAAATGACATCAGATTAAAAAAATGTTTATTCATTTTGAGAGAGAGAGAGGGAGAGAAAGCACAAGCAGGGGAGGGGCAGAGAGAGAGGGAGAAAGAGAATTCCAAGCAGGCTGTGTGCTAACAGAGTCTGATGTGGTGCTGGATCTCATGACCAAGAGATCATGACCTGAGCCGAAATCAAGAGTCGGGTGCTTAATCGACTGAGCCACCCAGGCGCTCTCAGATTTGTATTTTAAGAGTGGTGCAACTGTGCTGTAAAAATTAGCTGGATGGGACAAGACAGGAATTAATAAGACAAGTTAGGAAATTATTAGAATACCCAGGTGAGAGGTGATGGTGTTTGGAAGTAACATAGTAGCAATGAAAATGAAGAATAAGAATGGTAAGACCAGCTAATTATTTGGATATGAGGATGAAAGAAAATGGGCAGTCAAAAGTATGTCTTTATTTCTGGCTTTGGAAATTCCAGATGTTAATGTTATTTGCAGAAGTAGAGAACATAGAAGAGTCATTTGGTAGGTGGAGGAGTAAGAAGGTGAAAAGTTCAGTATGGAACATGTTAAGCTGAGGTGACTGTGAGACATTCAGGAAGAAATATCCAGAAGGCATTTGGATGTATGTGTCTGTGTTAGAGCATGGCTATGGAAGGCACCATGACATCTGATGATGATTGAAGCCATATAAATTGATTTAATCTTTCAGGGAAGTACACAGAGGAGATGGAGAAGGGGTTAAAGATAAAACTCTGACATGCCTGAAACAAATTCAAAGGGAATTTAAAGGAAACTGAGACAGTAACCACAAAGATCAGAGATACATTAGACAATCCTGCTAACATAGAATAAATTGATTTAAGAAAGAAATGATTATATTGTCAAATATAGCTATAAAGTGAATAAAAATAAATAAGTAAAGAATCCATTGGTTTTAGTAACAACGAAGTTATTTCTCACCTTAATGAGAATAATTTTATTCATATGATAGAAGAGAAGCAGATAATCCTGGGTCAAGGAAAGAGTGGAAAGTAAGGATGTGGAAAGAATATAAATTACACTTTAAAAAAGTATGGGTGTGGTGTGCCTGGGTGGCTCAATGGGTTAAGCGTCGGCTTGGGTCATGATCTCACGGTTCGTGAGTTTGAGCCCAGTGTCGGGCTCTGTGCTGACAGCTCAGAGCCTGGAGCCTTCTTCAGATTCTGTGTCTCCCTCTCTGCCCCTCCCCTGCTCATGCTCTGTCTCTCTCTCTCTCTCTCTCTCTCTCTCTCTCTCTCTCAGAAATAAACATTAAAAATTTTTTTAAAAGATGAAAAAGTATGGCTGTGAAGGAGATTACTATACAGCACCAAAATGTGTGAATGTGTGTCTACATATGTGTGTGTGTGTATGCCTGATATTAAAAAAAAAAAAAAAATAGGAGCTTCCTCAGCTATTTGGAATAGCTGAAAGAATGAACCTACGCATAAAAGCATACTTTAAAATATAGAATAAGAAAGAGTAGCTAAACTAGACAGATATTATTTGCCTGAAATGTTGAATACCATTGTTGAAATTACACTTAGAAAAAGTAATTCTTTTTACAAAATATGTAAGGTTGAATTCAGAGTGACAGTTTTTATGCAAAGGAGGGAAAGACCTTCACGTCAGAGTTAATATGTATGAAATACTAGTTGTATCTATCACAGCAGCCCCGAAAAGATGGGAGAGGGTCAGTACATCATTATTTTAGGGAGCCAAGATCAAAATAATTTTTTTATTTTTTTTAATCTTGCCCATCCACCCACTAGTAATATACTTTATTTGCAGATCAAAATTGATCCACGGAAATAGTAAAGATAGTATAATAATTTACATACGTTTTAAGATCTCTTTTCCTCACTTTTTTCTACTCATTGTAACTACATGTAATCTTACAACAAAATATGTCTCCTTAAACTCACTTCATTCCTCCTCCTGATAAAACCTCTTCGGCTAAAGTCCCATACAATTTTTCTTACTCTCCTTTAGGCTTATTGATACTGTGGTTTTGCTAACAAAATAGTGCATTCATCAACCTACAACACAGCAATTTGTTCAAAATAATTTGTTTTTCTTCTTGAATGTAAACAATACGTATATAGAACTTTCAATATGAGGTGAGCAATAAAAGTAACTTGGCAAGCCAGTTATTTCTAAAACCGTAATTGTAAATATAAAAAACAAACTTCCATCAACTGTAATTCTTGGAATTTTTTTTCTGTGTTTACTTTTGAGAGAGAGAGAGAGAGAGAAGAGAGAGAGGCAGAGAGAGGGAGGCACAGAATCCAGAGCAGGCTCCAGGCTCTGAGCTGTCAGCACAGAGCCTGATGTGAGGTTTGAACCCATCAACCATGAGATCATACGACCTGAGCAAAAGTCCAAGGCTTAACGAACTGAGCCACCCAGGTGCCCCAATCCTTGGAATTTTTAATTGGTTTAATCAGTATGCATACTTGAATATTTGTATCTACTGTCAAGATGTGCTTGATTGTAAGAGGATAAAAACTGCACACATTTTAACATTGTATCAGTGAACAAAATATTAGAATATGACAAACCAATATATTTATTTCCTACAGTAATCTTAAACTCTGCAAGCAGATCCAGACAAAGGAGGAAGTGAAAAAACATCATCTTAAACAAACTTCCCCAACCTACTACGAAATACTAAAATAAATAAAAATAATGAATCCTTTTGGGGCTTGGAATCCTATTTTCAGAAGTAA
Source organism: Acinonyx jubatus (assembly GCF_027475565.1). Taxonomy (NCBI): domain Eukaryota; kingdom Metazoa; phylum Chordata; class Mammalia; order Carnivora; family Felidae; genus Acinonyx; species Acinonyx jubatus. The sequence goes on from NC_069381.1 coordinate 86,849,629, forward strand.
TCTTTTTTGAAAGCAATGGGCATGCTAACACTACCAAAATAGTGTCAAGAAGTTAAATTTCTTCTATGTATTTTTTTAACGTTACATAATTTATTTTGTCTCTTCCCATTGCTTCCTTAAAAAATGTTTCATAAAATGTGTCAACCTGTTTTCTAACTAAAGATAAGCCTTGGAACTAGAAAAAAAAAAAAAAGATCCTTTCGGTGATTCCTTCCTTCTTATAAAATATTCTGTTAGAGGGGTGCCTGGGTGGCTCAGTCGGTTGAGCGTCCGACTTCGGCTCAGGTCACGATCTCACCTTCCGTGAGTTTGAGCCCTGCGTCCGGCTCTGGGCTGATGGCTCAGAGCCTGGAGCCTGTTTCCGATTCTGTGTCTCCCTCTCGCTCTGCCCCTCCCCCGTTCATGCTCTGTCTCTCTCTGTCTCAAAAATAAATAAACGTTAAAAAAATTAAAAAAAATTCTGTTAGAGAGTAAAATAGAAGAGTTATAATTCTATCTTTGAATAGAGCTTATTTTTATTCATCCTAAATAAATTCCTGCTGTGTGTACAATTTTGGCAAAACTACTAGAATCTCAGCTTAATGTCGGCAGGTGTCTTTTGGGTACCCTGTTTTGTAAATAAATAAATAGTTAAATAAATAAATAAACATTGTTTAAATCAATGAATGAGTTTCATTCATTAATTAATCCTCATAAAAGTAACCATGGCCTTAGTTTTAATTTTATGAATTAAAAAAAGAAATAAAACGTCAGAGTAAATAAATGTGAAAAAACTCCAAGTTGCTAAGTGGCTCAGTTGATATTCAAACCCAGGTCTTCTGAAATTAACTTGTGACCTTTGATCTTATAAAATCAGCATTTTAACTATCACATGACATACATTTAACCAACTCTGATAATAACTGTGATTTAACTCTGATAATACTCTGTGAAGTAAGTTTTGTAATTGCCATTTTTTAAGATGAGAAAATTAATGCCCCAAGATTGTACAACTCAGTAAGTGATTGATTTGGGAATCAAACCCAACCACGGAAAACTACAATTTGGGACATATATAAGTGATTTGGACATTTGGTTTCAAGGTTAAAAAAAATCTTGTCATAGGAGGCGACTATCCTATGTACCATATATTTTGCTATGTTGATAAATCGTATTTTACTACCTGATCTTTATTTCTAATCTATCAGGTTCAGTTTATGACTGACTTTATCTGGGGGCTAAAGGGTCTTAAATTCTAGCAATGTAACAAAGAGAAATATGTTGATTTTTATAACTTTTAATTCTCTATAGTATTTCTCATCTTCTTTTGAACTATGAAAACAGTTTTAAACTAAAGAAACCTTAAAAGAGACATTTTGTTGCACATTGCTGTAAGAATTTTGTGGCTGACTTCACAGCTGCTAGCCCCTGACCTCTTAAATTTTGATGTTTTTTCAGCTTTATTTTCTCCCAGGGAAAAAAATATGAGGCAGGAAGGAGACTTTTAAAACAAAGCCTATCTTAGAACTTATCAACTGAACAACACCTACATTTGAGCAGAAGTCCAAAAATTAGGTGAATGCCACATTACTCACTGCTTACCCACAAAGGTGAAGCCCTTTACAGCCCAACCCTAGGAGAATGAGTCGGTGTGGGACGGACCTTAAAAGTGGCTCATTTTCTATTGTCCCTTTCTCCAAAGGAAGGCCCTAGCATGTGGGTATTCCTTTGTCCAACTCAGTCACTGGAATTTGATGAGTGTTGTTGGCACCATATCTTTCCACACTGGCTACCCTGACTTCCTCAATGACTATGTTAAAATAAGGAGAGAAAAACTTAAGGAAAGAAGGAAAGAAGGAAAAGAAGGAAGGAAGGAAGGAAAGATGGCAAACTTGAATAATCGAGCCCACTGATCTTAATGTTGAACTGTTGAATTTACAGGATTAATGAGGCCATTGGAAGAAGAAAACAACATATTTCAACTCAGGGTGGGTAAGGCATAAAGCATTTTTCCTACCCCTGCTAGCATGACTTGCAAATTTGATTGTATTTATGCCTGCAGAGAAGATCCCTAGGCTTTGAGGATAGGGCCAAAAAGAGCTTTGGGATGTTTTGTGACTCTGAAATGTGCATATTGGGTCTTTGGGTTTTCAGGGAAAGGTGGAATTTTGAGGATGTTTAAGGGTTTTGAGTACTGCTTGCTTTCATTCTTCTTCTGGCTTAAAATTTCCTTCCTTCCTTCCTTCCTTCCTTCCTTCCTTCCTTCCTTCCTTCCTTCCTTCCTTCCTCCCTCCCTCCCTCCCTCCCTCCCTCTTTTTCTTTTTCTTTCTTTCTTTCTTTCTTTCTTTCTTTCTTTCTTTCTTTCTTTCTTTCTTTCTCTTTCTTTCTCTTTCTTTCTTTCTTTCTTTCTTTCTTTCTTTCTTTCTCTCTCTCTTTCTTTCTCTCTCTCTCTCTTTCTTTCTTTCTTTCTTTCTCTCGCAGAAGTTGCAGTTTCTGTTTAGAAGTTAACTTGAATTTTTTCTGCATGCTGTCTTAGTAACCTAATACAGGAAGAATTTGGAAAGCTAATACAGGAAGTAAATAAGCCTCAATAATTCTGTTAATTTAATACTCTGAAATAGTTTCTGAGTAACCATAGGAGAAATCATGCAAAAATGTAAGCTTTTAAAAGTCTCCTGATTTAAATATTATTGTTTCAAGACCAAGATGGGAGATTGGGCATACCTACTTTCCTCTCCCCCCAAAACCCTTTAAAATGCTAAGAAATATATATTGAAATGATCATTATCAGAGAATTGTTCATCTTATTTAATTATTATTTCTCAAAGCATTGTCAGAAGGCTACTTGGGAGCACTTCCCTGATGAAGAGCCAGAGAGGCATTCACACAGAGAGGTGGTATGGAGGAAAGAAAGGAGTGTTGGATTACACAGATAGGGTAATTAACTGAAGGACTGCTTATAAAGCAAATGGGACTACCTTTCCCTATTTCATGTGTATCAGCAAGCTAGTTGTAGCATCTGATCCCAACACAGCCTTGAGAATTGGTTTCTGAACAAAGGGAGAGATTGTCCTGACTGGTGGGGGAGGGGTAGATTTAAGGACAATAGGGTTTTGAGATAATTCTGGAATACCACAAAAGGAGCAGAAAAGAAAAAATAGATAGGAAATCTCAAACCATGCCCTCCTTACTTCTACTATAAATGAGAGCCTAAGCCCATCTGTCCTCTCCCCAGTTAAGGTCAGAAAGAAAAGCTTGCCTCTTGACAAGAGCACTTATAGAGCACAGAGTTCAGCTTTCTTATTCAGTATCTTTGTGTCAAAGTGGGGATGGGTGGGGGGAGGGGAGTGAGTGGGGCATTTATTTGTAATTTATTCAATAAATAAAATATTTACTAAGTGCCAAGTGTGTTCTACACAGTGGTAATATTGCAGTAAATAATGCAAATATCCTGCCCTCGTGGACCATACATTACATTCTAGTAAGGAAACATGCATTAAACAGATAAACCCAACTTCTATACTCTAATTACATATTGCTAAGTAAGAGAAAGAAAAACAAAGCAGGATAGGGAGTCTATGAATGAAATGGGACTGTGGCGATGGATAGTGTGGTCAGGAAAGACCTGTTGAGGAGGTGATACTAAACAGAAACCTAAAAAAATGAAAGGGAGAGCCATACAGAGGAAGAATATGCTAGTCAAAGGAAAACTGTTATTTCGAAAGGTCTAAAGCAAGAGTGAAATCAGCGTGTACAAGGATCAACAAGGCCAATGTGTAAGCAGTGAATTGCATACTCTAGAAACTCATGAAAACTTCCTATGTTCTTCCACATCATCCCTTATGTACAAATTTGAATAATCAACCATGGATCAAGAGATCCTTAACAAAACCAAAATTGTGAAATAGAAAGACCAAGATTAAGGAACATCTAAACCCTGGTGAATAGGGGGTTGTATAAGGGGAAATGGATTCTTAAAATTTTTAATTTTAAGTAAAATGCTAAGATAGCCATAAAATAATAATAGGTAGCTATTGAAAAGAGACCAAGATTGAGATCTTAGAAATGAAACTGATGTGGGGCCGCTAGCAAACAGTCAAGAAAGGATTCTTGAGATATTTTCGGTGCAAAAAGGTGCTTTCATTATAGCATGGGGACAGGACCCATGGGCAGAAAGAGCTGCACTTTTGCTGTATGAAGCTGGTGGTTATATGCTTAGTATTCAAGGGGGAAGAGATGTGTAGGGAGTATTAGATCATATATGTCTTCTTCAAGTTTCTAGTTGAAAAACTACTTTTGCAAGATTTCTCTGGTGCTTATCATTCAGTTTGATATTAGCTATCAGTGAAATGTACAGGTAGTCATGAGACCCTTTAAGAATGTAGCAACCAGTAAGTATTTGATCAGAACTATGCAGGCTATAGATCAGCTTTCTGGGCTAAAGGTGAACATTTTTCTGCTTCTGTCAAAACTATTAAAATACTGCTTTTAACTTTTATACATATAACCCTAGTACTTATAGAAGTATAAATATTCTTTTTTATGAAGTACAACTGGTAAAATATTCCTATAAGCTAATCAGAGTGGACTGATCTGAGCCCAAAACATAAGGAATGGGTTTCAAAAGAAAAAGGTGAGTGTATTAGGCATTGTTTTTTCTTTCTGTTGTGCTGATATGTTTTCAGACACACACCAATCACACACTCAATTAGGACCATGATTAGAAATTAGCTTTTCATATTTAAAGGCCAAGCCAAATTCTTAGCTTTATTCCAGTGATTCAAATACTGTATTTGGAAACAAAAACAATAGGGTACAAATGTAAGTATTCAGACTCACTTTGAGCATTTGAGACTTTAACAAAGTTACCAGGAAAAAAAAAGTTCTCCTTTTTCTCTGAAAACTAATGACCATTCTAGCAGAGTAGGGGCGGGTGACACAGGGAAAGCACCTAGGGAAAATACAAAATGTTGCTAAAATTAATATCTCATATTTAAATTATTCTTGAAGACTATCCCCAGATCTGTCTGGCTCATTCATTCTGGGGTGCCTTTGCTTTCCTTTTACTTTTTCATTGATTACCTATATTTTACCTTACCTTCAAAACCTAGGGCAAATTTTATTTGTATATAGCTATTGCATGAAGATTTCTTAGAGCACTTAGATTTTTTTCTTTAATCATGTTAAGGTTTGTGATTAAGGTTATGAATTTGCCCATTTTGTAATACGCCATTAGATTAGCACTTTAGCACAGGTAGGATAGGCAGGATCTACTTTTTGGCCACAAATGACTGGCCACAATGGTGAAATTTTGCCAATAGAAATGTGTTCTATTGGAATAAACATTATTTCCTCCAGTCAGTTCAATTAAAATGCAAATACCACAGATGATATAATATGTTAAATCTTTCACAATGTCTTGCCACTGTCTAGTCAGATGGCTTTCCTCAATAACAGTAAGGGCAATTAAAGGATGCACACACTTTCAAGGTATTTGTTAGCCTGAGAATATTTAGCAATGAACAACAGAAAGGAAAAACTTTGAGGGTGAGTGGGTGGCTCAGTTGATTAAGTATCTGACTCTTGATTTCAGCACAGGTGGTAATCTCATGGTTTGTCAGTTTGAGCCCCGTTTGTGAGTTCGAACCCTGCATCAGGCTTTGTGCTGGTAGTGTGGAGCCTGCTTGGGATTGTGTCTTCCTCTCTGTCTGCCCCTCCCCTGCTTGCTCTCTCTCTATCTCTCTCAAAATAAATAAAAATAAACTTAAAAAAATACAAAACTTTGAATTCGTAGATAAAAATCCAAAAAAAAAATAATTTATGTACACCTGTGGGCGACTACCTACTACAGAATTTTCCAAGTGGTAATTTTAGTTTCTTACACTGGTCTATAATTTTATCTTCTGGATGTTTTTTGTGCCTAACAAAACTGCAACTTTGTTTAAGGGAAATCTACCGTAAGCCAAATATTGTTTCTATGATAGTATTTAGACACATAAGAATTAAGAATAATGCTTGTTATTTTAAAATGTTTTGCTTATTTTTACTTTCCTACGATATGACTAATAAAATAGTGTGAACAATATGGTGTGTAATTACTTATAATCAGTATTGCTATAAATTTTATAATAAACTGTCATTACCATGTGCCTTAGTCCACTCAGGCTGCCATAATAAAATACCAGAGACCGGGTGACTTAACCAACAGAAATTTATTTCTCACAGTTCTGGAGGCTGGAAATTCAAGATCATGGTGCTAACCAATCCATTTCCCAGTGAAAACTCTTCCTAGTTTGCAGACATCTGCCTTCTTATTGCTTCCTTACATGGCATTTGTCTCTCTCTCTTTCTCTCTCTCTCCCTCTCTTTCTGTGTGTCTGTGTGTGAGAGACAGAGAGAGACACAGACAGAGAGAAAGAGACAGAGAGAGAGAGAGAAAACTCCCTCTCTGGTGTCTAGTGTCTTAAAAAAGAAAACAAAACATTAATCCTATTGGATCAGAGCCTCATCCTTATAAGCACTTTTAACCTTAATTACTTCCATTAAGGCCCTATCTCCAAATATTATCACATTGCTGATTAGACTTTCAACATACAAAATTTGGATGGACAAAAACATGCAGTCCATAAGACTATGTAAGTGTTGCACAAGACTCAGGGATATTCTAATGTTCATTGAATAATAAGTATTAAACATTGCATCCTAAGGTCCAATAAGAGATATTACTAAAATTAATATTTCTTATTAAAATTATTAACATTTAACAGATGTTTGATGTTGCCATGTCTCTTGGTGTCTCTTGCAGTTATGGATAAAAATGAGGAGGAGAATACTTATGATAACATTCTCATAATTATTATCATTTTAAGTGATATTTTGGAGAATACAATGAGAACTCATAAAGTAATGAATCCCAAAAGGGATTCTACACTAAATGTAGATTCAATAGGATAAGTCTAGTAACTCTTACCTTAATCTATTTGGCTAGATACCCAGTCAATTTTAACTATTTTTTAAAGTTTATTTATTTTGAGACAGAGAGACAGATTGAGAGAGAACAAGTGGGGGAGGGGCAGAGAGAGGGGGAGAGAATTGCAAGCAGGCTCTGAGCTGTCAGCACAGACCCTGACACAGGGCTGGATCCCCAGACATGGGGCTGAATCCCACAAACTGTGAGATCATGACCTGGGCTGATATCAACAGTCTGATGCTTAACCAACTGAGCCACCCATGTGCTCAATTTTAACTATTTTTTAAAGTTGTGTTTCTAATGGAAAATTAGATGGGTGCCGGGGTGGTTCAGTCAGTTAAGCATCCGACTCTTGATATCAGGGTCATGAGGTCAAGCCCTGCATTGAGCTCCACGCTGGGTGTGAAGCCTACTTAAAAAAATGTAAGTAAGTAAGTAAATAAATAAATAAGTAAAAGAAAATTATAATTTTTTTTGTAGGGGTGAGAAGGGAGACTTTCAAAACCCTAATTCCCCAACAGTCGTGCATGATGTAAGAGCAATCTAGAACTTTCTATAAACCACACTGTGAAACAAGATATCTCAGAGTTGAAAAGAGGTTGGCCCACCATGGAACCTCTATAGTGAGGGCTGAGATGACCTTGTAATAGAAACTGCCGAGTACCGAATTGAGAATGCAGCTGAGTTCAGAGTGGCCCCCAATATAAGGCCTAGTTAACCAGTAAGAGGGAAGGATTGATGGGACACCCATGGTAAGCACACAGACCATAGACTTCACCAACCTCAAATGAGATCAGATAATTAAAGGAGTTTGTCCCATCTCTTTTCCTAGGCAAAAGATGAACTCATTTAATCATCACAAAAACTCCAGGAAGTAATTACAATTATATTTCCCAGATCAAGATGGGGAAATAGAAATTCAGAGAGATTAATTAACATGGCTAAATAATTGCTAAAAGATTCCAGCTTATTCAAAAATAATACTGAATTTTCTTATTTCATTTCCATCTTTGTTCTACCTCCTATATGAGACTGTTACTGTGTATCCCTATTTTATGACATTTTTGGCTTAATTAAATCTGAAATTTAGACCATGTTTAATTATTCTTGAAGAAGTCAAAAAAGCATTTTCAGAGGCAATATGTTCAAGGTGTTTAAGAAATACATAAAAAGGAAAATGTTTTAGGAAGCAGAAAAAAAATGTGCTATTTAAAGTCCCTCCACTGGACAAGTATGATTTAATTAAAAAAAACTAATTTAAGGGGTGCCTGGGTGGGTCAGTGGGTTAAGCATCTGACTTTGGCTCAAGTCATGATCTCACAGTTTTAAGTTCGAGGCCCATGTCAGGTCTGTGCTGACAGCTTGTAGCCAGAGCCTACCTTGGATCCTGTGTTTCCCTCCCTCTTTGTCCCTCCACTGTTCAAACTCTCTCTCTCTTTCTCCCTCAAAAATAAAATAAAACATTTTTTAAAAAGCCCTTTTCTTAGTATAATACATACATAACAATATTCCAGATAAAATTCTAGAAAAATTATTTTAGTGTACTTAACATTTTCAAAGTTGTCACTTTTTTGTCCTTTAAAAGGAGGATGCAATTTATTTTTGCAGTAAATAATTTATTTAATATTACTCACATTCTAACTTTTACTTTTCAACTAATGTTATCCATTAGTGATGTTGTCAACATATTTTGATAAAATTGTTTTGAATGAATTCCTGCTACACGAAGGGTAATACATAGTCACTAGTTTCATAGACACCCTGCTGAAATCTCCATGGGATTTTCAAATTTGAAAAAACTATCCTGTTTTCTTGCCAAAAATATATATATAATTAAGCTGTTTTTTATGAATTTTGTTCAGTGCCTATTGAGTTAGTTTCCTCAAATGATATGTAAATCTAAATGCTTCCATTTACTATTAATGCTTTAATTAAGCATTGCCAACTGCTGTGGCATTTTACACATGCCCCAGTAGGTTAGTAACTTAAATAGCTCAATGTTCTTGTGCAAATACAGTTGCTTTTTGCTGCATTTGCTTTCTTTACACTTCACTTGCAGAACTTAAGGTGAAATCAGGAAGATGAGTCTTCAGAAATATTTAGAGTAAATAATTAGGCCAAACAAAAACCCAAAGATAAGCTTTTATAGCTACACAAGTGTTTGAGAAATTGGAAAAGATTTGTTTGGAACCAAGGAAAGAAAGTAGAACTCTGAGAACAATAACCACATTCACATTTTCTAAGTATTAAACAATGTAATTAAATATCTATTCAAAGAAGAGTAAAGAATGTGAGCTAATTAATGATGGTAAATGGAAATATCTGATCGTATTTGGAAACAAATTAAGAAATTTGAGTAGAAAGTTAACAAAATCAAAAAGTAAAGCTTAAGTAGTATACAATAAAAAGCAATCCTTTACTAATACAATCAACTTCAAAGAAAAGAAAAATAATTTCCTATTTCAAATATAATCTAAATTAAAAGTTTAGCAGAGATTAACTAGCAGCACTACTTCTGCTATTTCAGATTAGTAGTTGACTTGTAGTGACCAGTGATCCATCATATATACATGATATTCAAGTTGAAATGTACTTGTTTTAATACATGAGCAAATTGAAGTCTAGACTGGTTAATATACAAATACATATTCAAAACATCAGAGTTTAGACTTTTCTACTGAATGTTTTCATTCAATGACCTTCTTTTCAAATTCATTCTTGCAGAGGGGCGCCTGGGTGGCTCAGTCGGTTAAGCGTCCGACTTCGCTCAGGTCATGATCTCACAGTCTGTGGGTTCGAGCCCCGCATCGGGCTCTGTGCTGACAGCTCAGAGCCTGGAGCCCATTTCGGATTCTGTGTCTTCCTCTCTCTGCCCCTCCCCCGTTCATGCTCTGTCTCTCTCAGTCTCAAAAATAAATAAACATTAAAAAAAATTAAAAAAAAAATAAATTCATTCTTGCAGAATCTATGTTCTAACTTAGGTACTAAATAATTATAACAAAATGACATAAATGTTTTGATAGAGGTGACTTTTGGCACAAGGATTTTCAGTTAGCTGTTTTAAAAGATAAAGAGGTAAGGGAAACAAAAATAATATAAAAACAGGGAGGGGGGACAAAACAGAAGAGACTCAAATATGGAGAACAAACTGAGGGTTACAGGAGGGGTTGTGGGAGGGGGAATGGGCTAAATGGGAAAGGGGCACTAAGGAATCTACTCCTGAAATCATTGTTGCACTATATGCTAATTTGGATGTAAATTAAAAAAAATACAAAATAAAACAAGGGAAAATAAAGAAAATTAATTAACTAATTAAAAATTTTAGAAAAAGATAAAAAGGTAGAAAAGATGGGGGAGGGTATAGCATTAATAAAAATATAGAAGTGTGAAAATGTCACCTCTTTAGAGAGTCACTGGAGTATAAGGTGCATTGGAGAAAACATTTTCTTCTTTATATCTTTGTTATATCACTGCACAAGAAAAATGGAGTTTTTGATATCGTAAAGCTCATAGGACATTACAGCATGTTTTTTCATAGCACCAATGAGACATGTTTACTAAATAAATTAACATTTTCAGTTTGACCCATGTGACAAGCATATTTACATCCCCACACATGGACCAAATAACTAATAACATATACAATGTGCCCTTGCTTATACAAGTGTCTATTTCAATACTCAAAGGTAAATCAACCCTAAGTCAAGCAACTAGAACCAAAAACTTCATGTCTTTAGTAAATCTAGACCCTAGCTATACTCCTTAGGTTGCATAACAGAATTCTAGTGGTGACCCTCAGACTTCTCTTTCAGGTAAATGTTCAACTCACCTGTCATCACTTTTTTTTTTTAATTTTTTTAACATTTACTTATTTTTGAGACAGAGAGAGACAGAGCATGAATGGGGGAGGGTCAGAGAGAGGGAGACACAGAACCTGAAACAGGCTCCAGGCTCTGAGCTGTCAGCACAGAGCCCGACGTGGGGCTCGAACTCACGGACCATGAGATCATGACCTGAGCCGAAGTCGGATGCTTAACTGACTGAGCCACCCAGGCGCCCCTGACCTGTCATCACTTTTAACTAATAATCTACTTCTTTATCATCCTATGTCCTTATTAGGTTTTGTAGCTCTTTTAACAGAAGCATGAAAGTCAGGAAAGGAAGAGAGCCTATGTGCAAAGGTACAGCCTTCTGGATGAATGGGCAGAACACCTGGGATCATCATTCATTTGAATGTCCTGCTATTCTGGGGAATTTTGAAAAGACTCCTGAACAGAATCCCACATAACTTATCAAGTTTGGGGTGATAGGGGAAGAGAATAGTCTATTTAAATGACACTTAATTTTTTTTTTAAGTAGGAGTATTTTTATTTATGTGTGTGTGTGAGAGAGGGAGAGAGAGAGAGAGAGAGAGAGAGAGTGAGCTGGGGGGGAGCGATGGGGTGGCGGGGGAGAGAGAGAGGGAGACAGAGAGAGAGAGAGAGAGAGAGAGAGAGAGAGAGAGAGAGAATCTCAAACAGGTTCCATGCCTAGCATGGAGCCCAATGCAGGGCTTCTTCTCCACTGTTATACTCTTCTTAAGGTAGGGATTGTGTCTTAACATCTCTGAACTTAGCACAAAATAGCCATACAATAAGTATTTGTTTAACTAATTTGAGGGAACTATTATAAATAATATACCTGTATTATAAAACATCATCAATAATACTTAATGCCAGGGAAATATTATTATTAATCTAAATGTTCACTAAACAGGTTATCACACAACCATTAAAAAGATATATATTTTCATGTAATTTTTACTGAAATACCATGATACGAATTACATACAAAGTATTATACCAAGCACTTCAATTTTTTAAAGCCTAGTGACAAAATTAAAGGTTAGAAAAAGTTATACTATTACTGGTAATGTTTGGGTAGTGAGATGATAGAAGATATTGTTTTAGTTTTTCATTACCTTACTCTGCATTTAGCAGAGTTTAATATCTATAACTTTTATAAAGTGAGAACATAAAAAGATAAATTAAAAGAAGTTGTTTTTTTAATTCCAACATCTATCAAACAAGCGTTCATTTATTTATTTTTCAGCCTGGCATCACTAACTTATTAATGACAATTTATTTAACATTCTAGTAACTTAGGTTAAAAAAAATAGAAATACAGGGGGAAGGAAAGAAAGATAGAAATAGTAGGAAAGGCATTTACAATGTGTAAGAATTAGTGTCTCACTTATAACAAAATCAAATACTTTTCAAATATTCAGCTATTTGGCAAATTTGAATGGTGTTCTCAGAAACATAAAAATACAGAAAAGAAATACTTAATTCTTTGTAAAATATACTCTGTATTACATTTCATGATATTACTTCCTCATACTCAAAATGTTCAAAATTTTTTCACTTTCTCTCTTTGCTTTTGTAAATTTGATATTGTGCCAAGAGGAACATCTTCCAGCTGAACAAATACATTTCTTCTTAGTTCAATGGAACATTGAAATGTACACTGCAAATAATTTGAAAATAATTTACAGTTTTGGCCCAAACACTAAGTAAATTTTTTTTGAAGACTTGCCAGTTCCCCTCTACCTGGTTAATCACTTTTTGAAAGATGTACAGCTTCATTAATGGTTTCCCACTGCTTTCAGTACACATAAATCAAGGAAAGATTAATTTGATTTTTGATTTTTTTTTTTGGCTTGTATGTAAAGTAATTAAGCTATGGGTGGGGTCATTATTATTCTTGCACTTGATATCACTCCGGAATGGCAAATCACTTAAATATGTAATCACTAGTATCTCCTATTTCAACCTTAAGCCTCAAAAATGGTTCTATTCGGTAATATATAATCTTTCATATGGTTTAAGAAACAGGTCTAACTAAACAACAAAAAAAAAGTTTGCAAAAAGTACATCTGGAAACAATGTTAAAGGCATGGATTTGTATGTACAGAATCTTGTAGGAGGGGTATATTTCTACATAAAAAGCATACCTTCATTCTATTGTTTCACTTAAGAATCAATTCTAACTTTTCAATGTTCAGTAACAGTTTAATATCAGTTGTCACTTTAGGGGAAGCAAATACTGTCATTGTATACTCAAGTTAATTACAGTGACGGATGTTGGGTTTCATTTCTTGGTATCATCTAGTTAAGAAAGAGCAAATGCAGAATGTCAGTTTATGGAAATTGTGTACGTAACAGACTGAGGTTTCTCGGTATGTTCCTACTGCAGCCAGTTGAAATGCTTCCATTCCTCCCCTTGAGTGTAATAAGAGAACGCTTTTCAGGCTTTGAGGCTGCAAATGCAAACCTCTTCAGTTGTATCTTTAAAAACAACTATCAAATAACTCTCTGGTATGCTCCATTTTTCTCTTCTACTCAGAATTTGTCCTTTTCTTATATCTTTTTATTTAGTTTGGCCTTCATCCCAATATCTGTCTCCTCAGCTGGTACCAATTTGACTCCTAGGTTCTCCAGAACAATATGTGCTTCGATAAGCCAGCTGGCCACAGAAATCTGATTTTGACAGTTACTGACACAATCAGTTGCTGCCTGTCTCATTCCAAATGTGCAGGCACTCCCACACCTTGGCATGTACATATTAATGATACCTTATTTTTTTCTGGAGAGCATTCTCTGATGATGGAAAAGAGAAATCCTTGAAAATCTCAATCAGTGATGATCCAAAATAGAAAATTCTGTTTTGGTTACTGAACAAAATAAAAACAATAAGTAAAAACTGAATAAAAGTAATGAAATTCACGTACCAGTCAGCCGTATGTTCATCTACCTGTGCCATCTTGCTATCAGACAGAATGAGGACTCCTTCCCCCAAAGGCTTCTCCTATTCAATCAACTCCATACATTATACTCTCTAGCTTTAAATTTCTCTTTCAATTGTAATTTTCCCTGTAATGTCAGTAGTTAGATATTCTTAAGTCTTGCCTATTAAATAAGAAAAAGATAACTTTTACTTAATGCCATATCTCCATCTAAATAATAGCATCTCTCCCTTCTTAATCACAATTCAGCTTTTTAAAAAGTTCCCTATACTCATTCCACTGAATTATCTTCAAATCAGCTCTCAATCATCAGGTTGTAATGCCTTCAGTTGCAAATAACAAAAAAGAAAAGTTGCTCAAACAACAAGTGTTTTTATTATCTCATCTAAAATAGTCCATAGTTGAATGGCAAATCCAGTAGCTTTGTAATATCAGGGCTTTGTTTCCAGTTCTTTGTGATTCTCCTTGTTTTTCCCTAATGGTCAAAAGAATATTTCTGCAGTTCCAAGCATCAGGTCCCTATATATCAATGTTGGAACAGGAAAGAAGCGTTGGGATTCCTTTTTTTTTTTTTTTAATCAAGGAAGAGAATCCTTCCCAGAAGGCCCCAGGACATCTACCATTACATTTAATGATAAAAACTTGGTTACATATTATTCAGTAAAACTAATTGCCTGATATTTTCACTTAAATGTCCCAAAAGAGCTTCAAATTTAACATATACAAATATCAAACTCATCTTACAATCATCTTAATGAGTGACACCTGCATATATTAATTTTCTGAGATAAAAATTTGCACCTCACCACCAACATTCAATTAGACAGAAAATTATAGATTGTGTTTTTTAATACTTCTTCAGCTCATCTCCTTTCCATCCTAACACCATTAATTTGGTTTAGGCAAGCATAATATCTTGGTTGAATTAGTACTGCTTGCTAAACTGATCTCCTGCTTATCATTTTGCCCCTTCTTATACATTCTCGTCATCCCTTCAGGAATTCTTTTAAAAAACCAAGTGGATCATGTCATATCCACCTATTTAAGCCATTCAACACATACTGGCAGCCTTGAAATTAAGTTCAAACCTTAGCAGGTATCTGAGGCTGTCTGTAATTTAGTCATTACCAGTGTTTCTACCTTCATTTATCTAATGTGGCCCCCAATTACACTAAATTATCTGCAGTCCTTAAATCCCCCATACTCTCTCTCTACTATGGTCACAAATTGTAGCTTCTTAGAAAGAATGATTTCCCAGATCCCAACCCCAATCGCATTTGACCTTGCTAAGTCTTCCTTCAAGACTCAGCTCAGAAGACTTTCTAAGGTCTCCCAACTTTTTCCCAGTCTAGTTCAGGTACACATTCTCTGTGCCTTCACTATCATAACACTTCACTTTTTGCATTGTCATTATCTACTTTCTTATCATTTTTGTTTATTGCTTCTTAAGGCAAGGGTTGTGGTATCCTCTGAACCAAGATACTACCTAAAGCATAAAGAGTACACAGTGAAAGTTTTTGAATATGTTGTATGTAAATGCCAAGTTTTTAATGCAAAATTAAAATATATAGTCCAATAAAGATAATTTTTCTATCTTACAAAAACAGAAAAATTAAATATCATTTCATTATACAGTATATTGAAAACAATAAAATGGTTACTTTCAGGAAAGTCTAGAATAAGAAACATAGCTATACTATAATAAATTATACTGGGATTACTTCTACCATATTCCTAACTTTTCCATTCTGAAAATAAATTCAATTCACTAAATTTAATTAATTGTTTTAGCTTTATTTCACTTTAATTTTTTATTCCTTTTTAGTTACTTCTACTTTTGCTCCTATGGTTCACCCCACTCTTATTTGTCAAGTACCTTCACCAAAAATTTGTAATTCTTCTTAGTATAGTTAGTTAGGCCTGGCCCAAGGCTGGGGATCATGATAAATAATTCAACAGACTGAAAAAGTAGTACAAGAAGAGTCAGTATAAAAGACCCCTATAAAGAAAAACAGATAACATTCAGTATCATGGTAAACTCCACCAGCATAAATAAGGGATTAAGGGTATCTTTTATGCACAAATTTATTGAGGATTTTAAGTAAGCATTTACATTGAAAAAAATTACTTTGATTAGATTTATGCTGAAAATACGCTCTAAATATGGTTCTGTTTTGATGCTTACAAGAGAAAAGAATTTTCATTAGTTAATTAACTCATATATGGATATAATCAACAAACATAAATTAGTTGCCTACTATGATCAAGCAGTATGTTAATATCGATGGTGCAAAGATAACCTAGCTGGGGAAAAAACAAACATAAATACAAACATTAAAGATAAACAAAAAAGTATTTACAATGTAAAATAATAGTGGTATCAGCACTGGAATCACATGTTGCTACTAATGTATGTATAGAAAATCTTAGCTTCACTAATAATTCATTGTGGGTCTGTTATTTTTAAAAATGTATTTACCATGAGTACTATTTCTTGAAATAATGAATTCCACAGGTTTACTATTCGCTATATAAATTATTACAGTTTAAATTATCCTAAACCTTCTTTTCTGGAACTTTGAACTACCTACACCAATAATATTTGTTGCAATATCAAGTCTCAACTATGGACCAGACAAGGTGCTTAATCCTCCAATTTGTATGGTCTAATTTAATCCTTAAATTTATCTTGGAAGAAAGTTATTGTCATTCCTATATTATCTATAAGAAATCAAAGTTCTCTGAGACTCAATTTAACAGTGAAGGACACTTCAAATTGCAAGTATAAGAAGTCCCAAATGAAAATTAATAAAACTAAAAGCCTTCCCAGTGCATCTTCAGTCTCTGACTTTATTAAGCAGCAGGATGCTGTGTTAGCTCTGGAATTTACATCTTCTCTTTTCAACTCAATGGGTAGTTTGAAAGCCTGGGTAGACAAAACTCTATACAATCTTCTCTTTTTGGCCACAACTCTACAGAAGCAATTGTCCCCTTGTGATGCAGGAGTATAGAACATGATGATCTTGATATTACCTGCCACCTTGCCTCTGACTGTTAGTTTGGGTAGCATTTCCATCACACAAAGACTAAGATTTCTGGTACTTCAAACATCATAAATAGCAAGCCCTAGGCAAAACTGGTTTTTGTAGAACAAGTATATTTCCTTTTTACCCTGCTTCCAGATAGATGAGTTTTAACTATGCCTTTTTGATTTCTGAGTGTCTTTTACTAAGTTCAAAATGTAACCAACATACTCCAGCATGCTAAATTTTTTCTACCAAAAACAAAACAAAGCAACCATATTCTGCAGCTGTAATAGACTCATTGTTTAAATTCCATGATCTAATATGCTACTGCATATTCTAATTAGCTATTTTATTGTGAAGAATAAAAATTACCAATCTCCCAGCCTAGGATACAAGGTACCTCACCACTGTGTATATATATATATATATATATATATATATATATATATATATATATATATATATATTTTTCTACTCAACAAATTTTAAAATTTTAGAAAATATTACTTCTAACATTCCCACATTCTGATATCAAAATCTGAGTCAGTGAGCATTGTTTATTACAAACACTGAAGTATAAGTACATAAATCAAAACCATCTCCAAATGACTTAGGCAAAAAAGGAATTTATTGGTTCTTATAACTGAGAATTCTCGAAATAGGGCCTATCTTTGGCACAAGGGAACACAGGGCACAAATAATGTCATCAGGACTCACTTTTACACCTCCTGTCAGCAACACCTTCCCTAATGGACTTTGATTTCAGGCTACAGGTGGCAAAGAGGCAGCTGCTACAGCACCTAGCCTGGACGTCTCTCAAGTAACGCACGGTGATAGAGCACCACTTCTGCGCTAGCAGTTCCAAGAGAAGCCTCACTGCCTCTTACTTGCCCTGATCATGTCTCATGCCCACGCCTAAGCACTGTGATCTGAAGCAATACGATCCACCAGTTAACTCTGCCTAAATTCTCTTACTCCGACTCTTGAGTCAAGGATGAGACCCAATCTAAATATACAGAAAGAGAATGTAGAAGAGATAAAAGACCAAAGTAAAGTTGGGGACTTTGACTGGAAAAGGAAGAAAGTGAGGTAGAACTCCAATTAACAGAAGGCCACTACGGTAAGACTGGATAGCTAGCATGTGATTAGAATAGAACTTGAGCCTGCCTAAGTTTCTAAGAATGAACCATTCTGTAACCCTAAATCCAATATTAAGGGCTTCTATAACTAAATCAATGATCTAATTCCTTATACCATTAATATTTTATGGACCTTCTCTTTTCCAGAAAAATGTCATAAAACCTGTTTTAAATGCATTATATTACTTTGCCTGTAATTTTTTTTTAAATGTTTATTTATTTTTGACGGAGAGAGAGAGACAGAGCATGAGCGGGGGAGGTGCAGAGAAAGAGGGAGACACAGAATCGGAAGCAGGCTCCAGGCTCCAAGCTGTCAGCACAAAGCCCCCCGCGGGGCTCAAACTCACAGACCGGGATATCATGACCTAAGCCGAAGTCGGACGCTCAACCAACTGAGCCACCCAGGCATCCCTGCCTGTAATTTTTTTTAAAAATTTTATTTATTTATTTTGAGAGAGAAAGCGTGAGCAGGGAAGAGGGGAAGAGGGAGAGGAGGAGGAGGAGAGAGAGAGAGAGAGAGAGAGAGAGAGAGAGAGAGAGAGAGAGAGAGAGAGAGTGAGTCCCAAGCAGGCTCCATGCTTAGCATGGAGCCCGATGCAAGGCTCAATCCCTAGACTGCAAGATCATCACCTGTGTCGATTATCAAGAGTCATACGCTTAACCGATTGAGTCACCCAGGTGCCCCTCTTTGCATGTAATTTTTATCATTGCCACTTTTGTATGGTGATTAACAGCAAGCAAACAGTGTGTTTTCAGTTCATCTTTGGGCTTGTCAACTTCAAGAAATAGGCCCTTCTTATCTGTTACCATCCCTTAATCTAAAAGGGACAATCAAAAGAGAGTGCAAGTGAATGTCATGCTTACACAATTCCAAAGAAATAGAATTTATCAAAGTAGAAACATATTTTGATCTTGGCATAAGGTTCCCCTCATTTGACCAAAGAAGTGGTAATAAAAAAGAAGCAGTGAACTAATGGTAATAGTCTGAAAAGAGAGTGGAAGAGTCGTATACTCCTGCATCAGACAATGAGAACAGGCATGAAAAATGCCCAGATGTGCACTGGTATATGTTCTGGACAACTCAGGCCTAAGGCCTACACTGAAATATAGTGGAGCAGCAGTAATGAGAATTTTTTTCAAAGTACAAATGGAAATGAAGAAGTACAAAGTAAAAATTTTATGAGTTCTCAAATTCAAATGTTGCAGTGATTTGCAAAAGCAGGGCTGGTGGCATATAAGAAGCTTGGGGATGGTGGTGCACCCGGGGGGCTCAGTCGGTTAAGCATCCGACTTTGGCTTAGGTCATGATCTCACAGTTGGTGGGTTTGAGCCCTGCGTCAGGCTCTGTGCAGATAGCTTGGAGCTTGGAGCCTGGAGTCTGCTTCAGATTCTGTCTCCCTCTCCTGCTGCCCCTTCCCCATTCACACTCTGTCTCTCTTTCTCTCTCAAAAATTAACATTAAAGAAAATTTTTTTAAGAAGCTTGGGGATGGGGTGCTGGGAATTGTAATCTGAAAAGTGTATGCACTATATAATTACTTTAATCAACACACCTCACAGTTCCTTTTGGGAAAAGAAAAAGCCTTGGCATCATTTTTCTACTACGATGAGAAAATATCTTGAAATTAAATTAAACCTGAAATAATGGGTATTGAGGAGGGCACCTTTTGGGATGAGCACTGGGTGTTGTATGGAAACCAATTTGACAATAAATTTCATATTAAAAAATAACAACAACAAAAAAAATTAAACCTGAAATAGTTTTGGACACACTCCTAATATGGAAGGTTTTCAAAAGGTTTGAAGCTCTAAAAATTGGTAAAGTGTTCTGAAATCTATTTAAGGACTATCAAAATTTCCGTGATTCATGGGGCTCACAAATTAACTAAATAAGCTACACTCCCACCCAGAGGGACATTCTCTAAATCCCTAAGCAGAAGAAAAAACTAATATTTATATAAGCGTGTGCAGTTTTCAGGGCATATTTAAGATCCTCCAAGTGGCAAATGATATGTTTTATTGTGTTGAAATTTTCCAGTTTATGATATTGTTTCTCCTTTAATCAGAGCATTTTGTATTTATGTTCTAAATATATTAGCTTTGTATGAGAGAAACGACATTTTCTAAGATTTATTTCAAGATTGGCTTCATAATTTGCCCCAGCACCTGAGGAACTTCACGTATTTCTTTAAATAAGTTAAAATTATCTTTAGTAAGCACCATTTTAATAATAAGCAACATTTTATAAAGACAATGATAAATTACTTTAAGGCAGATTGGATAGTTCTCTAGCTTTATATCCTTCACTGGATGGCCCTCCCAATACCTAACAGAGGGCTGTACACAGTGTGAGTGCTAAGTTAATTTTTATGAGATATGATTCAGTGATTGAACACATGTGGAAAAACAATATATTACATGCCTCCAGATTTTGCCTTTGTTATCTGAAATCATAAGGTAGGCCACAGAGCTTAGTACAGATAATACGGGTACATTGTATGGTGACATATACTGCAGTAATAAGTATAACAAAATGATATATTAAGTGTAGTTAATTCAATAAATACCCACTGAACTTCTGTCATGTGTCAGGCAATATGTTAAGAACTAGGAATATATTAGTAAACAAATAAAAAACTGTGCATTCAGGATGTGATGGGCTAAGAGATGAGCAATATCTCTCCTTATTTAAAATTTTATTTTATAGAGAGAAAGAGTACAAACAGGGGAGAGGTGTGGAGGGAGAGAGAAAGAGAGAATCCTAAGCAGGCTCCACACCCAGCCCAGAGCACAATGTGGGGCTCGATCCCACAAGGGATCCCTGGGATCCCACATGATCCCTGGGATCATGACCTGAATGGAAATCAAGAGTGGGACACTCAACTAACTGAGCCACCCAGGCACCTTGAGCAATCTCTTAATACAATGTGTTAGATGTTAGACTTTGAAAAAATATTTGTCTAATTTCTTATTAAATTTGGGTATTTTAATAAGAACAGAAATCCAGTATAGATTTCTATTGTTTTTCTCAATGGCTCAATTTAGAACAGATTTCCATTTGTTTGAAGTAGTAATTTTGAGGTTAGAATGTTTCCCCTAACCTGAAAGAAGTTCTCATATATTTATTATATAATATTACCTGTGACAACTGTTTCACAAAAAAATAGGTTGCAAAATCATAATAATTGCTCCTGCATAGAACTAATAACAGGCATTAATATTGTTTTATGCCTTAAAGCTACTTTTCCACTTTTCATACTGCTGTTGTTACTTTAGGAAACCCACATGACTTTTGGGAACCTGGGTAAATTGGGAAATTGGCATAGAGCAGAATATTGTCTTATCTTTTGCTACAGCTGATCCAGGAAGTGTGAAATGAATAGGATTGTAGTTTACTGAAAAGAGCCTTGGATTGGAAGTCAGAAATTCTGTGTTTAAGATATACCAGACAGCTTTCTTCAACCTTGCATACTCACTCTGTTGCAATTGTACACTGACTTTTATTATGTTTAGTTGCTTATTACATTTATACACTATCTTTCTATCAAAGTAAACTAATCTTTTACAACATGAAATATAAATAACAGCGATGTTTTTTTATTTTTTTATTTTTTTTAACATTTATTTATTTTTGAGACAGAGAGAGACAGAGTATGAATGGGGGAGGATCAGAGAGAGAGGGAGACACAGAATCTGAAACAGGCTCCAGGCTCTGAGCTGTCAGCACAGAGCCTGATGCGGGGCTTGAACTCACAGACTGCGAGATCATGACCTGAGCCGAAGTCAGACACTTAACCGACTGAGCCACGCAGGTGCCCCATCAGCAATGCTTTTTAAATTACCGGTGGGATTATGAAAAGGAATAAAAATGGAGTAGGTCACATCTTGAAAATTATTGTGCCACATTTTTTACTGGGTACAGTCTTCTCCAGGGACAGAAAAGGGGGGGGGAGCCACACTTTTGTCTGCATGCTTCCTTCTAAGATATATTACTAATATTCTCAAGGAGGAGACAAGTCCAACATTGAGAAGTCGATGTCTTAGAACCCACTGTTCTAACCCAACTTTATTTTCTCCAGGGAGTGTAATGGGTTGTGGGGGGAAAGACTAACCATTTGGAACTTTCTACGCATAATCTGTTTATTCATTCATTCTGCAAATATTTGTTGAGCATCTTCTATACACTCACATACAAAGTTGAATAAGTCATGGTTCCTGCCGTCAAGTATCTCACAGTCTAACAACAACAAAAAAGTTTATGAAACTATTATTTTTGAAGTTTTTCTTTTGATTATTGCCTAGAATACTAGAATGGCCCTGCTCTAGAGACTATCAAGACAGAAAGGTTAATCTGTTAGTACTAGAAGCATGGAAATTCTATGAAGAGAACAGCAAGAAGTAGTAACACACAGAGACAGGCAGAACAGACAGAACAGGCAGACAGACAGACAGACAGACACACAAACACACACACACACACACACACACACACACACACACACACACCCCACAACAAGCCTAAGCCTACATTGAGTATGAATGTAAATTCAGGAAACAGGAAACAGGAAACACACTGAGAAGCAGAAGCTCACGTTCATGAAACTTTTTATTTAAGGCATCTGAAATGCTTGGAACTGTTCTATGAAATATGTGGCTTATGAAAAATAAAATAAAATATACAAATATAATTAAAGAGTGATGAACAAGTATTTCTCTAATAAGTTTTGAAAGTGTATTAGAAAAATTTTGAATATGTATTAGAAATATTTAAATGAATATTTAAATGATCACTGATATCAGTGAATTATCCATATTTTTACTCTCTGTTCCCTCAAATAAGGCTCCAATAGACAGGTAGGTGTTGGCTGGTGAATGCAGAAAATATTTTTGTCTGTGTATTTGTTTTGGGGAGAAGAGGATGAACACTTCTTAGAGAATCAACAAATCAGCTGCTTAGTAATTCTACTCCTGAACTTTTGGAAAGAATCATAACTTTCTTACAACGGTTTCAGTAAAGATTTCTTCCTAAAATTCCAGCCAACAATACTCCTCAGTCAGGTATGCTAGACATTGCTGTGAATACTGGGAAATAAACCAAGAAGAATAAATTATAACCTTAAATTGTAAGCCAAGATACACACCACTGTAAAATACTGCTCTGTAATGTTTGGCTCATGTAAAGAAGGTGTACCCTTTCAATTCACTGGAAATATAGCTGAACCACATTTTTAGGTTATTTTCTGATTAATTCCCATTTCCAGGTGAGGAATAACACAATTATAGTGGTTATCTTAGTACCTGCTTTTTCATGTCCCTCTCCCAAACAGTTCTCTTGCACCTACTTTTGATATCTCACACCTAGGTTCTTAACCTGAGTCCTCTCATTCATAATTCTTGAACTTCTGTGTTGCCTTGTTTAGCTTGGCAAAAAAGGTAGTCCATTATCTTTGATTGGGCTCCCTAGAATTACACCCTGAGAGGATTCCATGTGAGTGTGGGGGGAGGGGACCTGCTAGAGGAATGAAAAGGGAAGGAGGCTGTGTAAAGGTGCAATATTAAGTAAGTTCAGCGGAAGGTACCTTTGACTCAATATTTCAAGGAAACTCTGGAAACAGTATAGATTAATCATACCTCAGAGCTATCCTTAACAGAAGATGGAAAATTAAGACCTACTACTTGCCAGTCCCTTCAAGGGCTGCCCCCAGGGGGCGATAATTCCCAGGCATTTCTGGTTCTCAGGCAGCATAGGCTGAATTGGTTCTAACAACCTGAGGATAGTCCTCCAAAAAAGGTAACAATCATGCTGGCTAGTGGAAGATAAGTCCCCTGGGAGCTTGTGCACATGAAAGTAGCAAAGGGATCCAAAGGGGATGTGGGTGGAGTATTGACAGTGTCTGCCTCATGTAAGTAATCACTATCATGTATTTAAAAATATACTTTAGACTATCAGAAAATCAGGATCTATTCCAGCATTTGTCACTAATTAAATATGTGTTTTGGGGTACTGTATTTATAGTTTCGGTTGTATTAAAACTCTTCTGACTTAAGTCAATGAAACAGAAAGCCATCATAAACCAGATTAGCCAAATAAAGTATAATTTATCAGTTTGTATAGTTAAACCATTGTATTAGCTAGACTTTTGCCTTATGAATCAGAGGAATTGGATGATATTAATCAGTACTACCTTTCTCTCTCATCTCTACTTTTCTTTGTGTGCCAGATTCACCTTCTCCCATATACTGGGAAGCATTGCCTCTGTCAATTCTTGACTTCATTCCTCACGATTTCACCCTCCTATTCTCATGGTTCTCATTTTATTTTATTTTATTTTATTTTATTTTATTTTATTTTATTTTATTTTACTAATGTTTATTTTTGAGAGAGATAGAGATTGAGAGAGAGAAGAAGAGTGCACACGTGCAAACAGAGAAGGGACATAGAGGGAAAAGAGTCAATCCCACGCAGGCTACTTGCTGTCAGTGCAGGTCTGATGGGAGGCTTGAATCCATGAACTGGGAGATCATGACCTGAGGCGAAATCAAGAACTGAACACTTAACCAATTGAGCCACCCAGGTGCCCCTTTCCTGGCTCTCATTTAAAATCTAGTTTTAATGTTCACTTATTTTGAGAAGGGGGGGTTGGGGAGGGGCAGAAAGAGAATCCCAAGTAGGTGCCATGCTGTCAGAGCAAAGCCTGACTCGAGAGTCGAACCCAAGTACTGGGTGATCCTGATATGAGCCAAGATCAAGAGTCAAGAGTCCTAAGCTTAATCAACTGAGCCACCTGGGGAGCCCCTCATGGTTCTTATTTTAAATTGCAAGAAAGGAAAGACTTTAATTGACCAGGTTCGATGAAAGAATTTGCTGGCTCTAGAATTACTGTGGCCAGAGAATGAATTATTATATTTGTCCAGCATAGGACATGAAACCATCTTAGAAAAATCACTGTGGCCAGAAAGATGAGGTCATATAAGATTACAGCAGCTCTGATTTGGAAAATATGTTAGAGAGGGCAAAGAATAATTCCCTAAAAGAAAATAGGTCCCAGAAAATGTAAGATAAGCTGACCAAAGCAAAAATACATTTCAATATCATATGAATTTCAGTTTCCTCATTAATAACATGAAGTTAAAACATTTGTTACAGTTATTTCACAAAATTATTTTAAGTGCTAAATATGATTTATCAGCAGAAGTGCTTTATAAAGTTTTGTTAGTGAGCACTACATGACACTCACACAGAATGTTGAACCTCTTATACCAGTTCATCTAAAATATGTTTTTATATTACTGGTAAGTACAAAAAGATGACCCTAGAGTCTTCCATGGTGGATTTTCTAAGTAAAACCCAGGTTTAATCTCCCTGAAAAACTGAGAAGCATAAATCTTGGTAGCATCCAGACTTCTTTTAAAGACAAGAATAGGGGAACTGTTTACTGAAGGAACAGGAAGGAGCAGCTAGGCTCCTCACCAGTATTTTTACAAAAGGTATTAGGTATATCATCTTAATAGCAGAAAAATCATCATGATATCACTCAGAAGCTGGCATAGTGCCTTTCTTGAAACAACCATAACAACAACAACCTCCAGGAGTCCAAATAAATAATTTCTTTCTTCTGAAAATAAAAAAAGGAAGGAAGGAAGGAAGGAAGGAAGGAAGGAAAAAAGGAATGAGAGAGGAGAAGGGAGGTAAAGGAAGAGAAGGGGAGGGAAGGGAAGGGAAGGGAAGGGAAGGGGAGGGGAGGGGAGGGGAGGGGAGGGGAGGGGAGGGGAGGGGAGGGAAGGGAAGGGAAGGGAAGGGAAGGGAAGGGAAGGGAAGGGAAGGGAAGGGAAGGGAAGGGAAGGGAAGGGAAGGGAAGGGAAAGGAAGGGAAGGGAAGACAGAAAGGAAGAGAAGAGATGAGGAAAAGGGAGGAGAGGAGAAGAGAGAGGAGAGAAGAGAAGAGAAGGAATGTTTTGGGGGCACCTGGGTGGCTCAGTTAGTCCAGTTAAGTGTCAGACTTTGGCTCAGGTCATGATCTCACGGTTCGTGGGTTGGAGCCCTGCATCAGGGTCTCTGCTGTCAGTATGGAGCCTGCTTCTGATCTTCTGTCTCCTCTCTGTGCCCTGCTGGTTCTCTCAAAATAGATAAATAAACTTAATTTTTTTAAAATAAATGTTTTGGACTCTTTCCTGTATTTTTCCTAATTACTCAGACTAAAACTCCCATATACCATCAGTCACAAAATTTTGTTCAACATTCGCAGGCTTTACTGAAGATTTGCTCTGACCTGGCTATTCATTGTTATTCAATGCAGACAGAAAGGTGATATAATCCTAACCCTTAAGGTCCTCACAGTTAAACTGGGAGGTAAAATACAAATTTCTCTCTTTCAATCTGTCTTCCTTTTTATTTCTAGGCCCCACTCCATTTACTCCAGACTTTACCACATCATGCTTATATTACAGCAGTAACCTTGAATGGGTCTTTCTGCCTCCAGTGTTAACTTCAGCTAACACCCAGTCAGACTAATTTTTCTAAAACAATTTCTATACTGTATCATTTTTCTTAAGGAAAAAAAATACCATGTCTCTAAAATTTCAATAAGATAATGTTCATTTACTGAAATTTTAGATCTGTGGGGAAAATTAAAGAATTAGCACTGAATTCAACTCAATTTTGGATAACTTTTACAAATAAGAGTAACAATTAATAAGCAGAAAATAATTAAAACATAAAATTCCTGGATCCTAGATAAATATTATAGGAAGTACAGTGGTCTTTATGTTACAGCACTGAGGAATAAAATAAAAATTTTGAGCAATCATAGAAACATAAGTGAGAAAGCAAAATAAAATTTGATTTATATCTGCAAAATACTGGGAAACTGAAAGCTGAAAGATCAGTTAGGAGGCTAACGCAACTACCTAGGTAAGAATTAGTAATAGCCCAAATTTGAAAGGTGGCACTGACAATGGGAAGAAAAGTTCAGATGCAAAAGACATTATGAAAGATAAATTCATAGAACTTGATGACTGAGCCAAGGAAGAGGGATGTGTAAAAACTATTTTGAGGTTTTGGGTCTGGGAGAATACTGATACATACTACAACCAGAATAAGAAAATCAAAAAGGAGTAAATTTGTTGAAGTTTCTTGAGAAGATACTGTGTGTTCTCTTTTCAACACATTAAATGTTCTTCAACTGGGCATCTGTTGTTCTGGCCATTTACCATTCACCAATGTACTTTTAGTAGCATATGTATTTTTCTTTGGCAAACCACTGCTCCTTTCATCCTCAGCTGACTCCTCCTCCAGTTACCAAATGGGCCATCAGTCTGGAAGACTGCATTGCATTTCCATAGATCCACTGATTAATTCGGGGGCATATATGACCCAATTGGAGGCAGTTTTACAAAATAGTATTTTGCTGTAACAGTTGGGAGAGAAACAAGTGCTTTTTTCACTTGCTTCTTAGCAGTTAGCATGGTGTGACTGGTGAAAATGAAGGTAAGCCAGCAAAAGGCAGTGATAAAAATGGACCGAGCCCAGTTTCTGATGACTTTGTTTGAACCTTGAATTCAGGTCTCCTGTACTTTCAGTACACGAGAAGACAAATTCCTTTTGGCCTTAAACAAGTTTACTCTGGTCTGACAATTAAAAAGCACAACAATTTCTCTACAAAAGCAATGTGCAGAAATGGAGCTCCTTATCCTACAAACAAATTGAGAAGAGAGGAGGAGGGAGGAAAGAAAATAAGAGCTTCCTGAAAAACTAAATCTTATCTTTTATGGGAAGCAAAAATATATATTTGCCCATTTTTAAAGGTGAATATCTTAAATTTTTTTCAATCTTTTCTCATCTCTCTAAGTACATGTCATAGTTCTACGGACATGTGCATTTGCTAAAGTATGTCATTACATTTACTTGATATTGCAATCTCCCTCAAATCCATAAGCAAGTCCTTCTCTGACATGTGTTCTTTCATAAACCCACAAATTGCTACTGGAGGGGTAATAGTATATTCCCTCTTTGGAGTGTTGGTATTTCCAAAGAGGGCCATGTCTTCATTTGTACCCTGCCTTTTCCATTAGAATTCCAGGGAATGAAACCCCAGAATCAAAAGTAGGAAGATGAATGCTTGAGTAACCGGCATCATCAGCACATGTGGTATGCTTCATTTGATACTTTCTTTAAAAAGTAAAACCAAAGTCTACATTTTTTACTAAAATGACTAGTTCTTGTCTTTCCAGGAGCTGATCTGTTCTTTTATTTTTATAGACTACTGTTATTATTTCAATAAATTATTTTTTCTTGCTTAAGTAAATAATTTGCTTGCAAAATATATAATCATAATTAAATTAATTTAATATTTAATTGCAATTAAATATTATATTAAATATATTGTGTATTATATTAAATATTTTAAAGTTAAATATTTTAATTATAAATTGCATAGTTAAATAAATATAATTATATCTATCCTAGAATGAATTAATAAACAAAAATATGTAAAAAAATTTCTGCACATATATGTACTCTGCTAATATATGTTTTATGCAAAAACAGATTTATAGAACTATATCTTGCAAATAAAAGATGACAATGGATACAGTTCAATTACTTTTCAATGAAATGATCTTTTCTTGTCTTTAATGCAAAAGAGAACTTAATATTTGAATTAATCAATCAATCAGGAAAAAGGATTTAATAAGTTTCAGTTTTTCAGCACTACAAGTTATTTAGAATAATTACATCATAAAGCCCCTTTATTACCAAATACACAACCTAGATAGTGATAGAAAATAAATGGAAGAATTAAGAAGGCAACATTAAGCTGAAGGGAAAACCATTGGCAAGTACATAAGCTAAAATAGCCAAAATAAAGATGAACAACTTCTGAACCCTTCCTACTGGCATCCCAGATTCAGCAGGCATCCCAGATTCAGCATGTGCAAAACAGGATTTCTGATCTTTTCTTTAATGCCAATTCCCAACAAAATCTGCTGAAAGCCATCTTTACCATGCTGACTGTTCACCCATTCCATTTGTTCAGACTAAAATTTTTTGTGCCATCTTCAAATCTACACTTTCTCTCATATCCACAACTAATATGAAAGGAAATCCTATTGGATCCACCTGCAGGCTATCACTTCTTTTTTTTTCCAGATTATCACTTTCTACCACTCTTTTGCTCCCACCATGCTCTGAGCCACCACATCTCTCATATGTGTTATCGAAGTCACCTTCTAACTGTTTTGCTTCTGCTCTCGTTCCCTTATGATCTGTTCTTAATGCAATAGCCAGAGGTATCCCTTTAAAACTCATCAGGTAATTTCACTCCTCTGCACAGTAAAAATAAAAGTCTTCATGAGGGCTTACAACATTTTACAGGACCTGCTATTGCTGTGACCACACCTATCACTCTTCCCCTGACCACAGAGACCTCTTTGCTGTTGCTCAAACATATCAGGTAACAAACCACATAAGGAACTTTGTGCAAAACCTCTCTTCCTGGAAAGTTCCCCATCCCCCTCATTGTCTTCAAGTCTTGTTTCAATTGTAATCTATTTTGTAAGCTAGACTCTGATCATCCACTTGGTATTGTATCTCCATGGGGTGCCTGGGTGGCTCAGTAGGCTAAGCATCTGGCTCAGGCCATGATTTCATGGTTCGTGGGTTTGGGCACCAGATTAGGCTCTCTGCTGTCAGCACAGAGCCCACTTCAGATATCCTGTCCTCCTCTCTCTCTGCTCCTCCCCTGCATTCTCTCTTTCTTTCTCTCTCAAAAATAAACATTTTCTAAAAATTAAAAAAAAAAAACAAATTGCACCTCTAGATATTTTCAATCCACCTTCGCTACATTTTAATTTCCCATAGCACTGTCATCTTCTTTAAAAATGTGAAATAATCTACCTCTTTATTTTGTTTATTGACTGTCTTTTCTTGCTCTTACATAAGCTGCACAAGGGCAACAGTCCTTGCCCGTTTTGTTCACTGACTTTACTCCAAGAGCCTAGAACAGATGCTGAATAAATATTTTTTGAATTAATTGAATAGAAGCTGCATCATGCTTATAGAGGCTAACGCATAGATTTGGAATGAAATTATATTACCTCTCATTTAAATCTGACATTTTAAAATCTTTTATAAAGTCTTAGTCATTACAGCAACAACATATGGTGGATAATGTTATCACCCCACTTTCACATGAGGAAACTAAGGCCTAAGTAACTAAAGCAAGATCACATAATTGATAAATGATAAACCCAAAATTTGAACACCTGTTATTTGAGGCAGGAATCAGGCATATTTAACACTCTGTCATCTTACCTTTATTGAATACATTTGGGCAAGTCATTTACAGGCCATGAGCTTCTTTTCTCTCATCGGTTAAATAGGGATACCAGTGTTTCCCATATATTATTGCAGTAAGAAGCAGAGATAATATTTGTATTATTTGCCTGGCAAATAATTGTAATATTGCAAATATTTGTAATATTTTCCTGGGAAATAATAGGCAGTAATTAAATGAAAATACTATTCTAATCCTTCCCATATTTACAGTAAGAGATGTCTTAAGTAAGCTCAATCCTTGTGGGATGTATCTCTCTCTCTTTAAAAAACATGCAAGAATGAGGTCAGGGCTCAATGTAAAGGATCAAGAAAATTGTTTATTTAATTTTAATTTAGAACTTAGGCTAGAAGTCAAAGTTCTTTCTCAAAGAGCAGAACTAGGCTCTAGCTAATAATAAATGGTCTGTTTTCTAGAGTGTTCTTTATGCATACTTCCTTAACCGAGCAGCCAGGGTCACAGGGATCTTGGGAAAGATTCAATGACTTAGAGAAATCTATCACAGACCCAGATGGAAAGCCAGGGGCCCCACATCTCCATTTCACTCTACCACTTATCCACCAGGTACTCTTGAGTATATCACCTCTCTGTGCATTACAAACTATAAATGAAACTCATAGAGCTAATGCTTACATAGTGCTGACTCTGTGCCAGACACTCTCCTTGTATCTTAGCTCCTTTGATCCTCCAAACAACTTTCCAGTTAGGAAAAAAAGACATCACTGAGGGTTGGGGTCACCAGATGATGACGAGAAAGAGCTGATTTCTGAAGGACAGAAAATTTCCATAAGCAGAGAGGCAAGATTACATTTCCAGAGGAATGACAGCATTGATGCTGTGTTAATAAACATGCATTGAGTACTGGTTGGCAGACACCTGCTAATGCTCTGTGCATTCCAAATATATATGTAAAGCATGACTTTTAATGGAAGAAGTTTACAGATTTTATAGCCTAGATGGAAAGAAAGACAAGGAGACATTTAATCATTGTGTAGGGCCAATTGTCACAAATATAAAAGAAACGCAACAAAATCTTGGAAGCAAAGATAAAGGAAAGATCCACTATTTTGTGGAAATGAGAGAATATTTGATAAAGTACATGATACATGAATATGAGAGACAATGAGGATTTTGGTAAATAAGGATGAATTTAAGGGCATTCCCAGCAGAGAAACAATCTCAGTGTAAACATGCTTGTATAAAGAGCAAATGGCTCAAAGACAGAAATGCATGAAGAGTATAAAGGGCATTAATGAGGAATGTATACAAAAAGACTTTTAATAGTGTTATTGTAAGTCCAGTTAAAGACTATAATACTTTCAGGGGTCATTTCTATAGTTCATTACTAGAGAAGATTCTCTGAACGTGAAGAATACCAGAAATCATGAGAAGGAGATGCAGTGTCCTTTCCTGAGCATGAAGCTTGCTTTGAGTGCTGCTTTTACAGCTGCTCTTTGCCCTTGATGATTGTTCTTTTCCCACTTTGGGTGAATAAAAGAGAAAGGACACCATCTGAGTGGTTTCTAAAAAAAAAAAAAAAGTAAGTCCAGTTTAATGAGAAAAATAAATGGTTGAAAGGAGGGAGAAAGTCTTCCTTGCAGTTCAGGCAATGAATTCTGCTTTACAAATGCTGTGTGTGGGGAGGGTGTGTGTGTGTGTGTGCGTGTGTGTGTGGGGGGGGGGGTGGGTGCGAGAGAAAGAGAGAGAGAAATACAGACTTAGTAGTTGTTGTACACATGGAACTATCACTGAGGAAAACCAAGAGCTTGCTGACATTTTCTCTCTCTTCTCTCTCTAAATTGCCACATCATAAGTACTTTACTTTTCAAAGAAACGTAGTAGACTCATTGATCCCACAGTAAAGCAAATTTATTCTTAAAGGACCAAAGTAAATACAATGGCTTTAATCAGCTCTAAGAAAACATACTCAGCATTCTCTTCCTTCCCCTGCCTCAAGTGCGTTTGAGGCAGTGCAAGGTCTAAGTTTGAGCAGATGGATGGAAGTTTGAGCAAGTAATTACAAGCTGCAACACAATTTCCTTAAAACGACACACATACTAGACAAATACTTATTTGTGGTTATAGAGTGGGTAAAGTTACTATAAAAATAGTAGCACACCTTATAATAGTGCTGTATGCCATAATTTACCTTTGCTATATCTGAAGTGTCATATCTTGTTCCAGACTTAATATTTAGTAACTAACAATTTAATGTACAAATCTCCAGCCTAAGAAGCAGAATAATTAGAAGAGGCAAGCCCCCCTTTTCACATGGAAAAAGTATAGTGGACCATGCAAAATGCCTGAGGATTATACAGAAGAGAGAGGTGATTTTTAGTTATGAAAAATGTCTGGCAATTTTCTTTCTTTTTTAAGTTTATTTGTTTATTTTGAGAAAGGGAGAACAGGGGAGGGGCAGTGAGAAGGGGAGAGAGAGAGAATTCTAAGCAGGCTCTGTACTGACAGATGCAGGCTCAAACTCGTGAACCCATCACACATTTCATTGAATGAGCCACCCAGGCACCCTGGGGAAATTTAAAAATAACTCTTATCAAACATATAGTAAACTCAATGCAGATATGCAGAAAGTATATGAAAGTAAATGCCATAAGCACTTTTTTTTCTAGAATATCCAGCTTTGTTGATGTTTCTTTCTCTGAATTCCTGAAGTGTCTTACAGACATTTCTGAATTGAAAACAAAAATTTGGAAGCTTATTATGTGTCTAGGAGAAACGCACTTCTACACACCATAGTCTTTAGAAGTCTACAGCCATCTCAGAAATACTGCTCCTGACCGTTCCATACATAAATTCCTATTCAGCACTAAAAACTACTTAGTTATGCTTAAATGTTACATGTGCGTGAGCACCTTTTTTTTAATGTTAATTTATTTTTGAGAGAGAGTGTGTGAGTGGGGAAGGGGCAGAGAGAGTGGGAGACACGGAATCCAAAGCAGGCTCCAGGCTCTGAACTGTCAGCACACAGCCCAATGCAGGACTCAAACCATGAACGGTGAGACCATGACCTGAGCCAAAGTTGCTTGTTTAACCGACTGAACCACCCAGGCACCCTACATGAGCACTCCTAATTTGATGTGCATATATCCTCTAGAAATAGGATTAAAACCTAGTTATTGTAAGAAATGCAGTCAAATCCATCACGTTTCATCCACCAAAGGTCAATGCAATAACAGAATATGGTCAGTCTTTTCAGTTTTATGCTTTGAAGAAAATGAGCATTGAGACAATTGCTCTTTTTTTCACCATCCAAAATAAAGTCTCTCATTGAACAACAAACAAAAATAATAATAAAAAAATATATCAACAACAATAAACACATCCTACGCTATAGAAAGTTTGGGCACATTGGGGTTGATTAAATGATGGCTAATTGAACAAGAATCTCCAAGGATTTGACTCCTTTCTGTAATTTATTGGGAATATTCCATTTCATTGAAGTAGTTTATTTGAACTTTCTGGACACCAGCTTTACCACACAACAAAGGGTAAGAATCTAGAATTAAGCTCACTTCAAAATATGAGAGCTTATAAGACTCTTCAAGGGCAAAAGCTGTTTCTGACAGTTTATACGAGATGAGATCTCTCAGTTAAAGGTGACACTTTGTGGGTTTTTTTCAAGACCTGTAAGTGTGTTGGGTACTTACAAATGAGATAACTTAGATAAGAGAAAGCAAGTATACACATTATTCCCAATATTCCCTTATTTTCCATCATTTCACCTTTTATAATTTTGGTCAAAAATTGCAAAAGGGAATGCAAGAACCTAGATGCTATCACAGGGCCTAGCACACTGAATTCAGGAGGGAGGGAAGGGCAGAAGGAATGAGGAAAGAAGAAAGAGAGGGATAAACAAAAAATTTCTACCTAACCAGAGGAATATTTGGTGTGATCTCACATAGACACAAATTTGAGGCATCCTTCCAAGAACTACAAAATAAAGGAAATAAGATTGCCTTATGAAAATTAAATGTTAACACTATCCTATAATCCCTAAGAACAAAGATAAGCAAATTCCCTTTAAACAGACAAGATTGGTTCACTCATATAAAAAAAAGTCTATTAACATATTCAAAATATTATTAACATATTTGAAGAAGAACTAATTATTCAGAGGAGCATTTACAGTCAAAGAATCAATAAAAGGAGGGCCTGGAAAGCAACCTGTGAATAAGGCTTGTCTGGAGACTTTTCCCATGGACTTTGATCATATTTAACAAAGGAGATAGATGCATAAGGCTATCTTCATTCAATACCCTTTAACGAAAGAGTTAACTAAACAATTCCTTTTTGTTTTGTTTAATTTAGTGACATTAAATCAACTTCTGATTAAAATGTACAGTCTCCTTGTAGGCTTCCCAAAGGATAAAACGTGAAAGTGCCATTGAAACAACACAAGAGAGCTTTTAAAAAGGAGCACACTAAGAATGTATAGTGCATCAAAGACATTATGGATGGAAAAAAAAAAAGAAAGTTTCAAAATGTCTCCTTTTGGGCGGTGAGTAAGCTGAACACAAACCATTTCAGGAAGGTAGTAGAGCTGAAAACCTGATTTCCATGAGCTGTGGAATGAGAGTTCAGGAGAAAAGAGCCAGCAAAGGCAGATAAGTTATCAGTAAGCATTGCTGTGAAGAAAGGACAAGAGAGTATCTAGATCGGGAAAGGCAAGGAATCAAGGTGGCAATTAGCCAATTTTCAAATCTGAAGAGAAAATTGATTTGGTACCAATACAAACAACCATTAAAGCATGGAGGTGATAAAGATGTGATTAGTTGCTAATTATATCTCTTTTCTCTGTGAACTAGATCATTTGTTATAATTAAGAGGGGCTTTCATTTAAACAGGAATATAATTGCTCCTCCTCACAAAACTCCACTAAAATTCCTTTATAGGAATAAAAGGGTTTTGTTTCATTGCCTTTGTTTTTGGTTTTTGAGGGATAGAGCGAGAGAACGTGACCTGGAGAGGGGCAGAGAGAGAGGGAAAGAGAAAATCCCAAGCAGGCTACATATGCACTGTGAGCACAGAGCCCCAGACAGGGCTCGGACCCACAAACGATGAGTTCATGACCTGAGCTGAAACCAAGAGTCGGACGCACAACCAACTGAGCCACCCAGGTGTCTGTGAAAGGTTGTTTTTTAATGGAAAGGCAGACAGAATGAAAAAACAGACAACAGTAATAAAGTGATCAGGCAAATGGAACTTTATCATAGAAGAATGATGTATAGGATTCTCAAGATGTTGATGAAGGGAGCTCCCAGGACATTAGTGCATAGGTTTTAGAAATCAATCAATCCGGATGGTAAAGAAAGGCTGGGCTCCCCAGGAGCATTTAAATTGTAGATTAAAGGCAAAGAGATTATAGATACGTAGATAGCAAAAAAGGATATAGGTAGACAGAAAGATATATAGACAGATGCACTGATAGATTATTTGATGTGGTTGACCATTTGATGATGTTATGTAATTCTTTCAGATTTGGAGGAAAATTACTAGCTAGTACATTGAAACTTAAGCAAAAGAAATACTGAAATATTTAAAATTCTAGAAAAAGTAAAAGTTATTCAAGGACAGAACTATCATCATGGGTGACATGGTGGTTCATGTGGTTCAGCTTAAATAATTTTTATACATTCATAGGCATGTAAATGTTGATTACTTATTTTAAACAAAATTTTTAATAAATTATATTGAGAGTATAGTGGAGAGGAAGCATGTGCGTGTGCATATGTGTAGACGTGAGAGAGAGAGAGAAAGAGAGAGAGTAAGAGAAATGGAAAGAGAAAGAGAATAGGGGAGAGTGTTTTGGATAGATCATCACCATGTATTGGAGAGCTAAATACTCAGCTTCACAATAGGAAATCTATAGATTTTAAATTTTTTTGAATGAAGAAATAGCAGTAAAATACATTTATTTAAAATTAGGAGGTCTAGTCTCAATAACTAGAAGTTAAAAATTGTTTTTGTGGAGTGGGAATTGGGTTAGGCAGTGGATAGAATAGAGCTATTATTATTATAAGCCTTTAACTACAGTGTGACTTATTAAACTGAGTAAGTATATTATTTTGATTAAAATAAAAATTTAATTGAAAAAAGTAAGGGAATAATTTCAAAACTTTCAGGGAGCAGAATTAGCATTCTAAAGACTTTTAAAGAATGAGAAGGAAAAAGAAAATACCTATAAAATTGAGAACAATGTTTTATCCTGATATTAGACCTTAAAAACTTTCCATCAATATCTACCACAGTTTCAAAAAGTGTACCTTAATACCCAAGCATATTAGATTATTTGCTATACCCAACGATGCCTTCGATCACGACCATAAAATCACTCCTCTACTCAAGCATATTAGATTGTTTGCTATACCCAACGATGCCTTCGATCACGACCATAAAATCACTCCTCTACTCCAGCATATTAGATTGTTTGCTATACCCAACGATGCCTTCGATCACTACCATAAAATCACTCCTCTACTCCATCTGTCAAAATTCTAGCAATCCTTCAAATACTGTCTTAATGCTTTCTCATTTTTTCCCTCCCATCCTCAACCGTATGGGATATTTTCTCCTTGTGATCCCATTGAACTCTTACTGAATTTACATGATTTCATCTCATAGTTTTTGTATACTCATCTCATTCTAAGCTGCTTAAATTTTGAGGTTATTTATTTTGCATTTCTTGGGTCAACTAACAAAACATTTAAATGTGTATTATTTACATATGTAAGTAATACATTATTCACTTCATGGCTGTGTAGAGTTAAATTGAAATCTGACAGGCAATTCTCTTCTGTTTTAAAGAGAAATGTTACTACATTGCTTTTATTTTTATTATCATTTGTTTAAATTACTTATATTATTACTTATACTACTACTCCATGTAAGTTGGTTAAGAAAAATGAAATAAAATTGAGGATTTAAGTGTTTTCATTTGGATATTTTATCTGAAAATTCTTTTCATCACAGCTACAGAGGTAAATACTCATTTTCTTTTCTTTAATGTCTATATATTTTTCAGAGGGACAGAGAGAGAGCACCTGCAAGCACGGGAAGAACAGAGAGAGAGAAACAGAGGATTGAAGCGAGCTTGAACTCACAAACCACAAGATAGATCATGACCTGAGCCAAAGTTGGATGCTTAACCAACTAAGCCACCCAGGTGCCCCTACTCTTGGATTCCTTTAAAACTGAATGTATAAACACAAAATAGCCATAGAGATGGCATATAATAAGCTGTGGATTTATCACATCACTAGTTACAGGTTCATTTTTTATTAGAAATTCTTTCAAATCCAGTAAAGAGTGGTTTTTAGTCATTGTTAGAACTGAAGAATGTTTATGGAAATAATAAAAGTCATTTCAGGTAAACAATTGAAGATTTATGTTAATCAGTAATGATAAAAATTTCTTTTTATTAAATTATTAGATACATTTACTTCTATTTAAAAAAATAATGTTTATTCATTTTTTGAGAGAGACAGAGACAAAACTTGAGCAGGGGAGGGGCAGAGAGAGAGAGGGAGGGAAACACAGAATCCAAAGCAGGCTTTGGGCTCCGAGCTGTCAGCACAGAGCTGGTCAGGGGCTCAAACTCACAAGCCATGAGATCATGACCTGAGCAGAAGTTGGTTGGTTAACTGACTGAGCCACTCAGCTGCCCCCACGTACTTCTATTTTTAAAAATGACTATTAATTATTAGTCATTTACAATATTCCAGGCACTCTGTTGATGTTATTTATATTATTTATCCTATATAATCCTCACATAAATAGCAACAGATAGAAAACAATAGTAATACATAGCGCTGACTATATGCTAAACCCTCATCCAAAAGTTTTTTACACGGACTAAACCATTAAGCTTCACAACTCTATGAAGTAGGTACTATTACTATTGCTTCCATTTTATAGCTTAGGAAACTGTAGCAAGACAGGTTAAGTAACTTCCCTATGGTCTCTCATGTAAAAAATGTAATACCAGGATTGGAATCTAGGATCCAGAATCCAAGCTTGAACTGTTATATTAAATAGGCATCCTTATTTCTATTATTATCTTCATTCTTTGGATGAGTAATCTGAGATTTAGAGATGGTATGTATGTGGTAGAACCAGAATTTGAACTCCTCTGTTCTATTTAATAAGTTTTATGTCACAGACCTAACATTAAAAGAAAACAGTATTATTTAAAATGTTGAATTGGGGCACGTGGGGAGTTCAGTCGGTTAAACACCCGACTTTGGCTCAGGTCATGATCTCACGGTTCAAGAGTTTGAGCCCCATGTAGGGCTCTGTACTGACAGCTCAGAGCTTGGAGCCTGCTTCAGATTCTGTCTCCCTTTCTCTCTGCTCCTACTTCACTCATGCTCTGTCTCTCTCTGTCTCTCTCAAAAATAAACAAACATTAAAACAATATTTTAAATAAAATATTGAATTAAGAAAACAAAACAAAAGGTCATAATATATTCTAAATTCTATAGTTATATTTTATACTAATTTTTATGATTCACCCCATATCTGCACATTTCTTTATCCATCATCAGAAAATTTGAGGAACTTAAATCCGTTGCACATTTGTAAGTCTTTTATAAATCTTAGGGACAACATTCTCAAACACTGACTTGCTTATTCTTCAACTAATATTTTTGTATTCGAATCAAGTATATTTTTATAAAAATACCCATAATTGCCTTTTAAAGCACTCTGTGATTTTTTTAACTTGATTTTATTTACTATTCTGTTCTGGGCTACAGGTTCTGCTGCCCAAGTAGGCAGCTGCCATGTGCAACTTCAATGGATTCTTTCTGATGTCCCAAAATAAATCAAATTATACAGCAAGCAGGGATATCACTGAAGTCTATGTAAATAAAGATATATAAAAAAATTAAATATAACCTGTCATTTGCCTTGTGACTATTGAAAGTAAAACCATTCATGTTGTTCCAAATAAAACCCCTGAGGGTCACAATTTTTTTTCTAAGAGGGTGGCAACTAAGAATGAACACTTTTTAACAGGGAGAGAAAAGATCTTTTGAAGACCTGGTCAGGCCTATTCCCCATGATTCCTCTTTGCTTTACCATATCCCAGACCTGCTCAGAAAGATTACAGGACTTTCTTTCATCAAGCCATACACCACTGAGAGTAACTTCAAAGTGAATTGTCACAACAGTGTGCAGTAGTCTGTAAATACATAAAGCATACTATGGAAGCTGCTCAGTGTGTGGTTTAAAAAAAAGTTTTCAAACAGAGCAGGTCAAAGGCAGAGCATCTCAAAAGCTTTTTGTTCTTTATTTTTTTTACTAATCATAGCATGATTTCTCAAGGAACCAGTTTCTGGAATTTTCACGTCTTCTTCCTGTAACTTTATTCTTATCTCCCCCCTACTTGCAATCGATGACCAAAGTCTCTGGTATATCCCTCCTTTCATATCACTTCAGGATTTCTTCAATATCTTAAGGAGCTTTCCTGCCTCAAGTTTCCCTTCTCTTCAATATAGCCTATACAACACCAATAAATTAATTCTCTGAAATCTGCAATTTCTAGTGTAGAATCCTTGTCCAAAAAACTTCAATTTTTCCCAAATTCCAGAGAATAAATCCAAATTCAATATTCTAAGAGGAGAAATCTGCCTGCTCACCTAAAACAATCTTCTATGTTAGTCGAACTGCTCAATACATCATCTCCACTTTTCCCTCCAAAACAAAACTCCACAAACCTTGAGAACCTATTCACTAATTTAAAACACATTGCTTCACTTCAAGTGTCAACTCTTCCTGAAGTCTTTCCTGAGAATGTCAAGCATCAGGAATTTTTCTTCCTCTGACTTTCTGAAGGTGGTTCCCTCTGTAGCTCAAGGATTAAGAACCTAACAAGGTGCTAAAAAGCAACCTTAATTTTTTTCCTTATACTTCTGATTAGTACTTTTTTACCAAAGAATATGTTATAGAATATATAAATAAATTTATTTTAGCTAAAATATAACTTCAAAAATAAAAGCAATGTGATCAGAAATAGGATGATTCTTTTCAAAAACAATTTTTTTGAGAGAGAGAGAGCAAATGAGTGTGGGAGGGGCTGGGGGGGTGAAGAGAGAATCTTAAGGAGGCTCCATGCCCAATGCTGAGACGGATGTGTGGCTTGATGTAGGGCTGCATGTCACGACTGTGAGATGGATGGAGGGCTTGATCTCCAAAATCAAGAGTTGGGCATTTATCTAACTGAACCACCCAGGTGCCCCAGAGATATGATGATTCTTAATCAAACCAAGGAACGTGTATTTAGGAGCCAGTTCTGAATTTGAGATATAAGCTTCCTATTTTGTATATTGCTTTA
Source organism: Acinonyx jubatus (assembly GCF_027475565.1). Taxonomy (NCBI): domain Eukaryota; kingdom Metazoa; phylum Chordata; class Mammalia; order Carnivora; family Felidae; genus Acinonyx; species Acinonyx jubatus. Next base: position 86,890,208 of record NC_069381.1, read on the forward strand.
TAATAACAGAAATTGAGTTATTGTATTTGGGGCAAATATAACCAAATGAGCCATGAGGCTGAAATGAAAAGTAATTTTTGTTATTATAAAGAGAAAAAGAAGTAACTAAAACTCTACTTGAACAGTTCAATTTGTATAAATAAATATTCCTTTAGTAATAGACTTCAAGATAACTGTCAAGATTTTTCTCTTTTTAGACCAATATTGAAGACATCAACAATGATGTTTTCACCTATGTAAAAAATATTGGTTAAAGTTTGTATGAAACATTAAAAGACCCTGAATAGCCAAAGCCACTTTGAGACAAAAACAAATCTGGAGGCACCCAGATTTCAAACTTTCTTACAAAGTTATAGTGATAAAAAATATGGTATTGGCATAAAAACAGACACATAGAACAATGAGACAGAACAGAGAGCTCAGAAGTAAACCCATACATATATGATCAAAAAATTTATCACAAAAGCAAAGAATATACAATGAGGAAAAGATAGTCTCTTCAATAAATGGTATTGATAAAACTGGATATATACATGCAAAAGAATAAAACTGGACAACTATCTTACAGCATGAACAAAAATTAACTCAAAATGAGTCAAGGACTTGGATGTAAGGCCAGAAACCTTAAAACTCCTAGAAGAAAACATAGGGAATAAGCTTCTTGATATCATTCCTGGCAATGATTTTATGGATTTGATACATAAGCAAAGGCAACAAAAACGAAATAAATAGGTGGGACTACATCACTTAGAAACAATCTAAGTGTCCACAAATAAGTGAATGGGTAAAGACATATATATAATAATTAATATATATTAATATATAATAATTAATATATTATATATTATGTATATTATATATATGATATGTATATTATATATATGTTATATATATGATATGTATTTTATATATTATATATATATGCCCTCATATATATATGAGGGCATCATGCTAAGTGAAGTAAGTCAGACAGAGAAAGACAAATACTGAAGAAAAAATGAACTCATAAATACAGAGAACAGATTGTGGGCTGCCAGAGGCCAGGGGTGGGGGGATGGGTGAAATGAGTGAAGATAGTCAAAATATACAAACTTGCAGTTACATGAGAAATAAGTCCTGGGGATGTAATGTACATACAGTAGGATGACTATAGTTAACAATACTGTATTGTATATTTGAAAGTTGCTAACAGAGTAAGACATAATAGTTTTCATCACAAGAAAACAAAATTTGTAAAAAATATCTATTAGATTAATACAGCTTTTTATATAACACTAAAAGGAACTTTAAGCTTAATTATGTATCTTACAGAAAATTTTAAAAATTAAAATTTATGTATTTTTTACAAATATAGGCAACAATAATAAGACTGACTCCGTGACCTTCTGGGACCTACATGATCACATGATTGTATTGCCTCATATGTTAATACTGTAGAAATTATTGCCCTATACCATGATAATAGGTGTTGAAATTTCTTATACTTACTTAATATCATCTTAATAAGAATGGATATTTTAATCAGAAAACAAAGAACAGGGATTAACAACTTCAACAATAAAGTCAGTCTCTCTCTCTTCCTCCTTCCTCTTCCTCTACTTCCTCCTTCCTTCCTTTTTCTTCTATTCTTGTTTATTCTGATCAAATCATTCTCTATTTCTTTTATCTGTCTTTCCTACTAGCAAAAATATTGCATCTATACACACCCACACATACACACACACACACACACACACACACACACACACACACCAAGTACCCACATGTTTGTGTAAGCCATGATCCTGCAACTAATCATTTCATACATCTCTGACTAAAAAATTAGGATTAATTCATACTATGAGAGAAAAAGAATTAAATGGAAATTATTTTAATGTTCAATAAGATAGTTATGGCTGTAACTAAAGTACACTAAAGGGAAATGAAAATATTTTAACATTATAATGATTAAAAATACTGACTGTAGGCATAAGAAAAAGAAAAGATTGATGTGTCATTTACCACAACCAGATGTCAAAATGCATTTTGGTCATATAGCAAACACCATTAAAAAAAATTATTACTGAAGTTCAAAAGACCATGAATATATGAAGATCATGAATTTTGGTTGGGTGATTAAATGTGCTGAAATTAGCTGCCTGTAACTAACCTGAAAATATGCTGCCTAAATAATCATGTTATACATATAATCTCATGAATAAAAATGATTCCACTAACATTTCTTTCAGTGTGTCTACTTTCATTTTCATTGAAGATGATCATCTGTTTTGAGCAGACACCCTGGCCCTCAGAAACTGATGGTCTATAGTCCAGTATGGGATATGCATAAATACATATAAATAAAAATATACATAAGCATATATATGCAGGATCCTTTGTTCAAAAATTACTAATAAGACAATAGACCTTTAAGTGAAGCATGTAATCTTTCTAAGCATGGGCCCTACTCAACTGCCCAGGCCATATATCCATGAAGTCTGCCCTGCATACAAAACAAACATTTGCTCATAATCCTGTATATTTTCATGGGTCAGATTAAAGTAATTATTTATCCAAATCTCATTTTCAATCTAGAACAACAGGGTGAGACAATACTTATTTCAGGGAGGAAGTCTCTGAGTGTTTATGACCAACAGCTAACAAGCTATAGCTAAGTAGTTTGGGCAGAAAAAAAAAATAGTAAGAAATGTATTAGAAGAATTTCAGGCCTATTGGTATAAGTAGATCTCTTAAATAATATATAAGTAATAACATGAATTAAAATTAAATGTTACAAAATATTCTCTTAACAAATTAATATATCAGAAGCTTTTTATCACACAATAATTTTTTGAACAACACTATATTACCAATTTTGAATGGTCTTTTAGAGTCTTTTTTAAAATGTTTTTATTTATTATATTAGAGAGAGAGAGAGAGAGAGAGACAGAGTGCGAGCAGGGGAGGGTCAGAGAAAGAGGGAGACACAGAATCTGAAGCAGGCTCCAGCCTCTGAGCTGTCAGCAGAGCCCGATGCGGGGCTCGAATTCACAAACCATGAGATGGTGACCTGAGCTGAAGTCAGATGCTTAACCGACTGAGCCACCCAGGAGCCCCGTATAAATATATATTTTTAAAGATGCATATTTACATATGTAGATAGATAAACACATTACATACGTATGAATCCTTATGTACAGACAGAAGCATAGGCTGCAGGCTTCCAGAAACAGACTCCTGATGGCCAGAATGAATTCTTTTTTTTTTTAATTTGTTTTTTAATGTTTATTTATTTTTGAGACAGAGCATGTGAACAGGGGAGGGTCAGAGAGAAGGGAGACACAGAATCCGAAGCAGGCTCCGGGCTCTGAGCTGTCAGCACAGAGCCCAACAGGGGGCTCAAACTCACAAACTGCGAGATCATGACCTAAGCTGAAGTCGGATGCCTAACTGACTGAGCCACCCAGGTGTCACAATTTAGAGCCTTTTTACTTTTATTTATCTCATTCCAAAAATGTATTTATTTCTATAATATGTATTACTTAAAAAAAGAAATCAACAATTTAGGTCAGGTTTCAATCCCACATTTGACTTTGATCCTACAAAGACTTTGTACATTATTGAAGTCAGAGATGCTCTTTCTCACCCTTGAACTCCAAAAGTGCTTGCTGTCTTGCTACCCAACATATTCTGTCTCCTATAACAATTATTTTATTTTCTAGATTGTAAACTTCTGTGGCCACAAAACATGTCTTAAATGTCTTTATAAAAATCACCACACCTTCAAAAATGTCTTAAACATGGAAGGAGTTCAATATAGTAGCTCTATATGGCTCTATCTTAAGTAGATAAACGAAAGTGGTTTAAAATGCTGTGTACTACCTTCTATAAAGAAGATCAAGAAGGTCAAATATAATTGTCAGTATGTAGACAGTTTCTTGAGTATACTGCTGTGGTTAGGATATAATGAAAAAAGATTACTTTTTTCAAAAAGATTGAGTTTAGTTTGGCTTTCTAGAAATGCCAAACTGCAAACAATTAAAGTATTGCATTTCTCCCAATCTTTATATATATTCTTAAGTTTCCTTTTAAACTATTTCTGCAGAAGAAAACAACAATGTATTTTCTATAATGATAATAATTTATACCGAGAATTTGGTGAAGAGAAAACCAACTCAAAAGCACCCATTTTTAATATTTACTTATATTTTTACATATATATCCTATTATTTAACGATATTGATGTTTTCCATTCAAATAAAAGAAATGCCGGATGCACAAAAGCTTACTGAATACGTATTTTTGAAATTGATACAAGTTTTATAGTTCTATGATTCTTTATTAATTTATTATTTCCATCTTTTCTTTGTTCTTTTCTTCCTTCTTCCCTGACTTCCTTTCTTCTTTTCAAATGTAATAATTTAATTTAAAAGCTATTAATCAAATTGGAACAAGGTAGACATCTAAAAAGGGAGAGAGCAGTAGCATAGGATGGAAGTCATACGAGAGGTGTTATTGGCAGCTTAGCATGAGATATCAGAGACTGAGAGAGGTTCAGATCACAACTGACTGGGGGTGAGAGTGTGGATAATAGAGTGGCAAGGATGCCATTGAGAGCGTTGTTACATATAGCAAGGCTTGATCATATAAGCAAGTATATTGAGTCTCTCATTGCTGAAGAAAGAAGTTATAAATAAAAAAAATGAGAGAGAACTATAAAATTTTATTGCTGGTATTGGACTAGAATTAGACACATTGTGAATTCATGGTCTTTGATGCATAAAGACAGAAGTAGTAATACAGCTATAGATTTGATATATTCACATTCATATGTGTGTGTATATATTCATGTACTTCCCTAGTTCTAAGAAGTCTTGTTAGCTGCAACACTACAATAATAATGGGCACACCTCGTGCCTATATCTTGGTTTCTAACTAGAGTAGTCCCCCTTATTGGCAGAGAATATATTTTTTAGACCCCAGTGGATACCTGACACTGCAGATCATACTGAGCCCTATATATATTACACAACCTAAAATCTAATAAAAGTTAATCTTCCCTTTGTCTCTTTGGACTTGCCTATTCTTCACCGTAGCTTGCATTGTGCCAAATTACAATTCCTCTGCTATTCCCAAACAAGCTTGTTTTGCTAGTAAAGTAACTGGCTATTTTATTTTTAAGGATGACACTGTAATAAAACTTACATGGTCTCTCTCTCTCTCTCCCTCTTTTTCTCCCTCTCTCAAAGTATCTTATTGTACTGTACTCATCCTTCTTCTTGTGATGATGCGAGATAATAAAATGCCTAAGTGATGAGATGAAGTGAATTGAACGATGTTGGTATTGTGATGTAGCATTAGGTTACAACTGACCTTCTGACAATTTGTATATTTGTATGTTGAGGTATACTGATACCTCAATAAATAGGAATTGTATATATTTAAGGTATACAACTTGATAATTTTATATATATATATAGTAAAATAACAGAAATTAAGCTAATTAACATATCCATAGTAGTAGATTATGTCATTATAAACTGCATATATGTATGTATATATAATAACAGAAAATAATCTATAATCAAGACACTCTCTGCTATAAGCTACATCTGAAGGTAAGCTACATATGTGTTTCTGTGTATGTATGTGTTTTCTATAATACTCTTTGTAAAGTCAGTCTATAAACTTGCTTCAGTTGCACTAGGTGGACATCTCCATATCTCCACCATGCAATTCTTGATACATAAATATTGATTAAAGTTACAGCTTGTTCAGTCTCACATGGACACAGCAAAGTCTATTTTACAAGCTGATGATATCCTTTGCTAAAAAGTTCTCTACAATTATTTTAGCTACTATAAGAAGTTTCTAATCAAACCACCTTCTTCATATGTCAGGAGAATATTTTGAAGTGTCACTGACATTTGGAAATAATGAATAATGCATTATAACCAAAAATATTAAAAGCTCAATACAAAAAAAGGTTTTAATCTTCTAATATTAGGGAGAATACATATTTTTCCTAATTTATCAAGAAAAGGCATTGGGTCAAGCGATTACAGTGAACATAAAACAATAATTGGTCTTACAAATTACAAACTATTATCAATAGCAATGTGCACATGGTTTTTATAGCGTGCATTTGTCAACCTCTGTGTAATAAGAACATGCCAGATTAAGACCTTCATAGCCTCTTACTTGAATCCTAATTGAAAGAAACAATCAGATCTTGTTTTTTTAGCCAGATCTGTCATTTGTGCTTCACATAAAAGAAGAGAGGGTGCTTAGAGGCCATCATCAAAATCACAACTGAGAATCCAGCACAGGAAGAGTCAATCAAAAGTATTCATCTCATTTACTGTAAAATATTTTACTCTTTAGAGCAATAATGATTGTAATATCTGAAGATTCATTGAAAAAAATAATTACCAAAAAAGGTAGTGAGAGTTCTGCTAAGTTTTATAAATATGGTGTGTTGTATTTTTATCTCTCTTCTTATCACACTATGTTTACATAACACTGAAGAGTCTAATAGTCCATAATACATTATTTTTTAATATGATAAAACTGTTCTCTCAAGACTATAACCAGCCCTAAGAAACTATAATTTCCTTGAAACATCTTAGCTATTTTTCAGCTCAAGAGAATTAAAGAAGGTGATATTTCCCTGTGACAATGTTGCCCTTTAAAAATATTCCAATAGGGGCGTCTGGGTGGCTCAGTCAGTTATGTGGCCAACTCTTGATTTCAGCTCAAGTCATGATTCCCAGTTCAGGAGTTTGAGCCCTGCATCCGGCTCCTGTGCTGCTGACAGTGTGGAGTCAGCTTGGGGTTCAATCTCTCCATCTCTCTCTGCCCCTCCACCACTCTGTCACAATAAGCTTTAAAAATATACATGCCAATAAATAAATAGATAGAAATATTCCGATCCTGTATATGAAAAAGCACAGCTTCTTTTGTACAGGATGCATCCTGGAGCCCTGTCTGCCCAGTTAGACTCATTTCTTTCCACTCATTGCTGTACACTTCACACCACTGTTCCTCATCTCAGGCTTTTCTTTATCCAGATTCCTTTTTTTTTCTTTCCTTAACCACCTCCTATTTATTTATACTTCAAGTACTACCCAACCTGTGAGTCCTTTGTGCTGTGAACCCTTCCCTCACCCCATCCCAGTGTTCCCACCTACAAGAGAGATTTGTTTCTGTATCTCCTCCCCACATTGCATCACACTGTCCCTCTCCACAAATGCAAATGGACTTCCCTCATTGAATTCATCATACTGTATTGAATTTATCTTGTTACTCTGTATTTCCCTTTAGTCTGTAAACTACTTGAAGTCAGGGCTTATATACTGTTCATTTTTGCATCTCTCACACCATGAGCAGTAGAGTTTCTGTCGTTTAGTATGTTTTCTCTAAAAGTCCATTGAATTTAAATTACCTCAGGAAGATTGTTCATATGATAAATAAATGAATTAGTTTGTAAACTATATCAAAGACCCATAAGCCAAATGTCGGTAAGATTATGTTTTAAAGTGTGACAAACAATATTTCTCTAAAAAGAGTATGCTGCGCTACATGAAATTTACAAAGGTATGAATCTTGCTAGTTGCTCTTTGAAGGACAGCTCCTATTCCATTGCAGTCTACATGGTTCAAATAGATCTGATCCAATCCTCTGGCTCAAGAGTTAGGTACAAGATCCAGGACTTTACAATCACAGTACTCTGTCCCCTCCTCCACCCCAGCCTCAATTACTCATTGATTCAGGAATGGGCAGTGACTCAAGGTTGTTCAATCAAACTCTCACTGAGATTTTAGCTGGTAATACAAGAAAAAAGGCTTTCTTTCACTAGTACTGCTAGCTGTAGGTTCTCTGGGGCTATAAGGATCATATAAACTCAGAGTTTTCAGGGACTGTTTCTGCTGCCACATACATACTGTAGACTGTAATTGGCCCAGAGGAAATCACAACCAAGGACAGAGACAGAATATTCTATATCACACAGCCCACACAACTCCCTGAATTTTGGTGATTAGACAAGAATAGACATCTGTCCTAAAGACACTCAGCCTTGTGATGACCTAGGATGGAGATGTTTTGGCCAAACAGCCTACCCAGTAATAGTCTCTTTTTAGTAATTTGAATTGCAAAATATACACAGATAAACATAAATCACTACAGGAGTTAGGACTTCAAGAATGTACACATGGGTTCAGGAGACAAGAAGGGTTATGGAGAGGGCCAGGAGAGAAATTATGAATAAACAGAAGCTAAGCAGTAAATAGAAGCTACTCAGAGGAAAACATTGAGAAGCCATTTGCAGAGGAGAATAAAAGTGAGAAAAATCATAATTGCTAACAATTATAAAGTATTTAAATTATGTCCCAGGCACTCTTCTAAGCATTGTAAGTGGCTTATCTCATTTAGTATGGGAGCCATATTGTAAACATTCCTTCATACCGACTGCATTCATTGAGTTCCTACCATATGCCAGGCACTAACAGGCACTAATCTGGGATTCAAGAGTATAGTTATTGAAGAAAAAAAAAAGTTATTTGAGAACTTGGCATTTATGCCATATCACTTAAATTCTAACACACTACCTGGAATAGTAAATTATTATGAATTATTGTGGACTACTGAATGAAGTCACAGGGAAGAAATAAATGGCTATTAAACATTTGACTATGCACCAGGAATCGTGTTGATATCCTTGACTTAGCTTTTACCCTTTACACCATGCAGTTATTCTATGGGATAAGAATGAACTAAGACATGCAGGTTTTCTAATATGCCTTTTTATTCTAATTATGATTAGAACATAACTAGAATTCTCCCCCCTTTTTTTTTCTATTTTGATAAAACTGGCCCATGATAAATTGGGAGAAAAATGAAATGTGAGCTGAAGAGATTACTTCCACCACTGTACATTTTTAAGTAACTGAGATCTTTGAGGAAAGCCCTGGCATTGGCATCATTCATTAAAATTTTTCTTATTGTATAGTATATGGTAGAAAATAGCCAAGTGTTTCTATTAGTTTTTAGATTTAGTGAGCTCTTTTTTAAAAATTTTTTTAATGTTTATTTTTAAGAGAGAAAGGGAGAGACAGAGTATGAGCAGGGGCGGAGGCAGGGCAGAGAGAGGGAGACACAGAACTCAGAGTGGACTTCAGGCTCTGCACTTGTCAGCACAGAGCCAGATGCAGGGCTCGAACCCAGGAACTGTGAGATCATGACCTGAGCTGAAGTTGGATGCTCAACAGACTGAGCCACCCAGCAGCCCCATATTTACTGAGCTCTTTAAACATACATTTCTTTCTCCAGAGTGTGAATATAATTTTACATCAGTAGAATCATAAAATTGAATGTTTTCTTTTAAGAAAAAATATTTAAATAACTTGCCAAAGAAATTAAAGATGGCAAGTGGTATGCAAAAGTTCGTAAGATTTAAAGGTAATATTAGAACGGTTTTTCATTTTGTCCAAATAATATCTTTTCCTCTGTATGCATTAACCATTCCTCCATCACGTTAATTTGTTTTTAACAACTTGTATGCACACTAGAAAGAAAAAAATGATGTTCACCAAACTTTCTATCAAAATAATTATTAAATTAGACATAGCATTTAAATTTTCACAGAACAAGACTACTGATTTTGCAAAAGAGTGTGAAATATGTGTAGCTGTTTCTCTTGTACTCTGTTGGTGCTTTCTACATAGTTTTATTATATTCCATGGATATGATAAACTAGAAAAAATTAGCAACTATGGCAATTTAAGTCCATTTATTTTAATTCTGGGTCTATATTGTACAATTTGGGTTTCTTGCTGTTGACTAGACATTTATTAAGATACAAAGGCATTCAGGAAAAACTGTAGGGTATCACTTTTGAAGGTACAATTTTCCTAAAACATATAAAGTGTACTTTTCTTCTGAAGGAATTGTCTGTATCACTTTTTTTCTGGAGATCATTTCCTTCTATGTTCTGAAATAGTTTCTAAAATTTAATATGCAAACATCATATGGAAAAATTATTTTTCCAGAATTATTTATTTATCAGTACTTCTTTAGGGTAAACACTATTTCATAAAGAATTAATTTTGAATACTATTTTATTTCTAAACAATTGCATCAAATGGGACAGGGTAGATCCCAAGACCCACACCAGCTATCTAATTTTATCAATTTGCCTACTATTTGTTGATCTGCCTATTCAAATTTATTATTAATTTCCAGTATCAGCTTTCAAATATAAGTGAACACAGTCTCCAAGATGCCAGGCTCATTCAACCTTCATGCAACTTCTCAGCATAGGCCTGCTTTTTGTATAGCTAATGTCATATTAGCATTGAAAACCTACTACTGTGTGAAGAGTAGAAGGGAATAATGGCTTTGAGGTAATTAATTTATTTTTTCCTATTCTTTTCTCAACAAAAAGCAGACTTTCACCTATAGTTGTTACCTCAAGGAAAGATCAGACATATTGTAAAGCACGAATAGTCCATGATCCCCTCTGTTGTGATCCAAATATCTAAACAAGCACCATCCAAAGCAATGTAATGCAAACTGCACATGTAATTTGAAAATGTATAGCAGCTACATTTAAACAACTACAAGCAAGTGGAATTAATTTTAATAAAGTATTTTATGTCATACAAATATAGTTTGAAGGTACAATTTACAAATTAATGAGACAGTTTATATTTTTTAATATCAAGTCCTTGAAATCCAGTGTATATTTTACACTTAGAGCATATTTTAATTCATGTCAGCCACATTTCAAGACATCTATAGCCACATGTGGCTCCTTCTTTGGTGATGACAACAATGTAACAATTGTTGTATGGTCTATCCTATAAAGAATACCCTGATTTCAGAGCTGTTAAAATATGTTCTAAGAAAGTGAAAATTGGAGCTAATGGAAAAAGCTAGTCCACAATAGAGAGAGAGAGAGAGAGGCACACACACAAACATAAACACTCACACAACATATGTATGTTATATCATTAATGCAAAATTTATTTCTTACTGTGGGTTCAAGTAAAAAATAAATAAATAAAGGCATCTCCTCTGACCCAAACTTCTCTTCCTTTCGAATGAGTTTTAACAAGTTGTTTCTTAGATATCCCCCATAAAATTTGGCACCTACAAATCTAGTCACACCTACACAGATAGCATGAGTGTGTAAATTTCAAAAAGAATATCTGTTAGAGCACGAAACTTTAATGCTATATGCATTTCCTAATTTGCCTTATCCATTTAACTTTGTTTTTCTACTTTCTCAAATGAGCATCCAAGTTAAGCACAGATAGGACATAAACTCTATTAAATAATTTGGAACATTGGAAAAATAAAATTGTTTCTCAGATTTTGTAAAAAAAATCTGGTTAAAATATTGTATGCATGATTTAACCAAATATTTGGAATGTTGACCATTTCTTCTGAAAGTTTATTTTCTAAAAACTGTTTGTGTATTTACCTTAAAATGATTACGAATAAATCATGATACATAAAAGGCATAGAAGAAATGATCTTGAAATAATATAGTCCTATAACTTCAATTTATAATGAAAAGTTGAGTTCCAACCATGAGAAGTGCCTCACCAAGGACCACCACATTTATAAGTAGCTGTCATGACTAGAACACTGGGAACTTCTTAGTTTTATCCACTTAAGCTTCAAAATTCTGATACTTAAGTCAGAACAATTTCTTGTTTAGATTTTAGTTTTTAATTGTTTTTAAAATAACAAAAATTTAAATAGCTAATCTATGATTTATACTAAACTACACAATAATCCTGCTTATTTTCTATGGTAATCTTCATATAGTTCATTTTTGATATAATCATAAAATTAAAATGTCAATTAAAAGTTTCATATGATGCCTAATGCAACACAGTGTAAAGAAGAAATAAACTAAATTATTTACACATGAACTTTAGTCTCAAAATAGGATATGTGAGCTGGGAAATATCTGATTTATCTGCTCACTTCCTGACAGAACTTTCTTGTCTGAAATGTTACAGTGTGAAATTTTATATTTTTCATTAAAATGAGAATAAAACATCTTAATCTTCATATGTCTCTCACTTGCCATTTTATATTATTTTATATTTTAGTTTGAATAGAATTCCTATCATGATTTATTTGCTTTTTTTCCCTCTATTCCTGTTTTCACACATTGGGCTGAATTATTTCATTACAAAGTGCTGAATGGAATTATACAAATTTAGACATCTCAAAACATTTGCTACATGCAGCTGGACTTGGGTAGAACAGACTGGCTTTCCAGAACTCACACACACATGCACACATACAAACAGCTCACACTGAAATGAATGAAACTATTCATGAAAGTAGCGAGAGGGACGTGCGCAAACTTTGAAAGAACTGTTGTTCCATATATACATATTCTACCACATTTACCGTCTTTATTTGTGGAGAGCAAATGTTTCTGTCCTAAGGTTTACTCCATTTAGACTCTTATTCATTATTCACCATTTCATATTCTTTTTTTTTCTGGGAAATGATAGTAGTTTGCATATTTAGCTTGTCCTTCACATGAAAATAAACAGCACAGTTAACACACTCCCAGACAAGCTAAAAGCAGCGATTGAGGGAGTTGAATTGACAGTTGAATTCATAAATTCATTTATTTGAATATATGTTTTTAAGACTTAAAATTGGACTGGGTTTTCTTTCTTGTAAGAATTCATTTCTTGTCAATATTTTGAGCTTTTGCCGAATGGGGAGGAATGTCACATGTCATAGTACATTAATTCCAGGAGATTCTAAAAACTTTTTCTTCTAAAAAACTGGAAAAATTCAGTTATCAAATGATTTAAAGACTTGAAGTAACATTTTCAAAAGGATTTCTTACTTAACTATATGTTGATGTTTCTCGAGTGGGTTTATAATAATTATTTTTTTAATGGAATGAGAGTTTAGACGGGGGTCCGTTTCCTAAATTTAACTTTGTTTATCATTTTCTGTTTTTCTTTCCTCTTTTTGACCAACTGAATAATGAACCCTTCCTAAAGCAAGAAAATAATCCAGGTATGCTGGATTTAAAATTTAGAGTTAATTACCTCCAGAGGGCCCATGGCTTTTCCCCACCTCACCACAGCCATTTTTTTTTAACCTTCCCAAAAATCCTGTATTAATGTCCAGCTATAATTGTTTCATCTACCAAATATTTATTGCTTATTATTATTGATCCTTGTGATAGGTATCATATTTTTAACAAAGTTTATTTCAATAATTCAATTGATGAAAACATTTTGATTTACCAAATATTACTTTTTCTCAATATTTAGAACTGTGTCTTGAAATATAAAAAGTTTCTCTGTGAAGACAAGGGAAACATATGCAATGATACAAAGAAATAAAATATACTGGTTGTTTTTTTTTCAGATTTTTAAAGTTTACTTATTTTGAGAGAGAGAGAGAAAGAGAGAGAGAAAGCACGAGCGAGTGGGGGAGGGGCAGAGAGAGAAGGAGAGAGAGAATCCCAAGCAGGCTCCACCTGTCAGTGCAGAGCCTGACACAGGGCTCCAACTCACGAACCATGAGATGATGACCTGGGCTGAAATCAAGAGTTGGAGGCTTGACCAACTGAGCCACGCAGGTGCCCTGTACAGGGTGTTTTAAAACCATAAGTATTTTATATGATTAGTGTCCCTGGTGTATGTGAAAGTGGAATCTGGTTTCACAAACTATTTCCTTTCCCACACAGCTAAGAGACATTTTATCTCCTTTTTTTTCTGGAAGATAAATACAATACAATTAATTCTCCAGATAAGGCTTCTTATTGTAAGTAATTCATACTTACCCTAGATAATTTCTCTCTTCTTCTGGAACTCTACCTGCTCCTAATTTAGACCACCCGATATTGTGCCAGGCCATTGAGCCTTTACATTTTTTAAAGTCTATTCTTTCTGTTTTTATCAAGCTTTACTTTGGTCAGTTTCTACTGCATTCTCTTCAAAGTCACTGTTTTAGTTTAGTTTTTGTTTTTTGCTAAGTTCAACAGGTGTTTAACCCATTCATGTTTTTAAATTTCAGATACTACTATTTTTCAGTTCCAGAATTTCCTTCTGTTTTTTCCCATATATTTCATTTCTTTACTGATATTCCTTATGTTTCTACTCAGTATATCCATATTTCTTTTAAATCTATAAGTATATTTTAATAGCTGTTTTAAGGTCCTTCTCTGTTAATTCCAACATCTGTGTCATCACAATGTCTGGTACAGGATTCAGACAAACACATGGGACAGATTTTTGGAGGTTCTTCTTTTTGCAGGTCTCTCCTTTCAACCTCACAAATTCCAGCTGCTCAGAAGCTCTGTAATACAATCTGTGCCCCAGCAAGACCTCTGTGCTCTACATGGGCTCTACTTCTGTGTATTATAAGTCTAAAAAACTGCTTCTAGGCAGAAATCATATGTGCATAGCCTGTGTGGTTGCCCTTCCTCAACGGGATCGAAATATTAGGGATCGAAGTTTGTTTTAGAATGTCTAAATAAGTAGTTGCTTAATATATATTGTCCAGTTTTTAGTTTATGGTTGGAGTCTAGTCCTGTACCAATTATTGTATCAGCTGAGAGTAGAAGTCCAATGAGTTTAATTTTGACAGTTATCACCAATTTACTTTCCCAAAGAACAAAGCAATTCAGATTCCATCAGCATGTAAGTACCAATTTTTCTAAAAATTATCCAGTTTATAGGGGCGCCTGGGTGGCTTAGTCGGTTGAGCGTCCGACTTCGGCCCAGGTCACGATCTCGCGGTCTGTGAATTCGAGCCCCGCGTCAGGATCTGGGCTGATGGCTCAGAGCCTGGAGCCTGCTTCCGATTCTGTGTCTCCCTTTCTCTTTGCCCCTCCCCTGTTCATGCTCTGTCTCTCTCTGTCTCAAGAGTAAATAAACGTTAAAAAAAATTTTTTTTTCAAAATTATCCAGTTATAAAGATCATTTGCCCTTTTGATTTCAATGTTTACAAAATCAGTATGCAAAAATATTGTGTTACTTTATTCTAATTTACACTTCCCTAACAACTGAAGCATGTTTTTGTTTGTTGGCCTTTTACTTTACTCTGTAGAACGTATTCATATACTTGACCCATTTTCTACTGAGTTTATCTTTTTCTTATCCATTTATAAGATTCCAAATGCTTTCTAACAATTCATCCAATCTTATTTTGATTATTCCATTCTCTGCAAATTGTCAATATATATATTTGGTTTATAACACACAAATTTCATTTAATTGTATTTATATGCATTTATTCACCAAATGAATTACAAATACCATACATTATAAAATTATGCATTACATTTAATTAATAAATATTAACCACTGAGCAATTTCTTCTGCTTTATATGCTACTCTTCTGCAAGTAAATGATAATGAGACCTTTTTGATGTCATTTTTAAAAACTGCCACAGTAAATACCATTTGCTGTAGTGAAGTGATGATTTAGTATTAAGTCTACTACAGTTTCCAAAAGAATCTAATGACAGTCCCAAGAATTGGCTTAGACACTGGGAAAAACTGACTGTTCTATATAAACTACTGTATTTCTAGTAGGCAGTTTTAATAGCTTGTGATTCACTCAGCATAATATAACTGCAAGATTTCTTTCAAAAAATGTTTTTGGTTAAACTGGAATGTGAGAGAAGAGCCTAAATTAATTACTATAAAAGTTTGTCCAAATTCTGCCTTGTGATAGGTATGAGCTGAAGAGTAATGTCATGTTTCCATTATGTAGCTAAATATTTCTATTTTTAATATTTAACTTGATTTCAGAGTGATCTACAAAACCATTTACATCCAAAAGTTACTTAAGAGTAATGTTTCATATAAGACACATGTCAAATCATTACTGTCAAGGTTTTGAAAATAATGAGCAGTTGAGATTTAAAAATATGAGTCCTCTTTAACATAGATATTTGACAGATTGATGCAAGCTCAGATAGGTAAAATTATGATAAAATAATGTAAAAGGTAATCATATAATTCAATAAGTAAGTTAATTGTAGAATCTCCAACCATATAGAAATATATGCCTAGAGAGACATATGTGAAAGCTAAGTATGGCATATCTGAAGCATTTTATTTCAAACAGACTATAGAAAAAATTGTCAATAATATATAGTCCTTCACAAAGGACGCTTATAGCCTGATGAAAGAAACAGATGCATATATATCAGTAACAACAACATAATTATATTTTCCAAGAATACATCCATGCAGTTTCCATGTGTTGAGTAGTGTTTTGATTGGGTATAGAAATATAATCAACTTCAACACATTTGCTTGTAGTAACAAGTCTATGTGAAATTAATGTTTGATGTATAACCTCCCAAAAAGTCATGGCTCAAGGTATTCCAGGGAAGAAGAAAAATACAATGATAATATTAGGTGAAACTTTTGAGTACCTATTCTGTCTGCCATTTTTCCAACTGTACCATTATGCCAACAAAATTATTTTCATTAATTTATTTAATATTCACAAAAACTTTATAAGAAAATTAATTCTGAAATTGAGAAGAAAGCAGGGTTATGTTGATCTAGTGAATTATGCAAAATTGTCCAACTAATAACTGGTAAAACTGGGACTACACCTAAGACATGTCTGCCTCTAAGTTTGTTTACCCTGAAAGTAGAGCCTGAGAATAGGACATTCAAAGGAGAAGGAGAAGTAAGGGAAGCAGGATCTGGGAGAGACAATAACAGCATCTACCAAAGTAACACAGACCCCCTTCCTTTCTGAGGGATCTGAGTCCCTGATTACCACACTCTTATCAGATCATGGTTGCTATATTCGTCTGTTAACAATTAAAAGTAGGAATAGATGCCAAGTGGATCATGTGAGTTTCAAATGTATTCCTCTCTATCCCCATATTTTATAGCAGCCCTACCTCCCTAGAATGATCAGGTTTAATTACTCCTAACAATAATAATTCCTTTTTGTTTCTTTTATTCTGCTGGCATCAGAAGATCAAAGTCAACAGTGGAAGTCATAGTTTTAAGCGCAGTGACACTCTGTGTCTCCTGGTAAAAGTGTCCCTCTTCTAGGAACTGAGCCTAAAACTATAAAGTTTATTACTACAGAGACAGGAGAAATGAATTGCCCCAAAATGCATGACAATGGGATCCACTGGTTCAGATACATATTTTATTAATCAGAGGTGTCAACAGTGTGGAGAGCTGAATCAACACTCATAGCACATTGAAGAAAGAGGCACTACCCTCAATAAAAAGATCTCAAAGGGCATTTTTAGCATCCACTACAGTCTTAGTTCTACTTATAATTTTAGCTTTATTTAACTCTTCTTTTAAATGGGAGTGAATTTTACCATCCCCCAAATATGGAAGACAGATAACTTGTCTCTTTAATTAGTAAGTCTTCAAAGTAAGAGAAGCTATGTCAAAGATCTTTTATTCACACCTGCATCTGCTTTAGATGATAAGATCTTGGATTAAATGACTGAACATCATAATTGGATGAGTCTTTGGGCATCTTGGGAGAGTTTATTTTGGTTCTGCATTGATTGTGAGTTATTGGGGCAAGAGGGTAAATTGTGAAAGACTATCACTTAGATGATCCTCAGTAAGTAAATAAATAAATAGATAGATAGATAGATAGGTAAACCACGCCCCCTGACATTCATACCCTTACGAAGTCTCCTTCCTTTAAATCTGGACCTTACGATTTTTCAGTTGCTTTAACCAAAAGAATGTAGTGAAAATGACACTGTGCCAGTTTCAGGCCTAAACCCTAAGCACTGTAGGATCTGCTTTTGCACTTACCCTGAGGTTCTGCCACCCTTTTGGAGAGACACCGTGGATAATAGAAAGCTCATGTAGAAAGGGGGAGACCTTAAACCTACACAGAGATGAACCAACAGAGACCCTAGATCTAGTTGAACTTTCCCAATCAGCCCAACCTTTTCAAGCTTTCCTAACTGAAGTTAAGACCTATAACCAGAGAAGCCATCTTGGAACTTTTAACTTCAGCAATAGCATAGAACGAAGACAAGTTTTCTCTGCTGTGTCATGTCTCAATTCCTGACCCACAGAACTATACACAAATAAAATGGTTATTGTTTTAAGCCATTACATTTTGGGGCAGTTCGTTACACAACAATAGATAACCAAGTAACTAGGAATTTTGCTCCTTTATGATGAGAATAAACCTGGTATGGTGTACTCAAGTACAATATAATAAAAGACTTCAATACTGAGTCCCTACACCATAGTATGTTGTCACATTGTTTTTCACACTAAACTTCAGGTGCTGCATTACAATTTCTGAGCCACTATTCTTTTTCTTTAACATATTTTTTCAAACAACTACAAAATTGATCAAATGCATAAACGCATTGCATTTTATAACAGAAACATTCAGCTATAATGGATAGAAAGCTATTTTTTAGAAATCTGTTTTCACTCAGGGATTGTAGATTTCATTTTGCAAAGCCTTGTGGGAATACTTCTTCCTGGTCTGCATTCCAGTAGCCTTTTTATTTCCTGTAGCTGTGTCAAGAGCAGTAATAGAAACTCAAAAGAATGAAACAGGTTACCTTATGATATGCATACCATATGGTTTCACAGTCTTATCCTTTCATTGGTTTAGAAATTAATGTATGTGATAACAGTAAATTCGCCAACTAATTACTATCCCTTGTGTATAACTGTGTAACTTAATGGATATTAAATAATAAAAAAAACATGACCTTTCTTCTCATATATTGTCTTTTGGGTTTTTCTGTTTGTGATATCTTAACTATATTTCTTAAAACCTTCTTTGTGGAAAGACATTAGCATTCCATCCCTAAGGTTGTAAGGAATAGCCTTAGCCAGGTCAAGAAACAGAAAGAAGGCCAAGAAAGCACTGGCAAAATAAATGAAGAGGAAAGTAGATTGAGTGTGAGGTAAAGAGAAGAATTAATGACAACTCCCAGATTGTTGGCTTAAACAACTGCTATTTACTCAAATTGGAAGAGCTGGGGGAAATGTATTATTGTCCAAAACATCTATATTAGTTGTATTATTTACATATAACAGTTACATGAGGAACTGCTGCTCTACATGAAGTTGGAACATAAACAAGGAGCTCTACATTTAGCAAAGGAAATAATTCCACCTCAATATAGAACTACCTAGAAAAATCCATGATAGAAATTAGCCAATGAGTTAGACATAGACTTGTCTATCCTCCTACTGCAGTTCTAAAAGAAAAAAACAAAAACAAAACAAAACAAAACCTTCTAGCACAAGGACACAGCAAGAGAGTCTAAAGTTACACTTACATTGAACAAATAGTAGAGCTTATTTTTGTGTACATATCTTTCTGTATATAAAAAGAAGCAAAGCCTTGTAAAAGTTTTGTAGCAGAATAGAAAAGGAACATTATCCTAAAAATTCCAAATAAAGACATATTTCTGAAAATTGTAACCAATAGGATATAAAAATTATCCTAGAAGATATTCGGTCCATTTAAAGATATGCAAATACTATGCCTCTATGAAACAGATCCTATAATTTATAAGGGGAAATTAATTTTAACAAAGAATGAAAGTGGAATTAACAAAAAATAATGACAAGTTGAAAAGAAATTTTAAAATTAAATAGTTAAGATAAAATTCACATGGAGACAAAAGAAACAGAATTGACACTAAAAAAAAAAAAAACAAAACAAAACCCTGAATCACTGGTTTTCCAAATAGAATTTATAAAAGAATAAAATTATAAAAGAAAATTATATCATTATAATTATAAAATTATAAAAGAAAAGGTCCTATAGAAGACAGATTAGTTACCAAGCCTGAGAATTATGAGAATACCCTGGGCAAGAATTCTGAAAAACTGAGAGTAGGCAATAACTCAGTATTAAACAAGAAAAAACATTTCTGATTTTATTTGTGTCTTCACTCTTTTTTTCTTAGTTAATCTAACTAAAGGTTACAACTGATACCATAGAAATACAAAGGATCATAAGAAACTGCTATGAACAATTATATGTCAATAAATTGGATAACCTAGACGAAAGGGATAAATTCCTAGAAACATATAATCTACTAATTCTGAACGATGAAGAAATAGAAAACTTTATCAATAACTAGTAATGAGATTGAATCAGTAATAAAAAATCTGCCCCCCCACCCCACAAAAAACTCTCCCAAAAAAGAAAAGTCCAGGACCAGATGGCTTCACTGCAAACATCTACCAAACATCAAAAGACAAATTAATACTAATCCTTCTCAAACTCTTTCAAATAATTGAATAAGAGGAAACATTTCCAAACTTATTTTATGAGGCCAGCACTACCTTGATACCAAAGCCAAACAAGGACACTACCAGAAAAGAAAATTACAGGCCAATATTCTTGTTAAATATATATGCAAAAATACTCTACAAAATATTAGGAAACCTCATTCAACAGCACATTAAAAGGATTAAGTGATCCATGATCAAGTGGATGTATTCTTGGGATGCAAAAATGGTTCAAACATGCACAAATCAGTAAATGTGACACACTACATAACAAAATGAAGAATAAAAACCATATGACCATCTCAATAGATACAGAAAAAGCATTTGACAAAATTCAACATCCTTTCAGAATTAGAAAAATAACATCCCAATAAATTAGATACAAAAAAATATATACTTCAACCTAATAAAGGCCATATATGACAAACTCACAGCTAATATCATATTCAATGTTCCAAAGCTGAAAGCTTTTCCTATAAGATTAGTGTATACCTGTGCCACTTATAGTCAACATAATACTGTATATATAGCCAGAGAAATTAAACAAAAATAAAAAAATAAAAGTTCTCAAATTTGAAATGAAGAAATAAAATTGTTTTCAGATAACATTATCTTATATACAGAAAACCTTAAAGACTATACCAAAAAACTGTTATAATAAACAAATTCATAAAGTTGCAGTATACAAAATCAACATACAACAATCAGTTGTGTTTCTATGTACTAACAATGAACTGCCTAAAAAAAATCCCACTTAAAATAGCTCAAAAAGAATGAAATACTCAGAAATAAATTTAACCAAGGAAGTAAAAATCTGTACGCTGAAAATTGTAAGACATTGATGAAAGAAACTGAAGAAGACAAAAATAAATGGAAATATAGCCCATGTTCATGGATTAGACAAATTAATATTATTAAAATGTCCATACTATCCAAAGTGATCTATAGGTTCAATGCAATCTCTATCAAAATTTCAATGGCATTTTTCATAGAAATGGAAAAAAAATACTAAAAATTGTATAGAACAACAAAAGACTCCAAATAACCAAAGCAATATGGAGCAAGAAGACCAAAGTCTGATGTATTACAATTTTGATTTCAAACTATATTTTTACAAAGCATTAGTAATCAAAACAGTGTGGTACTGGCATAAAAACAGACACACAGAAAATGGAACAAAATACAAAGCCAAGAAACAAACTCATATGTGTATATAATCAACTATTCATAAAAGGCATCAATAATACACAATGGAGAAAAACTGACTGTTGAATAAATGATGGTGGAAAGACTGAATATCCACATGCAAGAACAGAATTGGATCCTTTTCTTTAACTATATATGCAAATTAACTCAAAATGGATTAAAGACTTAAACAAAATCTGAAACCATAAATCTTCTAGAAGAAAACATAGGGGGTAAGCCCTTTGACATCAGTCTTTTTTGATACGACACCAAAAGCACAGGTAACAAAAACAAAAATAAACCAGTAGGACTACATCAAACTACAAAGTTTCTGCAAAGCCAAGAAACCCATCAACAAAATGAAAAGCCAACTAATGGAACAGGAGAAAATATTTGCAAACCATATATTCAATAAGGGTTTAATATCCAAAATATATAAAGAACTCCAATATATTAATAGCAAAAATACAAGTAACCCATTTTAAAAAATGGGCAAAGAACCTAATAAATATTTTCCCAAAGACATACAAATGGTCAACATGTTTGTAAAAAGATGTTCATCATCACTAATCATCAGGGAAATGAAAATTAAAAGCACAATCTGATATCAGATACCTCACACCTTTTAGAAGTCTATATCAAAAAGACAAAAGATAATAAATGTCTGTAAGGTTCTGGTAAAAAAGGAATCGTGCGCACTGCGGGTGGAAATGTAAACTTTATAGTCATTATGAAAAACAGATGGAGATTAATCAAAAAATTAAAAATAGAACTACCATCTGATCCAGAAATCCCACTTCTCATGTACACCCATAGGAAATGAAATTATCTCAAAGAGGTATCTACACTTTCACATTTATTCTAACATTATTCACTATATCATCAGATTGAAACAACCAAAGTAACCATTGACAGATGAATGAAAAACAAAAATGTGATATGTCTATATCTGTATTTATCTATATTCATATCTATATCTATGTACATGGAATGTTATCCAGCCATAGAAAAGAAGGAGGTTCTGTCATATGTAACAACATAGATGAACTTGGAGGGCATTATGCTAAGTGAAATAAGCCAGACAGAGAAAGACAAATAGTGCATGGTATCACTTATATGTGGATTCTAAAAGAAATGTTAAATTCATAGGAACAGTGAGTAAAAGAGCTGGTTGCCAGGGGTTGGGAGTTAAGAGGAAATGGAAATGGGAAATACTGGTCAAAGGGTACAAACTTTCAGTTATAGGATGAATAAGTTCTGGGGATCTAATGTACAGCATAGAACTACAGTAAATATTTCTATATTTTATACCTGAAATATGCTGAGAGTAGATCCTGAGAGTTCTCAACAACAACAAAAAAGGTTAAAAAAAACCATTCTGAACTGAAATATCATTCAAGTCTATGAATAAAAGGACTAACTTCATGAACCCAAGAAAAGCAATGAAAAAATGACCCAAAATGAAGTATTAGCACTCAAGCAGAAACAAAAAGGTTACCCATGAAAGAACAAAAGTTGAACTGTCCTCAAATTTCTCTTATGCATAACTGAATGCCAGAGGACAACACAGAATTTTAATGGAAAACTTTTGTAAACTGAATATTCCACATCAACCAATTTATTGTTTTACTATGAAAGCAACAGAAGACATTCCTATGTTAAAAGAACTTGGAAAATATTGCAGCCAAGCCCTCTTCCTGAAAAAAAAAAAAAGGAATGGATGATACAATTCAAGCGATAAAAGTACAAATAAAAATAAAAATACTGGTGATGAGCATTGACACTATTTAAAGACATTAGATTAACATAATTGAATACAAACCCAAATAACCTCAACAAAAATTTACTGAGGACCTACTATGTACAGAAACTCTCCTAAGTATAGGGAAGATAAGAATAAACAAGGTGGACTCTACCATGCTTTGCTGGTGCGACATCCTAACGGATGAGAGAGACATTAAACACCCAGTGTCAGATAGTGATCAGCACTCTGAGAAAATAGAAGAGGGTCAGGATATAAGACACGGCTGCAATTTTTGATACATGGGCTCAAGAAAATCTTTCTAAGGAGCAGGAACCTGACTTAAATGAGAGAACAAGCCTTTAAAAATCTTAGGAAAGAGTTTTTGAAAAGTACTGAGCCCTGGAGTTAGGAGAGAGTTTGCTGTGTTCCAACAACAGCAGGGAGGCCACTGTGAGAGAAGTGCAGTGAGAGAGACTGTATTAGAAGTCTGTAGCAGTGGAATACTCAGGGTTCACACAACACTGGGCAATTTGGTCATTTTGGACTTTGGATTTTATTCCAGGGCAGCTGGGAAACCAATGTAGAAACATACGTAGGAGAGTGACATGATCTAACTTAGCTTTGAAAAAGATAGAGAGTAGAATGGTGGTTGCCAGGGGGTATGGGAATTGGGGAGATGTTGGTCAAAGGATACAAACTTCCAGTTACAAGATGAGTAAGTTCTGGGGATCTAATGTACAGCATGGTGACAACAGTTAACAATACTGATTGTATTATATACTTGAAAGTAGCTAAGAGAGTAGATCTAAAATGTTCTCATCACCTAAAAGAAATGGTAATTACGTGAGGTAATGGAGATGTTAACTGACCCTCTTGTGGTAATCATTTGCCAATATATAAGCATATCAAATCATCATGTGTGCACCTTAAAATTACACAATATTATATGTCAGTTATATCTCAATAAAGAAAAGGATCACTTTTCACTGTTGAAGATAATGGAGTATAAAGTGTCAGAGACCAATGAGAAGGCCATTGACATAACTGTCTCAAGGTTCTCATTTTAATATAGCACAGACTGAAGCACCTTGTAGGGAAGGTAAGACACAGGAATTTAAAATTCCATATTGTACCTGAGGAAGACTTAATTTACTGTATTTTGATAATTAGAGAAATATGTGTTCAAGTAGGCATTCGATAAGCTTGAAGATAAATCCTAGTTAAATTAAAACAGACTGCATAGCTTTCAAATAACTATTAAAGAGAAAAGTAAATAAAACATGAGTCCTATCTTCAAGTATCTACAGGGACTAAGTCAATTGCAAAATGGTTTAAATCAAGCCACCATAGGCTAGTTAGGGAAGAGCACAGCTTATCTTGAACTGAGCAGTGTCCTTGTCCCTCCTAAGCAGTAGAAATTACTCAGCTTTGCCAGATCTCACTATTTATGAAAAGGAGATGAAACTCTGAATTTTTAATGTAAAATTTCTAAATTCTTAAAGCATAACCTAAACCTGACCCCATCAACCTTCTCTAATTAATTTTAAAAAGGAATAGATTTGACTTATTGGCTGTCATATGGCAAAAGCAGTTATAGATAGTGAAATTCGAGAACACTAAGAACATTAAAAAGCAAAAAATCAGAATACATCAAATAAGGTTGTAGAAGTAAGCCTTAAGTCTTCTACTTAACAGTCTTCTAATTTTAACATATACAAAGGATTAAATTCTCTATTTAAAAAAAAAAACTCATATATTGAGGTTTTTAAAAATTTTGTCTTACACCCCGCTTACTTTTTAAAAATGAGGTAACTAAATACAATTAAATGATCACTACAAGATTCACTGAAAACCAATGCTAAAAGGTTAAAAATAAAAATATGGATAAAATTAAATTCAGTGCTGACAGGGCCTTGAAATCCTACTACAAGGTGTACTTTTTTTTGTCAAGGTCAGTGAATATCAACAATAATTATTAATAAATCAACTAGCACCAGCAAAGAAAATAATCACAGATAATCAGCCAAACAAAAGACAAATTGGTGAACTAAGGACCACTATCAAGGAACGTTTTTCTGGTAGTCTTGACAATGTCTTTGTGCATGGAAAGAAAATTTGCAGTTAACTGAATTATTAATATAAAGTTCATTGAAGTTATAAATTCATAACTTTTTTCCTTCAGATATTTAAGGCTGTAATAGGTTAAATAACCACCCCTCCCCATCAAAAGATATCCACATCTTAATCTCCAAAAACTATGACTATTATGTTACATAGCAAATGGAACTTTGCAGATGTGATTAAATTGAGAATCTTCAAATGAAAAGAGAATCCTGTATTATCTGGTGGGCCCAATGTAATCACAGGATCCTTATAAGAGGGAGGCAGGAGTCAGAGAAGGAGATATGAGGACAGAAACAAGGATTGTAGTCAAAGAGGGAAGTTTGAAGATGCAGCTGCTGGTTTGAAGATAGAGCCATAGGGCAAGGAATGCAGGTGGTCTCTAGAAGCTAGAAACTCAGGGAAACGGATTGTCCTTAGAGGTTCCAGAAAGAACACCACTTTGCTGACACCATGCTTTTATCCTCAAATGCATTTTGGATTTCTGACTTTGAGAACAGAAAGATAACAAGTTAGTATTCTTTTAAGCCATCAGTGTGTAGTAATTTGTTACACTAGCAATAGAAAACTAATGCAAAGGCTAATTTAAAAACCGTATTAATCTGACAAGTTTTTTTCTTAAGTTTTTTTTGGTTTTGGTTTTGGTTTTTTTTTTTTTTGAGAGAGACAGAGTGCAAGTGAGGGAGAGGCAGAGAGACAGGGAGACACAGAATCTGAAGCAGTTTTCAGGCTCTGAGCTGTCAGCACAGAGCCCGATGTGGGGCTCAAGCCCATGAACCACAAGACCATGACCTGAGACAAAGTCGGAGGCTCAACTGACTGAGCCAGCCAGGCGCCCCTAATATGAAAAGTTTTAAATATCACTTTCAAGAAAACATTTGATTAATCCAATGGAAACTTCTAAGTAAGCTATTTATAAAACTAGTTACTGAAACTACCATAAACAAGTGCAACCATATTTATAAATCCAAAGTATTCTATTAGCTATTCAAATTATTTAACAAATAAATACAATCTTGCTGGTAAAGATCAAAATATAATAAAATAAATTTAAAAGTATGGTTGATATTAAGCTTTCTCAAATATTACAATACTTTTTGAAACTTTGTCAAATTCTTTTATAATGCTAAATCCATAATCACACATCTAAAATCAAATACTTCATTACATATATTTAAAATAGACCCATTTGGCCAATCAGATATTCCAACTGCCAAGTTCTCTAAAGCATTACAAACACATGAAAATAGAAATCCTAAAGATTTTAATTACTTCATCCCCTATATACTTGTTTTTAATTTTCAGTGGTTACAGGTATTTATACATCAAAGAGTCAATTATTATTTTCTAAGAGATTTAGGGTTATAGTCCTAGCTGGGTAAAATGAAATTTTGGCCAAGAAAATTTGGTGAGAAAATGGGACTTAGTTCTTTTTTTTTTTATGTTTATTTATTTTTGAAGGAAAGAGAGACAGAGCATGAGCGGGGGAGGAGCAGAGAGAGAGGGAAACACAGAATCTGAAGCAGGCTTCAGGCTCTGAGCTATCTGCACAGAGCCCGACTCGGGGCTCGAACTCACAAACTGTGAGATCATGGCCCAAGCTGAAGTCGCTGAAATCAGTCACCCAACCAACTGAGCCACCCAGGTGCCCTGGGGATTTAATTCTTAATGATGAATTCCCCTGGCCTTTTTATAGCTAGTATTACATACTTTAGTGAGAGAAAGACTGATCTCACAGCTCACATCCCCTAGATTTAAGTTATAATTTAATCATTTCTTTTTTTTTAAAGAATGTTCTTTTTTTTTCCTTTTTACTGATTATTTTATTTATATTTTGAGAGAGAGAGAGAGAGAGAGAGTGTGAGCAAGTAGGGGAGGGGCAGAGAGAGAGGGAGACAGAGAATCCCAAGCAGGCTCTGCACTCAGTTCAGAGACGAACTGGGCCTCAAACCCATGAACCATGAAATCATTACCTGAGCTGAAATCAAGAGTCAGACATTTAACTGACTGGGCCACCCAGGCACCCCTAAAGTAATAATTTTATCTAATTTTAATCTTCAACCCTCAAGCCCCATCTCAAGGTCTTCATTGCTTGGCTGGGTTTGTTACTTATTGCTTGGTTCTTGTCAAATTCCTTCCACCTGTCAGATAAAACATTTTCAGATATATTTAAATAACATTCAGGGTCGCCTGGGTGGCTCAACTGGTTAAGCATCTGACTTCGGCTCAGGTCATGATCTTGGGGTTTGTGGGTTTGAGCCCTTTGTCAGACTCTGTGCTGACAGCTCACAGCCTGGAGCCTGCTTCAGATTCTGTGTCTCCCTCTCTCTCTGCCCCTCCCCCACTCACACTCTTGTCTCTCTCTCTCTGTGTCAAAAATAAATAAATGTTTAAAAAACAATAAATAACATTCAATTGTATTCAGGTCCATTTCATGTCTATTTATGGCCCTAAGGTCATAGATTTTAAGGTCCTAGAAGTAATGCTGGAAAGGTCTCCTCTGATTCATTTTGGAAATTTTTAATTTTGTTATCTTTTTTCATAGGCATAAAACCAATACCCACTTATCTGCCATAAAGTGGAAAAGAGCTCCTTAAGTAGAGTACCTGAATGTAGAGCTGAAAAGAATGACAATATAATCACTGAAAAGCAGATCAAGGGCATAACCAATGAGAGCCACTCAAGGTTGGATATTTGCTTTCTGTCACCCATTCAACTTGGCAGCAAGTAGGCACACCAAGTTAACTCAAAATTGCTATGAAATTCAGCTCAAGGCAGTCAAGCAGTTTTACTGCTGACCCAAGAAATTAAGATAAGCATTCTAAAACCACTAAATAAGGGGCAGACTATCTGCCTAAGGAAATCAACACTGAGACTGAGCTACAGCCAATAAGAAGTAATAGGTTTAGCCATCAACCTACTTGAATTCTGAATTGTCATTATTAAGGTCATCCTACCTAAAGGTATTTGAACTAAAGTTGACTCTTCCCTGAGATGCCAAATCTTTTGGACCCTGTGTTGCATTTATCTTATTTTTTTCAGGTTAACAATTAAGCCTGTTGCTTTAAATTTAGAGACACTCACCTGAAAATGTGTTTGGAAATTAAATGTAAGCACATAGAGAAAAATGAAACTAAAAAACTGTTTAAAAATCAAACTTATTCTATTTCAAAACTTTTCAGACCAGGATATGTCTAGATAGAGTTAATTTATTAGCAGTTATTTTTATGAAATAACCCTACTTAAACTATTTAATGCTTTTTTTTTTTTTGGAATCCGCTAAATGAGATAGTAAGAGCACTACAGTTAATTTCTTCCTTATCTATGATAAGGATGCAGATACTTCTGTCTTTATCCATATCTAACTACATGATACCTATTTAAGCAAATTCAAGCAAGAAAATCAGGACTAAAGAGATTAACATCTGATTTAATAGAAATCAAACCTAAAGCACTAAATAGAAAAATGTTTAATATTAATAAAAATTAGATATATATAAAAGCTATAAAAGTCTTGAATCTTCATGTTGTAAACACTTATAAAATATAGAATGAAAATTAACTTTTGCAGTAGATACTTTTTTAAATTCATTATCTGTCTTAAGCCAGTAATAATAATAAACTAATAGAAGATTATTATTAATATGGTTAAAAAATGGATAGTCCTCACACTTCCTATCCTCTCCTCTCCCCCAAAATCAAAAAGAAACTAAGAACTTTTCAAGTATTCATAGAACACATAAAAATTTATCACACAATATGCCACTGAAAAAACTTTTAAAAATTATAAAAGTGACATTATATAGTCTTCTTACACCTTAGGTAAAAACAAAACAAAACAAAACAAAGAAACAAAACTAAGTAGCTAACAGAAAAATTAAGAAGGCTCTAGAGATTAAAACTCACTCTTAAAAACTAAAGGAAAACAATACATAACTGCTTATTCCAATATCTATTAACAGGAAAATATTACCATATCAAAATCTGTGTTGCAAGGAAAGCTATACTCAGATGCAAAGAAATAGAATTAAATGAGCTAACTAGATACTCAACTCAGTCAGAAAAATCATTAAAGCATAAACTCCAAGGAAAGCAAGAATACCTGAAAAGAAGAATGAGAAAAAAGATTACACAAATTTGTAAATAAAAAGCAAAGCACAAATAAGAGCAATTTTTAAAATGGTATAGACACTCTGAAAGCATCTTGGTATTTTGCTTAAAAGTAACAGGAAAGGGAAAAGAATGATTATAACTAGGCTCTGTGATGGTTTGGAGATGCACCATCCATATCCCCCTTCAAGGAAGGACTCTGCCTAGCTATTGAAAGTACTGTAAGTGGACAGTCTTTAGCTGTTAATTCCTTCAGACTCCCCAAGGTCATGCCCTTCCTCCGAATCCAATGACCGATCAAGGCAAAAGTATAAATTCCCTATCCAATGTAGACTAACCTGAAGGACCATTTCATCTCAGGATCACTTTAGGTCAGCTGAGGCTCTCAGGCCAGTATCATAGCTTGGCATCTCCTGCCCAGGTCTGCCTTCTCCCCTTTCATTCCACAGCTATTGATCCCCAAAATCCCACTTCCTAATAAACATTTTGCACACTAACAACTATCTCCCAGAAAATCCAACCTGTTTCAGAATTCATAATATATTTGCATTAGCTTTTTAAACAAAGGAACATAATTGTTACTACTTTATGCTAATACATATGAAAATGCTGATTTTCAGGAAATATATAAATAACCAAATTGCTTCACATAGGAACAAAGAACTAATAAAGTTATGAAATCATTACCCATATAATCCCCAAAGCTTCCAGGACCAGTATTTCAGTGTATTTGGGGAAATATATAATTTGAAAATTACACAGCTCAATTTATGAAGCTAGTAACACATATAAATAACTACAAAAATATGGTAGAAAAAAAGAGACTGGGGCTTCCAACACAAATGCCTAATCAAGACCAGGAAGATACATAAATATCAGAATCAGACTAGTCATATTACAGTGGAACCGGTGAGCAACTAGAACATGTAAGCCCCACATAATAATAATAATGAAAATAATAGTAAAGGTAATAGTAGGAAGAAAGAGGAGGAGAAATAACATTTATTGAGAGCTTACTATATGTGATACACTAAGCACTTCTAATAAATTAAGTAAAAAATGCTAATGATAATATTTTGAGGTACTATTACTTTTTTTTAAGTTTATTTATTTACTTTGAAGAAAGCAAGAGAGTGGGGGAAGGGCAGAGAGAGAGAATCTCAAGCAGGCTCCACACTGTCAGCACAGAGCCCACATGGGGCTAGAACTCACGAACCATGAGATCATGACCTGAGTCAAAACTGAGAGCCAGACACTGAACCAACTGAGCCACCCAGGCGCCCCAGAGGTACTCTTACTTTCCTCTTTATTTTACAGATGGTAAGTGGAGAGAGGAAATTTAAATTACTTTTGTAAAATCATATAAACAGTGGTAATGTACTCAAACTTTGATCCCAGGCAGTCTGGCTCTAGAGCCTCCTGATCTTGTTTCTTAAACATCATTGAATAACTATTTTAATAAACATATACAATGCACTCATTCATACACACACACACACACACACACCCTTTAAAGCAGATCTCCCTAACCATGCCCCCACTGAACAATCATGTATACAAAAATCTTAAAAATACAGGAACAATTTCAACCCCATACAGTATTAACATAATTATCCTCCACTAAGATAATTTCCCCTGAGAATTAAGAGTTTTAAGTTTGTACTAATAATAGTAATAGTAAATCAGTTGATGTGATTATCAATAAGACAAATGAGAAAAACAGTGTGTAGAGCTACATTATATGGAAACCATCAAGTGGATAGGAAAAAGAACAAGTGAATAGAGTTTTAATCTTCCTTTCCCTCCTTTCCCTCTCCCTAGGATGGAAAAGACTTCTTAAGTAATATAACATCTCAGAATCTGTTCAAGAAAAATTGGTGTGATTCATTTATATAATAAACTAAAAATGTACATATATAGTAAATATCACCATAAAAAAAGTTAAAGATAAAAAATGGAATACAAATATTTGTGCCATACACAGCAGAGTGAAAGTATAGAAAAATAAATAAATATCTTATAATATATTAAACATAAAAAATATATAGTTTATATTATGTTTCATGGATTATAATTCATATACATAATCTGAGTGCAAAACATAAATCCATAATGTAACACAAAGCTATAACAAAGCATCAAACAACTTATCTTAGACGAGTTATCCCAGAAAGCAAACCTGAAGCAAAATTAAAAAAAAAAAAGTTCATGTGCCCCTAATTTATTAGGTAGTACAGGGAATTGGGTGTGAGAATAGTGTGGCTAGCATGTGTCCAAACTTCAAGGAAGCATCCCAATACAGTATTGTGACTAAGTTCAAGTATTGCCCAAACATTAAAGTCTGAATCACAGGCAAGTATCCCTAAATCAATAAAATCTTTTTTACCCACCCCCTCAACTCAGCCTCCTCAATGTCCTTTGTACATGTTTTCCCCTGGTCCTTGCTGGCATATATTAAACAGGTCTTTAAACATGTTTGTGTATAGGCTATTTCTCCTGGAGTAGGGACTATACTTTCCTACTCAGACTCTGCTGAGACCTAATCCTGGTTATCAGCCTGGAGGCTTTAAGGGTTGTGAGGTACAAGCATTATCTAACAAGTACTTGCTTTCAGGGAAAGTCACTACCTGATGTCCAGGCAAGAAAGAGGCAGTTTTCTGGCAACCGGGGGGAAGACACCACTGCTGGCTTAGAATTTTCACAGGACATGCATGCTCAATATTCTCAGGTTCACTCAAATGTTCCCATCCCAGGCTTAAGGTCTCTTTATTTTAACCAGCATCTGACTTTTACATAAGAAGTTTTTTGAAGCTGCATATTAGATCGGTTTTGCAGCTCTGAACTCTTACAATTAGATATTAAGGCTCATTTTCATCACAGTCTCTCTCTCTCTTAGTTTTTATTCATTTTTTTAAATGTTTATTTATTTATTTTGAGAGAGACAGAGTGGGGGGAGAGAGAGAGACAGTATGAGCGGGCAGGAGCAGAGAGAGAGGGAGGGGGAGAGGGAGGGAGGGAGGGAGAGAGAGAGAGAGAGAGAGAGAGAGAGAGAGAGAGAGAGAGAGAATCTCAACCAGGCTTCATACTGTCAGTGCTAAGCCAGATGACAGACTCCATGTCATAAACCGTAAGATCATGACCTGAGCTGAAATCAAGTCAGGTGCTTAACCTACTGAGCCACCCAGGCACCCCTAGACAGCATTTTCCAGTGACAATACTATATAACAGAGAGAGAAAAATTAATTGTGTTGGTCAGGGGGCCATTTCTGCTATGGGTGTCTTTGTATTTTTTTAAAACTAAGTTCTTTATGTGGAAGAAAGGGGGAATGTCTTATTTGTCTTTTAATTATTCTCTAGTTACTTACTTTGAATAAAGCAGGAGCAGAAGTTTTAAATAAAAAAATATATAGATTCACTTTTTTATTTACCTGAGGTCACCAGATATTAGGTAATGAATATCTGCATACGTACAAGAACACATGATTTTTACTCTTGGCAACATTGCATATTAGATTATATGAAGTGATACATTCCATCAAGGAGACAGTGTGTGATAGTAGACCGGGAAAGGGCTTTGGAGCAAGAAAGACAAGGTGTGAAGCCCAACTTAAACACTAAGCAAGTGTAGGACACTTAACATCTGAGCCTGTTTCCTCAGTTTTTAAATATTAGAATAATACCCACATAGTAAATTTTTGGATTAGAAATAATATATAAAGTTTCTAAAAGTGTTTGACACATAATAGATATTCAGTAAGTGATAGTAATTATTGCCTTAGAATGTGATTTAAACCAGAAACATAGGAAAATTACACTAAAATGAAGCACAGACACTTTCTAATTAAAATGTGTGCTTACTGAAGTGGAACTGTTTCAATAGCTTACTGTGGCTTTTTAAAAATTAAACCTAAGTGATAAATGGTCTGCTTCTTGAATAACCTGGGAAACCATAAAGTTTCCATCTAGTATTTCTAAGTATATATTTAAGAGAATTCTGCATTTGCCAAGTGTAAATGTCAAAGTTTTAAGATTGCCTTGCATTAGCCAAGTTTGACTAATAAGGTAGGAAGAAACTTTCTGCAGTCACCACAGAAAAGGCTATACGTAGCCTGGAAATATGTTTCTCTAAGCAAGGAGGATGTGCCTACATTTCTCCCTAAATTAAGAAAAAAAAGAAATGAAAGAAAACGAAAGAAAGGGAAAGAAGGAAGGAAGAATGGAAGGAAGGAAGGAAGGAAGGAAGGAAGGAAGGAAGGAAGGAAGGGCAGAAGGAAAGAAGGAGAGAAGGGGGGAAGGAGGGAAAAAAAGAAAAAAGAAAACAGGAAAAAGAAAATTACCACTTTTGTAGCAAAGACAAATTTTTTACTAATTAAGTAGAGTTTTTCACACATACTCTACATCATTATTACATTCAATCATTAATGCAGTCAAATAAATTGATGGAATAAATTGCACAAATAAAGTTTTTAGTTTCACCATTTATTTTTTTTTTTTGCAAAATATCAAACCTGTAGAATATTTGAAAATACAGTGCAATGAACACTTATATACCCTTACCTAGATGCACCTTTTGGGTTTCTATTTAAATTCTAGTTCTCTTAAAAAAAATCCAGTTAGTTAAAATACAGTGTAATATATTTTCAGGTGTACAATATAGCGATTCAACACTCCCATAAACACCCGGGTTCATCATGACAAATGCACTCTTTTACCCCCATCATCGATTTAACACAGCTCCCCATACCCTCCTCTCTGGTAATCATCAGTTTGTTTTCTATAATTAAGAGTATGTTTCTTGGTTTGCCTCTCTCTCTCTCTCTCTCTCTCTCTCTCTCTCTCTCTCTCTCTCTTTTTCCCCTTTGCTCATTTGTTTTGTTTCTTAAATTCCACATATGAGTGAAATCATATGTATTTGTCTTTCTCTGACTGGCTTATTTCACTTGGCATAATACTCTCTAGCTCCATCCATGTCATGACAAATGGCAAGATTTCGTTCTTTTTTATGGATAAAGATGTGGTATATATACACAATGAAATATTACTTAGCATAGAAAGAAACAGATGCTTCACCTTTTTTGATTCATTTAAAAGTAAGATACAGACACCATTCTTCACAAATATTTTACCATGTATCTGTTAAGAATAAGAATACTTTTCTATATATTAATAACACCATTATCATATCCAAGATATTAGCATTGATTCAGATATATTACCTAATACATACTTCACATTCAAATTTGTCCATTGTCCCAAAAATGTCTTTAAGGTGTCATTTAAACATTAATCTGGGATCCAATCATGACAAGTTATCATATTTCTTTAGTTTCCTTGTCTGTCTACTCTTTTTCTTTTCTTTTTTCTTCTTTCTTCTTTCTCTTCATCTTTCTCTTCCTTCCCCCTTCTCCTCCTTTTTTAAAATTCATAACACTGACTTTTTTTTTAGTCTACCCAAGTTGTTTAAAGATCATTCTACAATCTAAAATTGTTTGTTGTTTTCTTAATTATATACATATTAAAAAGCTTTGGTAAAAATATTTCATAATTGATACTTTATACTTTCCTGTGTCATATCAGGAAGTATAAATTGTTATTTTCTTATTATTGGTGATATTATGTTTGATCACTTCATCATGTCTATCAAGTTTCTCCATTGTAAAGGATCATTTTTCTTTTATAATTAACAAGTAATATCTGGAGTAAGACTTCGGCCCAGTTTAAGTATTCTGTACCAAATATCTTCCATCAAAACATCATTCATGAAAATGAATGATTTTAGTATTCATTGATAACCTTTGCCTGAATTGATTACCACAATGATGTGTGCAAATAGTGATTTTTCTATTTCTAGCCTTCCTTTGATATTTATTAGTTGACATTCTTCTATGAAGAACAGCTTTAGTTGTTTCCCTCTCCCCTTTTTAGTTGTAATGATAACAATTCTTAAACTTTTTTAAAATGTTTATTATTTACTTTTGAGAGAAACAGAGTACGATTGGGGGAGGGGCAGAGAGAAAGGGGGACACAGATTCCAAAGCAAGCTCCAGGCTCTGAGCTGTCAGCACAGAGCCCAAGGCACGGCTCAAACTCACAGACTGTAAGATCATGACCTGAGCTGAAGTCGGACACCCAACCAACAGAGCCATCCAGGTGCCTCTCATATTTTCTATAGTAAAATATACATAAAATAAAAATTACCATTTTAACCATTTTTAGTGCACAGTTCTGTGGCAATCAACACATCCACATTGCTGTGACTCACCATCACCACCATCCATCTCCAAAATTCTCTTATCTTGAAAAACTGAAACTATTCAGTTAAGAATAACAGTTAAATAATAACTCCCCATTCCTTGTCCTTCCAGTCCCTAGGGACCACCATTCTACTTTCTGTCTTTTAAATTGGATTATTCTTGGTACCCCACATAGAATTAGTGTGTGTGTGTGTGTGTGTGTGTGTGTGACTGGCTTAAAAACTCATAATTTTAATTGCATATAAATTAAAATCATCAGTTCAGTGAATATGCTATAAACAAAGTTAAAAAAGCAGCTACAGATGTCAGTGCTTACCACTAGGGTAACAATACAAACTAGTTTGTCCAAGATAATTCTGGTTTTCTTCCATTACTTAGATGTAATTAAAAGTGCACCTTTCCATTCTTGAAAATGGTCTGGTTTAGGTAGTCACACTAACTAAGTTTCAAAAATGTTATATACAAATTTATACAAAACACTTACAAATCTACAAGAAAACAATTAGTGGAGAATGGTTGAAGGTTATTGAACAAGTAATTCATTGAAGAGAAAAACTATACAGTCAATCAACAATGAAAAGATTCTCAACCTCATGACTAATCAGGGAACACAAATAAAACAACTGCTAGACATCATTTCACATGTCAAATTGGAAAAAAAAAAAAGTCTGACAATACAAGCCATGATGAAGATGTGGAGACAAAAGCTTAACCTTACTTCTATGTGTATATACATCACTATTACCAACTTGGAGGATAATTGAGCAGCAGTTAATAAAGCTGAAATTGTGTGTAAGCTTTGATTTAAAACTTCCATTTCTAGGTATATTAGAGAAACTATCACACAGATTCACGTGATGAGTGTACAAAAAATTAATTGCAATATATAAAACAGGAAAATAATTCGAGACAACCTAAATTTTTATCAAGAGGAGAATGAATATATGCATTTTAATATAATGTTAAATACTATATTATATAGCAATTAAAATTAATTACATAGTAAATATTAGCAGATGAATATCCTATCAACATAATTATGGCAGTGGGAAAAAGCTAGTTAAGAATATATATTAAATTATGGCTTCACATATATAAAGTTTGTAATCATATAAAACAATATTATACAATGTATGTGGAGCCATCCATATATTCTTATGTACATGAATTCATGAGATTTTCAAACCCCAAATTTAGGATAGTAGTCATCCGAAGGATGTGGTGAGAATGAAATGGGAGTAGTGGGTATTTTAAGAAGTTTACATTGTATCTGTAATATTTTATTTTTTAACAAGTTATGAGGAATAAATGTGGTGAAATTCCCAAGATCTGAGAGGATTTAATGTTGAATCTACAGGTATTTATTGTATTTCTGTAATTTTCTGTATATTTGGAGTATCATGCTA
Source organism: Acinonyx jubatus (assembly GCF_027475565.1). NCBI lineage: Eukaryota > Metazoa > Chordata > Mammalia > Carnivora > Felidae > Acinonyx > Acinonyx jubatus. Next base: position 86,927,292 of record NC_069381.1, read on the forward strand.
ATTTTAAGATTAAAGCCTGCATGGAAAAAAGACAGTGTCTTCAGCAAATGGTGTAGGGAAAACTGGACAGCAACATGCAGAAGAATGAAACTGGACCACTTTCTTACACCATACACAAAAATAAACTCAAAATGGATGAAAGACCTAAACGTAGGACAGGAAGCCATCAAAATTCTTGAAGAGAAAACAGGCAACAACCTCTTTGACCTTGGCCACAGCAACTTCTTACTTGAAATGTCACTGAAGATAAAAGCAAAAATGAACTATTGGGGCCTCATCAAGATAAAAAGCTTCTACACAGTGAAGGAAAAAAAACAGCAAAACTAAAAGGAAACAAACGGAATGGAAGAAGATATTTGCAAATGACATATCAGATAAATGGTTAGTACCCAAAACCTATAAAGAACGTATCAAACTCAACACCCAAAAAATAATCCAGTGAAGAAATGGACAAAAGACATGAATAGATCATCATCAGGGAAATACAAATCAAAACCACCATGAGATACCACCTCACACCTGTCAGAATGGCTAAAATCAACAACTCAGGCAACAACAGATGTTGGCGAGGAACAGATGTTGGAGAAAGAGGAACACTTTTGCACTACTTGTGGGAATGAAAACTGGTGCAGCCACTCTAGAAAACAGTATGGAGGTTTCTCAGAAAATTAAAAATAGAACTACCCTATGACCCAACAATTGCACTACTAGGTATTTACCTAAAGGATACAGGAGTGCTGATTCAAAGGGGCACATGCACCCCAATGTTTATAACAGCACTATCAACAATAGCCAAAGTATGGAAAAAGCCCAAATTCCCATTGGCTGATGAACGGATAAAGAAGAAGAGGTGGGGCGCCTGAGTGGCTCAGTCGGTTAAGCGTCTGACTTCGGCTCAGGTCATGATCTCATGGTTCATGAGTTCGAGCCCCGCGTCCAGCTCTGGGCTGACAGCTCAGAGCCTGGTGCCCGCTTCATATTCTGTGTCTACTTCTGTCTGCCTCTCCACTGCTTGCACTGTTTCTCGCATTGTCTCAAAAATAAATAAACATTAAAAACAATTTTTTTAAAAAAGAAGAGGTATATATATACAATGGAATATTACTTGGTGATCAAAAAGGATGAAATCTTGACATTTGTAATGATGTGGGTGGAACTAGAGTGTATTATGCTAATCAAAATAAGTCAGAGAGGGATATATATATATATTATTTTGCTCATATGTGGAACTTAAGAAACAAAACAGATGAACATAAGGGAAGGGAAGGAAAAATAACATAAAAACAGAGAGGGAAACTAAGTATAAGAGACTCTTAAATACAGATAACAAACTGAGGGTTGCTGGAGGGGAGACGGGTAGGGGGATGGGCTAAATAGGTGATGGGTACTAAGGAGGGCACTTTTTGGGGTGAGCACTGAGTTAATTATATGTAAGTGATAAATAACTAAATTCTATTCCTGAAATCATTATTACACTATATGTTAACTAACTTGGATAAATTTAAAAAAAATTAAAGCTTGCATAAAAGCATACCTTCATGCCTAACCTAAATTTCATGAGTCTTATTAAATTCATCTTGGTTTTATAGAAGGTATAAAAATGTAAAAAAAGTAACAATTGCTTACTTCATCCCTACTAATTTTCCCTTTGTATGAGAAGTTCTTGTCTATATTCCTGAAAATAGGCTTCTGGGTTCCAAAAACGTTTTCTAAATATTTATTAGACAGAATCTATGTGTCAGGCACTGTTCCAGATGTTGAAGATACAGCAATGAACAGACAACAAAGCACCCCTTCTGGTGCAGGTTTCATTATAGTGTGCAGAAGATAATAAAAATAAATAAACAAATAAATTGGAAATCAGTTAGAAAATGATACTTCCTATAAAGAAAAGTTAATAAGATAAGGAATTCCAGAGAATGAGGTTGCAGTTTTAAATACAATTGATCCTTGGGGCACCTGGGTGGCTGAGTGTCTGACTTCAGCTCAGGTCATGATCTCACATTTCTTGAGTTCAAGCCCCACATTGGGGTCTGTGCTGTTAGCTTGGAGCCTGGAGCCTACTTAGGAATCTGTGTCTCCCTCTGTCTCTGCCCCTCCCTCACTCATGCTCTGTCTCTCAATCTCTCTCTCTCCCCTCTCTCAAGAATAAATAAACATTTAAAAATATTTAAATACAATTGATCCTGAACAATATGAGGTTAGGGAGCACTGACCCCCAAGCAGTTGAAAATCCATGCATATACTTTGACTCTCTAAAACTTGAGTAATAGCCCTCTGTTGACCAGAAGCCTTATTGATAATATAGTTGATTAACATGTTTTATATGTTATATGTATTATACACCGTATTCTTATAATAAAATAAGCTAGACATGATATTTTTAAGAAAAAAATCATAAGAAAACATATTTACAGCACCGTCTGTGTTTATCAAAAATATCTATGTATAAGTGGACCCACACAGTTCAAACCACTGTTGTTCAAGGGTCAACTATAATTTGTTCACAGAATTGCTCATTGAAAAGGTATTATTAGAGTAATGTGAATGAGATGAGCGAACAAGCCATACCCACATCTAAGGGAAGCATTTTCCTGACAGAAGGAGCAGTCACTGCAAATATTCTTAGGTGGAAGTGTGTCTGAAATGTTCAAAACCATTAAGGACACCAGTGAGCCTAGAGCAGGTCAAGTGAAAGGAAAGAGGTAGGAGATGAAGACAGGTCCTCTGCAGAGCCCACAGACTAAGGATTTGGGCTTTTGCTGAGAGTTAGATAAGAGTTCCTTTGAGAATTTTGAGACATAATCTGACAGATTTTAAAAGCTCATTCTGGTTGCTTCAAACTATAGGAGAGGAAGAATGGGAGCAGGAAGACAAGTTAGAAAGCTAATGCCACAATCCAGTGAGAGATGATGGTGCCCTACAGTACTGATTAAATTAGTTTTGAAACTACTTCTGTACATTTTTTTAAAGTCCTTGGAATCATGAAATCTGTATTATTTTTTTGAACCAACACATGGGGTACAAAGTTAGAGTGAGCTACAGAAAGATACATAATGGCTGGTACTTTTCTGGAACAGTATGGTATGCATAGGTGTATGTTTATTATGGTTTGATCATTGAAAGACTAGGCAAAGAACAGGGAACAATCTTCTCTTTCTTTTATTATCCAAAATACTTTCAGAGAATCTGGAAGGCTGCACAGATGTGCCACAAAATGAAAACAAAATATGAAATGCTAAACTAAATGAGACCATCTTAAGGTGTGTGTGTTGGGTGTGTGTGTGTGCATGTGTGTATGTGTGTGTGGTTCTTCCATTGGATGTACTCATTTGTTTTTGACAAGATAATCAGCACTATTGTTGACTTTTATGAGGTGGTTTATGTTACTGGGAAAAATTCCTAGGGTCTCTATAAAACAGAGGAAAACTTTCCCTTGTTGGCTAAATGTCATTGTACTGACCAGTCTCACACCTGAAAAGGCCTAAGAAAAGTTTTGTAAGTGTTTGGGAGTTGCTGTTTTTGAGCCAAATATCAAGTCGCTGTGCTTGCTTCCAGTTCTCTTTGTTCTCCACTGTGGCAGTAAAGAGCTCTAACGTCTACAGGATGAGTTGGGTTCTGTGAGCCCAGAAAATGCCAATTTATATGAACCCTAAGCCAGTTCCTGACTGCCTTTGACCAAAGCACAGAAAAATCCCTATTTTGAAGGGTGTAAATACTAATTTGTCAAATTTAAGTGTATGTACTTCTCAGTGGCATTAAGTAATTGTTGCATGTAAAACTTTAATTAATAAACTACATCCATAATCTATGATTTATTCCAAATGACACTATCAATCTGTTTTATTTATGTCATAACCATTTAGTTACAAAATAATTTCCAAATGAACCATTTAATCATTATGGCTTATTTACATCATTATACAAGTTTTAAAATCTTATGTTCCAATGATCAATGAATATCTTTAAAATGATGTTTTAAGAAGAATGCAAATGGCTGAGATTTTATTAAGTGACTATCATATCCAGATGATGGGCTATTATTTCCATTCTAATGCCTGTAGGGCTGCCAGTAAGGCTGCCAGTCATAAAGACTCCCACACAGCAGGCAGGCAAAGATCAGGCCTCCAGATGTATTTATGAACCCCATGCAGCCTACTGTCTACATGTTGTTCAAGGCTGACAAAGACAATCTGTCAGTTGTGGGTTACATTTCTATTTAAAGTTTTAAGTGCTATCTGAAAAGTACATATTTCAATGCTTGCATTATTTTCATTCTCTTTCAAATATTGTGCTAGCATTAAAATGCAACTTTCATATGCCCTAGTTTTTTAAATGATCAATATTTTTAAAATGTAAATGAAGGTTTATGAGGATATTTAGCCAGCCAATTTGAACCTCAGGAAAGTATGTTATTCCACTTAGATGCAAGTTTTTACACTATTTTCATTATATTTTATTATGAGGTCACTGTAATTAAATAAAACCTGGGTTTGAGAAACTCATATTTTACATTTAAAATGCAATTTTAGTTACTTGCATTTAACCATCCTAGTATTTTTGAAACAATTAAAAACTAATAATATATCCTATATCCTCAGTCTCAATCATTTATATGTGACATGATCATGTCTCTAGCATCCCGAAGTTTCATCCCCAAGAGAAGAATCAGCCAGCTGCAACATGTAAATAAATTACTCTGGTGTCTATTTGACATCTGGGCATATTCTCACCTCATGCCTATCGCCCTTGCTATCATCCAGCTGGTAAGCCTTCTGATTTTCTCTTTTACCCATATTTTCATCCTCATATTGTTGTAACTTCCTCTCTCTTTACCTATCCTCCTACTACTCCCTTGGTCCTTTATATTTTTTTCTTCTGGAATTGCACTCTACTCTAAACATTCTCCATACATTTCCAAGTCCTTCACAGAAAGCTACTTCATCTTATTCTTTTCCACCCACAAATGCAGAGAGAGAAGTCAGAATTCTCTGATTACAAATTACTATTTAAAATTTTATTCTGGGCGCCTTGGTGGCTCAGTTGGTTAAGCATTCGACTTCGGCTCAAGTCATGATCTCATGGTTCATGAATTTGAGCCCCGTGTCAGGCTCTATGCAGACATCTCATAGCCTGGAACCTACTTCAGATTCTCTCTCTCTCTCTCTCTCTCTCTCTGTCTCTCTTTCTGTCTCTCTCTCTCTCTCTCAAAAATAAACATTAAAAAATTTAAAATTTTATTTCTAATTTCCCTAGAGCATAAAAATAAGGCTTCTTTTGTTCCAAGCTATCCAATGACATCATCTCTTGCAATCTTCATTACCATTTTTTATCTTTCTTCGTATGATCAATTCCTTATATTCATTGACAACTTTCACACCTGACTCTTATGTACTCTAAATCTGATAATCCCCATGTCCTTGAGCTACTTAACAGTGACAAAAGTAAAAATGATAACAACAGCAACAAAAGAATAATATAATAACATAACTCTTCCATGCTAGGTTTTTGCTAGGCTCTTTAATATATGCTTTTTCATTAATATTTATAGTGGTACTTTAATTCTACTTATTAGGAAACTGAGGGACCTCAGAGTTAAGTAATTTTCCCAAGGTCGTGTAGCTTAAGAGATAGATATTAGAATCTGTGACCTTTTCCTCTATACTATGTGGCCTTTACCCTCAGTTTGTTGACCTCAGCATTTCAGTGACCTTTATTTGTACTACATTTCAATCACTTACTCCAAAAACTTTATCTTTGAGATTCATACACCAATTTCTTACCATACTTCATTTCTCTGTGTGTCTATTATTTTCTAACTCTTTTTCTCCAATTTCACTGCTTCAGCTAGTCTTTCAATATACAACTGTACACTCATTTCAAAACTCCAAACCCTCTATCAGTATATGCCTATCCCAGTGCATAAACATCACAACAGAAAAAGTGTGCATCTATTATCTGTGCCATCAAAAAAAGTCTTCAAACTGAGCTAGGACTGACTTGCTCACTCCTATTTTCATTGTAATCCAGTCCAAAATCCATTATTCTTAAATAGCACTACTCTCTTCCTTCCTTCAGCAAATGTGTACATTCCCATTTTGTAAAATAAAATAAGACCACTTAAGCAGAATTCCATCGATTTTCCCGATATTCCATTATGGGATTTAACTGCAGCCATCCCTTCTTTTAAAAAAAATTTTTTTAATGTTTATTTATTTTAGAGACATAGAGACTGAGCACAAGAGGGGGAGAGGCAGAGAGAGAGGGAGACAGAATCTGAAGCAGGCTCCAGGCTCTGAGCTGTCAGCACTGAGCCTGACGCAGTGCTCAAACCCACAAACCATAAGATTATGACCTGAGTCAAGGTGGGACACTTAACTGACTAAGCCACCCAGGCACCCCGGCCATGCCTTCTTTTAACTCCATTCTCAAAGGAGATTTCCCTGCTCCTGTCCAATGTCTATCTTCCTTCCCGCAGTCTCCAACATAACCTACTACCATCTTCATGTCATTAAATCTGTTTTTCTCATCTAAATCCCTCCTTACAAATGTGCTCTCTCCCCCACATTAACAAAAAACAAAATAAAACCAAATACAAACAAACAAAACCTGTTCTTTATTTCTGGTCTCCTTTACTCTCAACTTTCTTAAATCTGGTTGTAATCCACTGCTCTGGCTGTCTCCATGATCCACACCCCTAGCTGAGAAATCCAATGGGTGCTCTGCAGTCATTATATGATCTGTATGTGATATTTGACTTTTTAGCCCTTCCTTCCTTCCTTCCTTCCTTCCTTCCTTCCTTCCTTCCTTCCTTCCTTCCTCTTTTTTTCCTCTAGCTTATGTAATATCACATATTTATTCACATATTTATTCATTCAACAAAATTTAATGGAGCAGTTATTATATATTACCTCTATACTGTCAGGAAAGACACATTAATTCTTGTCTTCATACTTAGAGTCCTGACAATTTTAATCTTACCCTTCGTGTAGGATTCACCTCGCTCTTTAAGCCTCTGACTACCTCAGTCTTAGGTCATCTCTTCAGATCTGAAATGCCAAAGGCTACAGTATGAATTAATTCTTTTAGCATTTACTTACAGTTACCTTGAATAGTTCATTATAGCCTCTGGTGGCTTAAATCCTGAAGGAATTTACAATTGGGTTGCAAGTGCCTTTAGGGCAGTGACCTTGTTTTATGCCTTCTCTCTTTTCTATTGTCTTTCTTAGTAATAAAAAAGGATTCAATAAAAATGTACTGATTTCTCTGAATCTCCACATGCAAGGTCTCAATTAAAAACTCACCTATCACTTCACCTATATAAACTTCCCTTTCTCTAAACATCCATCTGTAGAAATCAACAGTGCTATAGAAAAATCACATATCCATGATATTTGTTCCTCTTCAAACTTTAAGGTCTTCAGTCTGAGCTAGAACTGAGTCAATTTGTTCACTCCAATATTCTTTTATATTCCCATTATAAATTTGAAAGTATGGATGAAATTAGTAACTTTCTAGAATTTTCTACAATTTCTAAAATTTTACAAAATAAATTCCAAGAGAAAGAAACATAAAATGATAAACATAAATGAAAAGATTTTCCTTATTCTTCCAAAAAGCGAAAGATCCAATCAGTTTCAAAATTTTAAAGACTAGATACTACTATGTTTTTAATTTCAAAATATTTTTATAATTCTAAGATATTTAAATGAGAAGCATAAAAATGATATCAACATTTAACAGAAATTTCAACAAAAAAATACACTATATCATGAACAGTATGCAATCATGATGCATGATGCAATACATCATGAACAGTAATGCAAAATTCCATACTAAAATACTCATAAAAAGAATCCAAACCACATTAAAATTATGATTCTATGGATTCATTCCAGGGATGTACAGGTGGATCAATATTAATCACAGTGATAACTCCAAGGAGTAAAATCATATTGTGATGTTAATGAGACATTTGACAAAAGTTAACAATCATTGTGTTTTTAAAAATAAAATGAACAAAAATAAAATAAAATAAAATAAAATGAACAATAAATTAGTAATAAATTAATGACTCCTTAAAAAGAAAACTGTGCATCTCTCACCAAATTCACCATCATCCTTAATGGAACAATACCAGAATCACTGCAAATGAAGAGAAAAAAAAAAAAATAGGGTAAGGGGCACCGGCGTGTCTCAGTCAGTTAAGTGCCCAACTTTAGCTCAAGTCATGATCTCAGGATTCGTAAGTTCTAGCCCTGCATCAGGCTTTGTGCTGACAGCTCTGAGTCGGCTTCAGAGTGTCTCCCTCTCTCTTTCTCTCTACTCCTCTTGTTCTCTCACTCAGTCTCTCAAAAATAAAAAAAATAAACACTCTTAAAAAAGTAGTTTAAGATGTCAGTACCAGCACCATTAGTTAATGTTGCTGCTGTGCCATTGTGAGTGTATGTATTCACAAATTTGTGTTTTGATTACAAATAGAGACCTTTAGCATAAGAAATTTCCCTTCCTCATGAACTTTAACACTTTGAAGCCTGAATTCCATGTTTGATATTAAGATCACAAGTCTTACTTTTTATTTTATTGTTTTAAAATGTTTATTTAGGTATTTTGAGAGAAAACACAGGAGTGAGGGAGGAGAGAGAAAATCCCAAGCAGGCTCCCTGCTGTCAGCCCAGAGCCTGATGCAGGGCTTGGACTTACCAACTGTGAGATCAGGACCTGAGACTGAATCAAGAGGAGGATGCTTAACCCACTCAGCCACCCAGGCGCCCCTCTTCCTTTTTCTTTAAACTTGTATTTTCCTGATTTATTCTTGTAGTCAATAAAATTACCTTGCTTAACTTACTATTTTTATCAGTCATAAACCAAACCCATTATTAGCATTACATGAGTAAGAAGTTTAATTTAGGAATTAGGCTTTACACCAGTGTGGAGGAACTAGGGAAGTGAAGGTCTGGAAAGAGGGAATTGGAGGATCAGAGAAACAATCAGCAATCAAAATTGCCTCAAGTACTGGCCTAAGTAAAATAGTCTGAACACATGACAAAAGTCAAGAAGTCATGTAAATCTGTCTACAAACAGTGGAGATATTTATAGAGGTCAAAGGAAACTGCTGCCCCTGTGGTACTGCTGCCACTGTATGTGTACAAGCATAGCCCTGGTGGTGAGCCTTGGGCCAGCAGCAGTCAGGAGGCAAGGAAGTTAGAAAACACCATGACTCAGAGCACAGGAGGAGAACAAGAACAAGCTGAGGGCTACACATATGGGCACTTGATCATCATTGACTAGGGAGCACAATACAAGCTAACACCCCACAAAACACCCCTACCCCAGGTGGGATATGTGTGATAAATCTCAGGCACTCCTGGTTGCCCAAAGACAGAGGAAAGAGAAAGAAAACCAGTGGTTAACTGATAGAGATCACAGTCTAGCAGGACTTGAGTCTCTATCAGTTTACAAATATCTTAGTAACATTACAAGAAAAGGGCAATCTTATCAACAGCCTAATCTCCAGGAATTCCCTACTGTCTTAATGCTTTGCTAGAGGGAAAAACAACCTTAGTTTGACAATAGCTAGGCCTCCAGTATGAGTATTTAGCCTATGGAAATCCCTTTAAGAAACTTCTTCTTTATCTCCCCCAAGTTCATAGTATATAACCAGTCACTCTTCACAACACCAGTGCAGCTCTTTTTGCCCACAGGCCCTGTCCTTGTGCTTTAATAAAATCACCTTTTTGCACCAAACACATCTTCAAGAATTCTTTCTTGGCCATCAGCTCTGAACTCCCATCACTCCAAAGCCCCATCAATTATCATGTCCGACCACCAGGGCCTAAATAAATGGTTTTTCCTTCCCAGCTGCACTCTAGACCTTCCAGGAGGCCCTGTTTTTGACCAATTTTAACCAGGTACCATAGAATGAAGAGAAATCTGGGAAACAATGTCCAAGTATAGACAGTAACAGTAATGGCATTTTGACAAGAAATCATCCAGTATACATTTGTGTAACTCAATATGCTTATTTATTACTTAATTTTATAAACTAGAAATGATATTCTTTGATTCCCAGATACTTCAGATGTGGTAACAGACTTGTTCTACTTTTTATCTTCTTGCTCTTTAAGGGGTTAACATTTTCTCATTAAAGTATATAAAACATATCTAGCTTGGGTTGGTTCTAAATAAAATATATTTAAAAGTTCATGACTTTGTCATTCTTTTCCAGTCATCCTTTGTTTGAGGTTCACCTGCAAGGAGTTTCCTTAGCAAGAACGTTTGGGAAAACTAATCCCTGAGTGCTGTCTGTTCAAAACAATTTGTTGAATTTTCATTTGAAGCACAACTTGGCTGTACATATAATCTGTGAGTTACACTTCCTTGCCTATCATATAAATACTGCATATTGCCCCATTGTCTTCTGAAGCTGAATACTGCTAAGGAAAACATGAAATCTGGTTGATTTGTTTTTGCTCTTCTAAGTGACTTGGTATTTTGACTTAGCATTGCAAAGGATTTTTTCTTTAAGGGCCAATACTTTATCAAATGTATTTCATTATTGACCATTGTGGTTCAAACTGTCCTGGCATATAACATGTTTTTTTTTTTTTTTCAAAAATGTAGATTCGAGACTTCTTAAATTTCAGGAATGTTTTCTTGAATTATATGTTTCTATATTCTGTTCCATTATTTTGGCTTTCTTCTTGGTAAACTCCAATTACACACATTTGATCTCCTTTGCCTTTCTTGTGTATCTAACTATTCCCTTTAATCCTTTTTAACTCCTCTGTATTTCTCTTTTATTTTGGTCGCTTTTCTCGTTCTATACTCCAGATCTCCTCCTGTGTTATTCTCAACGTTTATGCTGCCTTGTGCTCCAGTTTTGTCTTATGTTTCTGTGATTTTTTTATTATTCTTCCTACATTTTCCTGAGTTCTACTAGTGTACATTTCATTGTCTTCTATTTTCTCACCATATTGTCCCTAACATCTTGTGTTTTTACTTTGAGATCTTCTTTTATAAAAGTGATTTTTCTCATTTTTTAGTTAGTGATAAAATATTTGGGCAGAACTTTCATCTGCTCTTTCTCATTTTGTGATGCATTTTTGGGTACATCTTTTCCATTTTGTTTCTTCTATTAGCTGTGTGTCAATGCTAATTGACTTTTAGCTTGAATTTTACATCTTACTGTGAAATAAGCTACGTTTTCCTTGTCCAGCAGTTGCAGGTGTTTCCTTTAGGGAGTGTAGTTTTACTGGTATTTTTGAAGACATTTCATTACTTGTATGTTACTCTGCTCTATACATATTTCTTATGTACTTTGACCCATTTATCTTTTCAGTTTCTGCTTTGTCTTTCCCAGATCCCACAGATTTTATTTCATTTAGTCCTTTTCTGATATCTGTTGCTTCTGGACTATCTTGCTATTCTCTTACCATGTGGTTTGTGCTGCCTTTCAATTCATTCAGTTTTGTGCCAATCTTAGTTGCTTTTAGTAGCATTTACACTTAAACAAAATCTATGGGATGTATATGTTTACTGGTTTCATGTAAAAATAAATTGAAGATTTGTTTGTTTTTAATTTCCCTTGTTGCTTTTATAAGATACATTTGAGGAAGACGGAAAACAGTTTAAGCCCCAATTTACTAGAAATAAAGAACTCCATTTTTTACTCTTGTCTTTATATTCAGTAGCCTGTGAAAATTCTTTTCTTGCATACTATGTGTTCTTTTCATCTTCAGAAACATTTTCTCCCAATTTCTTCTTGATACATATTTTAGAAATCATTCTGTTCCATCAGTTGGGTTCTTCCTTCAGAGACACTATACTTTACTGAAGCATCTTTTCTTTAATATCTTTATCTGTTTTATAAAATGTATGCATTGTTGTATTTAATAAAATGTATTTAATCAACTCTTTCCTTCATATCAGTATTATAACTTTCATGATATTGATACTATATATTGCTATTTTTATTTCATTTGTTTAGGTGATAACAACATTCTTTGTAACCTCCATTTAATTCCTAACACATATAATGAATTCTGGGATGTACCACCCAGACTGTGCCTTCATGAAAGAGGTGCTCAGTTGGCAGAAGTGTTGACTGATAATGACTTACAACTTAATTTCTCTCCGAGAATTGCTTAGACCAAAAAGGAACTCCTTAAACCAAAGTTACATGCTTGCCCATCCCAAAGATAGTCTGTTATCAAGTGATTGGCCTAATGGAGCCACACATAAACTTAACCTCCTTGCCTAAATTCAAATGGGCATTCCATCTCCAGAACCCCTCATGGAAATGGCTGAGGCCTCTGTTGTAACTGTATTTCAGTTTTTCCTCTCCCTTTGCCAATTCTACTTCCCCTGTTCCCTAATATGAGTTGTTCCTATAAATATTTGTGACAGATTGAAAATGGCTACAAATTCTTTGGTACTCTTTTCCCCATAGATAAAGTCTATATTTCTTCCTCTCAAAACTGGGCTGTTCTATGACCACTTTCATTAACAGACTATAGTGGAAGGGGCACTATGACAGTTTATGCCTAGATCCTGGGAGTATATGACTAGAGAGAAGAGCCAACTAAGTATAGCCTTACAGTCATCTCTTCTAAGATATCAGGCATGTGAATGACCTGCAGACCAGTCCAGCTAACCAAAGAAATCTACTCCCAACTCACTACCATAAACCCTACATGAAGCAGAAGAATCACTTAGCCAACCTCTGCCCACATTCCTGACTCACATAATTCGAGGTATAATAAAATGGTCATTTTTAAGACATTATATTTTTGTCATTGGGGTTATATAACAATAAATAACTCAAATCACACTCCAAAATATCTCACATTTAATATCTAATTCAGAGCCTGTATCCTGAGAAACAAAATGTAAGACAATTGATATGAAGAGTGATCCTAGGAAGTAGACTCTAAAATTTTATAACTGGATCAGTATTGGCTAACTAGCAATGAAGACACTATCACTTGCGGTAAGAGGAAAACTGATGGCTCCAGTTATGCCATCTCATTTTGCCAGTGATGAACTGGGATGGGATACCAAAGGAAGGGGATGCATTAGCAGTTTTAGTATTTTACATGTGTAAGAGGTACAGAATTAAGTATAAGGAGTATTGCTGAGTGACACTGAGGCATTAGTCAAAGACTTTTATTGTCTAAGGCTAAGGATTATTTAACCACCAGTTGAAGGTAAATTGTGAAACGAAGGCCTTCTTAACATCACATAAAGAGTCTCTTATTTTCTGTCATAGGAATACAGAAAAATGCTGTGGATAAGGCCTAAACCTTAATTATTATAAGGGTAGCAGAGTTTAAGAGAAGTTTGCGTTGTCAAGTCCAGCCAATCTATTATACCAAGTCAGGTCTCTGATTGGAGAGACTGATGTCTAGCACTGAGATTTGTGTTGTATTCAATGTACTGTTGCAGTTGAATGCACTGAATTTCCAGATTCTTCTGAAACATCCTGCAGACTTCCCTCCACTTAAAGGCTAGCTAGCATCTTCCATGTTAAAGATGATACAGAAAACTTTGTCTTGCAAAACAACCTGTACCAACAGGGAACATCTGTTCCCACCTCTCCTTTTCCCATTGGATCGATAATATTGGTCAAGTCACCCAGCTGGGGAAGTATTGGGCTTGTTAAGGGAGGAAAGGAATAATAAGAAAGTGCATGTAATGGATACTGAGGGTGCTGGATCAAGAGCAATATAAAGTTGGACAAAACATAGCTTTTTGAAATGGGAGCAATTTCCAGAAATTCAGGATAAAACACCTGGGCAAGAACCCTGGGAGACTATGCTCTTGGAAGCTTAGAAAAAGTAATGGCCTACATTCAGCGATGTAGAAATGCTGGAACTACCATGGAAAATTGTGGAGGAAGGGACCAAAAGTCTCAGAGAAGCAGGCATGCTAGAGTGGAAAAACTGCATGGAACAAGAAACTAACCAATCATCTATGTTCTGTGATAAAGCTCCATTATTGAAATGGTAAAAGGTAAAAAAGCAACAACATTGTTGAGAAGCTCAGTGACAGCTATCATTTATAGGCAGGTTTAGTAGAAAGGTCTGAGTGGAAATCAGAGGTTCATAGAGACGAGACAGATGAGCAACCAAAAAGGGTATTGCTCAGTTTTCACAATCAAAAGAAAATAAGCATAAATGATCATGAGCCTGTGGAAACTTCTCCAGTAGAATATCATCCCTGTCCAATTTCTGAATATGAACCATTTCTCAGATCCAGAATCCTGGAAATGCCAGGTAACTATGAGAAATTACCCTTAACTACCATGTAAATATATTCTAATGATTCCCCCATTCATTCCCAAAAAGATCCTATGGCCATTTATTCAAGCAAATGATGCAGGAGGAGAAAAATTAATTCAAAAGAAGCAGGAAAGGACAGTAAAAGAAAGGAAAGTTGGATAAAATAAAAAGGATAAAAGAAAATGGTAGAAATAAATTTTAAAATACTGGTGATTATAGCAAATTTAAAATGTACAAGAAATTACAATTAAGTCAACATTCATCAAAATGGATTAAAAGTTATAAAACTAAATCCAAATATAGGCTACTTAAGAAAGTTACATCTAAAACATAGGGTCACAGAATGTTTGAAAGTAAAGAACTGATAAAAAGATATGCCACGTTCATATGCCAGATACATAAACTTCCTGGCAAAAAGCATTGTTGTGGATGTGAAGAAAAACTCCATCATGACAAAAATTGCAATTCTCCAGGGTAAAGCAAAAACTTGAATATACCAGATCATATATCCACAATATGTATGAAGACAAAATTTGATGAAACTATAATGAGAAACAGATTAATCCAATGTCACAGTAACAGATTTTAACATATCTCTTTTCATAATTTGTATATTCAACAGGAAAAAAAGAATAAAAAAGACTCCAAAATTACAATAAACAAGTTTTAAATAGTGAATAAAAATCGTTCCCTGCAGGGGCGCCTTAATAGCTCAGTTGGTTAAGTGTCCAACTCCTGATTTTGGCTCAGGTCATGATCTCATGGTCGTAAGATCAAGCCCTGCATGGGGCTCAGCTCAGTGCTGAGTGTGGAGCCTGCTTGGGATTCCCTCTCACTCTCTCTCTCTGCCCCTCTCCTTGTCATGTTTTTTTTTTTCTCTCTCTCTCTCAAAATAAATAAATGATTATTAATAAAAAGAAAAAGAAAAATAGATCCCTGAATCCAACAGTTGGAGAAAACACTATTTTTTAATACTCAAGGGACAGTTACAAAACTTGATGACAATCTGACAAGAAAGTTTAGACACATTAAAAGATGCATAATCTCTTTTCACAAGGTAGTTAAGTTTGAAGTTAATAATCAAAGGGGAAAAAATCTACCGTATATGGAGACTGATAAGCATATTTCAAAAACTTGTGTATCAATGGAAAAATTAATAATAAATAGGCTACGTATAAAAACTTCATCAGGGTATGAGAGATGTTACAAATTAACACATTAAGAATGAGAGTGAGGACATAACCACAAATGGTATAAGAATTGAAAATATCGGGGCACCTGGGTGGCTCAGTTGGTTAAGTGTCCGACTTCGGCTCAGGTCATGATCTCACAGTCCGTGAGTTTGAGCCCCGCGTCGGGCTCTGTGCTGACAGCTCAGAGCCCGGAGCCTGCTTCCGATTCTCTGTCTCCCTCTCTCTCTCTGCCCCTTCCCTGCTCATGCTCTGTCTCTCTCGGTCTCAAAAATAAATAAACATTAAAAAAAATTTTAAAAAGAATTGAAAATATAATAAAAAATGTGAATGAAAAATATTATTTAAAAAATTTGAAACATTCATTTCTATAA
Organism: Acinonyx jubatus; assembly: GCF_027475565.1. Lineage (NCBI taxonomy): Eukaryota > Metazoa > Chordata > Mammalia > Carnivora > Felidae > Acinonyx > Acinonyx jubatus. Next base: position 86,943,138 of record NC_069381.1, read on the forward strand.
AATGCTCAAAAAGAAAAAGGAACCCTGAACAGTTCTTTGATCAGTATGTACATTGAATCCATAGTAAATTTGCTCACAAAGAAATGAGACATTTAGGGTTGTACCCTACCAAACATAAAAGGAACACACAAGTACAATCTTTCACAAGCAATTCCAGGCTCTACTGTTTTCTGTCTCTGCCTGGGCAAGTTACTTAACTGATTGTAGATCACTATTTTCATCTATACAATGAAATGATAATGCTACCCATTTCATAAAGTGATGATAAAGATTAAGTGAGTTAGTGCATATAAAGTATTTCCATGAGTCTGGAAGGAGCACTTTGAGGAGTCATGAGGAGCACTTTGTAAGGGTTTATCATGATCATCATTATTATTATAGAAAAATCTTAATACCAATAAATACCAATAAACAGTATGGGAAAGAAAAATCATAAGCTACTTGCATCAACAAACAGATGCAAAACTCTAAATGAAGTATTGGAAAAGTCTCTCATAACACCAATAAAACAGTCTGAAAATTTAACTTCATAAAATTGGAGGTTACATCATTACAAGGAAAAAAACCAGGGTGTGTCTGCTGGGAGTTCCTAAATTCTAACTATTCAAACCAGGTCTGTCCAGGTCCTGCCTGTAGTTTAATGCTGCCTGGTGAGAGTTGTCCGGTCTGGCCTAAATACCAGCGGGAATGGTTCTGGGTTCTGTGGCTTATATGGCAGAGATTTCCAGGACAGCAACAGCCTGAGTATTGTCTTGGACCAATATACTCAAATAGCCAATTAACTAGAAGATTCTAAAATGGTGACTTTATGCACATATAAAAAACAAGTCCAGGAATGTTAATGACCTTAAAAAAGGCAAAATTATAAAACTTTTAAAAGATAATAAGAGAGAATATCTTCATAATATCAGGGTAGGGAAGAATTTCTTTTTTATTATTATTATCCTTTTTTTTTTGTTTTACTATTTCAAGGTTATTTACTTATTTTGAGAGGGAGGGAGGGGCAGAGAGAGAGAGAGAGAGAGAGAGAGGGAGAGAGAGATTCTCAAGCAGGCTCCTGTGCTACTAATGCAGAGCCCTACTTGACCTAGGGCAGGGGCAGGGGAGGGGTGGTGTCAAACTCATGAAAAGTGACATCATGACCTGAGCCAAAACCAAGAGTTGGAGGCTTAACTCACTGAGCTGCCCAGGTGCCCCAGGGAAGAATTTCTTAAATGAAATTAAAAGCACTAGCCTTAAAGCAAAAAGTTGATAAAGTTGATGACATTAGGAACATCTGCTTAAACTGTTGATGGGAATGCAAACTGGTGCAGCCACTCTGGAAAATAGTAAGGGGGTTCCTCAAAAAATTAAAAATAAAACTACCCTACAACACAGCAACTGCACTACTAGGTATTTATCCAAAGGATACAAAAATGCTGATTTGAAGGGCCACATGCACTCCAATATTTATAGCAGCCCTATCAACACTAGCCAAATTATGGAAAGATCCCAAATGTCCATCCACTGATGAATGGATAAAGAAGATGTGGTTTATACATACAATGGAATACTACTCAGTGATAAAAAGAATGAAATCTTGCCACTTGCACCAATGAGGATGGAACTGGAGGGTATTATGTTACATTAAATAAGTCAGAGAAAGACAGGTATCGTAAGATTTCACTCATATGTGGGATTTGAGAAACTCAACACATGAATATAGAAGAAGGAAAGGAAAATAAGGTAAAAACAGAGAGGGAGACAAACTGTAAGAGACTCTTAAATACAGAGAAAAAACTGAGGGTTGCTTGAGGGGGACAGGTATGGGGATGGGTTAAATGGGTGACAGGCATTAAGGAGGGCACTTTTGGGGATGAGCACTGGGTGTCATATGTAAGAGATGAATCACTGGGTTCTACTCCTGAAGCCAAGACTACACTGTATGTTAACTAACTTGAAAATATTTGTTTTAAAAAAGGACATCCGCTTGACAAAAAAGGTTTAGAAAGTAAAAATATGACAAATAGAAAAGATTTGCAACATATATATTTAACAAAGAACTAGTCTCCAGAATATATAATGAATATTTATGATAGGTAAAAGCCAATAATCTGGAAATAAAGTGAAGAGATATAAAAGTAATAATACTTATTTTCTTTGGAAGTTTTTCTCTCACAGTCTGGTCTCCTTTTTCTTTTTCTCCCTTGTGTACACACACACACACACACACACACACACACACACACACACATGAATTTTTCTGTATTATTTCATGAAAATAGAAATCAGAAAGGTATTATTGAAATATAGAGGCTCAGTTTATGGCTAGTCTCACAAGTAAATGACTTATCTCACACATTAGCACTATAGTTTGCACTAATTAATTAAATTACAATTTACTACAGGTAAATGATTTTTAGGACAAATTTGCTTAAAAATAAAATACATAAATATAAAAATCCATGGATGCCAACTCTGTACCTTCTTTTTTCCACTCGTTTCAAAATATGCTCTAAATATACACCAAGATTCAGGAAACACAATATAATGGAGAAGCCAATGAACTAAGTACTGATCATGAAACAATATTTTCTCTCCCTCTGTGAATTTATAAAAAGCCTCAAGTCAATCAGATCTATTACTCTCATGTTGAAACCTGGGATATCTTAGAGATCACTGGCACCCCTAAAGGGCATTGCTATGGTATAACTAAACAATGCACTTCTTTCCTCATCACCTCTCAACACCTCGGTATGCACAGATTACCCATTGGGGTTCAAGATGTCCAGTATCTACATAACTTAGCCATTGCTAACAGGATATATTGGACTCAAAACTGGCTATGGATTGGATTCCATCTGGGTGCTCTAAATCATATCCCATAGGTTCTGGAGAATTCAGGCAGAAATCTTCTGTAAGCCTCCAATTAACTGTCTTTTCCTCCCCAAATTTTCCTGGTCTTCCCAGTCACAAGTAGATGCTCCATATCATTGCTGTTATATGATCTTGTACATAGTTATATTAACACTCAATTCACGGGACTATCTTTATTCATAAAAATGTGTGTGTCTCTCTCTTCATGGATATGAACTCTTTGAAGGCAAGAACGATATAGTCTTTTTAAAAATATATCTTAGATTTGGGGCACTTGGATTGGCTCAGTTGGTTAAGCCTCTGACTCTTGGTTTTGGCTCAGGTCATGATTTCACAGTTTGTGAGTTTGAGTCCCACACCTAGCTCTGTGCTTACAGTGCAGAGCCTCCTTGGGATTCTCCCACTCCTTCACTCTGCCCCTTCCAGATTACTCTCTCTCTCTCTCTCTCAGAATAAATAAACTTTAAAAATTAAAAAAAACTTAGATTTTAACATATTGCATAGCATATACCAGATGATCAATAAATGGACATTAATTCAATCTGAGTTAGTTGTATGTTTTCCTAACCCTTGTCATGTATACCTCTTTAATGTTTGGATTTTCAGTTAAGAAAAATATTAGTTAGCATTAATAAAGTGATTATAATATGCTAGGCTTAGTGTGCTAAACTTTTCAACTACAGTATCTCATCTAATCCTTATACAAACCTTTTTTATCAGTATAAATTAGAATTAGCAATTTGGAAAAATCTTTTAGGTATACATGCTTTACTTTTTTTGTCTTTTCAAATTTTTATTAAAATTCTAGTTAGTTAACATACAGTGCAATATTGGTTTCAATAGTTTGGCTATTGTTGATATTGCTGCTACAAATATTGGGGTGCATATACCCCTTTGAATCTGTATTTTTATATCTTTTGGGTAAATACGTAGTAGTGCAATTGCTGGATCATGGGGTAGTTTTATTTTTAACTTTTTGAGGAACTTCCATACTGTTTTCCATAGCAGCTGCACCAGTTTCCATCCCCACCAACAGGTTAAGAGGGTTCCCCTTTTCCCTGCATGTTTGCCAGCATCTGTTGTTTCCTGTGGTGTTAATTTTAGCCCTTCTGACAGGTGTAAGGTGGTATCTCATTGTGGTTTTGATTGGTAGGTAAATATACTTTAAATTCTGAGGGAAGAACAAAGATGGTGGAACAGCATAGAAGTTTTTTGTGTGTCTCACGTCCATGAAGTATAGCCAGACCAACACTAAACCATCCTGCACACCTAGAAAACTGACTGGAGGATTAACACATCAATCTGCACAACCTCAACCACAGAATTCAGCAGGTACACAGTGCGGAGAGGTAAACTTGGGGAGAGAGAAGCTGCAAAAGGCAGGGAACCACTTTTGCAGGAGGAGAGAGAACAGAGACCAGAGACGGGGCAGGGGAGAACATGGGAAAAGCACCTCTCCCTAGAAGCAGCTGGAGAGAAAGTGGAAAATTGGAAACAGCCGCAGAGACTAAACTAAAAAGGGAGAAAGGAGAAAGGAGAGGATTTAAATTCCATTAAGACTGTAAACAAGGGGCACACAGAGTCTGCAACTCAGGCTCAATACCTGGTGGTGCTCTGGTGGGAAGGGCGAATCCCCAGGAACACAGTGGGGTCCGGGAGGTTCTTGGGCCACATGGGGAAAAGCGGTTCCACTGCTGGAAGGACATTTGGTAGAGACTGTTGAAGCCACCTGGTCCCAGCAGACCCCAGAAAACAGCCACATTCGCTGGTGCTAGAACAAGGTCGTTAAGGCTGAATCCTGGTGCCAGATGTGTGTTGTGATTTTCCATAGTCCCTGAAACGCTGTTGCTACACTATCTCGCGAACTTTTTCTGGGGCAGGCTGGCACCTAGCCGCAGTCTCAGGGCACTGGCAGCAGCAGGGTCCAGCAAGCATTCCTGGGTGCAGCCGACATTCAGCCATTGCTTGGTGAAACCCACACGCAGAGGGGCGGAACAGGTAAAGCCGCAGTCCTTCAGAAGTAGGGGGCCAGGGAAAGTGGCTGCATCTGAGACAGGCCTCGGGAGGGGGGTGCTGCCTGGGGCTTGGTCACGGACAGTGAAAAAGCAGGGAGTGGACGAAAGCTGAAGACAGAGGATGGGTGCATGATTGCTGATCAGGGAGAGCAGAGTTCCAATATGGGAGACTGGGTGACGCCATTTTTACCGCTCCAGCACATGCGCACTTGTGAGCGCCACAACAATTCACCCCAGTGGGCTTGCAGCGCCATCTAGTGGAGAACAGAGCCATTGCACTGAGCCCCACCCAACTGGGCCAACCTCCCTCTTCAAGAACACAGGTCTCACCACCTGCTTAGTTTATGAACTACAGAGCACTTCTTGGTCTGACTCCTAGGGGAAAGTGAAGTAGTTTCAGTCCTATTTCAGTCTGTTGGCAGGTCCATCTATTCAAATTTATATCTTTTTTTTTCTCTTTTTCACTTCTTTCCTTTTTCTTGAATACAGAAAGAGAAAAAATTCATTTTTATTTTCAATTTTTATTAAAAATACTTTTCTGTAATTTTTATTATATTTTTTACTTTTGTGTAATTCTTTTCAAATTCTATTTTACTTCCATCATTTTATTTTAGTCTACTTCAGTATATTCATTTTTTCAAATTTTCAAATGATTTCCTTTTTTCCTTTATCTTTTTTCTCTTTTTCATTTCTTATCTTTTTCTTGAATACAGAAAGAGAAAAACTTAATTTTTACTTTCAATTTCTATTAAAAACATTTTTCTTTAATATTTTTACTATATTTTTACTTTTATATAAATTTTTTCAAATTCTATTTTACTTCCATCATTTTATTTTAGTCTACTACAGTATATTCATTTTTTCAAATTTTCAAATGATTTTCTTTTTTTCTCTTTTTTTTGTTTCTTTTCTTTTTCTTATATACAGAAAGAGAAAAAATTCATTTTTATTTTTAATTTTTATTAAACTATTTTTCTGTAATTTTTGTCCACTACATTCTTTACTTTTGTCTAATTTTTTCAAATTCTATTTTACTCCCATCATTTCACTTTAGTCTACTTCAGTGTATTCATTTTTTCAAATTCTCCAACAATTTCTCCCCCCTCCCTTTTTTTCTCTAATCAAACCACTTTCAACACCCAGACCAAAACACACCTAGGATCTAACATCATTTATTGGATTTTTGTGTGTGTGTTTTAATACTTTAGTTTTAATATTTTTTTAATTCTTTTACTTTTAATTTTTCTACCTCATTAATTCCTTTTCTCCCTTCAAAATGACAAAATGAAGGAATTCACCCCAAAACAAAGAGCACGAAGAAACGACACCTAGGGATTTAACCAAAACAGATATAAGCAAGATGTCTGAACCAGAATTTAGAATCATGATAATGAGAATACTAGCTGGAATTGAAAATAGATTAGGATCCCTTTCTGCAGAGATACAAGAAGTAAAACACAGAATGAAATTAAAAATGCTATAACCAAGGTGCAATCACGGATGGATGCAGTGGCGGCAAGGATGGACGTGGCAGAACAGAGAATCAGCGATTTAGAGGACAAACTTATAGAGAATAACGAAGCAGAGAAAAAGAGGGAGATTAAGGCAAAAGAGCACGATTTAAGAATTGGAGAAATCAGTGACTCATTAAAAAGGAACAACATCAGAATCATAGAGGTCCCAGAGGAGGAAGAGAGAGAAAAAGTGGCAGAAGAATTATGTGAGCAAATCATAGCAGAAAACTTTCCTAACCTGGGGAAAGACACAGACATCAAAATCCAGGAAGCACAGAGGACCCCCATTAGATTTAACAAAAACCAACCATCAACAAGGCATATCATAGTCTAATTCACAAAACACTCAGGCAAGGAGAGAGTCATGAAAGCAGCAAGGGAAAAAAAGTCCCTAACCTACAAGGGAAGACACATCAAGTTTGCAGCAGACCTATCCACAGAAACTTGGCAGGTCAGAGAGGAGTGGCAGGATATATTCAATGTGATGAATCAGAAAAATAAGCAGCCAAGAACTCTTTATCCAGAAAGGCTATCATTCAAAATAGAAGGAGAGACTAAAAGTTTCCCAGACAAACAAAAATTAAAGGACTTTGTGACCACTAAACCAACCCTGCAAGAAATTTTAAGGGGGATTCTCTGAGGGGAGAAAAGATGAAGAAAGAAAGAAAGAAAGAAAGAAAGAAAGAAAGAAAGAAAGAAAGAAAGAAAGAAAGAAAGAAAGGAAGGAAGGAAGGAAGGAAGGAAGGAAGGAAGGAAAGAAAGGGAGAGAAAGATAAAAAGCAACAAAGATTAGAAAGGACCAGAGCACACCACCAGAAACTCCAACTCTACAAGCATCATAATGGCAAGAAATTCATATCTTTCAGTACTCACTCTAAATGTCAATGGACTCAATGCTCCAATCAAAAGACATGGGGTAACAGAATGGATAAGAAAACAAGATCCATCTATATGCTGTTTACAAGAGACCCATTTTAGACCTAAAGACACCTTCAGATTGAAAATAAGGGGATGGGGAACCATCCATCATGCTAATGGTCAACAAAAGAAAGCTGGAGTAGCCATACTTATATCAGAAAATCTACACTTTAAAATAAAGACTGTATCAAGAGATCCAGAAGGGCATTATATCATAATCAAGAGGTCTATCCACCAAGAAGACCTAACAATTGTAAACATTTATGCTCCAAATGTGAGAGCACCCAAATATATAAATCAATTAGTAACAAACATAAACTCATTGATAGTAATACCATAATAGTAGGAGACTTTGACATCCCACTCACAGCAATGGACAGATCATCTAATCAAAAATTCAACAAAGAAACAATGGCTTTGAATGATGCACTGGACCAGATGGACTTAACAGATATATTCAGAACATTTCATCCTAAAGCAGCAGAATATACATTCTTTCCAGTGCATATGGAACGTTCTCGAGAACAGACCATATACTGGGACACAAATCAGCCCTAAATAAGTATAAAAAGATTGAGATCATACCATACGTATTTTCATACCACGATGCTAAGGAACTCGATATCAACCACAAGAAAAAAATTGGAAAGGTAACAAATACTTGGGAGACTGAAGAACATTACTAAAGAATGAATGGGCTAACCAAGAAGTTAAAGAGGAAATTAAAAAGTATATGGAAGTCAATGAAAATGATAACACCATAACCCAAAACCTCTGGGATGCAGTAAAGATGGTCATAAGAGGAAAGTATATAGCAATCCAGGCCTTCCTAAAGAAGGAAGAAAGTCCTCAGATACACAACCTAACCTTACGCCTTAAGGAGCTGGAAAAAGAACAGCAAGTAAAACCTAAAACCAGCAGAAGATAGGAAATAATAAAGATTAGAGCAGAAATAATGCTATTGAAACCAAAAAGACAGTAGAACAGATCAATGAAACCAGAAGCTGGTTCTTTGAAAGAATTAACAAAATTGATAAGCCACTAGCCAGTTTGATCAAAAAGAAAAAGGGAAGGACCCAAATAAATAAAATCGAGAATGAAAGAGGAGAGATCACAACCAACACAGCAGAAATACAAACAATAATAAGAGACTATTATGAGCAATTATATGCCAATAAAATGGGAAATCTGGAAGAAATGGACAAATTCCTAGAAACATATACACTACCAAAACTGAAACAGGAAGAAACAGAAAATTTGAACACACCCAAGACCAGTAAGGAAATCTAATTAGTAATCAAAAAACTCCCAAAAAACAAGAATCCAGGGCCAGATGCCTTTCCAGGGGAATTCTACCAAACATTTAAGGAATAATTAAAACCTATTCTCTTGAATTGTTCCAAAAAATAGAAATGGAAGGCAAACTTCCAAACTCTATGAAGCCAGCATTACCTTGATTCCAAAACCAGACAGAGACCCCACTAAAAAGGAGAACTATAGACCAATTTCCCTGATGAACATGGATGCAAAAGTCCTCACCAAGATATTAGCCAACCGGCTCCAACAATACATTAAAAAAATTATTCACCACGACCAAGTGGGATTTATACCTGGGATGCAGGGCTGGTTCAATATCCACAAAACAATTAATGTGATTCATCACATCAATAAAAGATAGGACAAGAACCATATGATCCTCTCAATAGATGCACAGAAAGCATTTGACAAAACACAGCATCCTTTCTTGATAAAAACCCTCAAGAAAGGAGGGATAGAGGCACCTGGGTGGCTTTGTTGGTTAAGCGTCTGACTTCGGCTCAGGTCATGATCTCACGGTCCTTGAGTTCGAGCCCCGCGTCGGGCTCTGTGCTGACAGCTCAGAACCTGGAGCCTGTTTCGGATTCTGTGTCTCCCTCTCTCTCTGCCCCTCCCCTGTTCATGCTCTGTCTCTCTCTGTCTCAAAAATAAGTAAACGTTAAAAAAAATTAAAAAAAAAAAAAAGGAGGGATAGAAGGAGCATACCTTGAGATCATAAAAGCCATATATGAACGACCCAATGCTAATATCATCCTCAAAGGGGAAAAACTGACAGCTTTCCCCCTAAGGTCAGGAACAAGACAGGGATGCTTGCACTCTCTCTCTCAAAAATAAATAAACATTAAAAAAAAAGTTTGTACCATTAGGTGATTACTAATACCCTTTTACTTTTAAATTCTGTAATTTAAGACATTAAAAGATAGTATGTAGCATTTCCTAGTTTTTTGCTCTTTTAAGTATTTTCTACTTTTGTCTAGGTATTTTCTAAGTTTGCCCTGCTTCACTCCATACCTTCCAAAATTAAAATTAAAATAATATCTACATGTGTAGTAGAAAATTAACTTTACCCAAAGAAAGATCGAGTCTTTATGTCTGACTACTGGAAGGTAATTTCTAGGATCCTGGAATGTTCTGCTCTTTGACTGTCTGAGAGCTCTGGCCATAACACAGTCTAAAAGCAGGATTTATAAGGGGACTTTAGTCTATGCAGGATAAAGTCCAACCACTGGAAGAAGTGGAGACTGAAGGTATAAGCTTGATCTCCAAGAGGAACCAGAAACTAAAGTACAGCTATGTAGACAATATGTGATTGAGCCCCATTAAAAATTCTGGCTGTCAAAAGACTCAGGCAGACTTCCTTGGTTGATATTACTCTGCATATTTTCACACATTGTGGCCAGAAGGAGTTAATGTCATTCATGACTCCACAGAGAGAAGGAAGCTCTATGTTTAGACACCTCCCAAACTTTGTCCTATGCATCTCTTCCTTTGGCTGATTTTCTGTATCTTTTCTTTGTAATACATGAATTTTCTTTGCAACCATGAATAAAATAGATTTTAGTGAGTTCTTTGGGTCTTTTAAGCAAATTATCAAAACTTATAGGATAGTTTTGAAAAACAAATTGCATTTGATATCAGAAATCAAACGTCATGCAGACTCTGAAGTTTGATTAATTTTGGATCCTGTGATAGTATATTGCTCTGCTCTGTATCTACATCCTTGTTAAATTAATTTACTACTAAATAAAAAGAAATGGGAGGGGCACCTGGGTGGCTCAGTCAGTTAAGCGTCTGACTTCAGTTCAGGTCATGATCTCGTGGTTCATGAGTTCAAGCCCCACGTCAGGCTTTGTGCTGACAGCTCAGAGCCTGGAGCCTGACTGGATTCTGTGTCCCTCTCTCTTTCTGCCCCTCCCCCCACTCATTCTCTCTCTCTCTCGAAAATAAATAAAACATTTTATTTATTTATCTATTTTAACATTTATTTATTTTTGAGACAGAGAGAGACAGAGCATGAATGGGGGAGGGGCAGAGAGAGAGGGAGACACAGAATCCGAAACAGGCTCCAGGCTCTGAGCTGTCAGCACAGAGCCTGACGCGGGGCTCGAACTCACGGACCGCGAGATCATGACCTGAGCTGAAGTCGGACGCTTAACCGACTGAGCCACCCAGGCGCCCCAAAACATTTTAAAAAATAAAAAAAAGAAATAGAAAAAAGATACAGTATTTTAATCTATCAGAATTAAAAACCAGGTATTCCTAAAGTATTGTATCTTATGTTATTAAAAATTTCCTTCCATATTACTTATTTCCGTAAATCTAGATAAGATATTGTACGGGCTTCATGATTAGCAATTAGGTGGGGTTTTTTTCCTATCATCTTTGAAGTTAATTAATTGGCTTGAAAGCTGCTTTCAATATGATAAAAGTGAAAAACAAGGTGGGAAATGAATACTATCACTCACCAACCGATGTATAATTGTTACTTTTTAATGAACATCATCTTGCTTTTATATACAGAAGTATGAGTAAAAAACTTTGAAAAAGATGTGATCTAATAGATAAATCATAATGATTCTACATTCTAATTACTTATCAAGAACACATTCTAATTTATGAATTAAAAAAAAAATCTGTTACTCTACGATGCTAAGTAAATAATCAATGCCTCTATAGACACTGTGATAAACTTAACAGTTGACCTTTCCAGGTTGGAATTCTTAATAGGATGTAGAATTCTCTGTGTTTTAGTTCAGACCAACAGGCTGCAGTGTAAACTTTTATGAATAAGAACATTTGAAGGTCTTCTCACAGAATGGAAAGAAAACTATGAGTGTTGACTCTGGCAGCTAATAGCATATGCTTACCCACTGATCCTTCAGTGAAGAGATGGACAGAATCACAACTGAACATGCTGTATAATCAAAACCAACCCAATGTTCTTCATAGCTCTCTACATTTAGAACCTTTCACCAGGAGGATCATTTTCTAGAGAATGAACAAAGTAATTGCTGTCTAGGTTTCAAGCTGCATAATGGCTCTCTTCACAAATGACAACCTACACTTCTTTAAAATAAGAAACTACAAGGAAAAAAACAACATAAATTTAGTGTCTCAGAAGATTAAGTGAAAAAGGCAATCATTTAACTATTACCTGTTGTTAAGTGAAAAGATAATACCTTTTACTCTACCAAATGACTCAGGCAGGTAAGAGCACATTGTGAGATCTCATCACTGGGGTAATTGATGTATGCCACAAGAACCAATACAGCACAAAACTGCAAAAATCCTTTGAGTCATAGGTTGTCAGAGGCTAAGGTTCAACAAAAAACCAAGTTCATCTTAAGTTTTCAACAAAATATATCCTGTGAAGATCTAATAAACAAACAAAAGATGTCCTCAAATGGCTCTGAATGTTAAAAAATGGAAATGGTTAGAGACATTATCGTCAACTGGCTGAAGCAGGCGCCTGATTTACTCCAAGACTAGGTCAGATAAGGTGATGCTTCCTTTGAGGAGCAGTGTTACTATGCACCCTACTGCTGTCATTTAAACAATCTTCAGTCAGTGACTTTCCCTGGAGTATGCTATGAAGGGTTCAAAAGGGGATTCAGGCTTCGTGTGGTCCCCTCCCACAGATTTAGTTGTTTGTGTAAAATAATTGCCTTGCCAAAGACCTCCCTCCCAAAGATTCTGATTTCCATTTATAAACAGGTTATTCAATTTTTTCAAGAATAAAATATGCATAATATTAGGAAAAATATTTTTAATCAAAGCAGTACATAGTTCAAGTAAAAATAAGCATTTAAAATTATACCTACTACCATGCACTATAACCATTAATTAGCAATAATGATGTCTTATCTCACTACTATAAAAATATTCCAAAGAGTAGAATATTGAAGAGTTGTTAGAAAAATAATTACGGAAGCAGAAAAATGTTGAATGAATAAATTAATTCAAAACTTAATCTCCGCATGTATAATTAATTTATGGTTATATTATAAACAGGAATCAGACATTACTTGAATAGTCATTTACTTCAGGCTAGATGAAAGCTACAGGAAGCATAGAAAAAGGAGCACATGTCTTAGTCTATAGTTCATCATTCTCAAAGAACATAGATGCTGATAAAAAGAATTTGAACACTTGTATCTTTAAATTACATGGTGTACGCATCTAATAATTTAATCAAAAAATAAATATATCATCTATAAAACAGTTTTATTTAAATGTATTGTAATTTTGCAGCTCTGTTGAATATCACTCTCATACCTTTAGATCTTACAGAAGAAATAACTCGCACGGTAATATTAACAAATATAATAGAGAAGTTCACTTAACTATATCAGAACTAAATATGTAGATACTACAAAAATATAGCTCTACCAAGAATGGAGGTGATTCCACCAAATTAACCCCTCACTTAATTAGTAAACTTTCATTTTCAGCCCCTTTTTAATGAAACATGATTCAACTAAACTAACATTTACTTGTTCTATTGGGACTCCAGAAAAAAGTAAAAATCATCAACTTTGTTCTCAATAAGTTTTCAGTGCAGTTATGAAAACCAGAATATATGAAGAACTATGGAGTAACTCCAGTTATGATCATTAGAAGTATACAAAACAGTCATAATATTTAATAATGCTTTGGCATATCATGGACTATAGGATAAAGCAAACATTGTATTCCTAGAAAATAGCAGAGTATCTCACAAGTGTAGTGAAATGTGTTAGGGAATATTGTTGTCTCTTCATTCATTCATTCATTTATTCATTTATTCAACAGTACATTTATTGTGCATCTATTTTGAGCCAGATACTCTTCCAAGAACTAAATATACAGCAGTAAATAAAAAAATGAAAATAAAGTTTTACACTTATGGAAGTTTCATTCCAGACAAGATACAAGTTTTCTCTCTTTTTTTGTATCTAAGTCTTCAACATCTCCCTCTACCACCGCTTCTCTGAATTTGGCAAATAACCCAGTCTGGACTCATCAGAGTACCAGATACTTCTAGCAACATAAATTTGGTCAGCATGAAGCACATGATCCAAGTATAAAGTAAGAATTTTTCCCTGGAATTGACATTTCTGTTCAATTTAGTTGAAGTTTCTGTCAATTCAGTTTGAGAAGTTCTAAATTCTGACAAACAAAATATACCATAAATTATCATTAAGTGGATAAATTCATTATCCTAAGAAAATTTAAGGTAAAGATAAATCACCATAGTTTGTAGCTCAGAGAAAAGCATAGAAAGAATAAGTCATAAATAAACTTTTAAAAATATAACATTTAATTTAGTAAATGAATCATTTCCTACCAAAGAAACAACAGAACTCTAATAATCAAAGAATTGTTACATAGGACTTATTCCTCAAGGTAAGTAGGAAAAAAGGGATTGATTATAATTTTTAGTAAATTATAAGAAGGAGTAAATGGTGAAGGACTGTACATTAACTTCCATGGTCCACATTGTTCTCAGTAACTCTTGGGCAAAGGTAAAAAGTATTGTATGCTGTTTCATATGCTACTGTTTTGGTTGTTTTTTTTTTTTTGATTTGGGAATTAAAATTAAAATTGTACACTCCATAAGGACACAAATCTATCTTACATAAACCGCTAAAAAATATTTCTTTTTCATAGCCGTCATTTGGGAAGTAAATTACTACAAATAAGATATTCTCAGAGGCTATGAAGTAAGCTTTTTATTTTTTTTTAAGTTCATTTATTTATTTGGAGAGAAAGAGAGTGGCATCCACAGGAGGGCAAGGGGCAAATAAAGAGAGAGAGAGATAGAGAATCTCAAGCAGGCTCCATGCTGCCAGCCCAGAGCCCAATGTGAGGCTCAAACTCATAACCCTGAGATCATGACCTGAGCCAAAAGCAAGAGTCCGATGCTTAACTGACAGAGCCACCCAGGCACCCCTCAAGTGATCTTTTTAAAACATCAAATTTACTAACAGTACTAATTAAGATGTAAATTGTAGGCCTTAGTTAACCTATATAATAAGCTAAAACCTTCACAGTCATAGTAATTCAAATTCATGTTAAGCTCTTTCTATATATTATGTCACATAACTTTTAAAAATCATTATTTGTAATGCTATAGATATCGTTATCTTTAGTAAAAGTGTCCCATTAGTGTATCTTGTGTCTGTTCACGGGGAGTCAAAGTAGACATAAGAAAGGCATGTAAGTCACCATGCTCCCTTTCTAGAACCACTATTTATAGATGTTATTTACTTCTATAACAGAGATACATTGGGCATGTTTTTTGGTGAATTATTGAATACCTGAAGATTAAAATCAGCATTCAGCCAGAGTCAATGTTTCAAAGACAAAAATCATCATCACAGAATGAACATATAGAATATAAGAATAAATATGAAATTAAATCAAGTAATTTAATTTTTATTAGAAATTTATTATTAAAATATAATAGTCAAATTTTAAAAGTTTGACATCATTGTGTAACAACAGACTGCTCCTGTGGTCACTAACTTGGACATTTGCCACACTAAATAGAAACTCACTTCAGCTGAGGTCAGTAAGGAGTACCTTGTTGGGCTGGTTCCACCAAAAAGTATGTGTGTTTGTATATTAGCTTTATAAAATGATGCCAATGTTAACAAGCTATTAAGTGTTTCTTCCTCTCTAACATTAACTGATTAATGTAAAGAGTTATATACTCTACTCTGTAAGTCCTAGAGTAAAGATTTTGGTTAATGGTGATGAAGCAGTTTCAGGATGCAATCACACAAACTAAAGTTTTATAAGAGATAGCTTTTTCAGTATTTTTAGATGCAGACTTAAAACTGATTTTTTTAAAACCTATAGTTACTAATAACTAGTATTTTTTAGGAACTTTCTTGTGAGAAAGTATCTGGGGCCAATTTTGTATTCTTCTAATTCATCTTCAAGATATAAAGAATTCCCAAGTAAGATATCTGTTTTGAAAATCCTATGGCCAAGACAGAATTAAATAATTAACAATTAAATATGTCTTAAAAATTATTTTATTAGTGGGAACAGTGGATGTACCAAATAATTCTAGAAAAAATTAGAATTTTAAATGATGTTCTAGAGAACATCAGTACAGCTGAAAATCCTTTTCACTCTGGTTATTGTCATTGATGAACAGGAATGGGCTACTGTGGTCACAGTTCTGTCAGATGACCAATTCACAGTGGCCATCAACAGCAGAGCAAACTGGAGAAAATTAGTATTGCTAGTCTAGATTCTGCATCTAGGAACTTGGAATTTTGAGTTGAGAGGCAGAAAGAGACTTTGTTGGGATGGGCCTTGTTAAAACGTTAGTTGTAAAAGTAAGTCCCACCATCTCTGCTGCTATGGTTTTTGGAGCTATCCTGGTTTGAACCCTTCCTAAGAGTTGAGTCCTCTTGAGCCAGGGGTCATTCTTTTGAAATTTAGTCCTAAAACATTTAAGGTTTAATTAATTTTGTTTTGTTTCCAAGTTACAGCCCCTGCATTTTGTACAATTCTCCCCATACCGCTTCCCGTTGATGCTGTGCCCTTCCTAACTCCTGTTCAGGTGACTTTGGCAAGGGATGGCTCTTGGCTCCCCTAGGGATCATGTCCTGATCCCAGCTTGAATGCATTAGTGGCCTGGGGTGGACCACCTGCAAGTTTTAGCCTCGCTGGTGTCAAGGTAGAGTAATTAGCCCAAGAAATACTATATTAATTTTTCCGGAGATGCCACAAAAGAATCCATGACAGAAACAAGCCTACGAAATAGAAAAATATTTACAACCCAATAACTACATGAAATCTAAGTGTCAGGTTGTTATCCAAGAACTGTATAAGTCTTGTGCTCAATACCTCAAGGAAATTCCTCTTGTATTGCCAAATTCAATATTGTAAATATTCACTCTTTCAAAATGAACACATAAATTAATATAATCCAATAAAAAGGCCAACATACACTTCACTGTTCTTGTTCCGTTTCATGTTTTTCAAAACTTAAAATAAACCTAAAGTTAATTTAGAAAAATCAACATATAAAATAACAAAAAAAATTAAATTGCATGTGTGATGATGAAAAACTCTTGCAATAACATAGTAAAATATATTATAAAATTACAGTAATTAATGCAATTTAAACACTGGTACAGATAGATAAATCAATGGAGTAGAATAGATGGTCGTTAGAGAATAGGACCTTAGTGCATATGGCAATTAAGTATATGAAGTTGGTCTATATAATTCAGAATATTTAGGGTTACAAGTAAAAGAAACACAATTAAACTGATTTAGGTAAAAGGGGAACTTAACTGACTAATACAATCATACCATGGAAATGCAAACTTTATAGCTGAGTCAATGGAAATCAGGGATTCTTCTTTCTTTCTATGAAAGTCCCTAGTGATTGTCACAGTGCCTGGCACGGAGAAGACAGGCAATTAATATTTGTTGACTGAATGAACAAATTAAGAAGCCTGGGATTCAATGTCAAGAATTTGGATGGGTTATGCAGTGGTAGATGACGTAAAAATTTGATTCTCAGTCTCAATCATGAGGATAGAAGTAAAATTGTGTCCAAGAATTTTAATGCCTCAGAGAAAACACAAAACTGGGACCAGAGAAGAGAAAATACTAGAAAAGCCCTAGGTCACAGAATTTGGGGGTCAGGAATGAGGGGGAGAATGAAGTCTAAAGATGCATAGGTTCAAAACTAGTTTACTAAGTGGCAGGATCAATGTACAATTTGGAGAGAAAATCACATCTATAAAAGCAAATAAAAAATACTTACAAAAATAACTTAAAAATCAAATGCATGCTACCCAGAGAGGAAATAGCTCATGTTCTCAATTAAACTTAAGTTTTAAGTTCCATATTCCAGACAACTTGCTAAGAAATCAACAGCAACAAAATCAGGTTGGCAATGCCATCATCCCCATTTTACATGTGAAGAACTAAAATTCAGAGAGGTAAGCAAGTTGATCAAGATCACATAGTTAATGTGGTAGAGCCGAGATCCAAGCCCTAGATCTCTGACTCCAGAGCCCACACAGATAAACTCTACGCTGAACCTAACGTGTATGAATACATTTGAAATAAGAACTAAACACATTAGAAAAATAAATTTATTTTAATGCATATGTTACTTGTATATGTATTTGTGTGCATTTCACCCCACAACACTAAGGTTTACCAACTTTCATATTCTATTACTGCTTTAAGTCATGTTTAGTCTGCTTTGTCCTTCTACCCACCTGGTTGGCAAGAAATTCAATTTTTGTCCTTTTGGGTTCTCCTCAATAGCTCCATGGATTCACATAAAATTTCTAGCTTTCTATGGTGACAGAAAACCAGGGAAAGTACCCAAACCATAATTCCATGAATGTTACTATCTTTACTATTGTTATTTTGGCTGCATTGTTGCTAGTTCAGAATCTGAAAACTGTTATCTATCTGGTGGGCCCTGAGGCTTCAGACTGCCAGAGTTGGCTCTTAAACTCTTGTCCATTCATCTCAAGCTCAGCCTTAGAAACTTTTTCTACTCTCTTAAGATTTTAATATTCACACATGTTAAGATCAGTCTGCATGAAATGTCCAGCTTCCTTACCAACAAAGCAAATGTCCCTTACATTTCTTTGAAATCTTAGACTGCTATCTTGAAATGTTTTTCTTCATGTCTGTAGTTGAGCAGTACCCTTTATAGTCTTGACTTAGGTTCAGGCTACTTCTCAGAATCTTCAATTCTGTACTATAGCCCAGGCTACCCCAAAATGGTGGAAAAAGGGGTTGTCCAGATATCAAAGTATTGGGACCACAAGGGGTCTGTGGAAGCACACATACAGGTGGCTTAATAGAAGACAAAGCAACATTGAGTCTTTAGTCACATATTTTTAAGTCCCATGTGTCCTAGCTGGCAGAGTACGAATTCGGGTTACTAAAATCATCTCTTATATCTGATTCTCTTCTGGAATGAACCACCACTCCCCCCTCCTTCCCTTCTCCAATGAACTTTCAAAATTGAAAACAGTTTTAGGGAGGAGTTCAATTTCCACCAGGTGGAGCTCACAGTGGACAGTTTTCTCAGAGTAGCCTCTCCTTATGCCTGTTCATGCTGGGCCTGAGCCACACTTCCTGGAACCATGCCTCATCTGCCCAAGGCCAAGTCTCCAAGGTGTCTGGCCTCAGAATCAATGTTGAAACCTTTAACCAGCCCTCTGGTTGATATTTAAAAAGCTGATCTTTTTGTAAACTTGTTCTAAGCTTGTTCAAAACTACTCAGACATTCGGCCACAGCACTAAACAATTTTGAGAATCAAATGGTCTCCAACTGTGAGGTTCTAATCCCATTTTATCATTGTTAGTGTTCTATGACCTCAGATAATTTCCATTCCTCTAGCAGCTCTATATTCCATTCAAATATCTTCTCAATCAACCCAAAAGTTTTATCTCCTTCAAATATTCTTAGTTTGGGACTATGTATAATTTTCTTCATTGGAAGAATAGTGTTCCCAACTTCTAGTCAAAACATTTCAGCCTATGTATAAATGATATTCAAGTTTGGGGTTATATAGAAATTCCAGCACAATATGACAGAGGTCTCCAATGTATTTCATTCTAGCTTCAGCAGAAATACAGTGTCCACTGTGATCCATTATACAAATGTATATGTATTTTTAGGTATATAAAAATACAATTAATGAAAATAAATAATGCAGACTCTTACAATATGTGATGAAACCAAATATTTCTGTTTTATTCTATCATACTTCATTTAATGTTCTAGAAAATGCTTATTTGATTCTCCAATTTGATTTCATGATTCACTAACAGGTCTCAAAAGGCAATTTGAAAAACACTCCTGTAGGATCCTGGGGACATTGGCTAGTTTGTGTTCCTCTCTCAAATGGAAATGGGTAAGTTACTTTTAAATTCATAGTATGGGATAGGGGACTTAAATTTTATCTTCTATACTCTTTATATCTCAGTAGTCTCTTAGGGATCACAAAGAAATTCATTGGAAAAGGCTTATTTTTCTCTCCTTACTGAACATTCTGCCAATTACTATATATCTGCTCACAGTTCTTAAAATTAGCTCCCTTCACACTTAATCTCATATCAGATTTCGTATTCAATAAATCCAGAGTTTTATAAGAGTGCCTACCAGACATTAATTCTCCAGTATGGTAGTAACCATTATCTCAAAATTAACTCTCCCCAATTCTAAGTACTATGATTAGTCTTCCTTATAAATATATGTTGCACAAAGCTTTCTAATAATCTCCAATTTATTCCACACATAACTGGTATTAATTTTACCCCATAATATTCAATTCTAAGAAATTTCATACTGACTCATACTTTTGAGTTAAATATCCTCCAAGGCTCTACATAACTTGCTGGCCATAAATCCAATTCAGTCAATATTGGGATTCTTTCCCATGAAATGTAAAAGTAATCCTTAGTTTATATGATGTCTGAAAAACAGTCCATTATTTCCACCTTACCATTGCTCCTTTAGCTTCACATTGCTACAATTAAGCAGTGAGGCTGACTGCTCCAGAGACAGTGGTACTCTTTGAGTTTAAACCAAACTCAGAGATTCACATCCACTGATCTCCATCTGGCAGCACACATCAATCTCCAACCTCATCCCCAATGTGGAATACTATTATGTCACCTGGACCAGGGTTTCAGTAACATGCAGAAATGCCAATGCGCCTTTTGCAAATCTCAGGTAACTTCATACTTTTGGACTAGCCATATCTTCCGCTCCCACTGAAAACTCACTTTTATTGCCTCCTTCACTGGAATAATTCAGCCTAAAAAAATATGTTGTGCATTTCCCTCTCAAATGTGTTACTGTGGAAACTTGGACCTTTAAAAACATAATGAGAATTTCTGACTTTTAGGGAATGGAGTGAATATGGAAAGGAAAGGTGCTTTATTATTTTATTGTAAGTATCCACAACAGCAAAGAAATGTAAGATAGCAGGTGTGTGTGTGTGTATGTGTGTGTGTGTGTGTGTGTGTGTGTGTGTGTACACATACATGAGTGACAGAGAGAGAGAGAGAAAGAGAGAGAGAGAGAGAGAGAGATGGAGAGATGGAGAGATGGTGAGAAAGGAGGTTCTTGTTACAAATTCATTCTAAGCACTTAAGTCTACCTTCTTTTAAATACTAGAGGAAGTTTAATAAGACAGCATAGAGAAAAGGTACATAAACTCCTTACAAACACTTCCCCTTGATTCACTAGAATCAAGACGAGACTACAGATTATTTATTACCTTAATTTCTAAAGTTGAATGTCTCGGTAAATAAATACAAGATTGAAAACAATAAAATAGAGCATGTAAATTAATACCAGGAGAATTGTAAAACTATATTTTATATTACCCCAGAGAAGAAAGGCTGCCTATATTTTTTGAAGAAGCATGGCAAATAGGATTTAACTAACTCTGCATCTGTGAGACTTCAAAAGTGGATCTCATCTGAGGACAACCTCAACCATAAAAAGTAATCAATCCTATGTTCTTAGCATGGCCAGGAAAATCATACACATCCTAGGCAACCAAAAGAATTAATAATAAAAAAAAAACCATGGGACTAGACTTTTAAAAATGGATTTTCACCCCTTCTTGACCCAGAAGATATATCACTGGTAATATCATATATAATAGAGAAGATACCAGATAATCAATGTCAGGGATTATCATTGTTTTCCTTCTCATGCATGGCACAGAAATATAGTTGTTCTAGTTTGATTAATTGCATTACTATTCTTATTACTTTGTGCATAATAGTGATGAGAATGAAATGTAATAATTACATAAAGTTTCTCTTATTTTTTATTGACGTCTTACTTATTTTTCAGCAAACCAAAAAAATTAAGACTTTTGCTTTGCCATAGCAATTCCAATGATCTGACTCCATCTACATTTTTTCAGTTGGTTTCTTTCATTTTCTGAGGTTAACTTTGCAGTGGTTTTTCAAGTTTCTGTTTCTACTTAAGAGTGCTTAGTGTTTTTAGGCAGTTCTAAAATTCTTAAAAACATATTTGATTTACCATACATGACCAAATTTTCATCTATGTGAATGTGTACAAACACACACACATAGCATGGACAAAGAAATAAGGAGAAGAAAGGAGAAGAGAAGGAAAGATAAAACTTATCTTAGAGTTCTAATTTGAGTTAAGAGGCCCAATTATTCATATGAGTGCTTTAGTTCACTTTGAGTTTATATTAATTTTGCTAATAACTTTTGCTAAGTTATTTCGCAGTAATAACTTAGCTTAAAATCTTAGTGGCTTACAAAAACAAAGGTTTATTTCTAGCTCTTATTTCTTGACTTTCACAGTTCACTGTGCTTTGCTTCATATTGTTTTCATTGCAGAACCCACACTGAAAGAATAGCCCTATCTTGCTTTCATGGCAGAGAGTAAGAATAATGTTGGAACCATGAAAATGTTCTTCTAGTTTCCAGCCAATAGTCTTACATATCACATTTACTCATCTTCCACTGGTCAGAGCCTCTTGCATAATCAATGGGGCATGAAACAGCAGTACAATCCTCTCTCAGGGATGGATGTTGCAGGGCACATGGCAATGGGCAATAACGCATTCACACTCTCTCTCTCAGTAAACAATTAGAAATAACAAAGCATCTACAATAGAGTCTGTGTCAATATTTCTTCTTGATAGATTCTATTATAATTGTATTCTAGAGTGACTTGGAATGGGCCTAACCTGGAATTGGTTTTATTCATTATAAGCATATTGTTGGGGCCTCCTCGCTCTCTGTCTGGTTACTTCTGACTCAACAAAAGAACATTAGAAAATGAAAGGAAGATTAGATCAATATCCAAAGTTTTAGTTAGAGAACTTGCATTTAAAAACCAGGCTGCTCCTGGTATACGTTTGTCATGAATTGTTAGAACATACTGAATGAAATCGTCAATATTACCTGCATAGGTGGATTAACACATAGCAGGAGGATAACTCAATCGAATTGTTTTCCTCTCTTCCTACTAGCCGGGTCTAATGGAGGTACTCCAGGGAACAGCCTTTAAACTAAATGGGCCTCTGGACTTGAAAATCTCCTCTGTATGTAAAAAGAGGTGTTGTTGGGTATCCCTCAGATATGCCAGAGAATCACCAGTCATCATCAGTAACATCTATTGCTTGTCACCTGTACCAAACACTAGTTGGGGAAAAAGCAATTTTATCAGCACTGACTTCATTCCAGTCAAGCAGCTAACTGGAAATAAAAAAAATTAAAAAATTTAAAAAAATTCTTACCAATCTATGCTTGAGGAGTGTGGACATTTCTTAGCTTTTAGGGAACAATCAAGGTCAGTGTTCCCTTTTGCTTCTATAAGTGTAAGACCTAAACAGAAGGTAGGAAGAGAGAAGGATGACATTTCCCCCAACGTATAAAGAGAAGCAGTAAGTGTATGAGGATCAGCACTGCTGAGTCACGCTACAGACTTGAAATGCTCCCAAGCTTTTCTCCTTCTAAACTTGTACTTCTATGAACCATGCCTTCTCAGGTTTTGTACTTCTTTTTTTTTTTCTTATAATGTTTATTTATTTTTGAGAGAAAGAGAGAGTGCAAGTGGGGGAAGTTCAGAGAGAGAGAGGGAGACACAGAATCTGAAGGAGGCTTCAGGCTTTGAGCTATCAACACAGACCCTGACACCGGGCTCAAACTCATGAACCATGCATGAGATCATGACCTGACCCGAAGTTGGATGCTCAACCAACTGAGCCACCCAGGAACCCCAGGTTTTGTACTTCTTTTCCCCATGGGTTTACAAGGATGATGGCTGTGGTGGATAAAATTAATTTTATTTTCTCCTTACTCTGTCAACATAAAAGCACACAAAAAATAACATGGTATATTACTTTATAGTATTTAGACTAGAAGTTTGGGAGAAAAAAAAGATTAAAGTAATGGAGTATCAGACACACTACCTACAACAAAGCTCAAAAACTATTACTTTCTTGCATCTATAACATTTGCTAATATGATAGGTATTAAATCTACCTTAATTAAAATATTACAGGAGCACCTGGGTGACTCAGTTGGTTACATGTCCCACTTCTGCTCGGGTCATGATCTCATGGTTTGTGAGTTGGAGCCTCGCATCAGGTTCTGTGCTGACAGCTGAGAGCCCGGAGCCTGCTTTGGATTCTGTGTCTCCCTCTCTCTCTCCCCCTCCCCTGCTTGCGCTCTGTCTCTTGCTCACTCAAAAATAAAATAGACATTAAAAATATGTTTTAAATATTACGCTCCCTTTCAACACCATAACTTTTTAGAGCTCTAATTATATGGTATATCTTTAATATGGCTCAATTTTTAGATAAGTCTTAGTTAACATCAAATAGAACATAAAAATAGTCATCAATTTTCTTCTGCTTTATATAAATAGCATTCCAATATCTTTAATTCTGCAAGCTTATTTTAAACAGTAAAATGGCACTTAATAATGTCATCATTTTGATTAAGTACCATATCATACCTTTGGATGAAAAATGTAAAAGTTTAAGACTTTGCTGGAAGAGTCTACATTATTTAATTTAATATTCATTCATTAACACTGGATAAAATCTAATTTCTCTAGGTTTCATTTTACTACAAAATAACCAAAAAGTTGTTGCAGTGATTCCCATATTTTACAGTTCCCTAAGTCGTGAGAAAGTTTACACTGAGATCTCTGGGTAATTCCAAACAAGGTGATGCCAAGGGAGTAGAAGAAGCATGGCCTAGCAGTTTAAGATTTAGATACTGCTTCTTGCAGAAAGAATACGGAAGAGCAGAAGAGAAATGCAGGCCATCTCTATTTTAACAGTGTTGTTTAAGAGCATATTTACCTAAAATATAAAATATATGATGAGCCATAAAGAAAAGTATTCTTACAAATCAAATGTTAATGATCCTTAAAATTACATAATAGATTTGCTTGTTTTGTTTGCATTCTACTTTTCTTCTAAACCACTAATTTTCAATGTTTCCTCAAGAAATTAAACTTTGTCCCATAATAGTACCATCATGGATACCACCACATTGATGTCACTAGATTCATAATTGCCCAACAGGCTTTTATAGATAAAAATGAATAGTTACCAGGACTTCCTCTTTTTTTGCCAAAAAAAAAAAAAAAAAACCAAAAACTACATCTAGACATATATTTTCCAAACTACAGAAAATTGAAGATTTAAAAAAAAAATCCTGAAAGAATCCAGGGGTGGGGTGATATCTTACTTAAAGAGAAGCAAAGAAAAGATTTACATCCAACTTCTGAGAAGCCATGTGCCACAGACTTAATGTCTCCCACTGAAAAATTCTTATGTTGAAATCCTAACCCCTGATGTGTTATAGTATTTGGAGGTGAGGGTCTTTGAGAGGTGATTAAATCATGAGTGTGGAGCACTAATAAATAGGATTAGTGTCCTTATAAAAGAGACCCCATAGAATTCCCTCACCCTTTCCACCATGTTAGGACACAGTAAAGAGACGGCTGTCTGTGAACCAGGAGGTGGGTCATCATCACCAGACACCAAGTCTGTTGGTCCTTTCATTTTGGACTTCCCAGTCTCCAGAACTGTGAGAAAAATAGCTATTATTTATGAGCCACCCAGTTTATGATATTTTGTTATGGCAGTCTGAAGGGACCTAAACACCATGCAAGCAAGAAGAGAATGGAGTAAAATATTTAAAGTATTGACAGCGAGAAAACAAAGTGAAATTATTCCTCAAAAATGAAGGAAAACTAAAGGCTGTCAGAAAAACAAAAATTGAAGGAATTTGTTGTTAGTAGATCTGCCTCGCAAGAAATATTTAGAAGATGTTTTTTAAAGAGAAGGAAAATGAAACCCTAGAGGAGAAAGCGGGAAAAGACCTCTCTGACCTCAGCCGTAGCAATTTCTTACTCGACACATCCCCAAAGGCAAGGGAATTAAAAGCAAAAATGAACTACTGGGACCTTATGAAGATCAAAAGCTTCTGCACAGCAAAGGAAACAACCAACAAAACTAAAAGGCAACCAATGGAATGGGAAAAGATATTTGCAAATGACATATCCGACAAAGGGCTAGTATCCAAAATCTATAAAGAGCTCACCAAACTCCACACCCGAAAAACAAATAACCCAGTGAAGAAATGGGCAGAAAACATGAATAGACACTTCTCTAAAGAAGACATCTGGATGGCCAACAGGCACATGAAAAGATGCTCAACATCACTCCTCATCACGGAAATACAAATCAAAACCACACTCAGATATCACCTCACGCCAGTCAGAGTGGCCAAAATGAACAAATCAGGAGACTATAGATGCTGGCGAGGATGTGGAGAAACAGGAACCCTCTTGCACTGTTGGTGGGAATACAAATTGGTGCAGCCACTCTGGAAAGCAGTGTGGAGGTTCCTCAGAAAATTAAAAATAGACCTACCCTATGACCCAGCAATAGCACTGCTAGGAATTTACCCAAGGGATACAGGAGTACTGATGCATAGGGGCACTTGTACCCCAGTGTTTATAGCAGCACTCTCAACAATAGCCAAATTATGGAAAAAGCCTAAATGTCCATCAAATGATGAATGGATAAAGAAATTGTGGTTTATATACACAATGGAGTACTACATGGCAATGAGAAAGAACGAAATATGGTCCTTTGTAGCAATGTGGATGGAACTGGAGAGTGTGATGCTAAGTGAAATAAGCCATACAGAGAAAGACAGATACCATATGTTTTCACTCTTATGTGGATCCTGAGAAACTTAACAGAAACCCATGGAGGAGGGGAAGGGGAAAAAAAAAAAAAGAGGTTAGAGTGGGAGAGAGCCAAAGCATAAGAGACTTAAAAACTGAGAACAAACTGAGGGTTGATGGGGGTGGGAGGGAGGGGAGGGTGGGTGATGGGTATTGAGGAGGGCACCTTTTGGGATGAGCACTGGGTGTTGTATAGAAACCAATTTGACAATAAATTTCATATGTTGAAAAAAAAAAGAATAAAGAGAAGGAAAATGATGTATGTCAGAAACTCAGATCTATATTTAAAAAGTAAGAGCATTAACAAATGTATAAGAAAGGGAGGAAAATTATATCTTATTATAGTTTTAATTTGTATTGCTTTGAATAGAATTAAAGGTAAATATTTCTTTTTCCAAGTTAAAAAAATATATTCACTGGTAGCTTTTTTAACCTTTTAAAATTAATCTTCCTACAGCGAAAATATATACATTTCAGCAAATGATGTTGCAGCAATTAGACAACCATGCCCAAAATAAATACACAAGCCTTGATGTAAAACCTTACACTTATAGAAAAATTAAAATGTATTATAAATTTCATTAAAAGATAAAAGATTATAAAATTTTTAGAAGAAAATAGAGGAAAAAAGTCTAGGCAAAGGGTTCCTAGACATGACAGCAAAAAGCACAATCACTAAAAGAATTAATTTTTTTCTACAAAAGACTCTGTCAAGTGTGTGAAAAACAATTTCAAAATTGGGTGAAAATATTTGCAAACTGCATATTTAGCAAGACTAACAAATCACAAAGGATTCAATTGGAAAATAGGCAAAAGATATTAACAGACCAAAGAAAATATACAGATGGCAAAAAGCATGTCCAAAATCATTGAGCATTAAGGAAATACAAATTAAACGATAATGGAATATCACTATGTACCTTTTAAAATGGTTACAATTAGAAAATAGTAATAATATCAAATGCTGATAAGGATGCAAGGAAACTAGCATCCTTTATACATTGCTGATGGGGAAATAAAATGGTACAGCCATTCTGAAAAATCCTGTGGTAGTTTCTGGTAACATTGTATTCACTTACCATATGATCCAACAATTCCACTTCTGCACGTTTATCTCAGAGAAATGAAAACTTAATTTCACATAAAAGCTTGTACATAAATCTTCATAGCAGTTTTATTGTCAATAACCAAAAACTGAAAAAAAAAATGTAGTACATTGATGCAGTGTCATACTATTCAGAAATACAAAGAAACAAACGACTTATACATGCAACAATTTGAATGTATCTTAAGGGCACTAAAAAAATTAATAAATAAATGGCCAATATTGAAAGGTTATATAATATATTATTCCATTTACATTACATTTTTCATATGGCAAAATGGAATACCTTGAAAATGATGAACTTTTAGAGAAGACAGATTAATGATTGCCATCACTATCTTCTGGCAATCACTAATGTGTTGTTGCATGTATAACTAGTTTGTTTCTTTGTATTTCTGAATAGTATGCCACTGTATGAATGTACTACAGCTAGGTAGAAGAATGTAAACGTTGGAGAAGCTAGGTATAAGGTACATGGGATTCTCTTTACCATTTTAGCAACTTCCTACGATTCTACAATTATTTCAAAATAAAGCTTTACAATGTAAAATTTAACAAATTAAATTTTCCCAAACATTTATATATTGATGTAAATGTGTTTAATCAAATTCTTACATTGATTTATTTCTCATTTAATATATCAGATTATTTAAAATATTTCAGCCCTGTAAGAATTGGAACTTTCAGTGTCTGTTTAGTATGTAGTCAGGGGAAAAGAGTGTTGTGCCTCACAGTTATGAAATCAAGCCCTGGTCGTGGGGCCCCATGCTGAGCATGGAGCCTGCTTAAGATTCTCTCTCCCTCTGCCCCTTCCCTGCTTGTTCTCTCTCTCAAAACAAAAAAAAACACCAACTAAAGCCCTAGGAAAAGAAGATGCATGCCCATTTCCAGGTGCCAATAATACTTATTTCAGCCACTACTTGGCTACAGATTATGTCTTTGTATGGTAAACACACACATTAAATGGACTAATTCCTTTTTCTAGGTACATAGGATAAAGTAAGTTTAATTCAAGGGAAGTATGCTAGTATATTATGGAACAAGCTGTTCGTGAAATCCGAATACCTCCCAAAGTCACTCTGTAATAGGTAGGAAGAGATACACCAGTCTAGAACATATATAGAGTCATAGGATGTGGTAGAAATGAGATCAATAGCTAATTAGATCCAGGGGCGCCTGGGTGGCTTAGTCACTTAAGTGTCCAACTTCGGCTCAGGTCATGATCTCACACTTCATGAGTTCGAACCCCAGGTCGGGCTATGTGCTGACAGATTCTGTGTCTCCCTCTCTTTCCACCCCTCCCCCACCTCACTCTCCCTCCTGCTCACACTCTGTTTCTCCCTCAGAAATAAATAAATATTTAAAAAAACTATTAAAAATAATTAGATCCAACATTATGGAAGGCCTTATATACCAAATAGAAGAGTTTGAATTTGATACAGAACTAGGTTCTCCTCAAACTGTTCTGCCTAACTGTCTCTAATAAGAGAGAGGAACATAAATATATGTGTCTCAGGATTCTGGAAGTTTGTTGAAGCTACCTGACACTTGCTAAAATTACTTTGAAGTCTCATGTGTTATCTTTAAAATTCAGCAGAAATTTATATGCTAATAATGAATATAAACTATATTTATTACTTATCAAAGTATTAAAGTGCTGCACAAATATTCATGAGGTATTGACAGTGTATAAAAGTATGTTGTGCTTATCCCGTGACACTATAGCATGTCATAATGTATACCCTAAAGCATAAACACCACAGTTTCAAAAGCCTGGCAGAGGCAATAGGTAGCCTTTTAGACATTCTTAAACAGAGGTGAAAGTGCACTTTTAAAAAGATTTACCTGAAAACTAATACCACAGACTTCATTTTTGGCAAAGTACATTCATATCTGACCCTTACATTAACCTATGGCAGTATGGCAGAGAAAGTATATTCATGTCCATTTATAAATAGATGAGGAAATTGAGACATAGAGAATTTTAATTGCAGTTAGTTAGCAGCAGAGCCAAGAGAACCCATTTTGTGACTCTGAATCCAATGCCAATTCTATAATTCCTGATCACCCTAGAGCAAAATATAGGATAAAATCAATTTATCTTGGATCACATTCAAGAGAATTTAGTTGTGCCAGTACTGTAAGGTAGATTTTCCCCTTATAGGTCACCCTAACATATACTCTGAGGACAGCATTATGTAAGTTCTCTGGTATAGTAAGTTTTCATTTGCTACGTGCTATCTGCTACTGACACTGACATCTTTTTCTAAGTGAAGAAATGCTATTGATTGTACTTAAAAGAATAAAATTGACCTGCTCAAATTTACTTGAAGGAAGGAAGGAAGGAAGGAAGGAAAGAAGGAAGGAAAGAAGGAAGAAAAAGAAAAATGTTCCTTCCCCCTCCCAAACCTCATTGAAAGTGATCACTACGTCAGGGAGACATTTTTTTATAAATGATTTGGGAATTCTCACTGCTATATCCTTAATTTTTAAAACTTTAGTGGGCAATTACTCTGAATAACCCACCAGAAACAAATAAGGACTCAGTTACCTTCCTGTTCTGAGGTTGGCTATTTGTAAGATAACTAACCTACTCTACTTGCACTCACTGAATACTATGCTCACAGCTACCAACTTCTGGCTCTTTCAGAGGGTCCTCCTGCCTGGAGCCATTAAGAAAGTTTTTTATTTTTATTATTATTTTTTTTAAACATACTTACCCTTTTGACTAGAGCCAAAAGCTTTGAAGTTAGTTGTTGATAACGAACCTGTACCTGATGGGCAACCTGGACACTCGACTGAATTTTCCACTAGGACTACCTCAAAAGCATTATCATACTAGTCTCTGGTTCCAGTAAAGGCAGACTTCTGGAGTATTCTGAATTGGATTCTCTTGGCCTACTGGGCACAGAAAATCCTGCCAAATTAGACCTGGATTCCTGGACTCCTGATTTACGAAAAGTATAGCATGGCATATTTGATATCCATGACCTTCTTTCATATCCACTGATAGCAAAAGTTTCTTGTTTTCCTCTAATCTTATTAGCAAAATATCCTTTGAAAAAACAGAAAAGGAGTAGAGATGATAATAAGAGAATGAGATAAGTAGCTAACTTTGAAAGCAGTTTCTAAAAGAAATAAACAGGGATTTTGGCCTAGGAAAAAAGCTTTTTTCATGAATTGTATTTTTGTTTTTGTTTTTATTTTTATTGACAACTAGGTAGACCAAAATTAAGAACCTAAGAATGTAATCACTATTCTCATAGGGATTATAACTGCCAATTTATTTTTTAAATATTTCTGGCATACATGATTACACTGATAAAAAAATCTACTAATTACGTTTAATCTTAGTTTCTATGTTCAGGGATAACATTCACTACTGTAAATAAAATTAATGGTAAGAAATTAGTTATAATATGTGTTAATGGTGCCTTAGAAACTTCTTCTGAAAAGAAAGAAATGTCAGGCTAAATTGTGATTAAAAGAACTCGTAGTTTCCAGGGCTCCTGGCTGGCTCAGTCAGTTAAGCATCCAATTTCGGCTCAGGTCATGATCCCGTGGTCCGTGAGTTCGAGGCCTACGTCGGGCTCTGTGCTGACAGCTCAGAGCCCGGAGCCTGCTTCAGATTCTGTGTCTCCCTCTGTCTCTCTTTCTCTCTGCCGATCCACCACCTCTCTGTCTTCTCTCAAAAATAAATAAACATTAAAAAAAAAAAGACTAGTAGTTTCCAAACTTTGCTCAATATTGTAATCACCTGAGAATCTTTAAAAAGTACTGATGGCTGACTCCCACTCTCACATTCTTATTTAATCCCTATGAAGTCCAATCTGAACATCAAGATTATTAAAAGTTCTCCAGTTCAACAGTTTATCTAGTGGAACCAAAAGTACACCACTGGAAGTCTGAAGTCCTTAGTTCAAATCCAGTCTCTTGCTTATTGAGACTGTAGAATCATTCAACTCAGATGACCTTTGCAAGGTTTTTTTTTCTTATCTGTAAAAGAAGGATATTGATAATTCACTTTCTATCTTTATTATAGGGATTTTGTGGAGATTAAATAAGAAACTATACAGGAAGTCACTTTGTAAATTATTATCAAGTAAAAGATGAAATGGTACATAAACATGAATTATTTATATTATATTATATATAAATATACACATATACAAATAAATTTATTATAAGGAATTGGCTTACAGGATTATGGAGGCCAGCAAATCTACTATTGACAGGGTAGGCTCGCAGGCCAGACACCCAAGAGAACCAATGTTCCAGTTCAAGTTTGAAGGCCATCTCCACAGAATTATGTTTTGCTCCTGGTAGGGGAGTGGGTAAGGAGGAATGTGGTGTTTTTGTTCTATTCAGGACTTCACATGATCGGATGAGATCCACTCACATTATGAAAGACAATCTGCTTTACTCAAAGTCTACCAATTTAAACGTTAATCTCATCCAATAATACCCTCACAGAAACAAATAATGTTTGACCAAATATGTGGGCATTCCCTAGCCCAGCCAAATTGACACACATAATTATTCAACACAGTATTACTGTAACCATTTTTAACAGGTAACTGAAAAAAAATCCCATCTAAGAACTAGACCAATTAAAAATGTAGGTTTATAACTACTGAGTTGTATTCTTGGCCCTCATGTTCACCTCAACTTTGTCCCAAATATGTTGACAAATATGTTGTGAGTTGAAGGACAACAAACAGAACTACTCTCAAATCCTCAGAGGAAAATCATTTTAAGAAAAAGGTTTCCAACTATAAGTGATTTTTCCACCCTTAACCCCAGAGTTACACCTAGGGAAAAAAATGTCTCAGATTCCAGTGGCACCCAAGACTGGCCATATGAGTAGGTGGTATGATCTGAGAAATACCAAGAGGCCGCACCTGCCAAATATACCTTCCCTTAGGGACATTCCTGGAATTCTCATCATTAAAGACAAAACAGAAAGACCCTTTTAAAATGCATAGAAGTGCTAGGATACCATGGATTCATTTACCAGGTTGACTAGAACATGAATAAAAATAGCTTTTTAAGATGGAAAAAGTGCCTACTCTCTCATCTTTTCCCTGGCAAAACTATTTTTCTTTACCAGATAAAATTTAGCATCGCTAAATTAATGTACTTCTTTACCTGAACTCAAATAGAACATATACTTTATTGGCTATTATGGCTTTATTACCTGATTCCTTGCTACCTTGTCCATATATTTCTAGGTGGCCACATTGCCACATTTGGTTCTCCACAATAGGACCTACAATAAGCTTAAAAGAGATTTTTTTTAATTTTCTTAGTAAACACTGGTGGAGTTTGGGGGTTCCTTATCTTTATTGTTTAGAGAAAGCATAAAGTTCAGATTTTTAACCTTAAAAAATGTATATGAATTGCAAATAGAGAGCCATCAAAACAGTTGGAATATAATAATATTTGCAATTAAAACTCTAACATGAATAAGAGGTTTTTTTGAGGAATACATATATGATTTTTTTAGTGTTTACTTTTTTTTTTTTTTGAGGGAGAGAGAGAGCTCATAAGCAGAGGAAGGGGCAGAGATGGAGAGGGAGACAAAGAATCCCAAGCAGGCTCCAGGCTCCAAGCTGTCAGCACAGAGCCTGATTCAGGGCTTGAACTCACTAACTGTGAGATCATGACCTGTGCGGAAATCTGACGCTCAACCAACTGAACAACCCAGGCACCCCAGGAAAATTATTTCCTGTGCTTATGAATACATATCTTACATTCCATGCAATCTGGGTAATCAAGAGTAAGGTTCACTTCCATCGTTAGCTCTTGAACCTAATCCTATGTATTAGTATTTGAAACTCCCTGGGTAAAATCACCTGAGTCCAATTCAAAAAATAAGGATATTTTGTCTCCACCCACAGATATATGTCTCTTCCCAGAGACTGCTTTCTATACTTCTTGACCTCCTCTAAAACTACATTTCTTCTCTAACTTCACTGTGACCTTGGCTAATGCTGCTGTGCATTTATCACTTCTTTCTACAATTCACAGCCTACTACCCTCACCTCCAAAGGTGACTCAAGAATCTAGTACTTCTCTGAGTGATAGATTTCTGCATCATGGGCATCCTAACATTATTAAATACATGAAACACATGGTGGGTTGTAAAAGTCCTGATGGTTGGACAACTCTGTAAATATACTAAAAACCACTGACTTATACCCATTAAACGGATGGATTTTGCAGCAAAATAAATAAATAAATAAAATTAAAAATTTAAAAAAAAAACCTTAATGTGTGCAAATGAAACAAAAATGATAGAGAGAATCTAGGGATCCCAGAATGGAAAGCAGAATGTTACAAAAGAATCTAAATATATTATAAATGTATGAGGCAACCATACTGAAGGAGGAGAGAAAAAAGCATTAATCTAAGATTTTTGAGAGTGAAGACTTAAAGGATAAAGGACTGTACATAAGCATTGTGTTCTACATTACATAGTTGTTGCTGATAAGGGTAAAAATTAACAATTCTGAAACCACACATGTATACTGCCATTGAATAACTAAGCAAATAAATGGCAAATAATGGGAGCCAAATTTCTCACTATTGAAGTAGGAGATTATATAGATAGTCAAAGAAAGGAAACTACAGTGACCCATGTAATAATGGATTAAAATTGGAGACATCAATATAAACTTAATATACAGACATACAGTTATATATAGATTTATAGACATGTGACTATACAAACATATTCCTCACTCTGTCAGTTGAGAAGGTCTAGAAGCATTGACACGCCAATAACAACAACCCCTCCTAGTGCCTAGATCCAGGGTTCCAATACCATTCTCCAATAAAAGTAACCTGAGATCCTTAAAGAAATGGCTACCTGGGACAGGAAATATATAAGATGGTCCTGGAGCATCTTGTAGTGACACTATACTGTAGTACAGAAAGTGTTTAAAAATCAAAACCTTACAGTGACAAGTGGTATGACAAAGAGATATAGAAGCCAACT
The DNA here is from genome assembly GCF_027475565.1 of Acinonyx jubatus. Classification (NCBI taxonomy): domain Eukaryota; kingdom Metazoa; phylum Chordata; class Mammalia; order Carnivora; family Felidae; genus Acinonyx; species Acinonyx jubatus. The sequence goes on from NC_069381.1 coordinate 86,977,621, forward strand.
AAAGAGCTCCCAAAGGCCAAATCCTTGAAAAATTTGAGCATTAAAATTAAATAGTATTGGATTATAATCCAAAGTAAAAATAGAATGCATGATTCCATGCTAATACAAATAAATAATTAAAGAAATTTAAAAAATGAAGAGAAACACTCTCCCATAGGGAATACTGTATATATATATTATGTAGTTTTTATATATAGTGATTATATATTACATATAAATATAAAAATACATAGTAACATATTTTATACTATATTATTACATGTTTATTTAAAAAACTTTTTGATATTCCACACTGAAAGAGGAGGTATACAACTCCCATTTTTAGGAATGGACTGTGCATAGTGACTGCTTCCACAGAATACAACAAAAACAATTCTAACTAAAGAAATTCCACAAAATACCAATATTTCTTAAAACTGTTAGGGTCATCAAAAATAAAGTCTGAGGGGAGCCTGGATGGCTCAGTCGGTTAAGCGTCCGACTTCACTTTGACTCAGGTCATGATCGCGCTGTTTCTAAGTTTGAGCCCTGCATCGGGCTCTGTGCTGACAGCTCAGAGCCTGGAGCCTGCTTCAGATTCTGTGTTTCCCTCTATCTCTCTGCCCCTCCCCAGCGTGTGCTCTGTCTCTCTCTGTCTCTCAAAAATGAATAAATGTAAAAAAATTTTTTTTCAAGTGCATAAAAAATAAAAATTTAAAGGAAAAAAGTCTGAGAGGGGTGCCTGGGTGGCTCAGTCGGTTGAGCTTCCCACTTTGGCTCAGGTCCTGATCTCACAGTTCATGAGTTTGAGCCCATGTCAGGCTCTGTGCTGACAGCTCAGATCCTGGAGGCTGCTTCAAATTCTGTTTCCCTCTCTCTCTGCCCCTCTCCTGCTTGCACTCTGTCTCTTTTTCTCTCTCAAAAATAAACAAACATTAAATAAATAAATAAATAAATAAATAAATAAATAAATAAATAAAGCTTGAGAAGCTATCACAGCCAAGAGGAGCCTATGGAGACATGGCAATTAAATGTAATGTAGTATCCCAGACAGGACTCTGGATCAGAAAAAGAACATTAGGGGAAAAGTGAGGAAATCTGAATAAAGTATGAAATTTGGGTAATAATAATGTATCATTATTGATTAATTAATTATGATAAATGTACCATAGTAATATAAAATCTGAAATAGGGAAAAATGCGTTTAGGGTTGTATGGGAATTCTCTGTACTATCTTTGCAATAATTCTGTAAATCTAAAACTGTTCTAAAGTAAAAGCTTCTTGTACCTGGCTCACTCAGTTGGTAAACCATGAGACTCTTGATCCCAAGATCAAGAGAGGTGAGTTTGAGCCCCACATTTGGTGTAAATATTACTTAAAAGTAAAATCTTAAAAAAGCAAATAAAATGTATTAAATATGCATTTATATTATTACATCTTAAAATAATATTTTAAGGGGGTTAACTTATATGTAAGCATGTTGTGGTTGACATTTATTGTCACTTTAGCCCATCTATCATCATTGTTTCCTAGAATAAGACAAAAGAATATTTATAATACTTTAAATGAAAACAAACTATCCCCACAATAGCACTATAAGATAAGTAGCATTATTATACTCCTTTTATAGAGACTAACATAGATAGTAAGTGGTATATATGAGTAAGACCCAAATCCAGGTACCTCTGACTCTAAATTGTGTATTTTAAACTATCCTATCATACCTCTTCCCCAAACCATACACATGTGGTTAAAATAATGGAAGAAAAAAGAAAGAAAGAAAGAAAGAAAGCAAGAAAGAAAGAAAGAAAGAAAAGAAAAAAAGAAAAGAGAAGAAAAGAAAAGAAAAACTATCAAAGACATGTATTCAAAGAGAGTAATTTCTTCCTTGATGAATATATGCATAATATTTTACATGCCAAAAATTGATAGTATCTATTACGTTGTGTCACATTTGAGCATAATATTTATGAAGTTCAATAGCCTTTACTTACTCTTTTCAAGATTAAGAAATAAGTTTGCACTTCTTTTTTACAAAGAAATAATTTGTTTATTATATTCAAATGAAATTGTTCACTGTTTTTTGTATATACTTTATAATGCATAGATTGGTAGAAATAATTTTTTAAATTAAACATTTTTTAAAAATATGTATTATATAGAAGCTCAAGAATAATCTGTAATATTATTTTACTGATTTTACTGATATAAAGAGCTATTTAGCTTTTAGCTAATATTTGGAGTAGATAGGCTAGATATTTAATATTTTTTCCCAGAACTGTATAGAATACAGTGTACTTTGTATTTTATGTTTTCTAAATTTCTGTACTTATTTAAATAAAACGCTACAAGCCAAGTAAAACATTAGTTTGGTAAAGTTGAGTTCCAGCAAATGAACAAGAACCAGTTCTACAAATGAAAGGGGTCTGGTAAGATTCTAAGCCTTATTTTTCTCTTTATACAACTACTAATTAGGGGCAGAGGCTGTAAAACAAAACCTAAAACTGTTCAGTAGAGAAATTTAATTAAGATTTCAACTTTATTCTTCTAAGAATAAATATGCTCAAAATACCTTATTTGATTCTTAATAAGCATGAAAAATCTGACTGACCCATTAACCCAGACTGACCCACTTTACAAATACAGTTGCAAATTTCAAATTTCTCCTGCTCACTTTATTATACTATGTTAAAATAAATGTTAAAATAAAATAAAATAAAATGTAATCTCTCTTTTTAGATTATAATCCATGTGAAGACACATCTATTAAACTTGCTGGAACTCAAAATCTGCACTAATGTAATAACCAGAAACGACAATGAAAATCCCTTCCTGAACTGTGGTGGTCATTCTCTAAATGGCCCCAGTTGCGTTCAAAATAACCTAATCAAATAACTGGGGACCAACTACTTCCTCTTTCTTTCAGAAAACAATTTGACCCAAGGTTAAATGAGGTTTTAATATGCTGTCATCCACAGAGAGAGGTTAAGATAATTTCTCTTTCAGTTATCAACAGTTCTGATCTCTCTATATTTCTCTAGAGTCATTGCCATGCCCCTAAAAAATAAGAAAAATAATTTGTAAATGGATCAAACTTTCAAAACTATTTCACAATTAACTATCAGGACCAATGGGATAGTAGGAAAAATCAGTACAAATAACAAGCACCGATGATCCACAGGGTCTCAGGGTCTTTCTAAGGCACATATAAGTACAAATTCCATGTGGCTATTTTTATCTGAGCTGTTACCTTCAAATAGTTTTAACAAGGCCCAAACCTATTTTAGTGTCCCTATTAATTGTTTGTATAATGTTGAAAAGAAATATTTATTGTCATTTGTCAAATGAAGGCATTGAAACAACGTAAATCCAACTTTGTGTTTAAAGTTACATAGATCTACATCTTTCCTTATTCTTCGCCAAAACAGAATTTGTCATAATGGCAGAGAAGCAATATGATATTGCATGGTACATCGAATAACAAGGGTTGGTCTGGGTAATGACAGAATTTGACTCCAGCCATGGCTTTTTTACCTGTGCTTGCTAATTACTTAATCTCTGTGTTCCTCAGTATACTTATATTTAAAATAAAGGTACTGTGTTAAATGACTTCTAAAATGTCCAATAGGGTCACCTTGGTGGTTCAGGTCACGGTCTCACAGTTTGTTAGTTCAAACCCTGCATTCTGGCTCACTGCTGTTAGTGCAGAGCCTGCTTGGGATCCTCTGTTGCCCTGTATGACCCTCCCCCGCGTGTGCATTCATTCTCTCTCTCTCTCTCTCTCTCTCTCTGTCTCTCAAAAATGAATAAACAAACGGGGTGCCTGTTTGTTAAGCTCAGTCGGTTAAGCTTCTGACTTTGGACCAGGTCATGATCTTTTTGTGAGTTCAAGCCCCGTGGTCTCCATGCTGACAGCGCAGAGCCTGGAGCCGGCCCCCTCTTTCTGCCCCTCCCCTGCTCACACTCTGTCTCTTTCTCCCTCAAAAATAAATAAATATTATTTTTTAAATGAATAAACATTAAAACTTTCTATACCAGTGGGGTTTTTAAAAAAAAATAAAAATAAAAGTAAATGTCCAATAGTTCTGGAGTTTTCAATGGAGTAGAAAGATCATAGTAAATGTAACTCCTAAGTAGGCTAAAAGAATTCCTAAAAAAAAAGTCATCAAAGGCAAGATAAGAAAAAAATGCTGTACTTCTTTTGTTAATATTATAAGGAAAAAAATCAATAAATAGAAAAGAATAAATCAGCAAATTTCAAAAACTTGAAATTTTTACTAATAAGGCAGTTTTTCTAGGATAGTGTATATTTAGTTAAGAAAATTCTTGTTTACAGGTGCCTGGATGCCTCAGTCAGTTGTGTCCAACTTGGCTCAGGTCATGCTCTCATGGTTCACGAGTTCGAGCCCCATATGGGGCTCTGTGCTGAGAGCTCAGAGCCTGGAACCTGCTTCAGATTCTGTGTCTCCCTCTCTCTCTCTGGCCCTCCTCCCTCTCTCTCTGGACCTCAAGCTTGGTCTATCTCTCTCTCTCTCTCTCTCTCTCTCTCTCTCTCTCAATAAATAAAAACATTAAAAAATTTTTTAAGAAAATTCTTGTTTCTCTAGTCTAAACTATAAGTTCCTAGAGGACAGGTACATTTTCTCTTCTTTTCATTTTTATCATTCAAGTCAACTTCATGGTATAAGGTTGTCCTCAGTCTGTTTCTCACCATTTACTCTGAAATATTGGCACAAGCACAAAGCCACCATGTCATTCTCCCCTGAAACCTAAAAAAGTGTAACAAGTTCCCTGCTTGATAACTCCTGTTGAATGTCTAATAGGCATTTTGAATCTAATATGCCCCAATTGGAAACCTTGCTTGCCAACTTCATTAGTTTTTTGTTGCTGTGTAACAAATCACAATAAACTTAGTTACTTACAACAACACCCATTTGGGGCTCCTGAGTTGCTCAGTTGGTTAAGCATCTGACTCTTGATTCTGGCTCAAGTTATGATTCCAGGGTTGTGAGATCGAGCCCAGGGCAGGGCTCCATGCTGAGTGTGAAGCCTGCTTGAAATTCAATCTCTCTCTCCCCCCCTGCCCGCCCTTCTTCCCTACCTGCATGACTCTCTCTCTCTAAAGTAAATAAAAAAATAAAATTAAAATAAAATAAAAAAACAATACCCATTTACCATCTCACAGTTTCTATAGGCTAGAAGCTTAAACTTCTCAGGAGTAGCTGAATTCTCTGTTCAGGATCATGTAGGGCCAAAATCAAGGTGTTGGCTGGAGCTATGGTCTCACATAAATCTTGGGGTACCCATCCAAGCTCATTTATATTGTTGACAGATTCAGTTCCTTGTAGATGTATTATTACTGAGGTCCCTATTTTCTTGGTGACTATCATCCAGGAACAACTATCAGCTAGTTGTTCAGCCTAGAGGCTCCCTCAGGTCTTTGCTATGAGATCTTTTCCTCTCTCAGTTATCTCAGTTTGCTGCTTCTTTGAGGTCAGCAGAAAAGCATCTCTCTGACATTTCACTTTCCTTTAAAGGGCTCACCTGGTTAAGTTAGGCCCACATGCAATAATATCCCTTTTTATTAGTGGAATATGAACTGATTTGTAACTTAGTTATGGGAGGGATATTCTATCATATTTATGATCCCTGCTCACTCTCAAGGAAAAGAGTTTACACAAGACATGTATACAAGAAAGCAGGGATCTTGGGAGCCATCTTAGTATTCTGCTCACCATACCAACTTACATCCAAACTTCTCTTATGCAGGTCTTCTTCCAATGACTAAACTGTTCTAGCCAAAAGTCTAATAGTCTTATTTAATCCTTCTTTCCCTAACAACCTATAATCAAGATATCATGAAATTCTGTGAGCTCTACCTCCAAAGCATATGTTTGACTCCTTCTCTCTATTAATTTCCTCTATAATCTTTTCTCCATGAAAAGTGGAATGACTTTTAAATTTTACTTTTTAAATTTTTAAAATTTTATTTATTTTTAAACATTTTATAAACTTTAAATATTTTTTAAACTTTATTTTTTATTTTTTTTAATGTTTACTTATTTTTGATAGAGAGAGACAGACAGATCAAGCGGATGAGGGGCAGAGAAAGAGGGAGACACAGAATCCAAGGCAGGCTCCAGGCTCTAAGATGTTCGCATAGAGCCTGATGTGGGGCTTGAACTCACGAACTGTGAGATCATGACCTGAGCCGAAGTTGGACACCTAACTGACTGAGCCACTCAGGAGCCCCTATTTTTTAAATTAAAAAAAAATGTTTAATGTTTATTTAGTTTTGAGAGAGAAGGACAGAGTGTGAGTGGGGGAGAGACAGACAGAGACAGAAACACAGAATCTGAAGCAGGTTCCAGGCTCCCAGCTGTCAGCACAGAGCCTGACACCGGGGCTCATTGTCATGAAGCCTGAGACCATGACCTGAGCTGAAGTCAGTCACTCGACCAACTGGGCCACCCAGGAGCCCTGGAATGACTTTTATTAAAAAATACTCCTCCTCTCTCTGTGCTGATGTTGCCTTCAAGCCCTCTCCCAGCCTGATCCTTCTCCAGAAGAGTGTATCTTAACTCTCCTATTGTGTCCTCCTAACCTTTAACCCCCTCCTCCATTTTGTGGGCTAAATTACCTATATTTTATAGAGAAAACTCTAAATTTATAGAGATGAAAGGCCCAGGATGGGCCTGTGTCTGTGTATAAATTGTGCAGACTGTGAAAGAAAAAAAAATTAATCACACCATGTTATCCTTCTTTGACTTCATTTCCCATTTTGACTAAAAGTCAGAATCCTAAACAAGGCCTACTAGGCCCTATGTGAAGGCTTGTTTGAGGGGATTCTATTTAACATTTAAATGACTGACTAATGGAGAGAGCCTTGTGACCATCACAGGAAAGAATATGTCTGGCAGAGAAGGTGGTTAATCCAGAAATCCTGAGGCAGAGATAAATTTGACATGCTTGAGGAACTGAAAGAAGGGTAGTAGGACAGACCACTTGCAGTGGGAAGGAAGTAAGGTAACCATAGTTTCTGACTCTTCTAGGAAAAATAAGTGTCAGGAAAGATAATATGTAACTTGTACCAATGTAATTTAGCATTGGTTTCCTCTGTCCCTGTTTAAACTGCTGGTTACACGGGGTGCTTTGTGGGTTCTTTGGAAATCTTTGATCACTGCGGTCTTACACCAATATCTCCCTTGATGAGAGTAAATACATTCCCATTGGGTGGTTGATTTTGATACCTCTCCTTATTATCTTTTTCTCTTACAGTAGTTCCCTTTTAGACAGGACTCTTAGAGTGAGTCTAAGGCAGCTCCAAGGCTCTTTATAAATGTCCCACATCTGGAGCAGAGGAAACATGCAATCCTAATCCACTCTTGGTAGGAATGGAGTTACTTCCTACCTGCATCCTTTAATATGTTGCCTCAAGCTGCTTAAACCAGATTTTGTTGTTTAGATTTCTTGTGTCTCTGTCCCAAGTTGCAAAGGGCATTTATGCAGTTCTACTTGTATTCTATTCTTCTTAATGCCCCTCTCACTTGACTTGAGGTAAGTGAGAAGCAATCCACTACCATTCATGAGAGACTAACAGTCTTACAATTATTTTCAATTTCCTACTTTCCGCTTAATTACTGATCTTCACTTACATAAACACTGACCTTTCCAAAGCTGATTTTTAATGATGTGCTTTGTAATTCTAACATGGGTTGTTCTGTAGTTCTCTTTAGATGCTGGCAATAGGAATATACTTAACAGAACATACACTGGTACTATTATGCTGGGGTGTAGCTCCTGGCTTTATTATTCACCATAAATGTGACCCTGGTTAAGTTACTTAAACTTTCTGTGCCTTAGTTCCTTCATCTGAAAAATACAGAAAATAATAGCATAAATCTCACAGGGTTATTAAGAAAATTAAACTAACTATATACACGGGCTTATATACAGTCATATACATATCCAGCTATGTAAACACATTTACACACAAATATACACACAGCTGAGCATGTATATGCTTCTGTGTGTATATATATATATATATATATATATATACACACACACACATATATACATATATATTTATATACACATAGATACATATATATACATATATATACACATAGATACATATATATACATATATACACATAGATACATATATATGTTTGTATATATTATTTATCAGCATATACTTGTATATATTTTATACCAGTATTTATGTACAAGTATATATATATATATTTATATTCACTAATAAATATTAGACGTGGTTATCACCTATTATTTTATTGTCAATCTTTGTAAGCCTTAAAATTGAGACAAAAAAATCTCATTTTGAGATTCTGTCAAAAAACAGGAAGAAACAAAATGATAAATTTTCATCATAAATCACAAGTAAAGGATGTGTGTCTACTACACACATTGTTTCAAAGTGTTTCACAGTGTTGCAAAAATGTCTGAAATGCATATGAACATAAACATTCAAATTTATTTATTTTTTTATTTTTTATTTTTTTTTACATTTATTTTTGAGAAACAGAGTGAGACAAAGTGTGAGTGGGGGAGGGGCAGAGAGAGAAGGAGACACAGAATCTGAAGCAGGCTCCAGGCTCTGAGCAAGCGGCAGCACAGAGCCTGATGCGGGGCTCGAGCCCACAAACTGTGAGATCATGACCTGAGCCGAAGTCAGATGCTCAACCGACTGAGCCACCCAGGTGCTCCAAACATTCAAATTAAAAAAAAAAAAAAAACTAAAAAACCAAAAAATCTTTCCTTTAACAAAATAGTTTGAGTTCATAAAATGCCCTAAGAGAGTGGCCATTATTATTTTTAACAATATAATACTATATATGTATTGCACTTGTGTTCAAAATGTATTGATTACATTATCACATTTGATTTATATTAGCTCATTTGAAGCAAAAGCCATTTTACGTAGCATTATTACATTTTTATTTATTCTTATATGAAAAAAACTGAAATTAAGAAACATTGTGATGTAAGGTAACCCAGTAAATAAAGGTAATAGAGCTAAATATAAAACAACGCTCCAGCAAGTCCTTGTTTATACTGCCGGACAATGCTCCCTATCCAAGTACAGGAGTAATTTACCCACTATTTGTGATTGCACAGTATTTTGTGCATTATTTGTAAGATATATAATTAGTATACTGAAGATAAGACTTATAGAATAAATTAAAGTAACAATTCTGTTTTATCTTCAATACTTCCTTAAAATTTATTCAATGTGGGAAACCTTCCCCGCCCTTGGATGTAAAATTGGCTAGGTCTCATTACTTTCCAGCTTACTCTTAGGTAGTAAGCAGTCCTATGATCCCTTAAGACCCAAAACATTGTCTCACTTCAAAAATCATAATATATACAATCCAGATTATTAATCAATGTTTCAATAGCTATTCAAACTGAGACTTCTTCTCCTTCCCAAGGCCAAGGTCTATAGTTGGCTGCCTCAAAATAATTAGAATGCTTGATTGTCCTTTGCTCTTTTTCCTCATATGCCTTCCTCCTTCCTCACTAGCTAGCAGCTTTTTCAGATTCTTCCAGGGTCAAATAAAGCAGGAAATATAGAAGAACAAATGTTTTTCCTTGGCTGATTGTGCCATATTCTCTGTGCTTGATATGTAGTTAAAGCCCTAATTTCTGATGGGATGATTGCATGGATACTTTGGAGGTTTCCATAGCTGTGGTGTTTCATTCTCCTGGCTGAATACTCTTTGTCCAGTCTCTAATTTCCCTGGAGACTCCCTCCCACAATCTCACACTATTGGAGTCCTTTCAACAATCCAGGCTGGTCCTCTTCAGCAGCCCTTAAATGGCTTCGACCCAGCTCTCTTTCCTAAGGGCCCATGTCTGGTCCATTCACATATCCTTTGTCATAGCAGGTTCTAGGAGAATATGCTAGTCTCAAAGCAATAGCAATAATCTCCTGCCTCTACACCAAGCAGCTAGTCAGCCTTTTTTCATCCTCTAGATAGATGAGGTGAGCATCTGCCTCCAGGCTTGGGGCACCACTAGATAGCTGGACGTTCTAATGTGAGTTCAAATAAGGTTGTAGGACAATAAGGATAAATGAAGCAATGAAAAATAAAAGCAGTGAACTTAGATGTCCTTCTTTGAATTTTGTTCTTTATAATAAGTACAGAGGGTCTAACTTCTAATCCTTAAAATTCAAGTGTGCAAAAGTACTAACTTTATTTTTCTATACATAAACAATTTCTATTCTGTGCCCCCCTCCCCCCTGTTTTGCTGGGTAGTAAAAATAATCTTGGTCAATTTAGAGTAATCTCAATCATTTTAGTTACTTACCTTTGTACCTACAAACCCTTCACTGAGGTTATATCTAAGTTGCAAAGCTCTTAGTATCACATAATTAGAAAGTTTTATATGGTTCTTAATGGTCACTTCACACTAATTTCCATCATGGGGTACTTTTTTTCTCTTCTATATTTTCTGTCATTTGCCCTTGTGTATGACAGCTGCATCTTCCTCTTCCTCAAAATAACCCCTCCTACCATCTGTTGGTTCCTTGCTCCCTCCCTGTGCTGCTCTCAACTTAATGGAAAAACATACTTTTGCTCTCTAGGCTATATTAAAGGAGCAAGAGATTCTAAGAGGCTATCTTAGAGCTGTGTCTTGAATACCCCATCCATCTGTACTCTTTTGTTCCTATACATGCAAGGGGGAGAGTGTATAGATGAGGGTAGAGGAAGAGTAGGGTAGATACAAAGTATACAGCTTGACACGTCTCTAAACTCCACTTGAGAAATATCAGGTCTCTTAGAATCCCAAATTTTTGAGATTGATCTATTGTTAATTCCCATTAACCCAATAGTTGGGGAAACAAGGTACATAGACTCTCTTATCAAGTGATCCACCAATATCAAAATGCTCTTTATCCTCTGCTTCTTGTCCTCTTCTCCAACAAAAAATTTTTCTTGGTGGGTTGGGAAAACTAGTTTTGATTGGTATAGTTAGTTTATTTTTGCACCTTGGCTTTTTTCTCCTATTATTTGCTTTGTGTGTGTGTTTTAAAAATTCCTTTTTATTTTTGCATTTGAAAGTCAAACACCAATACTTTCATTTTATTGTTGTTATTCTATTGTTTCATCCCTTTTCTAGGATATAAGCTCAGAACACCCTGGTTGCTGCTAGAATTGGGGCCAGGGTTGAGAGGGGAGCGTAGGGTGGGGGAGAATACACCATATAATAACCAAAATATCAGGAAAAATGTTTCAAAATACTATATTGTTACATAATGACCAGGTTAATTGGGTTTATTAGAAAAGAACTATGTAATTTAGAGTGACAATTTCATAAAATGTTCTATTATTTATTCTTAAGTAAAAATCAATTATTTTCTGAGTCTTAAGTAATTTATGTCTAAAATAAGTCTTCTGTTAAATACTGGGTGCATTATCAATCTTGAGGCAGTTATTAAGGATTATTAAAACAAATACAAATGGAAAAATTCAGTTTCTTGCATAAAGGAGTGCCTAATAAAATGTATTTTATTAATGATAAATATCACAATCTGAACTTTTATTATTTTCTCACCCATGTAACTGAATACTAAAACCCTCAGTTTGGGGCGCCTGGGTGGCTCAGTCAGTTAAGCGTTGGACTTCAGCTCAGGTCATGATCCCATGGTTCATGGGTTCCAGCCCCATGTTGTGCTCTGTGCTGACAGCTCAGAGCCTGGAGCCTGCTTCTGATGGTGTCTCCTTCTCTCTCTGCCCCTTGCACACTTGCACTCGCTCTCTCTCTCACAAATAAATAAAATTAAAAAAAGATTTTTTTTAACCCTCAGTTTATCTCACACAATCACTGAAAGGTCTAGTCAAATAAGTTTCCATAAAACCTATGAAATACATCTGATATTAATTGTACTTGTTAAGTGTGGTGATCAATATGCCCAAATTCTTTCAAATTGGATGTTATATATACTTTCATATGGGATTCCAAAATTATCTGAACATTTCTGAATTTTTAAATTATTCAATTATAATATAATTAGGCCTAATTGAAAACCATTTTGGAAAGGATACAAGGTAAAATTATTACATATATATGTAATTATATATATTTCTGTAACTCTATGTAATATTTTTACCCTGCATGTTTTCCAAAATCACACAGACGCCCCAGCAATTTAATCTTTTTTTTAAATAAATTCTAATGTTAGTTCCTAATTAAGGAAAAACTTGAATACTGCTCTTCCTTAACACATGCTACAAAATAAAACCCCATTTCAGTGATTCTGTAGTCTGCTCTTAAGAAAATCTAGAAAAAGAGTTGCAATGTGAGTCAAAGACAGAACACTGAAATTGATTCATATTTCACAGAGATCTGCAAAACTGTGGATCTAGATTGCAGCTCTTAGCCACTAGCCAGCTTTGCCTGCATTTCCATGATAGGCTCTGTCTTCACTTTTTAAAATACTAACAGGCTTCTTGTGGGTGGGATCAAATGACTGCCCCTCTCCCTTCACCTGTGAAATTTCAGAGCCTATTTGAAAAGGGCCATTGTTTCCCAGGAATGCCAGGCCTAGTCCAGGAAAGAAAGTCTTCATTTCAACAGGAATTTGGAGCCTGCCTGAGAAGGCCAGCCAGTTAGTTTACTTGGTGAAAACCAGCAATTCATTCAAGTTCTGAACAGTTACTATCCTGGCCTTACTCTCTTACTCTTAACTCCTAAGCTTTATGACAAATGTGGGTTTTTCCCCCTAAATTATAGGTGCATGTGTGTGTGTGTGTGTGTGTGTGTGTGTATGTGTGTGACAGCAGAAAGAAATAAGTGTGTACGCAGTGTAGCATGCGCATAGGCAGTGAGCTGATGAAGGAAACCTCTCTCATCAGTGAGCTGCAGCCATGAGTATGAGACATAGGTTCCTCTGTTCCAATATCTGCCCGTACAGTTACAGCACTTGACTACATTAATGTGACTAAGCTCATATGTTTAACAAGCATTTTGAAATAGGTTCCCAATAAAATATATTTGCACAAGAATACAAAACAAAGATATAATACTTGCATTCAAGACCTGGACAGAAAGCTCCTGTCTGAAGCATATCAAAAATAATTTCTAAAGTAAAATTAGGACCAGAAGCCAAAATAATACATTGTTTTAAAACAAACAAACAACAACAAAAACAAAACATCTCGTACAGAGATACAGAGTCACATCTTTCTTATTACAGTCTACAGGGGCTGACTATGAATTTACTACCTAAAATTCCTACTGTTTAGAGTTCTCTGACATTTTCCACAAAATGACTTGAACATTTTCCAAGATTTGTTCATTCTACTAATCAGATATTTAAGTTCACAGAATCCTTATTAAGAAAATCTACTGCTGCCCCTCAATAATTTCAAAACATCACCCAAGCATTCAAATAGACTAAAATGTAAAAAAAAAAATTAAAAACAATAATAATGTCAATGAACTTGAAAGCAAAACACTCACCCTTATGTGTGTTTATTAGCAGAGAAGGAAGTAGTGATGCCAATACAGCCTCAGGATAGGATTTTGGAAATATTTTTTCAAGGCGAGGGCAAGCAGTGTTAAATAGGAACTTACATTAATTTCTTCATTCACAACCTTCATTATGGAAAGCTTTTTATTTTATTTTTATTTTATGACTCTTGACACAACCCAGGTTTAATCTCTCATTTAACAATAAAGTACCATTAGTTTGTGATAAATTACCATGTAATTATTTCCAAAAAGAATGTTCTAATATTAGAAAACAGAGTTAAACAAAGGCTAATCAAGTCAAACAATGACATTTTTTTCTTTGCTTCTCCTTCGTCAGATGTTTCCTGTGATCTTGTGAAAAACCTGATGTTGTAACATTATTAGTCATTGGACTTTAGGAAAGATGGGGCACAAAAGGAAGCTTGTCCTTTTGAGACCTGGTTTTGAATCGGTTACAGACGACAGAAAAATACTCTTTTGTGGCTGCTAAAGTTCAGGAATGAATTCTGGCAGTCTTACCCAATTCCCTAAAGCAGAGTCCACATTACCAACATCTAATTGGCAGGCTTCGCTTGTAACTCCCACTAGGGGCCAGGGTAATGAATGGATTTAGCAAAGGTGTCCTGAGTCATCTGTAGAGTGGCTGGTCTGGACACTGAGGCTCTTCCTTATAAACTCCCCAGACATGTCACTCAAGGAAAAGAGAGAGGCCTAGGAGTTTGTATAACAGTGACAGACTCGGCAGTTTTATTGAATTGTATTCCTAAAATGCTTATTTTCTTTATTTGATCTAGAAAAGCAAAGGAAATCTTAGGAAAGAAAACATTCTTGTTGGATCACTTCATTCCTATATTTCCATTCCAAAATCTTTTATATTTGACTTGAATATGACTATAGTTGAATGTGACTTCCCCTAGGCCTATGACAGGTTATTTTTTAGGTAGTCAGGGAAGAAATTTGGCCCATTTTTGCCTAGAAAGCAAAAGATTAAGGGTGACCCAAAAGTCAGATTCCTACTCTGACAAGGTGAGGTTCTAAGAATAACATTATGTAATTTCTTTTTTAGTCCTTAGGCTTGCTCTATGAGGATTTACTTTCATGCATTAAGTAACTTTTATTACTATATTATTTGTTTACTCCCTCCAGTTCTATATATATCAATAGCATTAAATATTTAATATTAATTCATTTTTATCTTGTTAAGTCTTTAAATCATTTATGCCAAATTCTATCTGAAATATTTTTATATCTGCCTCTTTAGCAAAGTTCCAACAGTCTCCCAAATCTGGCAATCAAGACTAAATACTGACTACACTTCAGTGGTAATACTACTGTCTAGTTGAAATTAGAGAAGTAGGGAGAGTTGAGAACAAAAACAAAATGGCAGTCATGCCAAAAATAATGACTGAATGTTGAAGAAAGCACTCTCACTTTCTATCAACAGACTTATGAAGAAGTACTATTATTTATTTTCTTAGCAAACATTTTCAACATTGATTCCTCTTGAACTAATTCATAAGGCATTGTAATCTAATAGTTGCACAGAATTATGTCATGAGATCATTTTCATCCTTTGTTATGTTAAGTCCCTTCTCTTTCTTGAAATAACCAATGAACATATACACTACATATACTACATTTTTTTAAATGAATAAAAATATAAAGAGAAGTTTCAATAACAAAATCCACATTGCAAAGTTAGGTGCTTTGAACTTTCTCATCACCTTACCAGGGTTTCCGCATGGGCAGCCTAAAAGACAACTCAGCAACTGAATGGAGCTGCAAACAATGGCTCCTTCACAAGTGGGTCTTTAATTGATTACGGCTGTGTTTATGGAAGCAGAAGAGAATTTACACAAGATGACAGATTCCCTTCATTTTAAGGGGGTTTTACTGGCATTCGCGTGGTAAGGGTGGTTTCTCTATTGACTAGTCCTGCTCTTTCCCCACATATACCCACCTGATAACTACCCATATGAATGAACATTAAAAATGATTACTTTATACCACTTTTTATTAGAAATATCTCCTCAGGTTTTTGTTTTTAATAAAGTAAAATTTACACTTTATAAGATATAGCTTGTGTTTAGAGAATCCAAACAAGGTCCTGCTTTCATCTATCTTTTTGCTGTATATTCTTATAAATATTATACAAAATATTAGACAAAATAAACAACAGAAAATTCTTAAAACTAAATTTAAGGGGTCTTTCTTCTTTCAATTTGTTTAAGAAACTGCAGAGATGGGAAATTTTAAATCATATGATGTGACTCTCTCACCCAAGTAGTAAGATTTACTTTCATCATTTAATTATCTAAAAATTTCTGATTTAAATTTTTGTTACATTTTTATAATGTCTTTATGCAAGGGAGTACTATGGTCTTTCTAGTAATTTGGGGCACACGCAATTTCAGATTTAGCTATATTAACCTGTAATTCCAATATGCTTTTCATTTGTCTGTTAATAGTGACCTCTACAGGTCTACTATAACAACAACATAGTATCTGTAGGTAGCTGCTCTGAGTCAAAGGTTTATCCAATGAAGAACAGTGGTATAATTGTAATATTAAGTTTAAAATATTAGACGCACTGTGCCAGTTTATATTTTAAATCTTTAAACCCCACACAAATCAATGGGTTCCATAAATATCTGTGTATTCCAATTTAAAAACAAAGTGATATCTGACAAGGTCTTAGCTGATTTATTCAAAAAGATTAATAAATTTTGATAACTCCAAAGAAGGAAAACCTAAAATGTATGTTAATGGCAATATTTTTGTTATGTAAAATTAAGGAAAAAAACATTATATTATGGGTATGACTTCTTTTTCTAAAAAACGTGTGAACATGAGTTGATATAAAAGAATAAATCTGTCTTACCTTAGAGCATTAACAGCATATTCTTCCTCATTCACCACGGACTTCTTTCCAAGCTAAAAGCACAAATGAGTACTTGTAAAACTTTCTTATTTTTAATAGATTTTATACATTTATTTTATTAACACAGTATTAATTCATTGATTTTAAATGACAATATACTTTGATAAATCCATAAAAGATAAAATTTCATTGTTTGCAGTATTAAATTTTGTAATTATATATAAGTAAACTGGGAAATATTTCAATATTGACTAAGTTACAGTTACCATTATGGATATTCAAGGTAAAACTTTCTGACTCAAGTCAGCCAAAAAAATTAATCTAGTTTTCAATCCAATGACTAGTTTTCAATCCAACTTCTTAGTTTTAGTTATTTTCCTCTATTTAAACTAGACATTCTAATGAACACTTGAAAAGTATAAATTAATGTATTGTAATTTTCTGACTCCAACCTCTTATCTTTCCATTTATTCACTTATCTTTTACTTCACTGAGTGCTCAAGATTATTGATATATCTTTATTTTCCCCTTGCTATGGCCTAATACTTCAAACACTTTCTTGTCAACATCTTACACTCCTTGGCACTTTTCCATTACATGCCAGTAGGCTAACATAATCCTAACTTCAATGACACCTTTCTGTCTGATTTACGTAGGCCTATTCTCAGAGGAGCTTGGCAATTATAGAATATGTTTGAGCTATAATGTCCCCAGTAACAAACCTGCAGGTGGCAGTAGTGCAGGGAGACCCTCCCCCAGGGGATCAGTGAAGGACCAAACCCTTGGATTCCTAAAATTTGGAGTTATGGAGCCTAGCCACAGACTTGACATAAAGCACAGGAGTGCTGTGCTGCCTGGCAGGCGGGCAGTTCAGACGCAGGCAGGGTGAAGGCAGGGTGAGGCCAGGGACACACGGAAAAGTGAAAGTCTGCTCTTATGTGAAGGCTTCCTGAAGGGTGGTGGGCATGAGCTCCCCACTCAGGGGTCAAGCAAGCAGGGCAACGCCATTTTCACCCTGTCCATAGCACTGATCAAAGTCAGGGACAAAACAATGCCGCCTAGGGGAGGCAGGAGCTACCTACACCAATCCCACTGCACCCAGCAGGCGTGTCTACACTGGGGCAAGTCCCTCTGAGAATCAGTGCAACAGTCTCTTCCCCGGAAGACCAACACAAACCCTCTGTATGCACCAAGTCTTCGGATCATAGAGCACTGCAAAAGCTTTAGCTCTAGGGGAAATAGTATACAGCTTCCTTTTTATTTTTATTTTACTATTATCATTTTTTAAAATTTTATTCTCAAACTATTCCAAAAAACAGAAAAGGAAGAAAAACTTCCAAATTTATTCTTTGAGGCCAGGAATACCCTGACACCAAAATGAGATACATAATCCACTAAAAAAGAGAACCACAATATCACTGAACAAGGATGCAAAAATTCCCAATAAAATATTAGCATTGAATCTAATATTAAAAAACTCATTCACATGAGCACCATGATCAAGTGGGATTTATTCCTGGGTTTTAAGAATGGTTCAATAATTCAAATCAATCAATGTGACACACCACATTAATAAAGGAAAAGAACCATATGATCCTTCCAATAGATGCAGAAAAAGCATTTAACAAAGTTCATAATCCATTCATGATAAAAACCCTCAAAAAAGTAGGTTTAGCTAGAATATACCTCAACATAATAAAGACAATATACAAAAACCCACAGCTAACATCGTCCCCAATAGGGAAAAACAGAGCTTTTTCTCTACCATCATAAAATTGATAAAGACAACTTATCAATTTATCAAGAAATCATAAAATTGATAAGACATGGATGTCCACTCTCATCTCAGGGATGTCTTATTTTACATAGTACCAGAAGTCCTAGCCACAGCAATCAGGCAACAAAAAGAAACAAAAGGTAGCCAAATGAGCAAGAAGAAGTCGAACTTCCAGTATTTGCAGATAACATGATACTCTATATAGAAAACCTGAAAAACTCCACAAAAAAACTGCTAGAACTGATAACACAAATTCAGTAAGTCGAGGGATACAAAATCAATGTAGAGAAATCTTGCATTTCTATAATCAATAATGAAGCAGCAGAAAGAGAAATCAAGGCACCAAATTGCGCCAAAAACTAAAAGAGATCTAGGAATAAACCTAACCGAAGAGGTAAAAGATCTGTACTCTGAAAAATATAAAACACTGATGAAAGAAAATGAAGATCACACAAAGAAATGGAAAGACATTCCATGCTCATGGATTGGAATAATAAACATTGTTAAAATGTCTATACTACCCAAAGCAATATACACATTTAATGTAATCTCTGTCAAAATACCACAAACATTTTTCAAAGAGGTAGAACAAACAACCCTACAATTTCTATGGAAACACAAAAGACCTCAAATAGCCAAAGTAATCTTGAAAAAGACAAGCAAAGCTGGAGGCATCATGATTCCAGACTTCAAGCTATATTACAAAGCTGTAGTCATCAAGAGAGTATGGTACTGGCACAAACACAGACACACAGATCAATGGAACAGAACGGAAAACCGAGAAATGGGCCCACAACTATATGGTCAACTCATCTTTGGTAAAGCAGAAAAGGATATCCAATGGAAAAAAGACCATCTCTTCAACAAATGGTGTTGGGAAAACTGGACAAGTCATGCAAGAGAATAAAACTGGATCACTTTCTTACCTCATACACAAAAAAATAAATTCAAAATGGATGAAAAACCTAAATGTGAGATAGGTAACTGTTAAAATCCTAGAAGAGAACATAGGTAGTAAACTCTCTGACATCGGCCATAGCAGCTTCTTTCTAGATATGTTTCCTGAGGCAAGGGAAACAAAAGCAAAAATAAACTATTGGGATTTCAATAAAATAAAAAGCTTGTTCACAAAAAAAGGAATCAATCAGCAAAACTAAAAGGCAACTGACAGAATGGGAGAAGATCTTCACAGATGACATATCTGATAAAGGTTTAGTATTTAAAATATATAAAGAACTTATAAAACTCAACACTCAAAAAATGGATAATTCAATTTAAAAATGGGCAGAAGACATGAATATAGATTTTCCCAGAGAAGACATACAGATGGCCAACAGACACATGAAAAGATGCTCAACATCACTCATCATCAGTTAAATACCCACCAAAACTACAATGAGATATTACCTCACGCCTATCATAATGTCTAAAATCAACAACACAGTTGTGCCTGGGTGGCTCAGTCAGTTAAGCATCCAACTCTTGATTTTGGCTCAGGTCATGATCTCACAGTTGGTAAGATCAAGCCCCACATCAGGCTCTGTGCTGAAAGTGAAGAGCCTGTTTGGGATTCTCTCCCTACACCTCTCTCTGCTCCTCCCCTGCTCACACATGCACATGCATGCACATGTATTCTCTCTCTCAAAATAAATAAATAAACTTAATAAAAAAACACACAAGAAACAACAGATGTTGGCAAGGATGTGGGGAAAGGGGAACGCTCTTGCTCTGTTGGTGGGAATGCAAACTGGTACAGCCACTCTGGAAAACAGTATGGAGATTCCTCAAAAAGTTAAAAATAGAACTACCCTATGATCCAGCAATTGCACTACTAGGTAATTTCCCAAAGAATACAAAAATACTAATTCAAAGGGATACAAGCATCCTGATGTTTATAGCAGCATAATCAACAATGGCCAAATTATGAAATAGCCCAAGTTTTCACCAACTGATAAATGAATAAGAAGTGACATATATATTATATCTATAATATATATATAATGGAATATTACTTAACCACAAAGAAGACACACATTTGAGCTCATTTTAGAACTCTGTGTGTGTGCGCATGTGTGTGATAATCACCAGGTGTAGTACTGAAGTGATGAATAACTATATTGTACACGTGAAACTAATATTACACTGTTAACTAACTGGAATTTAAATAATAAAAACAAATAAAATGAACCATGTGACTAAAAAAAGATAAAATATTATAGCTCAATAATTATCATGTACTTTTCATATCAAGTTTGGGTCATATTAAAATTTTTGTGAAAGTTCAAAAACAAAGTGTCTTGTAGTCACTATTAAAAAAATAAAAATAAAAAATGAAAAAACAAAATAAAAAAGGGATTCTGTCAAAAAAAGAAAGGAAATAATAAGATTAAAAACAAAAACAGATGATGTTCAATAAAAAAAAAAGTTGGTCTTGCAAAAATTTATAAAATCAAGAAAAGTCATAAAATTGATCAAGTAAAAAGAGGGAAGGCCCAAATAAAGAGGATTGGAAATGAAATGGGGACATAACTAATTGCACTTGCTGCTGGCATTAAAATTATAATAAAAGATATAACAATTATTTTTACAACAACTTTGAAAATAGGTGGACTAGAAAAATTCCTAGAAACATCCTACTGAATCTGAATCAAAAAAGTGAATGAAAATAGAAAAGTGCTACGTTTATTTTAAAAATTGGATCACAATTAAATCTTTCAATAAAGAAAACTTTAAGCACAAATAATTAGGCCAGCAAGTTCTATCAAACATTTAAGAAACAAATAATTATAGGGGCGCCTGGATGGCTCAATCAGTTAAGCATCTGACTTTGGCTCAAGTCATGATCTCACGGTCCGTGAATCTGGGCTCCGCATGGGGCTCTGCACTGACAGCTCAGAGCCTGGAGCCTGCTTCCCATTCTGTGTCTCTCTTTTTCGCTGCCCCTCCCCAGCTTGTGTTCTCTCTCTCTCTCTCTCTTTCTCAAAAATAAATAAATGTTTAAAAAAAGAATAAATAGGGGTGCCTGGGTGGCTCAGCCAGTTAAGCATCCGACTTCAGCTCAGGTCATGATTTCACAGTCTGTGGGTTTGAGCCCTGCATCAGGCATTGTGCTGACACTTCAGAGCCTGGAGCCTGCTTCAGATTCTGTGTCTCCCTCTCCCTGCCCCTCCCCTGCTCATGCTCTGTCTCTCTCTGTCTCAAAATAAATAAAAAGCATTTAAATTTTTTTTTAAAAAAATAATAAATAATTATAGTCTTTCACAAATATAATTTTAGGTACAGAGAAAAGAAGCACACCCATTTTCCTTTATGAAGCTAATAAAAACTTGATAACAAACATTACAAAGACAGTTCTAGGAAGTAAACTGTGGCTTATTGAACTCACAAACATGCATTCCAAAATTATAAACAAAATATATCCAAACTGACTCCTACAATGAATTTTAAAAATAAAATATTGTAGGGTGCTTGGGTGGCTCAG
The DNA here is from genome assembly GCF_027475565.1 of Acinonyx jubatus. Classification (NCBI taxonomy): domain Eukaryota; kingdom Metazoa; phylum Chordata; class Mammalia; order Carnivora; family Felidae; genus Acinonyx; species Acinonyx jubatus. The sequence goes on from NC_069381.1 coordinate 86,999,243, forward strand.
TCAGTTGAATGTCTGATTTTGATTTTGGTTCAGTTCATGATCCCAGGGTAGTGAGATTGAGCCCCACAATAGACTCTGCACTGAGCGTGGAGCATGCTTGAGATTCTCCCTCTCCTCTCTCTGACCCTCTGCATCTTTTCCCTGATCATGTTCTCTCTATATAAAAAACAATTTAAATTAAATTAAATTAAATTAAATTAAATTAAATTAAGTTAAATTAAAATAATTGTGATCAGTTAAGTTTATTCTAGAAGCACAGGGTAGTTTTAAAATTAGGACTAAAAGTTTCAGAAAGATCGTCACACTCAAGTTTTTAAGCTGGAAAACAATTTTCTGAAAATATAATGGTACTAGCAACAAATGTTTATCAGGATAATAAAGATTATTACTGGCTAGGTCGGAAGATGGCAGCGTAGGAGGACACTGGGCTCACCCTGTCTTGCGGATCACTTAGATTCCACCCACACCTGCCTGAATAACCCAGAAAACCACCAGAAGACTAGCAGAACCGATTCTCCGGAGCTGGCGGGAGGGAGCCGGGGTGGAGGGGCAGCCCACCGGCAAAGCAGAGCCCCCATCTGGCTTGCAAAAGCGGAGGGGCCAGACAGAGTGTGTTCTGAGAGCAAACAGGACTTAACATCTGGAAGGTTATTGGTTAACAGCTCTGCTTGGAGAGCGGGAGGGCTGGAGGACAACGGGAGGGAGAGTTGTTGAGCCCAGGACACAGGTGCTCAGCGTTTGGACAGGGAACAAAGCGCGCACCGCTGCCCGGGGGGGGCCCCCACCACCAACCCACACACAAGCAAAAGGGCTCAACGCACCACTGACCCCAACGACCCCCCCCCGCCCAGTCTACCCCCCCCAAAAAAAAAAACCCCAATTAGAAAAAAAAAAGTAAAAAAAAAAATTTAGTGAGTGGACACACGCCGACCACTACTCCATCAAAAAAGGGGGAAAAAATACCATGAGTCGCCGTGCGAGGGCGAGCGCCGCAAAAATTGCAATTGGTTATGACATCTTTTGCTCTCAGCTCGAATTGAGAATAATCGGGCTTCGTCATGCGTGCTACCATGCAGCTGTAATATAAACTCTCCATGCAAGATGAAAAGAAGTTAGTTGATAATTAGTTTTGAGTGATGCGAGAGCGCTGCGCGCTCGCCGCGCGCGCGCTGAGGGAAGTGGATGTAATGAAGTATTGGGAATGTGAATTCAGTAATATTGGAGGAATGGGGGGGGGGGATTGTAACATAGGGAATAGCGACGCGACGCGCGGTATGGTTGAAAGGGAAAGTTTATGGTTAGTTTGGTGACCACGCGATGGTCATGGCTGGGAACATGAGGATGGGGGTTATTATGATGTAGGTAGGGAAAATAATCTCGCTTTGATATATAGTGTGGAGGTCATATATATCTACGATCACTATATATGGGATGAAGGGATGATCATAACTAGAAAGGTATAGCCATGAAGTAAAACTTTTGGAAACAGATTTTTTTAAGAATTGGAACGGGGAGATTATGTCGGAGTAGGAAGAGCATGGGATGTGAGAGATAACTCAGGTCTAGAAAAAGGGAAGATGGGAGCATCATCAGTAAATGGATGTGAGGGGAAAGAGAGAGTAAAAAAAGGATGAGGGAAGAGAGAGGAGATTTTTGTTTATTTATGGTTTTTTTTTTTTTTTTTAGAATGTTTTGTTAGTATGAGTTAGTTAGTGATTTTGGTTTGTTATTGTGTATTTTGTTGGTGTTGTTGTGAATTTTTGGTAGATAGGGGGGTTTTATGTGTTTATGATGTGTGAGTGGAGTATTTGATTGGTAGTTGTTATGATGTGTATTTTTTGAGTGTTTGGTTAGATTTTTTTTTGGGTGTAGTAATGGGAGATGGTTGGATGTGTTTAGTGGTTAGTGTGTGTTTGGTTGGTTTTGTTGTACTGAGAAAAAGAGAGATAAAAAAATTCAGGAGTATGAGGGGAAAATTAGAGAACTAAGTGCTGCACTAAAGAGAAATAATCTATGCATAATTGGTATTCCAGAGGAGGAAGAGAGAGGGAAAGGTGCTGAAGTTGTCCTTGAAGAAATAATAGCTGAGAACTTCCCTGATCTGGGGAAGGAAAAAGGCATTGAAAACCAAGAGGCACAGAGAACTCCCTTCAGACGTAACTTGAATTGATCTTCTGCGCGACATATCATAGTGAAACTGGCAAAATACAAGGATAAAGAGAAAATTCTGAAAGCAGCTAGGGATAAACGTGCTCTAACATATAAAGGGAGACCTATAAGACTCAAGACCTATCTCTCTACTGAAACTTGGCAGGCCAGAAAGGAATGGCAGGAAATCTTCAATGTGATGAACAGAAAAAATATGCAGACAAGAATCCTCTATCCAGCAAATCTGTCATTTAGAATAGAAGGAGAGATAAAGGTCTTCCCAAACAAACAAAACTAAAGGAATTCATCACCACTGAACCAGCCCTACAAGAGATCCTAAGGGGGATCCTGGGAGACCAAGTACCAGAGACATCGCTACAAACATGAAACCTACAGACATCACAATTACTCTAAACCCATATCTTTCTATAATAACACTGAATGTAAATGGACTAAATGCACCAACCAAAAGACATAGGGTATCAGAATGGATAAAAAAACAAGACCCATCTATTTGCTGTCTACAAGAGACTCATTTTAGACCTGAGGACACTTTCAGATTGAAAGTGAGGGGATAGAGAACTACTTATCATGCTACTGGAAGTCACAAGAAAGCTGGGGTAGCCATACTTATATCAGACAAACTAGACTTTAAATTAAAAGCTGTAACAAGAGATGAAAAGGGCATTATATAATAATCACAGGGTCTATCCATCAAGAAGAACTAACAATTCCAAATGTCTATGTGCTGAATACAGGAGCCCCCAAATATATAAAACAATTACTCACAAACATAAGCAACCTTATTGACAAGAATGTGGTAATTGCAGGGGACTTTAATACCCCACTTACAGCAATGCATAGATCATCTAGACACACGGTCAATAAAGAAACAAGGGCCCTGAATGATACATTGGATCAGATGGACGTGACAGATATATTTAGAACTCTGCATCCCAAAGCAACAGAATATACTTTCTTCTCAAGTGCACATGGAACATTCTCCAAGATAGATCACATACTGGGTCACAAAACAGCCCTTCATAAGTAGAGAAGAATTGAGATCATACCATGCATACTTTCAGACCACAACGCTATGAAGCTTGAAATCAACCACAGGAAAAAGTCTGGAAAACCTCCAAAAGCATGGAGGTTAAAGAACACCCTACTAAAGAATGAGTGGGTCAACCAGGAAATTAGAGAAGAAATTTAAAAATATAGGGAAACAAACGAAAATGAAAATACAACAATCCAAACACTTTGGGATGCAGCGAAGGCAGTCCTGAGAGGAAAATACATTGCAATCCAAGGCCTATCTCAAGAAACAAGAAAAACCCCAAATACAAAATCTAACAGCACACCTAAAGGAAATAGAAGCAGAGCAGCAAAGACACCCCAACCCAGCAGAAGAAGAGAAATAATAAAAATCAGAGCAGAAATAAACAATATACAATCTAAAAAAAAACTGTAGAGCAGATCAATGAAGCCAAGAGTTGGTTTTTTGAAAAAATAAACAAAATTGATAAACCTCTAGCCAGGCTTCTCAAAAAGAAAAGGGAGATGACCCAAATAGATAAAATCATGAATGAAAATGACATTATTACAACCAATCCCTCAGAGATACAAGCAATTATCAGGGAATACTATGAAAAATTATATACCAACAAACTGGACAACCTGGAAGAAATGGACAAATTCCTAAACACCCACACACCTCCAAACTCAAACTGGAGGAAATAGAAAGCTTGAACAGACCCATAACCAGGGGAGAAATTGAATCAGTTATCAAAAATCTCCCAACAAATGAGTCCAGGACCAGATGGCTTCCCTGGGGAATTCTACCAGACAGTTAAAGCAGAGATAATACCTATCCTTCTCAAGCTATCCCAAAAAATAGAAAGGGAAAGAAAACTTCCAGACTCATTCTATGAAGCCAGTATTACTTTGATTCCTAAACCAGAGAGAGACCCAGTAAAAAAAGAGAACTACAGGCCAATATCCCTGATGAATATGGATGCAAAAATTCTCAATAAGATACTAGCAAATCGAATTCAACAGCTTATAAAAAGAATTATTCACCATGATCAAGTGGGATTCATTCCTGGGATGCAGGGCTGGTTCAACATTCCTAAATCATTCAACGTGATACATCACATTAATAAAAGAAAAGACAAGAACCATATGATCCTGTCGATCAATGCAGAAAAAGCATTTGACAAATTCAACATCCTTTCTTAATAAAAACCCTCGAGAAAGTCAGGATAGAAGGAACATACTTAAACATCATAAAAGCCATTTTTGAAAAGCCCACAGCTAACATCTTCCTCAATGGGGGAAAAAATGAGAGCTTTTTCCCTGAGATCAGGAACACGACAGGGATGTCCACTCTCACCGCTGTTGTTTAACATAGTGTTGGAAATTCTAGTAGCATCAGCCATCAGACAACAAAAGGAAATCAAAGGCATCCAAATTGGCAAAGATGAAGTCAAGCTTTCACTTTTTGCAGATGACATGATATTATACATGGAAAATCCGATAGACTCCACCAAAAGTCTGCTAGAACTGATACATGAATTCAGCAAAGTTGCTGAATACAAAATCAATGTACAGAAATCAGTTGCATTCTTATACACTAATAATGAAGCAACAGAAAGACAAATAAAGAAACTGATCCCATTCACAATTGCACCAAGAAACATAAAATACCTAGGAATAAATCTAACCAAAGATGTAAAAGATTTGTATGCTGAAAACTATAGAAAGCTTATGAAGGAAATTGAAGAAGATATAAAGAAATGGAAAAACATTCCATGCTCATGGGTTGGAAGAATAAATATTGTTAAAATGTCAATACTACCCAAAGCTATCTACACATTCAATGCAATCCCAATCAAAATTGCACCAGCATTCTTCTCGAAACTAGAACAAGCAATCCTAAAATTCATATGGAACCACAAAAGGCCCCGAATAGCCAAAGGAATTTTGAAGAAGACCAAAGCAGGAGGCATCACAATCCCAGACTTTAGCCTCTACTACAAAGCTTTAATCATCAAGACAGCATGGTATTGGCACAAAAAGAGACACATAGACCAATGGAATAGAATAGAAACCCCAGAACTAGACCCACAAAAGTATGGCCAACTCATCTTTGACAGAGTAGGAAAGAATATCCAATGGAAAAAAGACAGTCTCTTTAACAAATGGTGCTGGGAGAACTGGACAGCAACATGCAGAAGATTGAAACTAGACCACTTCCTTACACCATTCAAAAAAATAAACTCAAAATGGATAAAGGACCTGAATGTGAGATAGGAAACCATCAAAACCCTAGAGGAGAAAACAGGAAAAGACCTCTCTGAGCTCAGCCGTAGCAATTTATCACTTGACACATCCCCAAAGGCAAGCGAATTAAAAGCAAAAATGATCTATTGGGACCTCATGAAGATAAAATGTTTCTGCATAGCAAAGGAAACAATCAACAAAACTAAAAGGCAACCAACGGAATGGGAAAAGATGTTTGCAAATGACATATCCGACAAAGGGCTAGTATCCAAAATCTATAAAGAGCTCACCAAACTCCACACCCAAAAAACAAATAACCCAGTGAAGAAATGGGCAAAAAACATGAATAGACACTTCTCTAAAGAAGACTTCCGGATGGCCAACAGACACATGAAAAGATGCTCAACGTCGCTTATCAGGGAAATACAAATCAAAACCACACTCAGATATCACCTCACGCCAGTCAGAGTGGCCAAAAGGAACAAATCAGGAGACTATAGATGCTGGCGAGGATGTGAAGAAACGGGAACCCTCTTGCACTGTTTGTGGGAATGCAAATTGGTGCAGCTGCTCTGGAAAACAGTGTGGAAGTTCCTCAAAATATTAAAAATAGACCTACCTTATGACCCAGCAATAGCACTGCTAGGAATTTACCCAAGGGATACAGGAGTACTGATGCATAGGGGCACTTGTACCCCAATGTTTATAGCAGCACTCTCAACAATAGCCAAATTGTGGAAAAAGCCTAAATGTCCATCAACTGATGAATGGATAAAGAAATTGTGGTTTATATACACAATGGAGTACTACGTGGCAATGAGAAATAATGAAATATGGCCCTTTGTAACAACGTGGATGGGACTGGAGAGTGTGATGCTAAGTGAAATAAGCCATACAGAGAAAGACAGATACCATATGTTTTCACTCTTATGTGGATCCTGAGAAACTTAACAGAAACCCATGGGGGAGGGGAAGGAAAAAAAAAAGAGGTTAGAGTGGGAGAGAGCCAAAGCATAAGAGACTCTTAAAAACTGAGAGCAAACTGAGGGTTGATGGGGAGTGGGAGGGAGGGGAGGGTAGGTGATGGGTATTGAAGAGGGCATCTTTTGGGATGAGCACTGGGTGTTGTATGGAAACCAATTTGACAATAAATTTCATATATTGAAAAAAAAAGATTACTATTACTAAGATCATTTCACTTTTTGTGAGGTGACAAAATATTAACTTGAAATATGCTGTGATAAATTAAAGATGCATATTGTAATCTGTAGGGTGAGCACTTAGGAAAAAGAAACAGGTACAAAGAGGAATACCTAAAAGCTATGGGAGGAATTAAAACAAAAGTCTGAAAAGTAGCTAACATGGTTAGTTACTGAGGGTTTAAAGGTGGGGATCATGAAACAGAATTGGAAGAACTATAGTGTATACTCAATTAGAGGTGAGTAATCAGCAAATGCATTGGATACTATATTGTCACTCTTCAATATATTATATTATGTTTATTTTTAAAATCTTTGATTCTTTCAGTTCTCTTCTAGAATTTATTGTAGTGACATGATGAATGAGATAAGGCTTGATATGTAATATTTACATTTGTCTAACATCAGAGACGCTATCCTTGGTGACAAGATGTTTGTCGAGAGCCAAGAATATATCTGTTAACAATTGTGTGCTGTAGGTCATAAAATGCTAAAAATATATTAGAAAGAAAAAAAAGATCAGTTGATAAAACCCTTAGGAAAAACACCTTTGAATATAGGGCAAAGCTTCCATTTGTAGGCCCACTCTTTCAAGTCTTCTGAGTACACTGATACCATTATGATTAATGGGGGAAGGCTAAAATTGGATGGGATCTGGGAAACATGCTAGATATAGACAGGATTTTAAATTTTTAAGAAAATTGACTTGTAACTTGGCATAAGATATCCTTTAATGACTAATTTGATTATGTCTTAGGGAATGGCTTATGTCAATAAGTTTACAGAAGATTCAGAAGTCAGACTAAGTAGTGATCCCTGCTATACAACTCAAGGATCTCAGAGAGACTAAAAGTCTTGTGAAGAATCAGTCCCATACATGGGATAGTAGGGCCATTGTTTGAGTCCCCACAACTGAAGCACTCCATAATTTAGAGTATCTTATTTGTCAAGGCCATTTGGGCAGGGCCTCTCAAGCCCAGCCCAGCACCCACAAAGAAGTTGATCCCTACTTTTCCCCTTTGGAGAACTCTCCAACTCTCTATCCTTGTTTTTGTTTTGTTTTGTTTTAAGTTTATTTATTTACTGAGAGAGAGAAAGAGAGGAGGAGGAGGAGGAGGAGAGAGAGAGAGAGAAGAGAATCCTAAGCAGGCTCTGTAGTGTCAGCACAGAGCCTGACATAGGGCTTGAACCCATGAACTGTGAGATCATGACCTGAACCTAAATCAAGAGTCGTACACTCAACTGGCTGAACCACCCAGGCACCCCTCCAACTCTCTACCCTAAGTGTGGTCTTGACTAGATGGCATGAGTAGTTTTGGGTTTATACTTATAGGAACCATAGTTGGTCTCTGTTTCCTGGAAGGTGGCTTAGCAAACCAATCATTTCTACTGGCTGGGGTAGTATTTCTTTAATGTAAGATTGGCCTCCAGAATCCTATTGATATAATTTTTGAGGGGATTTCAAATACAGGCCAAGTTCAAGGCTATGAGATATATTAGTCTTTCACAGAACATTGGTCTTGAGCTTTATGTATGGCCTTGTGCATGGATATCAATTGTATATAGTTTAACTGCTGTGCCAACTTTGGTCAACAACACCCAAGGGAGGTGGGACTGGCAGCAGACATTTTTTACTCTGAATATCCTGCCCCCAACATCCTGGGTGTTTACTCTCTTTGCCGACTCCACCCACGTGTTAAGCCATCTTATCCTCCAGGGTTGGCTATGCATATCTTCTTTGAGGGCTTTCAACACTATTGTTCTGTAATACCAATAGGTTCTTTCTTCTTCTTCTTCTTCTTTTTTTTAATGTTTATTTATTTTTGAGAGAGAGACAGAGAGAGATAGCACAGAAGCTGAGGAGGGGTACAGAGAGGGAGACACAGAATCCAAAACAGGCTCCAGGCTCTCAGCTGTCAGCACAGAGCCTGACGCAGGGCTCACACTCAAACTGGGAGATCATGATCTGAGCTGAAGGCGGACGATTAACCGACTGACTCACCGAGGCACCCCCAATGGGTTCTTTCAATCAACGTCCTCTCTTGCCTTTAATTGATGTGATTTCATGCTCTTCCAGATAAGTTTTAAGCCTTTCTAGGTGAAGAACAGACAATCAATCATTGTACAACTAGGACCACTTTTCTTGCACTGCTCCTAATGTTCCTCATCTTTCCTCTCATCACTGCCAGTATATGTAGGTACAGGTGCAGTCTACATTAAATGAGATCACATTTTTAGGACTGCAATTATTGTGTCCTAGAGTTTAAGAGAAGACATTGTTATAAATGGGTTGCTCTATATTTATGCTATAAAATTCCACATGGTAAGCTTAACAAAACCAAAAAATAAATTATCATTATATTTCCTGCATGCTCTGAAAAAGACTTACATGAATGTCATCAAATAAAACACAGTTTGAGAGAAGAATTGGAAGTCACTATTTAGAGCAACATTATGGATGAGAGAGCAACATCATTAAGTAGTGACAAATAAATGGCGTTGGAAATAGAAAGGCAAAAAGACCTGGATTGTTTCAATAAAAATATGTTCCAAAGACCATAGCATTGTAAAAAATAAGTTGCTATCTTTGTCTTGTAGTGGAAATATGACACTGGACAGGAATCACACCTTTGACAATAAAGAATGAAAAGAAATAGCTCCTGAATTAAAAAGGAATGCACAATGCTTGAGCACCATAAAGAATTTTTATTCATACTATTGACAACAAACAAATATGATTGTGTATTTTTTCTATCCACTGTTTTCAATCTTCATCAACAAATCATAATACCTCCTATGGGCCCAGAAATTGTCTAGTTCTTAAAATCAGATTACTTATTTCTATAGTAAGTTATACCAAAAATATTTTCTTGGTGTCTCATTTATCCTAGGAGTGATCCTACTTTTTGAAAAAGGCTGGGGCAGAGGATGGGTGTAAAGGAGTAGGAGAATAGTAGAGTCAACTAATTTTGAGTCTTTGTATTAGATGTTTTACATTAATTAGACATTTAATCTTCACAATTGGCCTATAAAATAGATATTTATGAAGTGCTTTCTAAAAGTTTACTTATTTTGAGAGAGAGAGAGGGCACAAGCAGAGAGAGGTGTAGCAAGAGAGTCCCAAGCAGGCTCCATGCTATTAGCATGAAGGTCGAGATCTCAGGCTGGATCTTACAAACCCTGAGATCATGACCTGAACCAAAACCAAGAGTCAGATGTAACTGACTGAACCACACAGCTGCCCCTATATTGGGTAATTTTTTTTTTAAGAATGCATCTCTTTTTTTTTTAAGTTTGTTTGTTTGTTTGTTTGTTTATTTATTTATTTATTTATGTATTTATTTTGAGAGAGAGAGCGCGCGCAAGCACAAACACGCACAAGGGAGGAGCAGAGAGAGACAGAGAGAGAGAATCCCAAGCAGGCTCAGTGCTGTCAGCACAGACCCCAATGCAGGGTTAAATCTCACAAACGGTTAAGATCATGACCTGAGCCAAAATCAAGAGTTGGATGCTCAACTGACTGAGCCACCCAGGTGCCCCTATATTGGGTAATTTTTAGAACCAAAACAAATAACTTAGTTCTATCAACAAGAGTTTATTTCATTGTGATATTTCTTCGAAAAATAATACAACATGAATACATTTTAACAATCTATATGACTATATTAAATCTGTCCTTGTGATTTTTCAGGTGTCCTTTAAAATTTTTTTTATATTTTATTTATTTTTTATAGACACAGAGAGACAGAGCACAAGTGGGGGAGGGGCAGAGAGAGAAGGAGACACAGAATCCGAAGCAGGCTCCAGGCTCCAAGCTGTCAGCACAGAGCCCGACGTGGGGCTCCGACTCACAAATTGAGAGATCATGACCTGAGCCCAAGTCGAACGCTCAACCAACTGAGCCACCTAGGCACCCCTCAGGTGTCCTTTTAAATGTTCTTTGAATTTTCATCTTTAGGGAAAACAAGTCTTTAACAACATGAAACAAACTTTAGAGTATCCATTTCTAGTCCTGTAATAAGGGAATATAACAATGACTTTAAATTTGAATTTGCTATCATCAACAAGAAATTCAAAAGATCCACCAAACACCCAATTTAAAGAGAAGAGTTAATGTGGCTGTAGGAAAACTCATTAAAGATAATGCTGATCTTTAATCATAATTGTTCAATTAAATAGAACAATTGGAAAGGAGCCATCATACTTCGTTTTCTGGTAAAAAATAAATGTATGCAGCAGAGAAATAAAAAAATGCCTGATGGAATTTTCTGTGATCACCAGGTTGTTTCTTTCAGGGCAGATAATCCTCTTTCTGGTCAGTCATAATACAAAGGAGATGGTATAACAAAAGTCTAACATTTATATAATGTTAATCATACACTTGACACTATTCTAATGTTCTACATATATTAACTCATTTAATCCTTATAATGTCCTAATGGAGAAGATACTATCTCTATTATTCCTATCACCATTTTGCAGAGGGGACCATTGAGACAGAGAAATTAAATCACTTCTCTAGGTCCACACAACTGGTTAATGGCAGAGTGGAATTTGAACCCAACTGATCAGGCTTCTGTGTCTATGTTTTAATCACTATGCAGCATAGCTTTTCTATAGAGTACAGTGGTGGAGCATAAATGCTGCGACCAGATTGCCTAAAATAAAATTACAGCTCCATTACATACTGAATATGTGACTCTCAGCATAATTTCTCTCAGCCTCAGTTTCCTCATTTGCACACTGGAATACCTGATGTAAATCTTTGTCAGGATTGTATGAGGTAGTCCACAAATAGCACTCGGTCTAGTGCTCAATAATTGGAGGCATTCAATCTTTATGAGCCAATTATGATAATGAAGCCATTCTTCCTTTTCCTATTATGTAAGTAGAGTGATGTAGATTCATTGAGGAATAGCCTCAAACTTTGGCCTGATGGGCAAAAGGGATCAACCAATATATGGGTAGTTTAACATATAAATATTACATATCCTTAAATTTGTGCTTATATTTTTAATATGCTTGAAAATAATATTAGGTCATGGAACATATAATAAATTATGATATTTTATTTAATCTAAGATGCTATTGATTATGTCCCACAATCTTTTATGACACAATATTAGCAAAATGCTCCCAGTTACATGGAGATAAATTGTTTTTCACCTATAATTTTATTGAACATATTTTATATTTATTCAAACATAGATTTTTAAATATTTTTAAATTTTATTTTAAAGAGAGAGAAAGAGAGTGCAAGCAGGGGAGAGGGGCAAAGAGAGAGAATTCCAAGTAGGTTCCATGCTAGCATGAAACTTGACACAGGGCTCAATCCCATGACCCTATGATCATGACCTGAGCCAAAATCAAAAATCAGACACTCAACTGACTGAGCCACCCAGGCACCCCTAAACATATATTTTTAACATATATCACATGAAGAAAAGTGCTAGAAAAAGAAATTTGTTTGTTCCTAGAAACTTCATCATAAAGCCTGACTCTACTATATCTGTTTTTAACTTAGAGTCATTTCTTTCCTTATTTTTTCAACACAGTATTGTTCTCTGTGCCATCAAAATTGCTGGTGATGCAGCATTTCTTAAAAGATTCTTGTCTACATGATTTTTCTTTTAAGTTGCTGATATACACTCTGAAAGTTGTGATGCTAGTGCTATTCTATCTGAATAAGCTCATAGTTTTACTTTTTTCCTCATTCAAATTACATTTTTCTGAAACTTAGGCACCTTTTGTTCAAACAGAAAGCTTTTAAACAAACATGTGTTTCAACACTCTAACAATAATCTTGCATGATTTGTGAAGTTGGTCATTCCATCCTCTGTAAGATTTGTTTTATCTATTTCAAGACTTCGTAATCTCTACAGTTACACTATGTAGTGTGTAGTAACAATACATGTAGTTCCAACAACACACATAACTCAAGGAGGTGAGTAAAATATGAATAGCTATGCCAAATTTGCATATGTGCAGGCATTAACTAGCACATCATGATCGACACTTAGTTGATAGCAGTTGTAAAATGCATCCCAATTTTAAATATGTTAGTTATTTGGAAAAAAATATACGTCTTCAATTTGGTGAAATGCCATGATTTACTACATTGTTCATCTGATTACATAAATGTATCTGTCATGCCTCCAGTGTCACGAATTCCACTATGCATAGCTTTTTCATCCTCTCTTTCTTTGCATATCCAAACAGGAAAATTTTTAACTTCTCCCAAACTTCAGTTTAGAATAGCGATAACAAGCCCTCTGGCACAGGGCTACCAGGAGAAATATTGTCTACTAACTAGTCTATGAAAACCAAGATAAAAGCTTGTAAGTTGTTAATCAAAAGTCAACCTATTCTTCCAAATGTTTGTGTTCACACTTCCTCCCTACAACTTACACCCGTTGTAAGACTTAATTACCTTACGTTTTGAAGGAATAGAATGTACTACAAGAATGTGCTCAGCTCTTTTTAGACCTGTAAGGCCCAGTTAGACTCATTGCAGAGGTTCAAGAGTATATTACAAATCTACAGAGCTGCGATAATTTTGTCACCAATTATTTGCTCTTTTCTGTCCAAAGCTTCTGAAAAAACTTACACAAAGTTTAGAATTAGAATGTAAACAAACCTTTGCATCTCCAGTGTAAAAGGCATTAACCCTATTCTTCTGGAGAGTGACCATTAAGATCTTGACATTTATCCTTTTTAAATATATACCTTTATATTTTTTCTGCTCCAAGTTTTAAAGTTCCACTTTAATACTATTTGTTCTCTGAAATAACCAAAAGGAAATATAATTTTTTAAGCAGAGAAACAACTTACAGATAATAGAGGCTAGAGATTAAAGAACAAAACATTCTGATTAAAACTTAAATCTCAAATTGAAATTTAACAATCTTTCATAACAACCTAAGTAATTCACTATTCTTAAATCAATTAGAAGAGAAAAATCTCTTGGGATTTGGTCTATAATTATATTTATAAATATAATTTTTTTAGTGAAGCTTTGTTTTCTCAGACATAAGACTCTTCCAAGTTTTTTATAAATCAGAGGAAATGTATGCAGCAAATTCCAGTTTATTTATCGACATATCCAAATATATTTCTGTGCAGAGCATTCTGCTATAGAATATGAGATTGAAAATATATATAATTCTAAAAATATGCAACAAGAAAAGACGAAAAAATGGAAAGTTGAATCATATGGGTACAAAATGTGATTAGGTGTCATTTTAAGAACACTGTATTCCTTTAAGAACTAAAAGACCTTATACATCTATTGAGTTGTAACTATTCATAACTAGTTATAATTAGGTTTGACTTATATAAGAGAGATTTAATTTCAGCGATCCAAGACAGAAATGTTCTATTTTTAACATGCATCTGCTGAGGACATCGTAGGAAACGTCTTTATTCCTATTAACAGAAAAAAACAAAAAGAACATGGAGGATCACCCATGGGAATTTTGTGGGTCAGCCCTGGAAGGACTACAGATCACTTTTGTATTCCACTGGTTAGAACTCAACCACATGACCACTTCTAACTACAAAAGAAACTGGGAAAGAACTCCCAGCTGAAAAAGAAGAGGAGGCTATGGTTTGGGTGAGCACTTAGAAGTTGTGTCACTTCTCCTCAGAGGCTTTTTTTTTGGTATGTGTGTGACCATTAAATGAATTAATACATATGGATTACTTTAACAATTCCTAATTCGTGGTAAGTGCTCAATAAATGTCCACTCTTATTATTTTCAATTCTTTTCTCACAAACAAATTTTTGTCCTTTAACTCAGAATAACTAAGTCTTACCAAAAGCATCTTTAAAAAAAAAAGAATATTTATTCTATTTCTTTATGTTTCTGCCAAATAGAGTCTAGTACTGTTGACCTATAGTGGTTAATTTAAAAGATCTAGTTGACCTAAATATAAATTTAATTTTGTATGAAACTTCCACACTTTCATTGAACATATTATTGTCCATATAAACTACTACTTATTTTAAACATAAAATAGATTGCCTCATATTGATGTTACATATAAATTTTACGACAAAGTAGGAGATAAACATAAACTGATCTTTGGTAGATTAAACAGTGCATTTGTAACAAGTGTGATAGGAGTAATACTTTTTCTTCTGCTCCCTGACATTCAATATAAGAATTTAGAAAAAAATTCCCTAAACTAGTTTAATTAGTGTAGGTAAAATGGTGAAAAAGGAATTAATGAGAAACTTTTCCCTAGTAAATTAAATTTATAGCTGATAAAGAGCACTAGAAGACTCCATTTACTTAAATGTGTATCCTGTTAAATATTACTGTCCTTGGAACTAGTGATTAAACAATTATTCCAGGCAGTGGTTCAATATGGAAATTAGTGTAACTAACTACATCTTACTTTATCCTACTAAAAAGTACAGCATTATAAAGTTTTCACATTGTACTCTGAAATCACAAGTCATTAACTGTCTCAGCATGCTACTAAATGGTGCATTCCAATTCAGAATGTGGTTCTAATGAGCTTCTTAATTAGCTTATCTTAAATAAAGTAAATAGTATCTAACAGTATTTGTTTGAAAAACACATTATTTGAGAGATATTATTAAATAAAAAAAAGAACATGTGTGGAAATCACTAAGTGAAGAAACAGACTGAATTTAAAAACTTTTTTGTATTAAAATATAACTGACATTTAACATTAGTTTCAGGTGCACAACATAATGATTTATGTATGTAGTGTGAAAAAGTCACACAAGTCTAATTAACACACATTGCTACACATAGTTATTTTTCTTGTAATGAGAAATTTTAAAATCTATTCTCTTAGCAACTTTGAAATATACAATACAGTGTTTTAACTATAGTCACCATGTTATACATTACAATCCAGAACTTATTTATTTTATAACTTTTTACCAGTTTATTCCTTTTCACTTATGCCCACTCCCTCCTCTGGCAACCATCAATCTGCAGAACTGATTTTTGAAGGTATACAACTATATATAACTATATAAAATTTAGAAGATTTTAATATTAAAAGCCCATCTGTGACAATTTAAAAGTAACCTCAATATTCAACAAAATGGGTAACTGATGTTGAGTAAAACTAAAGAATTTCTGGGTAGGTTGACAACTTTTATATTCTGTCAATGCCTTCCAGTTAAAGACCACCAGGAACATACCTAGAATTAAATTAAGTTTATTACTTGCTACCATTAAGAGAAAATGCATACTAAGAAGAACTGTGGGACTTTTCAGGTAGGAGCAGTTAGAAAAGACTTATTGTAGGATTTGGGTTATGACTGATTTGGGTGAGGGTACGACAAAGAATGCCCTGAATTGAGTTCTTTCAGAAAGCAGGACAATTTTATAATTGGGTTTCTCAATAAATCTCATTTATATAGGAAAGGTATACTAGAGTGAGGCTAAAGCAATAATTGGTTAAGAAGCAACAGCCGTTCATATTAACTAGGAAAGGGAGGTGTTTGCTTTCTTGTGGCTTCCATAATTATTCATGTTTTGTGTTCAGACAGGATTATAAGATAAGCTTGTGTTTGTCTTGTTCTCTTATGGTCTCTCATGACCTTTGCCATCTACAAAATTATTCCATGCTCAAGAACACCAACACTTAGCTATAAAAGGCTGGCTGACAGGACCACCAAAGTCTGATTGATAGTATCAGGCCACCCACAAATTTTTCCTTTCTCTTTCTTAGTATCGATTGATTGATTGATTGATTTTATTTTTAGGTTATCCCTACACCCAATGTGGGGCTCGAACTTAAACGTCAAAATCAAGAGTCACCTGCTCTACTGACTGAGCCAGAGAGGAACCTCCTTAGCATTCTTTTATATAAACAAGTAATTGCTTTGAACTCAATAAATATGTGGCTTTGTTTTTACTAAATTCTGCTGCACTATACCATCATGTGTATTAACATAGATGTGCTGCTGAATAAGTGATATGGCTGGAGTGAATTCAGCATTAATTTTCCTAAGTTTAATTTTTTCTTATAACTATGATGTGATCTTCAAAAAATATAAGTTTTAATAATATTTGATGGGCTTCCAATTTACATTATGGGTCACATAGAGAAAATTTTTCCATCAAAATTAATAATCCAGTAGGATTTGAAAAAATATATATGGAGAAGCCATACAGTTCTGTGGCATGTAGTGGAGTATATATAGAGAAAATAAAGCTGAAATAGGAACTGGGTTTTTAATTTATTTTAGAAAATCAAATTTAGATAAAGTAAAAATAATAAAGTAAATAGAGTACAAATAGCTAATGGTTAACATTTATTAACTTATTAAATCGATAATATTAACTGACATTTTGAGTGTTTACTATGGACTAAGTAACTGACATGCATTAACTCATTTACTCCTTGCAACAATGACATGAAACAAATTCTAGCATTATCCCTATTTCACAGATGAGGAAAATGTATTATACAACTTGCCTAACTTAGGCTAATATATAATAGACATATATATGAAATCATGTCTGTCTGAATTTAGAGCCATGTCCTCAATTTTTATGCTATTACTTTACCTTCTAAGGAGGTTCTTCTAGGAAAATCATTAGTTATAGGGGTTAAGATTATGAGACATCAGAGTGCCCATTCAGTATGACAGGATAATATGATGCCAATTATTGACGATGAAATTAGTTTAGCCAAATAATACAACAAAATATTAGTATAAAGTATGGGAAAGCTCATTAATAGTTTTCTACTGTGAAAAACACAAGAACATATCAATAGAGTCACGAATTTGAAATGATTTATCACATTATGTTCAGGCTATGTTGAGGCAATGAAATGAAGATAATTGTTCAAAACAAATGTAATTTCTAATGAATTTTTTTTTTTTTTGGAATTTACTCTTTAAGCAATCTCTACACCCAACATGGGGCTTGAAATCACAACTTCGAGTTCATGCTCCACCGACTGAGTCAGCCAGGTGCCCTGAAACAAATGTAATTTTTAAATTATGGCTTTAACCCCAAAATAGATAATCCAGTAAAGAAATGGGCAAAAGAAATGAACAGACACTTTTCCAAAGAAGACATCCAGATGGCTAGCAGACATATGAAAAGATGCTCAATATCACTCATCATAAGGGAAATACCCATCAAAACCACAATGAGATATCACTACACATCTGTCAAAATGGCTAAAATTAACAACTCAGGAAATAACAGATGTTGGTGAGGATGCAGAGAAAGTGGAACACTTTTGAACTGCTGGTGGGAATGCAACGTGATGCAGTCACTCTGGAAAATAGCATGGAGGTTCCTCAAAAAGTTAAAAACAGAGCTACCCTATGACCCAGTAATTGCACTTCTAGGTATTTGTCCAAAGGATACAGAAATGCTGATTTGAAGAGGCACATGCACCCCAATGTTTAGAGCAGCACTATCAACAATAGCCAAAGTATAGAAAGAGACCAAAATGTCCATCAACTGATGAATGGATAAAGAAGATTAACACAGGAGCATACCTGTGTTAATATATAGCATATATATTACTATTATGCTAAGCAATATATATATATATATATATATATATATATATATATATATTATGCTAAGCAAAATAAGTCAGAAAAGATAAATATCATATGATTTCACTCATATGTGGATTTAAAGAAACAAAACAGATGAACATAGGGGAAGGGAAGCAAAAATAAGATAAAAACAAGGAGGGAGGCAAACCATAAGAGACTCTTAAAGAGAGAACAAACTGAGGGTTTCTGGAGGGGTGTTGGGTGGGTGGATGGGATACATGGGTGATGGGCATTAAGGAGGGCACTTGTTGGAATGAGCACTGGGTGTTATATGTAAGTGCTGAATCACTAAATTCTACACCTGAGACCATTATTACACTACATGTTAACTAACTTGGATTTCAATAAAATAAAAAAAATAAAAATAAAAATATGGCTTCAATGAATAGATCTTTCAGAATAAAAGGGGGGTGAGTACTTTTCATAATGTGCCTCTATTTTGCTAAATAAAACTTTTTAGTTAAAATGAAAGCACAAATCTAGATTTCTCTCTTTACATTTGGAATTAAATTTTAATTTAAGACTCATATTCTCAGGACTGCTATCTTCCCCTAGATCATCACTAGATGATAAGTAAAAAGGATTAACAAAAGCAATGTTGTAAAATGATATGATCCTTCCAGAAATTTGCCAATAACTTGGCAATTGAAAAATCTTAAAATTTTCATACCCTGCTTCCTTATTACTCACCAGAAATCTACCTCCAAAATGCAGACAAAAATTTATGAACAAAGAATTTAATCAACCTAAGTTTTATAATGTTGGAAACAAGCCAAATTTGCAATATTAGGGGAATAGCTAAGTGAGTTATACACTCAAATAATTTAACGTGAGGTGGCCATTTATAACTTGTCTTTTAGCATTTTTAATGATGTAAGGAAACTATGCTGTATCAAGAAATAACAAGAAAGCAAAATAAAAGTATATAAATGCATACATGATCATAACTATAAAAATGCATATTAAAAGACTGAAGAGAAATATAGTGTACTTTTAATATTGAATATTTAAGAGCAGTAATGATATATTATTTAAATATTCCTTAAAACTTGACTTTTAAAATTTTTAACAAGTATAGTAGACATGCCTGTCATTTCCTCTCCTAGACACTCATTTTCTAGAATCTACTATAACCACAGACCCTAGAGAGACAGATTTTTATGACCCTTTCACCCATCTCCTCATGTTCAATCATGAATAATCATCTAGCCCAAAGCCCGTCAAGATACTGGCAGTCCAATGATAAATCTGAGTCTTTCAAGAATTGAAATGAGACAGAGAGATAGTAATCAATTACTAATAAGAACAGATACCAAGTATTCATAATTTATAGCTGTTACTGGTGATTCTAATTGGCATCATACTAAATAGGTTACAAGGTGGTAACAGAGAAAGACACAGAATAGTTCAGCATCAAAGAGAAAGCTAGAAAAGCAGGATTTAGAGTCCATAGGGCTCCTGAGAATGTAACAAAGACTGGTCTCTGTTCCTGACATCCCAAATCCAGGTCCCATGAGGTCCAACATTATTCATTTCCATTCTTTAAAATTATGAGACATCCATGGCTTTATAATAAACAACTTTTTACTTGACCCAGTTTAAGTTGGTTCCCATCCCTGAAAACAAAAGAATTTTACAGAATAAATGAAAGGAAATATGCCAGAACAACTTAACATACTCCCATTCTTATGAAAAAAAATGGAATAGGAATCTGAGCTAGAAAAGCACAAGTTTCAATTGTGTCCCTACAATTTTTTTCATTTTGAGTTCTGAAGTTAACATGTTTTCTTTTATGTGACTAGTCGAAGTTTTACTTAAAAGCAGAAGAATGAGTCAGAGAGATTGGCAAAAGGAGAAGTCTGACAGAATCCAAGCATGAAAAGCACTCAACACACTGACACTGGCTCTGAGATGAAGAAGAAAGATTTCTTTCGAAGCCAGGGGCAATCCCTAGCTGAGAGCCAACAAGGAAGGAGGACCTCTGCCCTACAACCATAAGGAACTAGACTCTGCCAACAACCCAAATAAGCATGGAAGTGGATTCTTCCTAGAGCCTTCTCATAAGTGCTCAATTAGCCAACACTTTGATATTGGCCTTGTGAAATCTGGCCAGCTAAACCAATACAGCCTTCTGACTTATGGAGTTATGAGATAATAAATTTGCACTGTTTTAAGCCACTAAGTCTGTGGTAATTTATTATGGCAGCAACAGGAAACTAATATACCACTTTAGACCATCAACCCCTTGTTGAGTGTTGAGATGACTACAGTCACATACGATACCAGCTGAGTCTAGACCAAATGCTGATCCAGAGAGCTGTTTGATGTCTTAAGCCACCAAATTTTGGGGTGATTTGTTAGGCAGTAATAAATAACCAATACAGAAATATGTACTGAGAACTAGAGTCTGCTGTATTCAAATTTGAAAGCCAATAGGTCAAAGGTAGAGCCTTGTAAAGTAGAGAGGAAATGCTTAGTGAGGCAGAAAAAAAATGGTGATGAAATTGCCATAGGAAACTAACCTAGAAACCATGTGCCTAGATATTATATTCCAGTAAGATATGTATAGTGAGAAGAGCACAGTCAAATCCTTGGGAAGCAGAAACACGTTAGGGGTCCAGAAAGAAAGAAGCTATCAGTAAAGGAGATTGACAAGCAGTGTTTGAGAAGATAGGCTGAGCCAGGAAAGAGCAATTCAAGTAAATCAACAATCAAGGTTGGCAGGGGTGTTCAGAAAGGTGTGTGTGAGAAATTTTACCATCTGTCTTCTGGACTTTAAAAATATGTGTATATTTTGATTTAGAGTTATGCTTTTGGCCAATTATCCTAAAGAAAATCACAGCATTATTTTAATAGCTAAGGAAAAATTCAAAAACAACTCTGACAATAAATTATTGGTTAAATAAATGATACGGCCATTTTGTGCAACCATTAAACCATTAAAAATTATTTTGTTAGAAAGTGTTTATTGACATATAAGATAGTAACCTTTCACTGACCAGTGAAAAAAAGTAGATTACAAAATTTCATAGACTTTGCATTTAAAAAATATGTATGAATATCTATGAATATTCAGAAATATGAAAGTATGTGAATCAGAGTTATTCTGAAAGTATATACAGTGAAATAGTAATGTTAATCACCTCTGAATGGTAGGATTACTCTTGATTTTTTTCTTTATTAGTGTTTTCCAATTTTCTTATTACAAACATGTGTAAGTCAGGATTTTTTCACTAACATTAAAGAAGACATCTTTCTCTAAAAAGAGTGCTCAGAAATACTAAATGCCACAAATAATTAAAAAGGAAAAAAATGCTAACTTAATCTGACATTCAATAGATTATTCACAATTTGAGAAAAGACATTTCATTTGAATTTGGAAGCTCCATGGAGGTTGAGGAATGAATGGGGGCATCCACTTCACAGAGATGTCATGAGAACAAACCAACAGGATGTGGCTTAAGATCTTAACCAATGCCTGATACATATTAACAGAGTAGGCAATCATTCAGTGAACAGCAGTTAATTTTAGGGAGGATGAAAATATCTATATTCTAGTGTACAGACTTTGGGTTTAGATTATGTTCAGCAAGTGCTTTAACCTGTCTCAACCTCAGTTTCCTCATCAGTAAACAGGGAGTAGGAGATATCTACATATATTTTGTCAGACAGTTAAGAATTAAATTTGACAGTCTGTGTAACACTCGAGCTTTACATGCTGGCTTAGAAATGTCTCTAATTACTAAATAAAGGAGTGGAAAGAGGAATCTTTTAAAAAGCCTTTGCAAGAAGCTTGGCTGTGAAATAAAGGAATAAGTGTGATTGGAGTACACAGGAGTAAGGGAGAGTATTTTGAGGACAAGAGAAATCAATTATACACATGTATTTTCTGGACAAAAGGAAATAGTTAAAGAGAGATAAAAATGAAGCTTTGAAGAAAGAAATGGATTAATCTGTGAAAAAATATCCTTGAAGAAATGCAGGTAGGTGGGGTCTACAGCATAGGAGAGGCATTTATTTTAGTCATCTTTCCTGTGAGCCAGAAGGTAAGAACAGGTATCAGTATCTTTAGGAAATCTTTAGGAAATTATTTTCTTGATATGTCCCACCTTGAGTGGGCTTCTCCCTGAAGCTTGGGGAATATTCATTTTTGACCCACAAGTTTGAAAGCAGCTATTATTATTATTACTATTATTATCATCATTTTTTGTCTTCCTTCATGTATTAAAAAAGCATCCCTTCCCTCACAAAAAAAAGGGGGGAGAAACTTTGAAAGGTATTTTACTGAATTAAGATAAAAAACATTGAGAGAAAGACACTTACTTACTTGAGTAGTGCCTTATCCAAACACCTTACCCAAAAATTATTGCTAGGCCCTAGATATCTTTATACAATTAAGCCTCAGTAATGTGAATTCCCACTCCATATAAACACTGGTTAACACAAGGTATGCGTTTGTTCCCTTAGTACTTTGAATTAACATTTTGAACACTTTTCACTTTTTGGGCTCTGGAAAAGGAACATTTTTAAGGTATTTTTGGCAGGTGCTTTGGCTAGCTTCACTGAATCTATTCATTAGTACAAGGGAGCATTTTCCACTGGTTGCAGACCAAACCTAAGGTAAAACTTACTGGGTAAACATTTCTGTTTACCTGTCATGGTAAATTATTTGATTTATGGTTGAATTAGTTCACTATACACAATAGTTTTGTTTGATAAAGAAATTAAGAAATAACATATGGGGCCAATATAGATGGTTGGTAATATGTTGAGGACCATATAACACTGAGGTTTAAATAAAGTGGATCATGATATAATCTGTATAGCTATATTCCAATTATCATCATCATTTTATTTTCATTTGAAATAGAAGTTTCCCCTGCAAAATGAATACGAACATACTTCATATTTAGTAACTGTTTTGGTTGTGCCCTTGAATTAGGATTATCCAGAAAAATAGAACCAATAGTATGTATGTATATAAAGAGATTTATTTTGAGAAACTGGCTTACTGGATTATGGAGGCTGGCAAATTCAAAATCCACAAGGTAGGCTGGCAGGTTGGAGATCCACTGCTATAGTTCAAGTCTGAAAGCCTTTTCCTGTGAATTCTCTCTTACTCAGAGGAACTCAATCTTTTGTTCTATTCAGGTCTTCAACTGATTGGATGAGGCACAACCACCTTGCAGAAGGTAATCCACTTTACTGAAAGTTTACCTGTTTAAACATTAATCTCACCCCCCCCCAAAAAAAAGTCTCAGAAACATGGAGAATAATGTTTGACCACATATCTGGGCACCATAGCCCAGCCAAGTTAATGCATAAAATTAGCCATCATACGCTTCCTTAATTGTAATCAAGTTTAATGCAACTTTTAAAATTAGGCTAGAAGGATACATACCTGTGAGAGATAGAGTTGGTACAATAAGTGAATACCAGAGAGAAAACTGTCAGTGTCTTTCCTCACCTCAGTCACTTCTGTTATGCTGGTAAATAGGCTGCGTGCAATACATGCCACCCTGCCTGTCTTGGATCTCCACTCCCACTCTCTAATCGTTACCCCTATCTGGAGGAGCCACCAATATTTGTCTGCCTTTGGCCTTACTCAAAAATATAGGCAGACAGTATCCTGTACTGTATTCCTCTTCTCTCACTCTACTTCTCTCCTCTGCTTCCCTCCTTTCCCCCTTTCTCTTTGGAGGTCTCCAAACCCAGGGACTCCCCTCATTTAGCCTATGCCTGAGTGGGTAATACACCTTTAAATTACTTTTAATCATTGGCTCTGGCAAGGACTGTTAGTCATCTAATATTTTGCACAGGAGGTAATGCAGACATGACAACTGGCCCAGTCATGCAAAAGCAATAACACCAAACTGTTAAAATGATCATTCCTAGACAGAAGTGCAGAGGTTAAAATTTCTAGTTTCTAATCAATGTATATGTGTATTAACAAATAAATATTTCATATTAAAAAATTCATTTTAAAAGTAGGCCATCTAATTAGAGTAGCTCTGATGAATACTATATAGACCATGCATTTTTATTGTATACATTTCAAATACAGTATTACCAACTGCATAAACAAGAATGAAGTCTATTTTCACACAAGTTAAAGGCCCTTGCAGGTATGGCAGTTGTACTATACGAAGTAATCAGAAGGTTAACTTCCTTCTGTCTTGTGGTTTGTCCATCTCTGGAGTCTCAGACGGCTCATTACCACTTGTACAAATTCTAGCTAGCAGTAAAAATGAAAGAAGGAAGGAAAGGTATTTTCCTTTCTTTTAAGGGTATTACTTGTGGGTGGCAGAGATTATGTCTGCTCATATGCCATTGTCCAGTACACAAGCACATCTAGCTTGAAGGGAGACTGGGAATATTTAGTCTGCATGATCTAGTGCCTAGTATTATAAGAACAGGGAAAATGGATGACAGGGAATAAATAACCAGCAGAGTTGACCACATATGTAAGCTTTAGCTTAATAATTAGATGGATATGTATTTGTATGTACGTGTGTGTGTGTGTGTGTGTGTGTGTGTGTGTGTGTGTGTGTGTGTGTGTAGGGAGAGAGGGGAAGAGAGAGAAGTGGGGAAGGAAGTGAATAGTGTGATTCATAGCTTGAAATTAACTAAAATTGTAACTATCCATCTGCTATGATGGTAATATAATTCAACTCTGTCAATAGGATTTGCTTTATGTCATAAGGCATACTAGATTCATTTTGACTGATTATGAAAATATGTATGCACTAGAAAATTTTTCTGTGGATATAAAATAAACTGTGTGGTTTATTCATGAATTAGTCATATGAAAAAAATCTCTTCGTAGATAAGTTTCAGCTATTGCCACAACTGTGCTTGTAACAAACTACCCTATGACTCTGAGGCATAAAACAACATTTATTCTTGCTTACACATTTGTGTCCCATAGAGGTCGGATGATTTAGGCTGACCTTGGTTCCAAACTATAGGTTAGGTCCAGGTCTGCTCTATCTTTCTTGGATCAGTGCAACTAGTGGGTTACCCAGGACATGTTCTTCACATGACAATAACAGAAGCACAACAGGGCAGACTCAACTACTTTATATAAGTTCTGTCATGGCTGCTAACAGTTCATACCCCACTGCTAGTCAAATGTGCAAGCCTTGAATTAAAGGTTGATGAAGTACTTCCTGCCTACCTGGAGACATGGCAATGGTGTGGATATATATTACTATTATAAGGAAGTGAAAATTGGGATGACTACATGTAATTTCACATGGCATATCAGACTTATTCCTTTAAATTACTTTATTGATCCGATACTTACTTGGCTCCAATTATGTGCAAGGTACATTTTTTTTTTGAAAAAAAAATACACTTCCTACTCTAAAGAAAATTAGCCTGGTGGAAGATTACAACAAACTAAAAAACAATTATAGTATAATGTGGTAAATTCAGTGATAAAGATATGGAGAGGGCAATTCACAGACACAAAGGCATCTGTTCCAGCCTAAGAAAAAGGAAGAATATTGGGAAGATTTCCTGGAATTTCCTGAAAAGCTATGTAAAAGAGAATTAAATTCTATCAGTTATCTTTTGATGCATTAAAACTGCCCAGAAAACCTCTCAGAAGTTTTATTCACATGTCTTTGGGTTTGCTGGAGTGGCTCTACTTCACATGATGTTCATTCCCCGCCTGGAGCCAGTAGCTAGCCAGGGTATTCTCCTCATGGTAAGAAGCTGGATGGAAAGCCTGAATATACAAATACATTGTGTTATATCTTTTAAAATCCCACTGGCCAAAGCAAGTCATATGACTGAGTAAAACATTAAAAGGTAGGGAAGAAAGTATACTCTTTCATGTTTGGGAAGGAGGGTAAAGTTGTAAAGTTACAGGGCAAATGATTACAGGGA
Organism: Acinonyx jubatus; assembly: GCF_027475565.1. Taxonomy (NCBI): domain Eukaryota; kingdom Metazoa; phylum Chordata; class Mammalia; order Carnivora; family Felidae; genus Acinonyx; species Acinonyx jubatus. The sequence goes on from NC_069381.1 coordinate 87,025,340, forward strand.
GCAGGCAAAAGAACTGAAGCAAATAACTCAGTCTACCATAGAAGTAAAACAAACCTCCAAAAACCCCATTTCCTACAAACACTGATCTGTCTACATTAATATATATTCATATATGTCTAATATTATAATAAAAACAAATACATAAAATGAATAAATGCAATTAAAAATACATACTCAGTTTATATTGTGATTAGTTCATATTAGATGTGATTTGGTCCATATCAAATGTTGGGCACTATGGTATGTGTTTGGATATGTTAATAAATATACACCATACTAATTCCTACAGCATTGGGAATGCTCCCTGATACCATGGTCCACAATGATAACATTTATATAGTATTTAGTTATCCATTCTTTACATAAATGTTTATTTATTTATTTTGAGAGAGAGAGAGAAATCATGAAAGTGGAAGGGGCAGAGAGAGAGGGAGAGAGAATCCCAAGCTGGCTCCACGTTCGGCGCAGAGCCTGATGTGGGGCTTGGCTCCATCTCACGACTGTGAGGTCAGGACCTGAGCCAAAATCAAGAGTTGGATGCTTAACCAATTGTGCCACTCAGATGCCCCTTATACTTTTTATGCCACTTTTCTATATTTTCACAGAATTAATTTGTGATATAACTATATAGATACATTAATTAAGCCCTTTATTAAATTCTCAGTATCAATTTTGGTGTTTTTTTGTTGTTGTTATTAAACATAATAATATAGGACTTAATTTTGTAGACTGACTTTAGTAAAGTTAAAAACAGTGGCCATTAATAGGACATTAACAGTAACTAACAGGTTTATGTATGTGTGTTTTAAGTTCCATGGAAAACAGGACTTTGCCTCTGCATTACAAGGGGAGTTTAACAAAGTAGTTTCTCAGGTGTCATTCAAGAGAGTCTGGTGGTGTAGGCTTTTTTATGGATTCAAAAACACCTAATAGAAATTGATTAAATCATTTAATACATGTTATAAAAAAGCAGTCAGTTGATACAGGTAGTCCTAGAATCCCCTTTGGGAACAGGTTTTGGGTTTAGGAACTCTGGAGAAAAGATATGAAGACAGATAATAATGGACAAAAATAGTTCTCAATTCTTGGCTATTTATTTTTTCTGATATGTACTTTGAACATAAAATAAGAAATGCAGTAACTCCTGGAATCATTATTGCACCATAGCCTAACTAACTTGGATGTAAATTTAACAATAAATAAATAAATAAATAAATAAATAAATAAATAAATAAATAAAAGACATGCACTAGGTGAATGTGTTTAAAGCACACTGGAACTGGTAAATGAAGATGCATGCTATTTTGTATATCATTAGTATTTGCAATGAATCTGTGGATATTTAGTAGAATTGCCTAACTGTAAAAGTCATAATAAGATGCTTTTCAGACTCTCCTTGATTATTAATTAGAAGTAAAGACTTTGAGTAATTTGCTTTTTTGCTCTGTTATTAAGATGTCCTCAAGTCTCATGACTGACAGCCCTAACTGATATTATTTTCTAATATATCTAATCTGGTATAAGAATTAGTATAGTTGGATAAGCCAGGCAGGATTTTCAGCTTCCTTGCTGTCAACATTCTATACAAATGAATGCCACCAATATTCTTAAATTGAGACATCTGATGTGAGAATCTGGTAAGTGACTACTTAATGGAATATATAAATCCAACCTTGACTGGATACGCTTAGTGTCAAATTTAACTACAAAATTTAGCTTTCAACAAAATTTGAAAGTTATAACAATGCAGTAAAAACCAAACATTATTAAATTATGCCAAAGTTCATCATTCATTCATTACAATAAGAGTAGCTAACAGTTATTGAGCTCTTATAGGCACTTTACATACTTTATTTCATTAAATCCTCAAAGAAATTCTTAAGCTTGATATTATAATTATTTTACAGATGAGGTTCAGAAAAGTACTTTCTCATGATTATACAATTAATAATATGAGTTTTTCCTTACCTATTTATGTCTATCTATGGCTTAATAGTATAAACATAAATATGCTTTTCTTCAATCATCAAATATTTCAGGCAAAATAACCCAGATTTTTTTTCTACTAAGTTATAGTGCTCTTAATTATTTTGTTCATTTTTCCCTTAGGTAATAATTGAACAATTACAATGTGTAAGAAATTGCTCTAGAAATTGTTGACAGAGACTTAAAAAGGAAGATATGGTCCACTACCTTCATGAGTTTCTTAGTCTGATGATGGTTTAATAAATATTCACTGACTGATTGAATGGCTGACTGATGGCAGTGAGCCTACCCATTTTTTTCCTTCAAATTTTTGTCAACTGTTTGCTTGAAAACCACAAAATGGAGGTTTTTAGAATCACTCATAAACTAAAGATATGTATCTGAATAAGAAACTAAAGACATAGCCCAAATAAACTAAATCAATAAGTTAGAATTCTTTTGGTTGCAAGTGACAGAAAATGCAACAAAGCTAGATGTTACAAAAAAAAGGAGGGATACCAGCTAACATAAAGGAACACTGTAGGAGTAAATCTATCTCTAGTTCAGAAACAAAACTGCACCAGGATCAATTTTCAGTCTCTACTCCCCTTGAGGCTCTGATCTCAGGCCATGGTCCTCCAATTAACAGAATTCAAGCCACTCACATCAAGTCCAGTGTTGAAGAGAAGATCTGCCCTGGTATTCATAGCAACAGTCCTGAAGTTTACTTCAGTTGGACTGGCTCTTCTACTCATGTATGAAATAAACTCAGTGGCCAGATGGCAACTGCTTCAAGTCAATGAGTCTAGCCCTGAGGTACCTAGGGGTAACTCAATTCAAACATGAAGTCTGAGGAATGGCTGAGCGGAGAGCAAGTTCCCCAGATAACTATCAAGAGACTCTTGCAAGTATTTTTCTGATGGGGGCTATGCTTTATTTTACATAGAATAGGTTGCCAGGCTGCTTAATTCTAGAAAATTAGAGTATTTTCTAGAATTACTGAGCAATTCTCACCAAAATCATTTATTTAGCAACTATTGACTTCCACGCTTTGATTGGTTAGCTATACTATAAAAATTATCCAGAAGAGAATAAGATATCATTTTTAATCTTAAGAAATAGCTATTTTCTCTGACTTTATAAACTTGGTTTATCTAAAATTATCTAAAAATAGTTAAAACTGTTTAAAACATGATAGAAGCAAAAAAACCCTTTAAGCAAAAAAAAAAATCCTTTTTTCTAGAAGTAGAGAAAATTTACTTTAAATGAGGCTTTTGATTAAGAAAAGGTAAAGCAAAGATCCTATTCTGGAATGAAAAGTTTAAAAAGATACAAGTTAGGGGTGCCTGGGTGGCTCATTAGGTTAAGCATCGGATTCTTGGTTTCAGCTCAGAGAGCCCCGTGTGTGTTGAGCTCTGTGCCGACAGCATGAGTTTGGGATTTTCTCTGTCCCTCTCTGCTTTGCCCCTGCTCATGCTTTTTCTCTCTCAAAATAAATAAATTTTTAAAAATATAACAAGGTAGTTGTTTCATATAATATTGTAAGTGCTTTCTTTACTGTGAAAGGAGCTGCATTGATATAGGTGGTCTCTGTTATGAAAATGAATCTTTGCTAAATTTGGATGAAGATGATGTTTTTGAAAACTATTTATTTGGGGGAGATGTGATACCTACATGCCTGCCTATCCTTATCCAAATTGTTACTCGTGTTACAGATCAAAACAAGACACTAGATAAAGGCAAGAAGGAAAAAACTGACCTCAAGTAGATGGAAAAATTCTACACAGGCAGAACTGTGAGTGCTGGAACCCAACCTACATTGTTCAGCTGTACTTGCTCACATGGTATTATATACACTGAGGAATTTGTCAATGTATAGTAATCGTTGTTAGGCAATGTTTTAATTTAGAAGTGAGGTAGCAGATTCATGGATGTCCTTTTTATTATTACTAGGCTCTATAACATTTATATTAGATATGTTATTTTATATCTATCTAATAGTATATTCGATATATATTAAGGGAAAATAATAAAGGGATTGGTTGGATTCATGCATTGGGATACTATAAAACATGATTTGAAGAACAGTATATAATTATATAAGATGTTTGTAATACACTACTAAGAATTACAAAGTAATATGAATGATAAAATTCAATTTTTACAAATACATGTATATAAAATAGGTAAACAAGTAAAAGGAATATACAAACTGTTAACAGACTTTATCAATAGTTGATGGGGTTATATTTTATCATTCTTTCATTTGCTAATCAGCACAGTTCAATATAAATATATATTACTTTTAGAAAATATTAACTTATTAATTTCCAGGATGGTATAGTTGTTTCTTAAATATGTGAGTTGTTAAGGTGACTTAATCTGGGATATTTGTGGGACAGTCATATATTTGAAAAATTTACTTGGGGGAAGCCTTCTTAGTATAATAGCTCAACTCATAAATCCTCTCTCAAGTTGAATATAAAATAATTTTATGAGTCAGGTTTGAAAGACAATAGAGTAGAGAGATTAGAGAGAGGCAGAAATCAATGCAAGACTCAGAATTCATGCTACAAGTCTTCCCGTGATGTAAGAAATCACTGTATTGAATGTGTTTTTCCACTTTGAATCGTTTAAACTGAGACTTTTAATATGTCTGAATTCCTTCCAGCATTGCTAATGGTAGCAAGGTGTAAAAAATTAATATTAATAATTAAGTAATTTATATTCCTTTCATTCTAAGCCACTGTAATTGAGACAGTTGAGTAATAATCACCCTTCTTACTAAGCATAGAAAAGGAAGAAAAAAAATCATTTCTTCAGCAGTTGAAAGAAAGTTAATCAAGTTTCTTTCTTATAGCCAACAACATTTCACATCACATTACAAAGGGAAAAATAATAAGACCACTCTCTTAAAGTACTATTATTCATGTTACATGTCCACATTTTGAATATATTTTAGTAAATTTGTTTTACCAGAGCATCTGCATATATTTAACCAATTTTTATTAATGGATATTTATAAAATTAATTTTCAGAATCAAAAAATTTGATCATTTATTTGTAGGCTCTTCAACACTTTCTTTTCTTTCTTTTGTACCAGGTGCCTGTTAATAATTTTGTTAAACAAAAGTAAAGTTGAACAAACACAATGGCATTGAACCCCACAATTTCTTTTCCCAAGATGATACATTAGTAGCTAGAAGAAAACAAAAATTACACATGGTTCACATCAGTGTGAGTGACCAATAATCAAAATAAAAGTTAAAGTTCTTGTATAAGAATGAGAAATGGAGGGTATAAGATATAGAGTAACTCATGTCTCAGCCAAAATCATAATGGATTTTTAGAACCAGCAGGCATAGGTTTGAAAGGAAACTTTTGTTAATAATAAATATTATAATAAAACTTTCTAAACACTGTTTTTTAATAGAAAATTATGAATAATGCAACAAGGAGCTAGTAGAATGACAGAAATGCTAAAAATCATCACTGCAAAAGAAGCTGGTCAGAAGGGTAGAACATACAATGGAATAAAGCAGAATAAAATATAGGCGACTATTCTTATTTTATTATTAAACTTTCATCTTCCTATCATCCTGCCAACCTAAAAAACATACATATGACATTTCCCCCTCTCTTGCACTTTCACTCGGTTTCATGAGGCCTGATGCCAGCAACATTTGCCTTGCCTAAAACAAGTTTGCCATCTGCTGTCAATTACTAGTAACTACAGAATATGAGAATGCATTCAGTGCATACAAATATGCATTCATTACCTCAAAACTTATACCATTGCTTTTTCTTTTTTCAACAGAATTTATAGAGTTTCTATTATGAACTGGAATCTTGGGATACGGCGGTGAGAAAAAAAAAGACGATATGGTTCCTAAAAGTCTCATGAGGAAGACAGATGTTACTCAATCACCAATTAACGTAAAAAAATGCATCAAATATAACAATGAAGCACTGACTCTGTGCTAGATTAATTCATATAATACTCATAAAAAGCCTATGGGGAAGATATTTTCTACATTTTACTGATCAGAAAACTGAGGCAGAAAGTCACATTACTTTCCCTAGGTCACACAGAACAGGAATATAAACCCAGACTGTTTCACTCTCAAATCTGTGTTTTTAAACACTTCTGAACGTGGTGGTTAAAACTGAAACTTTGATATATGCAAGAAAGACAAATATATGATTGGAAAGCACTCCTTAATTCACTATTTTGGGGGCATCTGGGGGCTCAGTCGGTTGAGTGTCTGGCTTTGGCTCAGGTCATGATCTCACAGTATACATGAGTTTAAGCCCCACATTGGGCTCTCTGCTCTAAGCACAAAGCCTGCTTTGGATCCTCTGTCCCCCTCTCTCTCTGCTCCTGCCCTGCATGCTCTTTCTTTCTGAAAAATAAGTAAACATTTTTAAAGATTCATTATTTTTGGCCTATGAAGAAGCAAATATAAAAAAGACAAGACAAACACACTTAACTTCTTAAAACCTATATCATAAACACACACACGCATGAACACACTCATATACATAAGCACTAATGTATAATGCATAGGCTGTTATATGCCCAAAATATAATACATCAGGATAAGTGATTAGTGATGGGAAGGTGAGGAGGTACACTATTTCCAGGAAAATCCTCTCTGAGGAAAGGACATCTGAATAGACATTGAATAAATGTGAGGGATATGAACATCTAGAAGAATGCTAGAGAGGTATAAAACACAAACGCCATTAGGAAGGATTCTATTTTTCATTCTTTGTCTCCACCCTCCCACTCCCCTCCCCATATGAAACAAGGATGACTAAAGGGGAGTGCATAAGAAACATAGTAGGATTATATGAGATTACAGAAGTACCTTAAAAAGCTTTAGAGGACATGGTAAGGACTTTATATTCCAAGTGTGATGGGAAACCAATTGAAAGGTTCCAACAGGGAAATAAAATAATCAAATTTATGTCTTTTTTTTTAACGTTTATTTATTTTTGAGAGAGAGGTAGAGAGAGAGAGAGAGTAGGGGAGGGTCAGAAAGACAGGGAAACAGAATCCAAAGTAGGCTCCGGGTTCTGTACTGTTAGCACAGAGCCTGACACGGGGCTCAAACTCAGGAACCGGAAGATCATGGCCTGAGCTGAAGTCAGATGCTTAACTGACTGAGCCACCCAGGTGCCCCTCAAATTTATGTCTTTTAAAGATCACACTAATTACTGTGAACAGAGTAGCTTGTAGGATGTATAGAGTGAAAACAAGAGAAATTGATCAGAAGGTTATTGCAACTTTCCAGGTAAGTCACAATTATGAATCTAAAAATCAGGTGTGCTGGCTGGCTCAGAAGGGAAAGGATGCAACTCTTGGTCTCAGGGTTCTGAGTTCAAGCCCTACGTTGGGTGTAGAGACTACTTAAAAATAAAAATCTTTTAAAAAATTTTTTAATATAATAATCAAACTTACAAATAACTGTAATACAAAGGAAACTATAGGTGTCATAGTAGAAGTTACAAAGTATATAGGGCATCAAAGTTTGTATTTGTATGAAGACCAAGAAACTCATCACTAGGGGCCAGCATACACAAGCATACTTAAGTACACAGAGAATACGTGAATGTGTTCAAGAAAGAGTAAATACACTTTACTATGTAATAAGGTGCATGGAAGGGTGAAACATAAATTAGAGTCAAATAATGGAGCAACTAAAAGGACTAGGGACATTAAAATTAGTCTATTTTTTTCTTCTCTGCTTTCTTACACAGCTTCCTGTAACAACTCAGTTACATGCTAGTTTCCATCTGTCATTGTGGTTGGTCTGTGTCTTTTTAAATGTCCTTGAGACTGTTGGGGAGAGAAAATGTTGTTCAAAAATGGTTAATAAATCTGTTCAAAGACCACCAAACTGTACCACATCTCTAGTCTGACAAACGTAGGTGTATTTGCTGCCAAGAAATTATACATTAGCAAGAAATGCGAGGATTTCACCAAAACAAAGGTAGAGCCAGTGGTCTTATCAATTTGGGGTTAAGGTAGAGTTTAACTAAAATTTACTTTTTCATTTATTTTAATTCCAGTGTAATTAACACACACTGTTATATTAGTTTCAGGTGTACAATGTAGTAGCTTCAACAATTCTGTACATTACTCTGTGCTCATCACCATAAGTATACTCTTAAACGTCTTCATCTATTTTACCCATCCCCCTACTTACCTTCCCTTTGGTAACCATCAGTTTGTTCTCTATACTTAAGAATCTGTTTTTTTGTGTGTGTCTTTTTTCCTTCCTTCATTTGTTTTGTTTCTTAAATTCTAAGTACGAATGAAATCATATGGTATTTGTCTTTCTCTGACGTTTCACTTATCATTATACCTTATAGATCCACCCACACTGTTACAAATGGAAGATTTCATTTTTAATGATTAATAGTCCATTGCATATATATAAAACACCTCATCTTTATCCATTAATCTACTGATGGAAACTTGGATTCCTCCCATATTTTTGACCATTATAAATAATGCTGCAATAAACATATGGGTGCCTATATCTTTTCACCTTGGTGTTTTTATATTCTTTGGGTAAATGCCCAGTAGTGTGATTACTGAATTGTAGGGCAGTTTTATTTTTAATTTTTTGAGGAACCTCCATACCATTTTCCAGAGTGGTTGCACCAGTTTGCATTCCCACCAACAGTGTACAGGGGTTCCTTTTTTGGCATATTCTTGTTGATACCTGTTGTTTCTTGTGTTTTTTATTTTAGCCATTTGGACCGGTGTGGGGTAATATCTCACTGTGGTTTTGATTTGCATTCCCTGATGATTAGTGATATTGAGCATCTTTTCATGTGTCTGTTGGCCATGTGGATGTCTTCTTTGGAAAAATATCTGTTCTTCTCTTCTGCCTATTTTTAAATTGGATTATTTGTGCTTTTTGGGTGTTGAGTTATGGAAGTTTTTTTATATATTTTGGATTAGCCATTATCAGATAGGTCATTTGCAAATATCTTCTCCCATTCAGTAGGTTGTCTTTTAGTTTTGTTGATTGTTTCCTTCACTGTGCAGAAGCTTTTTATTTTGATGCAGTCCCAATAGTTTATTTTTGCTTTGTTTCCATTGTCTCAGGAGACATTATCTGGAAACATGTTTCTATGGCCAGTGTCAGGGAAATTACCACCTCTCTTCTAGGATTTTTATGGTTTCACCTCTCACATTTATGTCTTTCTTCCATTTTGAATTTATTTTTGTTCACAGTGTAAGAAAGTGGTCCAGTTTCAGTCTTTTGCATGTACTTGTCCAGTTTTCCTAACACCATTTGTTGAAGAGACTTTTTCCCATTGCATATTCTTGCCTGCTTTGTTGAAAACTAATTGACCATTGGTTCATGGGTTGATTTCTAGGTTCACTATTCTGTTCCATTGATCTATGTATCTTTTTTTTTTTTGTGCCAGTACCATAATATTTTGACCACTTTATAATATAATGAGAAGTCTGGAATTGTGATGCCTCCAGTTTTGCTTGTATTTCTCAAGATTTCTTGGGCTATTTGGGGTCTTTTGTGGTTCCATACAAACTTTAGGATTGTTTGTTCTAGTTCTGTGAAAAATGCTGGTGGTATTTTGATAGGGATTGGATTAAGTGTGTAGATTGCTTTGGGCAGTATAGACATTTTAACAATATTTGTTCTTCTAATCCATGAGCATGAACTCTTTCCATTTCTTTATGCTGCCTTCAATTTTTTTCTTCAGTATTTTATAGTTTTCAGACTGTAGGTCTTTTACCTCTTTGGTTAGGTTTATTACTAGGTATCTTATTGTTTTTGGTGCAATTGTAAATGGGATTGATTCCTTAATTTCTCTTTCTGCTGCTTCATTATTGATGTATAGAAATGTGACAGATTTCTATAGATTGATTTTATATCCTGTGACTTTACTAAATTCATGTATTAGTTCTAGTAGTTGTGTGTGTGTGTGTGTGTGTGTGTGTGTGTGTGTGTGTGTGGAGTCTTTTGGGTTTTCTATATAGAGTATCATGTCATCTGCAAATAGTAAAAGTTTGATTTCACTATTCCTTACTATTGGATACTATTGGATACTATTCACTACTTCCTTACCTATTTGGATACCTTTCATTTCTTTTTGTTGTCTGATTGCTATGGCTAGGACCTTTAGTATCACATTGAATAAAAGTGGTAAGAGTGGACATCCTTGTCTTGCTCCTGGCCTAAGGGGAAAGGCTCTCTCTTTTTCCCCATTGAGGATGATGTTAGCTAGGGGGTTTTCATATATGGATTTTATTATATTGAGGTATGTTCCCTCTAAACCTACTTTGTTGAAAATTTTTATCATGAATGGCTGCTGTACTTTGTCAAATGCTTTTATGCTTCTTTTGAAATTATCATATCATTCTTATATTTTCTCTTATTGATGTGATGTATCACATTGATTGATTTACAAATATTAAAACACTCTCACAACACAGAAATAAATCCCACTTGATCATGGTGAATGTTTTTTTTAATGTATTGTTGGATTTGGTTTGCTATTATTTTGTTGAGGATTTTTGCATGCATGTTCATCAGAGATATTGCCCTGTAGTTCTTTCTCTCTCTCTCTCTCTCCCTCTCTCTCTCTCTCTCTCTCTCTCTCTCTCTCTCTCTGTGTGTGTGTGTGTGTGTGTGTGTGTGTGTGTGTGTGGTATCATTATCTGGTTTTGGCATCAGGACAATGCTGGCATCATAGAATGAATTTGGAAGTTTTCCTTCCGTGTCTATTTTTTGGAGTAGTTGAGAAGAATAGGTATCGACTCTTCAAATGTGTGGTAAAATTCGCCTGTGAAGCCATTTGATCCTGGACTTTTGTTTGTTGGGAGTTTTTTGATTACTGATTCAATTTCTTTGCTGGGAAATAGTCTGTTAAAAATTTATATTTGAAAATCTCTTGTTTCAGGTTTGGTAGTTTATATGTTTCTAGAAATTTATCCATTTCTTCCAGGTTGTCCAATTTGTTGGCATATATTTTTTCATAATATTATCTTAATATTGTTAGTATTTCAATGGTGTTTGTTGTTATTTCTCCTTTTTCATTTGTGATTTTATTTATTTTGGTTATTCCTCTTTTTTTTTCTTGATGAGTCTGGCAAGATGTTTACCAATTTTCTTGATTTTTTTCAAAGAACCAGCTCCTAGTTTCATTGATCTGTTCTATTTTTTTTAGTTTCTGTATCACTTATTTCTGCTGTAATCTTCATTATTTCCTTCCTTCTGTTGTTTTTAGGTTTTATTTATTGTTCTTTTTCTGGCTCCTGTAGGTGTAAGGTTAGGTTGTTTGAGACTTTTCCTGCTGATTGAAGTAGAACTGTAATACTATAAACTTCCCTTTTAGAGCCTCCCAAAGATTTCGAACCACTGTGTTTTCATTTTCATTTTTTTCCAGGTACTTTTTTATTTCTTCTTTTACTTCCTGGTTAATCCATTCATTGTTTAATAGCATGTTATTTAACCTCCATATATTTGTGGTCTTTTCAGATTTTTTCTTGTATTCGACTTTTGGTTTCATACTGTGGTGGTCAGAAAAGATGCATGTATGACTTTCATCTTTTAAAATTTGTTGAGGCATCTTTTGAGGCCTAATATGTGATCTATTCTGGAGAATATTACATGTGCACTTGAAAAGAATGTGTATTCCACTGTTTTAGGATGGAAAGTTCTGAATATACCTGTTAAATTCATATGGTCCAGTGTGTTATATAAAGCCATTATTTCCTTGTTGATTTTCGGTTTAGAGAATCTGTCCATTGATATAAGTGGGGTTAAGGTCCCCTACTATTATATTATTGTTGATTAATTCCTTTATCTTAATTCCCCTGTTAGGTGTATAAATATTTACAATTGTTATCTTCTTGTTGGATTGTCCCTTTTATTATATAGTATCCTCTGTATCTCTACAGTCTTTGTTTTAAAGTTTATTTTGTTCAATATATGTATTGCTACTTTTTCTTTTGACATCCATTTGCATGATAAATGTTTTTCCATCCCCTTTCTTTTTTTATTATTTTAATTTTTTTTAACATTTATTCATTTTTGAAAGACAGAGAGAGACAGAGCATGAATGGGGGAGGGACAGAGAGAGAGGGAGACACAGAAACAGAAGCAGGCTCTAGGCTCCGAGCTATGAGCACAGAGCCCGATGCAGGGCTTGAACTCACAGACCGTGAGATAATGCCCTGAGCCCAAGTCAGCCACTTAACTGACTGAGCCACCCAGGTGCCCCTATATGCCCTTACTTTCAATCTGCATGTGTGTTTAGGTAGAAAATGAGTTTCTCGTAGGGAGCAATAGATGGGTGTTATTTTATCCATTCTGTCACCCCTATGTCTTTGATTGAAACATTTAGTCCATTTACATTCAAAGTAACTATTGATAGATATATATATTTATTGCCTGCCATTTTATTACTTGTTTGTGGTTGTTTCCAAAGATTTTCTCTGGTCCTTTCTTGTCCTTTTCTCTTTCATAGTTTGTTGGTTCCCTTCAGTAATATATTTGAATTTTTTTCTCTTTATTTTCGTGTATTTGTTAGTGGTTTTTGACTTGTGGTTACAATTAGGTTTGTAATAACATCTTCCACATATAGCAGTCTATACATTTTTTAAATTTTCTTAATGTTTATTCATTTTGGGGAGCATGAGTCACGTAGGGGCAGAGAGAGAGGGAGACACAAAACCCAAAGTAGGCTCCAAGCTCCCAGCTGTCAGCACAGAGCCTGATGCAAAGCCCGCACCCAAAACCCAGAGAACATGACCTGAGCCAAAGTCAGACACTTGACCAACTCAGCCACCCAGGTGCCCCATAGTAGTCTATATTATGTTGATAGTTGCTTAAGTTTGAACCCATTCTTTACTCCTCTCCTCCCCATATTTTAGGTATATGGTGTCAGATTTGCATCCTTTTGTTTTGTGAGTTCCATGATGGAGTTTTTAACCAAAATACTCATTTTTCACTCCTTTGTGTTTCCTACCTTCATACTGTCATTTTTGTTCTTTCCTTTCCACTCTAACAGTCCTCTTTAATATTTCTTGCAGGGCTGGTTTAATGATCAAGAATTCTTTTAACTTTTGTTTGAGAAACTCTTTATCTCTCCTTCTCTTCTGAATGATAGCCTTGCTGCATAAAGTACTCTTGGCTGCAGGTTTTTCCCATTCAGTACTTTGAATACATCTTGTTGCTCCTTTCTGGCTTGCAAAGTTTCTGCTGAAAAATCTGCTGATAGCCTTATGGGATTTCCTTTTTGTGTAACTGTCTTCTTTTGTCTTCTTCTTTTTTTTAATGTTTATTTTTTTTGGGGGGGGAAGGGCAGAGAGAGGGAGACAGAGGTCTAAAGTGGGCTTTGTGCTGATAGCAGAAAGCCTGATGTAGGGCTCAAATTCATGAACTGTGAAGTTGGACGCTTAACCAACTGAACCACCCAGGTGCCCGTGTCTTGCTTCTTTTAATATTTCTTTCTTTATCACTATATTTTTCCATTTTACTCACAATATGTCTTGGTGTGGGTCTGCTTTTGTTGGGGGTTCTCTGTGTCACTTGGATCTGAATATATGTTTCCTTCCTCAGATTAGGGAAGTTTTATTTCTTCAAATAAACTCTCTGGTCCTCTTTTCTTTCTCTTCTTCTTCTGGACATTCGATTGAGTCATTGAATTCCCTAACTATTCTCATTTTGCAAAATTATTTTTCTCTCTTTTGTTCAGCTTGATTACTTTCTATTACTGTCTTCCAATCATTAATTCATTCCTCTGCTTCTTCCAGTCTGCTGTTCCCTCCATCAAGTGTGTTTCTCATTTAGTTTATTGAGTTCTTTATTTCTATTTCCTTCCTTATCTTTGTTTTAATGGTCTCACTGATGTCCTCCACTGTTTTTTAAAGTCCAGTGAGGACATTTAGGATCATGTACTTTAAATTCCCCATCAGGCATGTTACTAATATCTGATATCCTTTGGTTAGATCTCCAGCCATGGCCTTATTTTGTTATTTCATTTGGGACAAATTCCTCTGTCTTCTCATTTTGTCTAAGTCACTGTGCCTGTTTCTGTGTGTTAGAGAAGTCAGCTATACCTCCTGTTCTTGAGGGTAATGGATTTATGAAGAAGAGGTCTTAGAGTGCCCTGCAGTATAGTGTTCCTTGTTCCCCAAGGACTGGTGCTTCCAGAAGTATATCCAGTTGTGCTGTGTGCACTCTGCTGTTGTGTCATGGCTGCTTTATCCTTCAGGTCAGTCACCAACAGAGGTTCTTTGACTGTTGTGGGCAGTATTTGGTCCCTGGCCTAAATGTGGCATATTTTAACTAGGTGGGCCCTGGTCTGCTTGTGAAATGAGACCTGCTGCTGGAACCAAGATCCTGAAAAACTCTAAGGTCAGGATATGCAGTGTTGGCAGGGGTATGGGCCAATCTTCTGGGGATGGGGGTCCACAGTAAAGGGACTGAGGCATGCATGACAAAGAAGGGTGTTTCTTACAGAACATGGTGTGGGGTGGGGGTGTATGCAAGTTAGGTAGGGAGAGCCAGCACTGCACTGGTTCCTGCAGGTGATTCTGTGTTTATGCTGAAGGGCAGATAGAGGGAAAAGGCCTGTCAATTCCTTTATTCCTGGAGTGTTCTCTCTGTGAATGCTGCCTCTCTGGGAAACACTCCAAGATGAGCAAGATGGGCCACTCTGTGCCCCAAGCATAGAACATAGAACAGATGACTGTTTCTATGTTGTATGTCTATGTGCTGTTTGCCTGCCTTCTTTCTAAGAGCAGTCCCAATGTCCTCCAAGCTCTCTTAGAGCCAAGCACACTGACCTTTAAAACTCCAGGCTTTAAGCCCTGCAGGTTGCAGGAACTTACAAAATTCAGGGTCTCTCACTTTCCAAGCCAATTTGCTATGGAGATTCATTTTCCCCATGCACTCTCTTGTGTGTTAGTCTATCTCTCAAGCTTCTCCATAACCATGGATCCCTCCTCACCACAGTGACCACAATCCATTTCTCTCCCAAGCCCATCTCTGCACTTCCTACCTTCTTCAATGTGGCCTCTTTTCTACCTGTAATTGTGGTGTTTGTTCTTCCAGTCTTCAGATCAATTTCTGGGATAGATAGTATGCTTTGATAGTTACATAATTGCATTTGTGGGATGAGGCCAACCTAGGGTCCTCCTATTCCTCTGCTATCTTCCCCTCCCCAAATATACTCTTATTATAAGACTAATATATAATATAACATATATTCTTCAGTATGTATATAAAGCAAATTTAAAATCTTATAAATAAAAGCTATATATCCACATAGAGAAAAATACTTATTTTGAGGAATTGGCTCATGTGAGTATGGAGGCTGTAAAGTCCCATGATTTTCCTTCTGTCAGCTAGAGATCCAGGAACGCTGGGTATATAAATCACTCCAAATGTGAGTGTCTGAGAACCAGAGAGGTAATGGTATAATTCTCAGTAAAGGCCAGAGGTGAGGTATTCCAGCTCAATAGTAAGGCAGGAAAAAAAGGGACAGACTCTTTCACCATATACTTCATGTTCCATTCAAGCTCTCAAGGGATTGTATGATGCTCACCAATATTAGACTAGGCAAACCACTTTACTGAGTACACCACATCTAATGCTAATCACATCTAAAACCACCGTCAGAGACAAACCAAGAAATAATGTTTAACCTGGGCATCCTGTGGCCAGTCAAGTTGACTCATAAAATCAACCATCAGAGTGTATTTTTATTCATAATAGAATTTGCTTTGCTATGGTTAAAAAAAATAATAACCCTAAACTATCAGTGCATTAACATAATAAAAGATATTTCTTAATTATGGAAAGTTTGGTGGGAGTCAAGTAATTTTGTAAGGCAGTTGTCATTTAAATGGTGACTGTGTATTCTGTTATGTTTACCTGTCTACTTATGTTTACCTTATCTCTATAATCTCAATGTGTGGTCCCCATGATCACTGCTTTCACATCTACTCTTCCATGCTATGGTCTGGAATTGACACATGTTGCTTTCACTAACAGCCCATTGACCAGAATGAACTGCATAGTCATACCTAAGAACAAGGGAGTTGGGAAATGAAGAACACATGGAATAATTGTTGAGCCTTTTTGTGTCTGCTGAAGGGGCAAGGACAAAAGTAGAATGGCCATAAGGCCACTGCAATTTCAGAAAGTTCATGGTGGCTTTAACAAGGGTGGTAACAGTGGGGATGGAGAAAAATGGTCCAATTTTTGATACATTTTGAAGGTACAATAAGGGTTTGTTGAATGGAAAGTCATGGGGTATAAAAGATAAAGAGAAATCAAAAGTAACTGAGATGGAAAAAACTTGAGAGTTTTAAAGAATATCAAGAGCTCAGTTTTATTTATTTATTTATTTTACTTATTTTTGAGAGAGAGAGAGAGAGAGGGAGCAAGTATGGGAGGGGCAGAGAGAGGGAGAGAGAGAATCCCAAGCAGGCTCAGTGCTCTCAACATGGAGCCCGATGTGGAGCTTGAACCCATGAACTGTGAGATCATGACCTAAGCTGGAATCAAGAGTCAGACATTTAACCGACTGAGTCACCCAGGAGCCCCAAGAGCTCAGTTTTAAACAAGTTATGTTTTTGATGATTATTATATAACATGGAGGAGGTATCAAAGCAAGCTTAGATATAGGAAAGAGGTATAGGCTGGAGATATTAAATTAGGAGGCATCAATATATGGATGGTTTTAAAAGCCATGAAACTTGATAAATTACCTATAGGATGGGTAGAGTAAAAAGAAACTCCATCATTTGGAGGTCAGGGAGATAAGGAGGAACCAGCAAAAGAAACAAAGAGAGTGATCAGAATGACTGAGGGAAAACATTGCAAGTGTGGTACCCAGTAAGTCAAATGAAGGGAGCTTAGTTTGGGAGTTGTGCTTTGTTTTGGTTGTTTTTACAGCAGAGAGTAAATAATTGTGTTTAGTGATATTGATAGATCAAGAAGCATAAGATCTGAGAAATTACCATTGGATTTAGCAATGTGTTGGTCATTAGTGACCTTGAAAAGGGCAATTTCAGTAGAATAGTGGGGTTGCTCACTTGATTAGAATAAACTGCTAATGAAAAAATTCAACTGAGTAAATTTGAAGATCTAATTGGCTTTATTCAGTGAATCACTTAATAATTAGGCAGCATCCAATCTAACAAGCAGGTTTTTATAGGTAGGGGGCTGGAGCAAGAAGTTATTAGCAAAAGAAAAGAAAGGATTGTTCCAGACAAGTTTACCTTCCCTTAGGGGAGCTTAGGCAGATTACCTCATCTTCTTTTCCGGGGCTGAGAGGGTGCATGTGACAGACTACCTAATTGATGCTTAAGAGAAAACTCTTGATTACTTAAGACTAAATTTCTGGGGGAGGTTAAAACTCCAAGTAGGTTATACATTAAGCTTTGATTTGGTGACAGCCTAAGTGAAACCATTTTGGGCCTGTGGTTTTCTTTTTAACAATCTCCCCCTCCCCCCACCATTGATCAGACTCAGTTTAACTAAGAGATGTGATAAAAATGTAAGGCATCAGCACCGCTCTTAGCTACTGCTCTATAATTCTTGCAATTTGTGTTTTTCCTTCAGTGTGGTAGCCATATGTCATGCGTAACCTCCATGATATTCACAAGTCATGGTTTCATTTAAGTCAGTCATTTTCTTGGCTTCTCCTCCAAGGTTTCACTCTCAGGAAGATCATCTGCTTGGTAGTTAGCAGTTACAAACATGCATTTCAAGTTTTTGAGAGGATACAATATGCCAAGGAGATTATAAGAATAGTTCCCAATGTTCAGAGTGCACTTCAAAGCCATAGTCCCCAAGACATAAATATAATCATGAATTCATAAACCTAAATCAAAAGTAAAAGAAAGACTTCCTTGAAGAAGTGAACTTTTTAAGCCAAGTGGCTTGCTCCATGATTTAATATAATGAAGTTTTAACTTCCCCAGAAGTGTTAATCCAGATACAGCAAGTGGTGTTGGCCACAGCTCAAACACCTCCTTGCTCAGCGGAAAGATAATTATGGGCTATCCTATTATCAAGAACCTTGGCCAGAGAGTCTAAAGACCTTTTTGGGGCCACCATTACTTCAGCAGATGGTTCTGCAATAATTAAGAATTAAGGAGAGGTTGTTGGTCATAGCCTCCTTTACATTTAGCCCTAACCAGGGAAATAGAGACCTGACAAACAGAAAGAATCCTAAATCATGAAAACCTCCTTAAGAGGTCCTTTCTAACTCAACAATGTAAATTCAGGGGAGTCAACAAATGAGAGATCTTATTTTGCTTGTGAAAAGTTAGGGCACAATTAGATTTTCTCCTAGCCTGAAATAAATTCTAGATTACCCCCTCTTAGCAATGGACTGGGAGATATAGATGATGGCATTATCTTTCCAGGCAAATGCCAAAGTACAGGAAAAGAAAACAAGGGGAAAGGGTTTCATCTTTAAAGTCTGCAGTTGATCCATTGTCATGGGCAGAATCAGTTTACCTTGATGTCACCTACTTCTCCTCCTTGTCAATGTGATTCAGAGGTCTCCAGTGTCTTATAGTTTCACAACAGTATCAGTGGTTAGGAGAAGTTGGTAAGGTCCCTTTTAGCTGAGCTCCAGAACTGTCTTTCTTTGATAATGTTTCCAGAATACCCAGTCACCAGGCTTTAGACTGTGCCCAACAGGTTCCTCTGAGTTGGGATCCAGAAAGTCTTCTATAACCTGTTGACAGGTTTCAGCATAAGACATGGAAGATTTACTGTAGTTGGTCATACTAGCATGAGAAAACAAGGGATCTACAGAAGGCTGTATGCCAACAGACATTGGTCTGCCTGTGACTATATAATGTGGTATGAGTTTATGCTTCCCAAAGGAAAGCTTCTAATAGTAAGACCAAGGGCAATCAATACCTTAGGACAGAGAAGTCCAGTAGTTTTGGCAAGTTTAGAAATGTTCAGTTTGAGGAATCCATTAGTTCTCTCAACCTTGTCTGATGATGGAAATGATATGAACAGTGATAATTCCAAAAAGTTTTCAAGATTTCCATTAAGGCTCATGTGATTTTTCTCCGTGAAGTAGGTGCCTTGGTCATCAGAGATCATGGAAGGTATATTAAGTAGGAAACACATTTTCTAGCAGTTTTTTTTAGCTACCATGAGGACATCAGCCTTATAGGAAAAGAAAGCTTCAATCTATGTGGAAAACACACAAAAAAGAACAGGAGCATATTGGTAAACTATACTAAGAGACAGCTGAATGAAGTCCAGCTTCAGGTATCCTAAGTGTCCAAAGGGAGGAAGTGTGAATCCTCTTGGAAAAAAACCAGTTTCTCCAGGATTATGAACATGACAGGTCAGACATCATTGGTAGACTATTTTTGCAATTTTATAAAAGTCTTCCCTTCAATGTCTATTAATAATTTGAGACATCTTGAATGCATGAGAGTGGTTAAAAAAATGTAAACACCAAAAAAATGGGGCATGCCAGGGAGCCAGAAAGAACTGTGCAGTCATCTTGGGTTTCCCATAGCCTTAATTTAATTTTGCTATGTTTATTTTTCAGAGAGAGAGAGAGACAATGTGAGCAGTGGAGGGGCAGTGAGAGAGAGGGAGACACAAGATCTGAAGCAAGCTCCAGGCTCTGAGCTGTCAGCATACAGCCTGACACAGGGTTCAAACTCATGGACCGCAAGATCATGACCTGAGCTGAAGTCAGACGCCCAACCAACTGAGCCACCCAGGCACCCCAACCCCCCATAGCCTTAATTGTTCATTTAATTTACAACTATTGTTTACCCATCTTAATTTCTTTGTTTTAGAAGTAGGCTGTTGCCATGGGCAAGGACATCAGCATGGTAAAAGTCTGGCATCAAAGGGTCATTTTCTGCAGAGGCAGAATAGACTTCATCCACATATGCCACAATCTTTATAGATTCTGTTGCTGCTGCCTCTGCATGAAAGTCAGCTAAAGCATTTCCTTGATACTCAAGTTTAGTCCTTTTAATATGAGTCTCATTTTTGATGAGACACTTCAGAAGGTAAAAGAATATTTTCAAGTGGTAACATACCAGGACACGTATTTCTAGGAATTTCACATAATTTCTAGAACTCTTATATATTTATACAAAAACAACATAAAAAAAGAATAGTATTAGTTCTTATTTGACAATGCTTCCCATATAGTTTAAAATATGAAATAAGCCTAGTTTATTAACAAATCCCTTGGAATGTTCCAGGGAAATTTCTAGAAAAATTCCAGTTTCTTCTAGGACTAAAAGACTTCACTTAGAATTTGATTTGGGGAAGTTTGTAAAAATAGCACACAAAAAACTTTTTTAGGTGCTGACCTGAGTAGTATCACAGATCATTATAAAACTTAATTACCTATTAGCAAAATTTAGTTTTTTTTTTAATATCCATTTATTTTTAAAAGAGAGAGAGAGACAGAGCACAAGTGGGAGAGGGGCAAAGAGAGAGGGAGACACAGAATCCCAAGCAGGCTCCAGGCTCTGGGCCATCAGCACAGAGCCCGACACAGGGCATGAACTCATGAACTGTGAGATCATGACCTGAGGTGAAGTTGGATGCTCAACCAACTGAGCCACCCAAGATCCCCCAAATTTAGCTCTTTTAATATTAAGAAGACTCAGGGGTACCTGGCTGTATCAGTTGGTAGTGCATGCAACTATTGATCTTGGGGTCATGAGTTTGAGCCTCATATTGGGGACAGAGATTACTTTAAAAAGAAAAAAGATATATACGTACATACACACACACACACACACACACACACACACACACACGGAAAACTCAGTTTTCCTAGGTAATCAAAGACCTGATAAAGACAGTAGACACAGGAAATTATTTTTTATAAAACACAGAATATTTGTTTTCTAGGCAAATCACTCAAAAGGTAAAGAAATGTTCATAATCTATTAACAAAAGCGGACCAAAAATCCAGCAACTTTGTCCTTTTAATGGAGAAAACCAAATTCCAATTTTGTAAGTTTACTTTTGATATTAAAACTTACTCATTCCAACCTCCTGACTGATGGGGTTTTAGAATGGTGGGGGTCTGTAGCCCATGGCCAGGAACGAATTCTTGAGACATCTTTGGTGCAAAAAAGGTGATTTTATTAAAGCACAAGGACAGAG
The DNA here is from genome assembly GCF_027475565.1 of Acinonyx jubatus. Classification (NCBI taxonomy): domain Eukaryota; kingdom Metazoa; phylum Chordata; class Mammalia; order Carnivora; family Felidae; genus Acinonyx; species Acinonyx jubatus. The sequence goes on from NC_069381.1 coordinate 87,046,486, forward strand.
GACAGGCTCCTGGGCAGAAAGAGCTGCACTGGGGTTATGAAGAGTGACTGGTTATATACTATGTAATTTGGGGGAAGTAAAGGCAAGAGGGAGGCCTCCAGAAGGACTTTCATATGTTAAAGAGAAAAAAAATATATGCTAAAGAGGACTCCTAAGATACCTGAGTCCTTGCTTTTGTGAGGCTAAGGTTGTTTTCCCCCTAATAAGGGATTAACATTATGACAGTAGGGGGTTCCTGGAGAAATGTTATACTCTATTTGCCTCAAGTATTTATTTGTCAATGGGCTGCAGGTTATAAAGAAATTTAACTTTACCTGCCATTTCCTTCTTGCCTTTGTTCCCCACATCACTATGGAGGGGAGGGTGATATTGGGGGTACACATTTCTAGACATTAGGCTATTGATAAGATTGCCTTTTTCTTGTAATTTACTAAGATATTTGAAAATTGTCCTGTATGACTGTGATCTCTATCAGTTAACTGTTTGTTTTCTTTCCTTTCCTTTGTTCTTGGGCAGCCAGGAGTACCTGAGGAATATCACACATATACCATGGGTGGGGGTGGCTATAGGGTGTCAGCTTGCCTTATGGTCCCTTATCACTGACCACATATAAAATTATTTTCCAAAGTTTCCTTTTTCACAAACTTTCTACAATTTTCTTTTTTATATTCAGATTTTGTCTATTTTCTCTTTAAACAACCAGTCTCATTTTAGGACAAAATTACTTTCTTTTTCCTCAACAAAAATTGCATCTCAATTTCTCATATCTTTTAATATCAAAAATACATCCTACTTTCTTGGTATGATAGGAAAAGATAGGATAAAATAAGCAGAGAGGGAAACTTCCTGAGGTCCCTTGGTGGGGAAAAACACGTATTTTGGAATAATGCTGCGAGTATCTGACCACAGTATGCCCTGGGGCATAAGATTCCTCTTAAGAATGTAACAGACACCACCCCCATAGGTTTTTCTCAGGAATTTGACAAAAGACCTCACTAAAAATAAGTAGATCATAAAACCTATGATTCACAAGGAACAGGTATGGCTTTAGACCACCCCTTATACAATGGAAATGAGTCAATCAGGAATGGACAACCCAACACCTAGCTATCCAGTCAATAAGAGTAGAACCTGAGAAGGAATAAGGAGGAAGGGTGTGGGGGTGGGGGGTGGTGGTGACCAGAACCTTATAAAACAAGGACCCCTGCCTATTGTCCATAGGTATGATGACTGAGCATGAGGCAGGCGGAGGGCAAAACACAAGCCAGAACCAACCTTCCCTCAAGGTGGGACATGTGTGAGGTTTACGACTGAGGTTTTATTAAAATGGTGATGAATGGTGTTTTGCTAGCAACAGCTAGCCCCTCAAGGTCCTGGAAACCTTGTTTCCAAAATTCTTTAGAGACTTACTCTATCTCTGATCTCCTCCCAACCTGAGGGTATATAATGAGTTACCCATCATGACTCCAGTGCAGCTCTCCCTGCTCATGGATCCTGTCCCCATGCTTTAATAAAATCACTCTTTTGCACCAAAGACATCTTAAAGAATTCTTTCTTGGCCATCGGCTCCAGACCCCACAAACCCCCCATCATCCCAAAACTTCATCAAGTATTCACCTTCGAATGCCCCTCTCTGTAAAGAGAGCTTTCCTACTATTCTTCCTTTCTAATCTTATATTCTAATAAACCTCTGCCTGCTGCTCATTCTGTGCCCACCTCTTCAGTTTTCAAAGCAGTGAAACAACGAATCCCAGGTAATGAGGTAAAAAATCCTACAACATAAGGAGATATTTCCCTTATTATTTCTAGTTGTTTTAATCACATATTAATTAGAATTCTTAACTCTTAGAAACCTTAATTTCTAGTGAAAACTAGAAGTAGGCAATTGTGAACCTTTATACCAGCATTCTTTACATTGGCAAATTTATGAATACATTTCATAATTTCCAGAAGCATGTGCCTTTTCCAATGTAGCATTAACACATCTGAATGTCTTAGTTTCTCTGTTATAAAAAGCCAAAAGTAGAGAAATCTATGTTTAGTAATTAACATTTTATTATTTTATTAGAAAATGATCCCAATATTCAACAAATTTAATTCATCCCGTAGCAAAACTTTAACGTTTCGAGTTACCAAGAAGATTTGGGGAAATAATTTTTAAAGTCTACCCAAAACGTTATCTGTTCAATCTACTCGTTTTTAACAATTATGTTTAGATTATGTATAAAAACTTCATAAGACACCAGATAAAATCAACTATAATTCTAAATTATTTTTGCTAACAAATTGCAAATGATATTACATGAATTTAACTAGTAAATAAATTTAACTAGTAGAATAAAATTTATTTATCAGAATTATATTCAATGTTGATAACTCTAAAGACATGCCTCTTTTAATTAAACCAGTGAATTTATTGAGCTAACTTTAATTTACTGAAGATTATCCCAGAATACAATGATGTAGAGAATAAAGGTAAAAGAAATATAGATAAAATTAAATCTCCTTAGGACTTATAGCCCATTGACAAGTACTTGGGACAGCCAGAGTGACCTTCCTCAAGGAGCTTAGCTGCTTCAATGATGATAAAACTTTGCTAGAGGCAAAAGACAACCTAATCTTAATATTAACAATATTAACCAGACCGCCAAGATCCTGTAAGTCTTCTTTAACAAATGAAAATCCTTTTGGAAACTTCCTTTGTCTGTACTTCCCCCAACTCCAAAGTATAAAATCAGCCATTTCTCACAAGTCCAGTGCAGCTCTTTCTGCCCAGGGGTCTTGTCCCAGTGTTACAATAAAAACACCCTTTTGCACTTTTCAAGAATTCTTTCTTGGCCATTGACTCATGGACCCTAGTTCAAACCATACCAACAAGAACCTGAAAAACATTTGGGTTAGTTTCTATTACATTTCTGAGAACTTTTATGTACACTAATTTACGTAAGTGCTAGTTTGTTTAAGCCAGTTAAACAGAGCTTTAGCAAATTAATTTTGGCAATACCATCTGGAGGTAGAAAATATCACACATCTACAAGACAGATATAGACACATATGAACTGTATGTTCAGATATACAGAGACCTTATAGCTTCCGTTTTAAAATTACTGCCATGAGGTGTGCCTGGTGGCTCAGTCCATTAAGCATCCAACTCTTGATTTAGACTCAGGTCATGATTTCATGGTTTGTGGGTTCAAGCCCCATGTTAGACTTTGAGCAAACAGCATGGGATCACCTTGGGATTTTCTCTTTCTCTTTCTCTCTTTCTTTCTCTCTCTCTCTCTCTCTCTCTCTCCCCCCCTCCCCTGTTCACATTCTCTCTCAAAATAAATAAATAAACTTTTAAAAGAGAGATAGCTGTTTAATAGCCTCTTCAGATTAGATATAAGTCTTATAATCTTTGTTTTAGGTACATTTTCTCTATTTTTTTATTAGACATTTGCAATGAATCTTCCATTGAAACTACTTTAGAAGTTTGAAAACTTTTGGAGACTTCTGCATGCAAATTAAAATAAGTATCCCATTCTATTTAATTTGGGGACTGTTAATTTCAAGTATTCTTCTTAAGTGATCTTATCTAATTATAATGTTTCCCATAATGGCCATTGTAATTTTAGGTTGTTTTTAGTAAAACTGTTCATCTTGCTAGATATCTGCAACTTTCAGGACTATAGCTCTTAGATATAGAATAAGCAGGTGTGTGCTCAACTCTCTAATCTAAAGAATCCTATTTCTTTAAGCTAGGCCTTTTAGTTAGGATTCTTGGAGGCAAATGCACACCTAAGAGGGATGTGCCATGGGGTTGGTTTTGGGGAGGTATTTTACAGTGTACCTCATTGTACAGATATTTTCTTGAAGCTGGCAAGTAACCGAGTGTCAGTCTAACTTATTCCATAACCAAGTTATCCTACCATGGGAGTCTTCTTGAGATGGCAAATACTCCAAAAGCCTTTAAATGCTCAACCCATGTCTATCAATGTTTGCAGCTTTATTTTTGGCTTCCAATATTCCCATTAGCTACTAATTTCTATTTAAAACACCAAGTCTCACACTAAATGCAATCCAGCTTAAATCAGACCCAGTCCAATCCCAGACTCATTCTAGTTCTCAAATCAGACCCTGATTCTGAACTCAGTCTGGTTCTTAAGTCCAACCCAGTCCAACTCTAGTTGGTAACTACCAATAATTCCCAATACAGACCAAACTAGAAAACTCCAGTAAACAGGGACTACAGACTGGAACTGGGGAAGGGATTCATATATCGCATTGTGGACTGAACCAAGGGTTGACTGACGATCTGTTACAGCTACTTTTAAGTCTAGAATGACTTATTAACTCTGGACAAAAAAAAAGGCCAATTAGGTCAGAGTTCAAACGTAAAGAGAGCAGAGCTCAAACTGAGAGGAACTCACCAACGGCATTTGGAAACAGCGAGAAAGACAGTGAATTCAACAAGGTTCATAGAGCACCATGCTTCTGTTTCTCATTATCCCTGAATTTTGATGGAGGTTTGCTTCGGATCCCACTGCTGCCACCAAATCTGTTAAAGAACAAAATTCAACTGAATAAATTTGAAGATCTAATTGGCTTTAGTAATTCATGAATCAGACAGCATCCCATCTAGAAGGTGGAGGGGAGCTCCAAGGAATTGCACAAAATAAAAGGTTTTTATAGGAAGGAGGATGGAACAAGAAATTATTAGCAAAAGAAAAGAAAGAACTGTTCCAGGAAAGGTTGCTTTCCCTTATAGGGAATGGTAGAAAGTCTTTACTAAGTAGACCACCTCATCTTCCTTTGGGGGCTGGAGAGGGCCCATTTGACAGATGCTTAACAGAAAACTCCTGATGGACCAGTTAAGATTATATTTCTTGGGGAGGTTGAAAGTATAATTACGTTATATATTAATCCTTATTTCAATGACTTGGCCTAAGTGATGCCATTTTGGGCCTGCAGTTTTCTTTGTTAACAAAACTGAAGAAAATATAGGAGAAAAAAAGTGGAGACAACAAATATAAATCCTATTTCTAGAAGTTTTGCTATAAATAGAAAGAGATGGCAGCTGGAGAGGGAAGTGGAAACAAAAGTTGTTTTTTTTTTAATTTGTATATTTGCTGATATGAAATGTTGGGGTTCAGTAGTGAATGTTCAAGAAAGAATTCTTGAAATGTCTTTGGTACAAAAATAAAGATGGTTTTATTAAAGCACAGGGACAGATTCCTGAAAGAGTTGCACTACAATTGTGAGGAGTGACTAATTATACACTTTCAAGTTGGGAGGGGGTTAGGGATAGCAGAAGTCTCCGAGGAATTTGCAAGCAAGGTTTCTAGGACCTTGAGGGGTCATTTACTACTGTCTAGTAAAACCTTAGTCATGAGATCCTTCAGATGTATTTCAGTGAGCCATATGTTTGGAGGGCTATTCTAACATATATCCTCTGCAGGAGGAGGAGGTGAGGGTAAGAGATAAAGGAAGTTTCCAAAGGGATTTTTATATGTTAAAGAAGACTTATAGGATCCTGGAGGTCAAGCTAATGTCAAGCTAAGGTTGCTTTTGCTTTTTGCCTCTAGCAAAGTATTAAAGGTAAGGCACTTGAGTTACTAAAGAAAGATCACCCTACCTGTCCCAAGTACTTGTTAATGGGCTGTAAGTTGTAAGAAATTTTAATTTTTTTTCTATATTTCTTTAGCCTTTGTTCTCCAAATCATTTACTTTGCTTTTTTTTTTATTTTTTTATTTTATTTTATTTTTTGAGAGACAAAGAGAAACGAGCATGAGCAGAAGAGGGGCAGAGAAAGAGGGAGACACAGAATCCAAAGCAGGCTACAGGCTCTGAGATATAAGCACAGAGCCTGATGTGGGGCTTGAACCCATGAACCATGTGATCACAACCTGAGTTGAAGTTGGATGCTCAACTGACTCAACCACCCAGGTGCCCCTGATTTGCTTTTTCAAAAAGCAAAATGATAATAGCATACATACTGAATGAGACTGGTTCAGAGTACCCAAGAAGGCAGGGGATCCACTTCTGAGGTGAGAGTTTGGCTTAACCAAAGAGAACAAATATAAGTATGATTGATGGGTATGGGAGTCCTCAATTTTTTTCAATGAGATTAACAAACAAGGTTGTAATATAACACTAAAAGTGGACAGAAAGTTCAAAGTTAGGTGACAGAGGGAAAAATAAGGAATTGAAAATTTATTAGAATCAGGTTAGAGAAAAAGTGAGCTAGAACAATAAGAGAAATGGTATGTTTTGAAAACCAAGGGAGGCTGATGCTTCAAAAAGAAAGTTGTCAAATGTTTCAAGTGCTGTGAAAAGTTAAAATGACACTGAAAAAGTCCACTAGATTTAGAGATTTGGAGGTATCTGTTGACCCTAGTGAGAATTACTCTAAGGACTAATGGAATCAGAAGTCAGATAGAAATGCATTTTTGAGTGAGTAGAAGGTAAATGAATAAGGATAATTTATGTTTCTCTCTAGATGTTTGGCTATGAAGGAAGAGGAGACTGTTTTTAACAAAAAAATTTGGGAAAGAATTCATGAAACTCAATAGCAAAAGAATATACAATAATTCAATTAAACATGAGCAGAAAATCTAAGTAGACGTATCTCCAAAGAAGATATACTGATGGCTAATGGATACACAAATGGATGCTCAACATCAGTAATCCTCAGGGAAATGCAAATCAAAACCACAACGAAATACCAACTCATGCCTATTAAAATGGCTATTATCAAAAGAAAGAAAGAAAGAAAGAAAGAAATAACAAGTGCTGGCAAGGATGTGGAGAAAAAGGGAATCCCTGTGCACTATAGGCAGAAATGTAAACTGGTATAGCCATTATGTAAAACAGTATGGGGCCTCCTCAAAAAATAAAAGTAGAACTACCATATGATCCAGCAATTCCACTTGTGGGTCTTAGCTGAATAAAACTAACTCAAAAAGATATATGTATCCCCACATTTACCACAGCATTATTTACAATAGTCAAAATATAGGCTAAACAACCTACACATCCCTTAATGAGTGAATGAAGAAAATGTGATATGTAATGAAATATTATAAAATATTTTTCAGAAATAAAAATGAAGGAAATCTTGACTTTTGTGGCGAAGTGGATGGATCTCAAGGTCATTTTGCTAAGTGAAATAAGTCAGACAAAAATGACATCTGATCTCACTTACATGGGACTCAAAAACAAGACAAAACAAAACCAAGCTCAGAGATACAAAAAGTGGTTGTCATAGGCCGGGGGGCGGGGGTGGGGGGAGATGGGAGAAATGGGTGAAGGATGTCAAAAGATATAAAGTTCTAGTTATAAAATAAATACTGGAGATGTAATGTACAGCATGGTAACTAGAGTTAATAATATTGTATTGTATATTTGAAAGTTGCTAAGAGTAGATCTCAAAAGTTCTTGATCATAAGAAAAAAATATTTGTAACTATGTAAGATGATGGATGTAAACTAGACTTACTGTGGTGACCATTTTGTAATGTATACAGATATCATATCATTATGTTGTATACCTAAAACTAATATAATATTCTATGTCAATTATATTTTAATTTAAAAAAAAAGTCTGAAAAAAAAGAGTAAATTCCTTTCTCAGGTTAGTTCTCCACAGCCTTCCAAAAATAGCAGAAATAGGCCCCAGCAGTGCTCCTAGCTTCATGGGAAAAAATAGGGAGCTTGAAAATGGAAAGGAATGCAGATAAACTAGGGACGTAATCCAAAGTAAGGGCCAAGGAGCAGGGAAAGCTATTCTTATCTCAGAAGGTACTCAGTGATAGAGGGGGAATTGATGAATATGAGCCCCTAAAAACCACATTAGCGGAGGCTTCCATCCACAGAAAGATAGAACCAGAGAGAATCAGAGTGAGATAAAGAACCAACATTTGGTCAATGAGGTAAGATACTCCCAACCTCTAACATTCCCTCCTTCCTTGCAATGAGGAAAATCAAAACCAAAAAGAAGTTAGAACCACAATTCTCAAACTGTATGCTGAGGTGCCCCAGGTGCCCCAGTCACCTCACAGGAGTGCTATGGAATAATTTATTTTGATTTTTAATTAATTAATTAATTATTGTTTTAAGCAATCTCCACATGCAACGTGGGGTTTGAACTAATGACCCCAAATCAAGACTGAGCCAGCCAGATGCCCCTGCTATGGAATATTTTAAATATTTGAGGGAAACAGCAACACTCAATATCTGCCAGACACTACATGAATCACCAGCTTGAAATATTTTTGAATTTAAAAATGTTTGGTGGGGTGCCCATTGTCTCAGGCAGTCAATTCAAGCCCCATGGTGGGTGTGGAGCCTACTTAAAAATAAATAAATAAATAAATAAATAAATAAATAAATAAACAAACAAACAAACAAATAAATGAATAAAAAATCTTTGCAAAGCTGGGTTTTTGGTTTTTTTTACCCCTGTTGCTTTGAGAAAAAACAAGTGCCTCTTGAAAGTCAAGGTGGAACAGGAAGCAAGGAGGCACCAAAGGATGTTATGAAAAAATTATTGAGACAATAAAAGCAACAGGAGTTGAGAAAATTTGGGAACCTCTGCAGTATAACAAGAAAAGAAAATGAGAAATGTGCAACTCAGAACAGAGCATATCCACTTCTACTCAAACATGGGAGAAATAAAAGCAAATTATATCTTCCTCCTATCTCTCAGGTTAAGGCTAATATGAAAAGAGGGTAGAAAGTGAGGCCTGAATGTAATTTAGAGTTGACATTTCAAGACCACTGGGACTATTAACTGAAAGTGACTAAAAAATTATGAAATCTGTCTGAGCTATTGGCAAGAGAAGGATAAGACAGATTTAAGTGAGTGCAGATAAAAGTAATTAAATTAAATGGTAAACTATCCCAATGAGTTGTGATACTCAATTATAATATATAAGGACCATTAAATTTATGCTGATGGCCGATGGAGCAATTTTTGACCATAAGAAACAGTTATAAATATTAAGGTTAATCCATTCCTGAATTCATTCCTTGAACAGATATTTATACATTATATGCTCATCATTTAACTAATGGTAAGAGACACAGCAAAAGTTTGCAAAAGACAGTGTTTAAAGCAGCATGCCTTCTCTAATAAGTTTATCCCTCTACCCTGTCTCTATTTTTTTTTTTTTTTCTCCAAAGCACATATAACTCTCCAAAGGAACTTATTTACTTATCTACATGTTGTGGTCTATCTTTACTACTAGAATATAAGTGCCAAAAGAAAAAGAATTATCTTGTTCTTTCTCCTTTCCTCCATTTCCCAACATTAGCACGCTCCATAGATCAATACTGGGCCCCCTTCCCCTGGCCTACACTATCTCTCATCCCTTGGATAGAAATATTATGTGTGTTGATGCTATATGTGCATCCCCAGTTGATATTTCTCTAGAATACCATATTTACACATCCAATTTCCTACTTGAAACATGGATACTGAATAGGTACTTGAAATTTAACATGTATTCCTCCATTTCCCACCCTTCCCTGCAGTCCCTAATCTAGTTAACATTTTAGTCGCTCTTCTCATGTTCAGTAAATGGCACCATCATCCACCTAGATGGTGAACAGTTTAGCGCTCAAGCTGAAAACTCAGAACTATCCTTAATCACTCTTCTTCATCTAAAAGTCTATCAATTCTACTTCCAAAATATGTCTCAATTCCAATTTCTTCTCTCTATATCTACTGTTACCAAACTATTTCAAGCCATGTCTTATGCCTGGGCTACTATAGTAGCTTCTACTGGCTTCTACTATATTTTTCACACTGCAACCAAAGAGAAATTTTTATATCCAAAATTTAATCATTATACATAGACACACACACCCATACTAGAAAAATCAGTCAGTTTACAATTAGTCTCCATATAATCAAGACTCCAAAGAAACATACTGGAGCATCAAGGTCTGACTCTACATAACTGACATTTGGGGGTTTTCCCATGTTTTTCTAGTTTTTATTAAAATCTGTCCCTTATTAGGAAAAAAATATTTACAAACAGAGAGGGATGGAGACAAACCACAAGAAACTCTTAAATACAGAGAACAAACTGAGGGTGGATGGGGGGGGTGGGGTGGAGGAGAGGTGAAAATGGGTGATGGGCCTTGAGGGGGGGCCTTTGTTGGGATGAGCACTGGGTGTTGTATGTAAGCCAGTTTGACAATAAATTATGTTTAAAAAAATCAGAAAATCGTCGAGTACTACCAAATACTAATACTAAATTAGAGCCTCCTGAATTGCTCATAGTGCTTAATACACCTATAGAATTTAGACGTCCAAGCTTTCTTATGATAAGAAACATCAGGGATTTCATGTTAAAAAAAAAAAAAAAAAAAAAGGTCCCTTCCCTGCTTCTCCAACAATGCTCCATGAAAGCAGAAGTTTAGTATATTGCTTGCTGTTATATCTTTAATACCTAATTAAGTAGGAAATAAAAAGTAGGCTCCATAGGCCCCTAGACTATAGCAGCACCTGTACAGAATGTAGCCGACTGTAACCAATACCTCTCTCTAGAATCCTCAAGGGATTCTAGAAATTTTCATATCCAAAATTTAATCATTATACACACACACACACACACCCCTACTAGAAAAATTAGTGAGGAAGATTTCTGATTGACTTCTTGGGATGATCTTTCCCTCACTACATTCAGAAACTAGGCAGGATAGTGGATCAAAGTGTAACGCCAGTCACGCTAACAGGGTCGAATCTCAGCTTTGCCATTTACTAGCTGTGCAACTTAAACATCAATGCCCTCATTGTATATCAATGCCCCCTGTACATCAACGTCCTCACTTATAAAATCGAAATGAGTACCTACCCCCTTAGGGTTGTTATGAGGATTAAACGTGAAGATATATCGCTTTATCTATATAATCATTTATTTACATTTATTAGAGTATATCTCCCTAGAGGCCACCAATTCCGTGAAATAAACAGTGGCCAGAGCCTATGAGGCTGCTATATGCACGATGATTCAAGAAAACAAAACACATTTCTTTGTTAACTTTTTGTTCCTTAAACTGAGTTCTAAATGCACTTACTGAAGGAAGAGCATGCTATCTTTAGGTTTTACTCTTCCAAGACTGTAAGCAACCCCCACCCCCACCCCCCCACCCCCGCCGCCAGCCAGTCAATATGCTTTCGCGATTGGCCAGGAAACAGGAATCCAGTGAGCTCAGCTCCCGCCCAGGCCAGCGCCGCGTCCCGTCTTGCTCCCCGCCTGCTCTGTCGCGGCGGTGGCTCTTTCATTCCCTGGGTTTACGTTCTTTCCCCTTCACGTGACTAGGGCCCCTCATTCCTTATTTGATACATTTTTAAATCCTCACGCTTCTCTAGGGCAAAGGTTTTTTTTTTAATACCTTCAGCAGCTACCTGTAATTTAAAACCACTTTGCTTTCCCTTCGTTTGGAACCTAGTTCTTCATTTTTAGAAACCGGTTTCCGAAGAGACATCCGTCACGGATGCAAGTCTCGCGAGAAAGTGACTCTCTATCGCGGTATTTCTCTGTTTCCAGAATCCTTAGCGCGAGGCGGAAAAATACTCATTTATCCCCAGCTTCTGTTGATTAGCTCATTTTCACTGCGGCCTCTTCGCTTTCCGTGTTGCAGTTTCTCTGTGGGAAATGGCGGCTCCCGAGCAGCCTCTACCGCCGATGGCAAGAGGATGTCAGAGCTCTGCTTCACTCTCTCCGTCACGGGGCGACCGAACCCTTCTTGTGAGGCACCTGCCAGCCGAGCTGACTGCTGAGGAGAAAGAGGATTTGCTGAAATATTTCGGGGCGCAGTCGGTGCGCGTCCTGTCAGATAAGGGACGACTGGTAAGGGCGCTCCTGTCCCAAGCCGCCGGGGAAGGCCCTTGACTCGGGGAGGGGGAAGCTTTGACAGAAGGAAGACAGAAAAGAGTGGGAAAATGCGCTTGTGTAGTGAGGGCGTGTCTATCTTTCCTCTTTAATGTCCAGACGTCTTGCGTACCATGTGAAGTTTTAATTGGCTTGAGCCTGCATTAGTCACAGCGCCGCCGAGAAGGGCAAGGCAGAAGAGTGGCTTATGTTCCCTTTTCTGATCCATCCGGGAAATCTCAAAACTCCTCTGAATTTGAGAGCATTTCTTTTAGACTCAGTACTCAAATATAAAGTACAAAGGACTTTGCAAAAATGTTGGGTCACGTATATGCCACTGTGAAGATATTCATTAAAATAGAGGAGAAACTACAATAGTAACTTCAGTAAGCCAGTTATAGAATTTCTACTAGATTTTTTACGAAGAAATTATTCATAAAATCTTTTTCTAAAGTAAAGTGAAAAAAATAAAAAGGGGCACCTGGGTGGGTCAGTGGTTGAGGCTTCATTTCTTGATTTCGGTCAGATCGTGTTCCGTGGGAGGTGAGATGGAGTTCCTCTCCGGCTACCCGCAGAGCTTGGACCCCGCTTAGGATTCTCTCTTTCTCCCTCGCCCCTCTGCCCCGCTCATGCTCGCTTGCTCGCTCTCTCTCTCTCTCTCTCTAAAATAAAATAAAAATAAAATAAAAATTTATTTCTGACGGAATCTTTGGGGAACAATATTTTGAGACTGCAGGAATTTACTCAATAACTTCATTTGCTTTTATGCCTGAAGATGTTTTAGATGGGTTTCTCTCCATTAAAATAATACGGTGATGTTAAGTTTCTGCAAGATGGTCTATGATGCAGCGAAATCAGTGGTTTTAGTCTCCTCTGGTGATTCTAATATGCAGCCAGGGTTAAGAAGTACTGAGAAGAACGACCAGTTTTGATCAAAGTGTCATGTATACCAACAAGTACAAGTATTCTGTGTTACTCAGTTTAAATACACTCTGATTAGGTCATGTTGGATCAGATCTGACAAAATTAGAATGTGTGATATAATATAAGCAACTCTTGACAACAACTCTTTCACAGCATAAGGATTCATTTACTTTTGACTTATGTTTTTTTCTGATGGTTTTTAAACTATTTACAGTTTATATTGAAAAATAGACTTCTCCCATTGAACCCTTATTACAAGGATAAATTACAAAGGAAACATGCACTTAATGATTTTCTGTTGGTAAACATTTTTAAACTTCGCATTTATCTTATAGAGGAAAGTTTTTAAGATCTTCATATATATTATAAATTGCAGATATTTGTATATTGAGATAGTTTAAGAGTTGTCCTGTGTATAGTAGGGGTTTTTAAACTTCTGGTCTATTGAACTATTTAAAAGCATGTGTAAAACATACTGTATATGTGTGTACACCTTCATATTTAAAAGGCTACCTAGCTGTCATCTCAAGGAACTCTGAAGCAAAAAAGATTCAGAACCACTGTACTGAAATTAATTATCAGTTAAAACAATCTCGATTTTCCATCCTTTTCCACGACTTTATTAATTTTTGAAATCACTGTCAACTGGTGAAGTATCAGACTTCCTTATGGAAGACTGAAATTATGTTACAAATAATTTGTACCTTAATTATTTTTCAGAAACATACAGCTTTTGCTACTTTTCCTAGTGAAAAAGCAGCTATAAAGGTATGACTTTTTTATTTATTTTTTTTTACTATTAAAGTTGTCAGCAATTTCCTATTAATTTATCTTTGTTCAAAAATGAAATGTGATGTTAAACCACAGTTTTCAAAAGCAAAAGGGTCTGTATTTCAAGAGTTTTCCTCATAGACTGCATTTGGTTTATCAGTTGGCAAATCTTCTCCAATGTTTAGGCATTTGGAAATTAGAATAGATTCACTGGAGGGGCGCCTGAGTAGCTCAGTCAGTTAAGCATTGGACTCAGGTCATGATCTTGCAGTTTGGGGGTTTGAGCCCTGTCAGGCTGACAGCTTGGAGCCGGGAGTCTGCTTCAGATTTTGTGTCTCCCTCTCTCTCTCACAATAAATAAATAAATAAACAAACAAACAAACAAACATAGATTAACTGGAAAGCAAATTAAGATTGAATTGTAATTTCATATGTAATTAAAAATAAATTCTAAAGGATGCAAAGATTGATAACTCTCTTTAACTGCAAGGTAAGATGTTTTAAGTATTAAAGGGAAAATACATGTATTTTAAAAATCCATGTATTTTAAAAATACATGAACTTTAAAAATTCATTCACAAAGAAGTTGACCTTTGAGGTAGACCTTTAAATGATTAGTTGGATTTTGAGAAGAAAACAAAGGGAGATGGGCCCTTTCAGGTTGGGTGAACACTAAGTGAAGCTGTCAAACATGGAAAGTTGTAAGTAGAGCAAGAATTAAGGGTTGAAATGGAAATAGGACTTGGAAAATAGGTTGAGATCTAAATTTGGGTGGGAGGGAGGGACTGAATTTTGTTTAGTAGATATTAAGGCAATGATAGTTTTGAGCTGGCCAATAATATAGTCAGATCTGTGAAAATATCTGGTAGAGTTCATGTAATGGATTAGATGGGGAAAAACTAAAGGTAGGAAGACCAAATGGAAAGCCAAGACAAGAGAAGTGTTATAATGGGCAAGGCAAGATAAAAGGTCTGAGTAAATCAATAAGAAGACAAAGGAAGAAGTAGGTATACACTTGGTAGAGATTGAGTTTGTAGGTCTTGTGATTCCTATACATAATTAGGTTTGAGATTTTTGGGCTGAGGTATTAGGTTATTACATTAGCTGACATTAAGGGCAGGATTTAAAAGATACTTGCAAAGGTAGATAATGAGTTCAAATTCTATCTATTAACTTTGAGGAGTCAGTGAGCTACTTCTGTGGAAATATTTTTAATACAGTTAAAAATACGGCCTTAGAGCTGAGACAAGCTCAAAATGGAGTTTTTTGAATCAGGTGAATGGGTATGGTTGCCCAAGGAAGACAGACCAGCAAAGGAGAATGAGAAGAAGAAGTTGAAAAGGAAGTAGAACTACAAAGTAAGTAGCTGAGAGAGGTGGGGGAAATTAGCTAACATTAAAAATGAAAAACCATATATCCTTAAAGAGAATATGTATGACATCCATTTTGCGAGGAAGAAAATAATAAAGATTTATGTTCTCATTGAGGCTCACATTCTCTAAAGGGGAGGCAGATTATAAATAATAAACATAATTGTTTAATATTTTAGAAAATGATAAATGCTATGGAATACAAAGGAAAAGGAAATAGGATCAAGAGTGCTAGATGGGAATGGTTAAGTTGCTGTTGAGGTGATAAGGGTCATATTTGAGTAACGATTTGAAGGAGGTGAAGGACGTTAGCTAAGAGAGTACCTGGGGAAAGTACATTCCAGTCAGAATAATGGCTGGAACGAGGGCTGTAGTATGGGAGAACGTCATGTTTAAGTAAGCCAAAGTGGCTGAAGCAGACAAAATGAGGGAGAAATAATTGGATTTGAGGTTAGAGAAGTAATAGAGGCCATATCATGTAGGTATTCTTTTTTTTTTTTTTTTTAAAGTTTATTTAGAGAGTGAGCAAGAATAAGCAGGGAGGTACAGGGTGAGAGGGAGACAGAATCCCAAGCAGACTCTGTGCTGACAAAACTCACGAACCCTGAGATCATGACCTGAGCTGAAATCAAGAGTTGGACACCTAACCAACTAAACCACCCAGGCGACCCTCATTTAGGTATTCTAAGGATCCTAGATTTTACTCTGAGTAAATGGGGAGCAATTGGAATATTTTGAGCAAAGCAGTAACATAATCTAACATATCTTTAAAAGGATCACCTCGGGTGTTGTGTTGAGAAGAGATGTAAAGCAGGGAAGAGTAGAAACAAGGAAACTGCAAAAAGGTTATGGTGGCAATTTAGTTCAGAGATGATAGCTGTTTGGAATGAGGTGATAGAAGTGGTTAGATGCTGGATATATTTTGAAGATAGAAACAAACAATTTCTTGATGTGGGAAGAAGTCTTACAGATGATTCCAATATTTTTGACATAAGTGAGTAGAAGAATGGAGTTATACCAGCAACTGAAATGTGAAAACTTCCAGGTAGAAAATATTTGAGGGGATGAGGAGAGAGCATTAGTGGCTCAGTTTCTGAAGTGTGAGAAGTTTGAGATGTTTGTTTGACACCTAACAGGAGCCATCCTGTAGTTTGGATATGTTTTCTTGGACTTCAGGACAGGTTTGCGCTGAGGTTATGAATTGGGGAATTATAAGCATAGTGATGGAATTTAAATTTAGGATGCTGATTAGATCACCAAGATAGTAGCTGGAAAGAGGGCCCATAATAGAATTCTGGCGTATGCCAACATTTAGAATTTGAGAAGGCACAAGCCAAGAGATTAAGCAGTAGAAACCAGTGAGCTAGGAAGCAAACAGCAGGAAAGTATGATGTTTTGACACCAAGTGAAGAACATGTATCAAGGAGGGAGTGATCAACTGTGTTAAATGCAATAAGATGATGATTGAAAGTAGACCATTGGCTTGGCAGTACAGAATTTGTTGTCTTTGCTAAGCAGTGCCAGTGGACTGAGTTGGCGACTGGATGGGAGCAAAGGAATTCTAGGTAAAGGGCTTAGGTAATTCTTAAGGAGTTTTACTGCAACAGTAATTAAAGGAGGGGAGAAGAGCAAAGTGGGATCAATGGATGAAGAAAAACAAATTAGGATGGGAGAAATAGAAGCATATTTGTGTGCTAATATGGACGATTTAGTAGAGGACAGAAAATTAAAGAAGACTTCCCATACAGTTTCAGGGAGCAGAAGAGAGACTCTTGAGTAGATGAGAGGGTGGGATTTAGTATACAAGTCCAGCAACTGGATTGAGATTAAAAACATGACTAGTTAATACATTATAGCAGAAGGTAGAATGTGTAGATGCATATGCTGGTAGATGGGAGTTATAGTGGGAATCTGAAGTTCTCATATAGTTGTTTCAGTTTTCCCAAAGTAGGAAGCAAAGTCCTAGGGTAAAGAATGGGAAAGGAATGTTGTGAGGGTTGAGGAGCCAGGAGAAAGTACAAAATAGTCTTAGAAATTAGTAGAAAAAATGAACTAAAAATGAGATATGTATGGCATCATTAAGTTCCGCTCCAGATTTGTGGTTGTGGTCATGAATTTAAAGTGAGTCCAGGCTGATTGTGTTTGTTTTTTTAACCTTTTCAGTTGCCTAGGTATAGGCAGATTTGGATTTCAGCAGATTTTAGTTTTGGTAAGTGATAGGAAGCAGTCCCTTGATAAACGACAAAGGCTAACCAGCCTGACATTAGAAATGGGTAAGAAATAGCCAAGGAAATATTAACAGCATTAACAAAGAACATGTGTAAGTTATTATATAGATGTTCTCTAACAAATAATTTTTGGTGGAATTATAAAATATTTTACTCTTGCTTTTCCAACTGAAGGCATTGACAAGACTTCATCAGCTGAAACTTTTGGGTCATACTTTAGTTGTTGAATTTGCAAAAGAACAAGATCGAGTTCATTCCCCATGTCCCTCTTCAGACACTGAAAAAAAAAAAAGGTATGTAGATAGGTTTTCCTAAAATTTTAAAGTGTTTTTAATCAATTGTGTTTCTATCGGGTTGTCTTCAGACCAGCAAGTAAATGATTTCAGATAATAAATGATACATCTCTTGAATCTAGTGTATTATATTTATGTTTGTTCTTAATTGTGCATTAGGAATCTTGAGTGTTGATTTAATATTAAGAATTTAATCAGTGTGAAGTGAGAAGAGGGTAGGGTGAAAAGTAATCAATTTTAAGTGGAGGAAAAGTAATCAATTTTAAGTGGAGGAATATAACTAGACTTCAATTTTAAGTGGAGGAATAAAACTAGTATAAGTCCTTGTATTACAGATAGCAGGGTGTCATGAAAAGGCATGGCCTTTGAAATCAAAGACTTGTATTTAGTTCCCAACTGTAACTCTTCGTAGTTATAAAACTTATAAATTTGCTTTGCACTAGTGGTTCTCAGAGTACTCCCTGGACCAGCTGCATCATCTGCACCCCAGATTCTTGGGGTACCTGGGTGGCTCAATTGGTTAAGCATCCATCCAGCTCTTGATTTCAGATCAGGTCATGATCTCACTATTCCTGAAATTGAGCCCTGTGTTTATTATCTGTCAACACAGAGCCTGGCTGGGATTCTCTCTCCCTCTCTCTGCCACTCCTCTGCTCACTCTCGCTCTCTCTCTCTCTCTCTCAAAATAAATAAATAAACATTAATGAAAAAAGAAATACAGATTCTTGGGCCTTACCCTAGTCCTACTGAATTTGAAATTTGGTGGGGGGAAGGGTAGGAAGGGGAAGATAAAGCCCAGCAGTCTGAATTGTAACAAACTCTTTAAGTGATATTGATACATGTTAAGAAATTTGAGTACCACTATTGTATACCGTGTGAACTCCAGGGGTATTTTTTTTGCTTTTTGTTGTTGTTTCTTTGTCTGTTTTGTCAATGAGATTTGTCATACCATCTTCATAGGGTTTCATTTAAGAGTAAAAAGACTAAATGAAAATGTGTGCCTTGTATAATGTCTAGGATAGAGAAGGACGTTTACTAATGTTGATTACTATTTACCTTTCTTTTGCTATTTGTTTGAGAAATGGTTGGAAGTTTTATTTATTATGGAACTATTTTCGTAATACAGTACCATGTTTGAAAAGGTAATATGTCTTTTCTGTATGCAGTTTTTTTACTCTATTTCTAAAGATAAGATCAACTTTGATTCTGTATTTTTTAGATCTGATGATCCTGTGGAAGATGATAAAGAAAAGAAAGAACTTGGTTGTTTAACCATAGAAAATGGGATTGCACCAAACCATGGGTTAGTATTTTTTGTTAGTGTCTTGTTGTTTTTTCAGTTTTGTCATTCAGAGTGTGTGTGTGTTTGTGTGTGTGTGTGTGTGTGTGTGCACGTGTGCATGCCTGTATTGCAAATAAGATGTTCTACAGGATATTTTATTATCTGTCATGTATATTTTTAACATGTTGATTGAACATTTTCAGCAGTTAGAGTTTGTCACTGAATTTGGGACCATTAAAATGTTAAGAGCTATAAAGGCACCTGGGTGGCTCAGTTAAGCGTCTGACTTTGGCTTAGGTCATGATCTCACAGCTCGTGAGTTAGAGCCTCGCGTCAGGCTCTGTGCTGATAGCTCAGAGCCTGGAGCCTTCTTCAGATTCTGTGTCTCCCTCTCTTTCTCTCTGCCCATCCCCTTCTCACACTCTTTCTCTCTCTCTTAAAAATAAATGAACATAAAAAAAAATGTTCAAAGCTATAAGATAAGCTCTGGTAAGAAATACCTTTTTTTAGTGCAGTCAGAAAGCAAGTTTCTTTTTAAATGTACTTATTTGGGATTATTAGGAACAAGGTAAATCTAAAAGTACTGAATTATGTGAGCAATTTTGTATGTTACCTAAAAGTGAGTTATTGATATGAAATTTACTAAAACATGATAAACATTTTAAATATTTTTTTAGGCTGACTTTTCCTCTGAATTCATGTCTCAAGTATATGTACCCACCACCTTCAAGCACAATCCTAGCAAACATAGTAAATGCTTTGGCAAGTGTGCCTAAGTTCTATGTACAGGTAAGTAGAATGAAACGTAACTTTCCTCAAAGTAAATGCTTAAATGACTTGATAAGTTATTCTCCATGCTAATTTTTATACTTTTCATAATAGTGTTAATCAGACTAATTCCAACATGCAATGATATTATAGTAATTAAAGGTGTCTTAGTTTGGGTTGCTATAACTAAGTACTGTAGACTCACTGGCTTATGAACAGAAAATTATTTCTCACAGTGCTGGGGATTGGAACTCTGAGATTAGGGTGCCCGCAAGGTTGAGTTCTGGTAAGGGCCCTTTCCTGGGATGCAGGTGGCTGTTTTCTCTATGGATCCTCACCTTGCTGAAAAAAGGTGAGAGAGCTCTCTCGGGTCCGTTTTATAAGGGATACTAATCCCATTCATGGGAGTCTACCCTTATGACCTAATTACTTCCCAAAGGCCCTACCTTCTAAGACCATCCATCACACTGAGTGTTAGGATTCAGTATATGTATATGGGTGGAGGTTCAGTCCGTTGCAAAAGGTATGAAGTGTTACTGGATTCAAGTAGAAGTTTTTCTAAACTGTGGTATAAACATAGTAATATGCTTACTATTAATAATACTAATAAACACAATGTAATTTGGGAAATATAATTTCTGGTAATTTTTGTTACTTAAGCATACACCTTTAACATAGAGATTCTTTCTTAAAGAAAAAGGCATAGTAGACCCTTAAGCAAATGCTTGAAAGTATTGATAGTAGTAAGATACTTTGAGGTACAAAATGTATACGATATTTATTTTCTTTATTGTACCTTCTGTTTCATAATTCTACAGTAATTAAGGGGAAAGACATAACATTTTGATAGCATTCACATTGCAAGAACATGACATTTTTAATAATGAGAATAATAGTATTTGTAGAATTGACAAACATTTCAGGAAGGCTAATCTTCTGAGATATACCAGCACCTAGTATTATCCCTGTTCTGGGATAAGGCAAGAGGTGGCCAGCCTTTGCACTAAATCAGGAGTGTTATTGCAAAGTTTTAAATTACATAAAATATAAGATGTGAGTTGAATTGGGTGCCTAGGTGGCCCAGTTGGTTAAGCATCCAACTTCGGCTCAGGTCATGATCTCACGGTTTGTGGGTTCGAGCCCCGCGTCGGGCTCTGTGCTGACAGCTCAGAGCCTGGAGCCTGCTTTGGATTCTGTGTCTCCTTCTCTCTCTGCCTCTCCCCCACTTGTGCTCTGTCTCTCTCTATCAAAAATAAATAAATGTAAAAAAAAAAAAAAAAAAGATGTGAGTTGAATCGTCATTTTATTATATGATTTTAAATGTGTTTCTGCTTTAAGGTTCTTCATCTTATGAATAAAATGAATTTGCCCACACCTTTTGGACCAATTACTGCGCGACCTCCCATGGTAAGAAATCTCTTAGAATTTTAAAGATTTACAACATCTCTTCTGAGGTGGGATTATTTAGGATAAAGTTCACAAATATTGTACCAGTAACCTCTAATGTGCATTGAAAATAAGGGACAAATACAGAGTTAATAGAACATTAGTCAAATGAACAATTAAAAGTGGAAAAAAGCCAGAACATGAAAGAGATGCATTTGGTAATAGAGGCCATCATTTCTGTGATATCTTTTTTTTTTTTTTTTAACATTTTTTTAAATTAAGTAAGCTCTACATCGTGGGGCTTGGACTCATGCCCTTGAGATCTAGTTGCATGCTTGGGTGCTTGGGTGTCTTAGTTAAGTGTCTGACTCTTCATCTCAGCTCAGGTCTTGATCTCTAAGACCATGAGTATAAGCCCTGTGTTGGGCCCCATGCTAGGAGTGAAGCCTACTAACGAAAAAAACAAAAAAACAAAAAGAGTGGTATGCCTTACCTACTGAGCCAGCCATTGGCTCCCTAGAGGCCATCGTCTGCTGCCAGTGTGGTTCAGTCCTCTGATCCAGAACGTTCTGCCGTTTTATAAAATAATTACATTCAACAATTATGGAAATTTCTATTGTTTCTGGTTTTACTGCATATAGAACTTCATTTGCAAAAGACAAGAAATGTTGCTAATAATTTTTATTAGAATTTACTGTGCAAACCTATCAGTAATTTAGATCATCTGTGTCTGCTGTTGAATAATTCTAGTTTCTATTTTGGTGTTGTACTCTTAGTATTTGTTTAGACAGTAGCATAGAGAAATTATTTTGAGTCCTAACATTTAAGTAGAACATTTGCTTTTCTACTATGTATTGCATATTGGCTACTTTTCTAATGTCTATACTATTAACCTTGATAATATTTTGTAATCCCAACATCTCAATGCCTGGCACATTACAGGATTATTAAGATTAGGCTAACTGTTGGGTGCATGGGGGCTCAGCTCAGTTGGTTAGGTGTCCAACTCTTGATTTTGGCTCAGGTGATCTCATTGTTTGTGGGATTGAGCCCTGTATCAGGCTCTGTGCTGAGAGCGTGGAGCCTGCTTGGGATTCTCTCTCTCCCTCTGCCTCTCAGCCCCACAAGCTCACATGCACACTCTTTCTCTCTCTCAAAATAAAAAACAAACAAAAAAAGATTAGGCTAACTACTGTTAACATAAACTCAAATCTTAGTCACTTAACACAGTATAATTTATTTCTTATGCATGTTAAGTCCATCCCAAAATGGACAGAATGGTGTTGTACTCTACTGAATCATTCAAAAGACATAACTTCATTATGTGCATTCCCATATCAGTGAGGGTATTACCATACATCTTGCAGATCAAGAAGGAAGAGAGGATTATGGGTGGATTTTTTTTTTTTTTTTTTATGCTAGCATTTTGTTGGCTAAAACTGTTGTATGGTGAAATCTAACTGTAGGAGGTTTGGAAATTTAGTCCAGTTAGGTGCGAAGGAGGAAGAAACAAGTTTTGTGATCAATTAGCCATCTTCTGTAGCAGGTGTTATTCAATGTTGCATGTGTAAAAGAATATTGTGAGGGAAAGAGATCTGAGAATAATGTGTCTGGATGGAAATAGTTTTTCTGTTCTATAAATATCATAGATTGCTGTAGTCTTTTTGTTTTTTCTTTTAATTAGTATGAAGACTATATGCCATTACATGCACCTCTTCCACCTGCATCTCCTCAGCCACCAGAGGAACCTCCTTTGCCAGATGAGGAGGAGGAATTATCAAGTAAAGAATCAGAATATGAAAGCAGTGATGATGAAGACCGACAGAGGTTTGTAATATCAAGTAAGATTTGTTTAGATTTGAAGAAACAGAATGATTCACTTGCTCTTATTAAATTTTGCCTGTAATTGTTCGTAATTTGGGGTGATTAGAATTTCTCCCCAACCCTCCAACTCTTGACCATGCATATTAGGTACAGATTAAGACCTGGGACTATATATTAAGACCTAAGGAAAAATTTTTGGATTATGAGTGATTTTTTAGATTGACGATTATGATACTATAAAGTACAATTGATCCTCATTATTTGTGGATTGCTTATTTGTGAATGTGCCTACCTGCTAAAATTTATTTGTAACCCCCAAATCATTACTTATAGATAGGGCTTTTATGGTCTTTTGCCAATGTGGGCATGGTGCAATGATGAAAAATTTGAGTTGCTTGACATGTGTATTCCCAGATGAGGTATAACAGGGTGACATTCTGCTCCCATACTGTTAACAGGTATCCTTTTCGTGGTCTATTTAATACTAATCTTTTCACATTTTTATGCTGTTTGTTGGTGATTTTGCTGTTTAAAGCGGTTTCCAACCATAGTGTTGTAGTTCTGTCTAATGTTTACAAGATCAAGGAGGCTGTGATGTGCCTGATGGAGAAAACACATTAGATAAACCTTGTTCAGGTTGGAGCTGTAGTGCTGTTGACTGTGAGTTCAGTGTTAATGAATCAACCATATTTAAAATAAGGTGCCCTTAAACCAGGAACACATAAAACAAGGTGTTTATAGATCAGTTGGTGAAATGTTAGAGAATAGGCTTGCAGGAAACTAATCCTGACTTTCCCCTAGGGGCATTGATTCATTCATTATTCACTAATTCTTTGTGGACACTTTTTTTGGCGGAGGGGACACTTTATAAAACATAACTCTCTCGAATAACAAGAATAAGAATAGATTGTATTCATATTTTTTCAGCTTATTCCATGAATTTTATTCACCTCTGACTATTTCCAGAGCATTTCTGAGGGATTTTATGCAAAGCCATTCATAGTTACTAATGCAGGTGAATTTATTGGTTGTTCTTGACAGCCTACATATATTTTATTTAAAGATTCTGGTGAAAAGCAGTAAGTTGTTAATAATGTCCAGGTGTATAATCCATAGCATAGCCTAGAATAGGAATTGCTAAACATTTTCTGTATAGGGCTAGAGACTTCTGTTATAGTAGGAAAGTAGCCGTAGACAAACCTAAATGAGCAGATTTGGTTGTGTTCCAGCACAACTTTCTGTTTACAAAAACAGGTAGCTGGCTGAATTTGGTCCTAAGGCTGTTAATTGGCCAATCCCTCCTCCAGCAGACTAGTATGTGCACATGATGGGAATCCTTTTTTTTTTTTTTTCTTGTTTTTTAAGATTATTTATTTTTAAGATTATTTATTTATTTTTAAAGTTTAATTGTTTTGAGAGAGAAAGACCAAGTGTGGGAGGGGCAGAGAGAGAGAGAGAGGGAAAGAGAGAATCCCAGGCATGCTCCACACTTGAGTGTGGATCCTGACACGGGGCTTGAACTCAGGAACCGTGAGATCATGACTTGAGCCAAAATCAAGAGTTGGATGGTCAATCAACTGAACCATCCAGGCGCCCCTAAGATTTTTTATATTTAAGTAATCTCTACACCAAACGTGGAGCACACCAACTGAGCCAGCCAGGTACCCCATAGGTTGGGAATCTTAGGTAACTGTACAGAAGTCAGATACAGGAATGGTTGACAGGAGTCAAAACCCAAGCAGAGAATCTAGGCAATAGTTACAAATAATCAGTAAGAATTTCACTATTAATTGAGTCAGTGTTCACTTAAGTAGTGGCTCAATATATATATTCTTTCAAGAGAAATAGTTAAAATCAAAGTGTAGGTGGAGCCAAAACTACATAAATGGGGTGACCAGAGTGTCTTCAATAGAGACATTTTAGGAAGGCTGACAGCTCTTGATAGACTATAACTTTAACTTGTTACTGAATAAAGAACAGCATAGAGTGTTGCCTTGTGTTAATTCCATAACCTCTGTAAATTTTACTTTCTTTGTAAAAATTATGCAAACTGGTGAAAACGCTGTTGTTTTATTTAGGTTTTAATTTAGGGATATAGTGAGGAATTCTCTAAGTAATTCATCTTGAGTAATGAGAATAAAGTCTTTGCATGAAACAGTCTCTGGTTTCTACTTTTCCAGTATCTTCTGGAAATTAAAGAAAAAAAAAAAAAGGAAAAACAAAAACCTGTACTGTTCATTCAGCAAATATTTGTTGATTACCTACCTAACTTATGCCTGGCAGTGTTGTAGAGGCTTAGTGTACTTTGAGCAGTTTGTGAACAGAGGCATATTTTTGTATTACTAGATTTATTCATAAAATTTTGGATAAACTATGATTGTTAAGAGGCTTTATGTTTACATAGCATAAGCTTACATTTTTCCTCACTTAGATTTAAAGCTTATGTTAACGACTTAATTCTCTTTTCTTGAATTTTGTGTGCATGTTTATTTTGCTTCCAAATTTCACAAATGTAACTATAGATATAGAGCTATCTATGACTAGTGGTTTTTGAGCTTGTGCTCTGTGGAAACACCATGTCCCATCCTGTGGAAGATACAAAAAAGCCTAGACAAGATCTTTTCTAAATATTATTCACACTCACAATGAAGATAAACTACATACAATGTATCAATTGTTACACCTTGATAGTTATTTATAAACTACTTCAGAGTATAGTACTGTATTTGAAAACATTGTTCTCAAGTAACTTATCTTGTTTGTGTAATGATTCATGTGCAACAAATGCTTTAAAATAAAAATACTTCAGTTTAGGCTATCTTTAATTAGAAGAAAAGTCAGTCAATGAAAGAGAAAAGTTACATAAGTTGTATTACTGTATCCTGTTTTAACTTTTTGGCATCAGGTGTAGTCATTTTATTTGAACAACTAATAATTTTTATACTAAAACGTATCTTTTAGAGATAAATTGAAACTAAGTAAATTTCCAATTCCTTTAAAGTAAGATGAAAGTTGACCAAGGAAATTTAGAATATGAGCTTATTTTAAATTATTATCTTAATTGATGGCTTAGAAACTATACTTAATGGAGCCCTGGGTGGCTCAGTTTGTTGAGCGTCCGACTTCAGCTCAGGTCATGATCTCGCGGTTCATGAGTTTGAGCCCCACATTGAGTTCTGTGCTGACAGCATGGAGCCTGGAGCCTGCTTCAGATTCTGTGTCGCTCTCTCTCTGTCCTTACCCCACTCGCACTCTGTCTCTTTCAAAAATAAAATTAAAAAAATTAAAAAAAACAGACTAATGCTACATAAATCCTAATTTACTAGAATATGTCATTTATACTTATAGCTTAATTTATATTATATGCGCCTACATGAGGAATTTTTTGTTTTTATTTTTCTTTCCCTAATGTAGAATGACCAAACTAATGGAACTAGCAAATCTTCAGCCCAAAAGACCAAAAACAATAAAGCAGCACCATGTTAGAAAAAAGCAAAAAATAAAGGATATGTTGAAAACACCATCTACTGCACACAGGTAATTTTGTTTTGGGTTATGAAATAAGCATTTTCTGTGTACTTTGTCTACTTGCTTAACTCATGTCACTTAAAAACAATTATGGCAGATATTTTACTTGCCTGTTTGCCATGGAATTCTATGCATTTTAATATCTTAGATAAAATTATCATTAATTGAAATTTTAGTTTTTGTTTTTTTTTAGCTATTCTACAATATAATTTCCCTTGAACTTGTAAGTAACTTCATAGAGAGTTTGCTAAAAATCTTTTTTCCATTTGAAAGGAATGAGTCTTATTTTTTTAAAGTTTCATATTAAGTATAAATATGATGTATGTTTCTTACCTATGTATGTCTTGATACCACAGTCCCATGCTTTTAATCTCTATAGCAGCAGAAATAACTAAAGATCAGTCATGTGAACCAAATTCAGTTTTCCAATAGCCACATTAAAGGAGTAAAAAGATGCAGATGAAATTAATTTTGATAGTATATTTTATTTATCCCATAATATCCAAAATATTATTTTAGCTTATAATTAATATAAACAATTATTGACATTCAACATTTTTTTGTACAAAGTTGTTATATTCTTGTGTGTATTTTATATGCTTATATTTTAATTTGGAAAGCAATATTTCAAGTGCTCATTAGCCACATGTTTGGCTAGTGGCAATTCTGTTGGACAGTACAGCTTTATTGTACAGCATATAGAATACAGTACATAAACATGCATATATTAAACATAGAATGAACTTCTTTGTGTATTGGTAAATATCCTCAAGTTTGGAATCAGTAGTCCCCAAGTACTGTCTCTGTCATCTAATGAGTGATATCCCTTAATCTCAATCTCCTTGTCTAACTAGGAATTTAATAATACTCATATTAGAAAATTTGTTAGGATTTATTGAAGTATTAAATGGAAGTTACTTTGTGTAATGCTTATAGTATTATGAGCACTTTATCATTGTTATGGTAAATATGAAATGAAGTTTTACTCAGGATTTTATTTGCAATTACAAAGTAATGCTGTCTGTTTATAAACAGCAGTTTACATCCAGTGCTGTTACCTTCGGATGTATTTGACCAACCACAACCTGTAGGTAATAAGAAAATTGAATTTCATATATCTACTGACATGCCATCTGCATTTAAGAAAGATCTAGAAAAAGAACAAAATTGTGAAGAACAAAATTATGGTAAGCATATTCTAGTTCTTTATTTAATATGCTATGTAAAAATTCTTAATCTGCTTTTTGTGTTAGAATTAAATATTTGAAATATGCAGACTTCCTTAATATCATGAAATACTATCCATTTTGAACTTTTTCTTGTAATCAAAATTAGTGCTTAATGATGAGACCATCACTGTTGCCTTTTGCTAGTAATGAACTATGGGGTGAAATTTAGTCTGGTTTTTGCTGATGTTTACACTAAAAATACAATAGAAAAGTTTCTTCTGTTGACTTATGTTTTCATTGTTAGATGTGATGTTGTATTATTGATTAGGAAACAAGCTATGTGACTATTGTGTCTGTTGTAGATTTCATGTAAATTTTTTTTTTTTTATCCAAAAGACATGGAAGATTGTTGACTAAGATGGTATTAAGTGTAAAGATTATTAACATTACAGATACTTTTTCTGCTTACTTTAGGCATTAATTTGATATTATAGTAACATTCCTTTTTTTTTAATCTTGTTTTTTAATTTTGGAAATAATACGAGCTTATAGAAAATAAACATATAAAGTAACATTTTAAGAGTTAACACCTCAAACCCCACTGTGCCCTATCTTACTCCATAGAGACAGCCATTGTTAATAATGTAGAATATAGTTATTCTTCAGACCTTATCCTACACATGTGTAAACACGTTTTCTTTTTTTTTAAATGGGCATCATGTTTTATGTATTTGCCATTCACTTAATATTGACTTATTGAAAGTGTAGAGCATAGCAGACTTTGTGCTCGGCACTAAAAGACAAGTTAGGCATCGTCTCTGACCTCTTGGAGTTTAAAATCTAGTGGGAGTGGCTTACTGTATTAGAACATAAAATATATACCTTATTTTGTTTTTATGGCTGCATAATACTACATAGTCTAGTTGCATTAATCTTTATTTTTATTTTTTTTTAATGTTTATATATTTTTGAGACAGGGAGAGAGAGAGAGATAGCATGAGTGAGGGAGGGGCAGAGAGAGAGACACACAGAATCCCAAGCAGGCTCCAGGCTCTGAGCTGTCAGCACACAGCCTGATGCAGGGCTTGAGCCCAGGAACTGTGAGATCATGACCTGAGCCAAAGTTGGATGCTCAACTGACCGAGCCACCCAAGTGCCCTTCATCAATCTTTATTTAACCATGCTCTGTTGGTAGAAGTTGAGGTTGTTTCTGTTTACTATTTGAGAAACCACTGGAACATAAATTTTTGCACATGTGTTTTTGAGCACTTATGTGAATATATGATCAGAGTTCCAATAACTGTTAGAAAGTGAGTGGAAAAACTGCTTTTAAGTCCTTTCTCATGGTTAGTGAGAAGGTATTACCTTTTTTTTCTTCATTTTTTTTTTTTTTTTTTTTAAGAGAATGGTATGATGCCTCCATCTGTACTCTTTTCCTGGCCCTGCTGGCATTAGGGTTGGGCTTGTGTCAGCCATCTGACCATAATCTCCACCAGAGAGGCAGCATGTGCAGTACCCCGGCCCCAGAGCACAGTGCCCATCACAGAAGAGGAGATAATAAATATTGTGAGAAACAACCAAGATGATCCAAGTAAACTGCTTGGCCTGGTCTAAATGTCTAAATATTAGCTATTGTTGTTTAATAAATGAACAGTAGGTAGAGCACAGATAGCTCCTTTTTTGTTTATATATATATATATATATATATATATATATATATATATATATACACACATATAGATATACACATATAGATATACACATACATACATATATGTATATACATATATATGTTTATTTATTTATTTAGAGAGAGTGAGCCCAACCAGGGGAGGGACACAGAGAGAGAGGGAGAAAGAGAATCCCAAGCAGGTTCTTATGCCATCAGCGTAGAGCCCGATTCAAGACTCAAACCCACAAACTGAGATCATGATCTGAACCAAGATCAAGAGCCCAATGCTTAACTGACTGAGCCACCCAGACACCCCTATATTTTTCTTTTTGTATATTTTTCTTTCTTGTTTCATGTTAGTCACCCTTACATGCAATATTTTTAGTTTTTAAGTTTAATTTTCTCAAAGGTTTAGACCTGTATGAGAGGGTGATAGTCTTCCCATTCTACATCAGTGCAAGTAGTAATGTTGAAGTAATAGTAGAAGCAGTCTTAAAGTTTTTTTTCTTATTGATGCTTTCAGGCCACAGGAGATCTGTTTGTACAATTTTTCAACATTATGTACAAACTTTTGTAATTCTAAATATGGCATATTCTTTGCACTATTTTCATAGCTTTTTAGTTTTTTGGTAGTATGACTAGAATTTTTCTAGTGAATGTTTAACCCTAACCCTATCCTTCCCATACCAGTTTAATTTTTGCTGAAGGTAAAATTCATGTTTTGTAAATGAAATCTTTAATGTTGCTATATAAAATTTAAAATTTGCCATGTTGGGGCACCTGGATAGGTCAGTTTGTTAAGTGTTAGACTTCAACAGTTCAGGTCATGACCTTGCAGTTTGTGAGTCCAAGCCCCACATTGGGCTTTGTGCTGATAGCTTAGAGCCTGGAGCCTGCTTCAGATTTCGTGTCTCCCTCTCTCTCTGCCCCTCCCTGCTTGTTTGTTCTTTCTGTCTCAAAAATAATAAACATTCAAAAAATTTTTAAATATTGCAGTGTTTTTGAATTTTCCTAGTCAGTAATCTCTTAAGTATGAGTACTTGTTTTTCTGTACTTCTTGCAGGATCCAAGAGTAGGATTGACTTTCTTTTTGGTGGGAGAGTGGGGAGAGGTTTAATGAAGTTTTTTTGGTAACTTCGAATGAAAGTGTCTTATGATTTCAGCAAATGTTCTGATCTTAATCTTTTAATAATCTTTGATGGTTGTTTTCTAATATTCTGATGTAGCATTATGAAGTCATCAAATGCATTGTATAATCTTGAATGACCACATGCCATTACAGAATGCCTTTGATAGTTATGTAATTTATTTAATGAATTGCAGATTTCTTTCATGTAATTACTCATAGTTCAGAGTGGGTAGGTTAAACAAAATACTGTTGACACCCCCTCCCCTCCAACACACATTTCTGCTTGTCTTGCTCACCACATTTAATCAGATATCCCCTCTGGCACCTCGAACTAAATTCCTTGAAAATAAATCATTTTCTTTCCACTTTGCAGGCTCTTACAGGTAGCAACACAAAGCATCCATTTGGCTGTTTAGCTTTTGTCTGTGTCTGTTTCATGTTACAGTGACAGAGTTTAATAGCCATGATAAAAACCATATGGTCTGCAAAGCCTAAAATATTTGCTATTTGAACATTTACAGAAAAAGTTTGTCTACAGAAAAGTTCTAAAGCATTGAGAAAAACACTACAGAGTTTTAGTGCCAGAAGATACCTTAAAATGGAAAACAAAACCTGTTTTGAAGGGAGGGAATTTTTAATTGCTGATGTTAACATTAACTTTTAGATTTACCTGCTACTGAAGGTGATGCACCCAATGTAGGATTTGGAAAAATCTTCCCCAAACCTAATTTGAACATCACAGAGGAGATTAAAGAAGACTGTGATGAAATGCCATCAGAGTGTATTTCTAGAAGGGAGTTGGAAAAAGGCAGAATTTCTAGAGAAGGTAATTTTGTGAAATAAACCAGTGCTCATTCCATTTCTTTGATGCTTCAGAAACAACAAAACTTTTCATGTTCTTTACCATATTTAAGGCATATCCTTCAAAACATCTTTCCAGTTAATGTTTTTAATCACTTTTTTTTATTTTTAATACCCATATTCGGTAGGGAGGAAAGTGTCTCTCAATACAGTGTTTTCAGTCTATATATAATTGGAAAAAAATTTTTGTTTTCATTCCTAAAACTTTCATATGACATTTAAAAAAATCAAGTGGCCCATAATTTATAGTTCTATATTCCAAATGCAGTAGATATATCATCACAATATTGTGTCTGAGATGCATGCAAAGCAGTTGTTTGTTTTAAAAAAAAAGTTTCAATTTTGTAGTGATTAAAGTCTGTGTTTATGGATTTTATTTCCTAACATGATAGTTTTTTATTTCTAAAGAATTTTTCCTGTTTTACTACATTTTAGGAAATTAGGGGTTTTAATTGACGTGTAGCATGTTATAATTTTTTCCATAATAATGGGAAATAACCCTCCAACTAGCATTTTTGCATAGAATGTCAGTTGTTAGGAACTGATAATTGACACTTAATAGGAGTAACTGTATAGGGATTCAGAAGCCACAGTTTGTATGAAATACTTGATTATCAGGTTTGACTAAATTAATACTTACATTTGACTGTGTTTGTGCCTGGTGGTTTGGGAAATTGACTTTAAGCAAAACAGTGACACAGATGGTTGATAACATTAAATTGCTTCAGTCTTTTTAATAAAGTAACATCATAAAGGAGCCTCAATAATAGATATTTTATTGGATAAGTTTTGGTTATTCTAGATGCCTGAAAAAAATTTTTTTTTAATGTTGATTTATTTTTGAGAGACAGAGAGAGATAGAGCATAAGTGGGGGAGCATAAGAGAGGGAGGAAGACCCAGAATCTGAAGCAGGCTCCAGGCTCAAAACTGTCAGCACAGAGCCCCACGTGGGGCTCGAACTCACAAACTGTGAGATCATGACCTGAGCCAAAGTCACATGCTTAACTGACTGAGCCAACCAGTGCCCCTAGATGCCTTAAGTTCTTAAATTTATTTTCATATTATCAACTCACATTTTTAGTGGGTATTTTTGTTAATAATACTGCTATTAATTGCTGTAGTTTTGACATTTTCATATGCTTTTTTCATCTATTTAACATTTGTATTTGTTATTATGGTTTTTCTTTGAAAAAAATTAATGAAAAAATACTAATTTTATATTGTTGTGTTTTCCTTTTAAATAAGAAATGGAAACACTTTCAGTTTTCAGAAGTTATGAACCTGGTGAACCAAACTGTAGAATTTACGTAAAGAATTTAGCTAAACATGTTCAAGAAAAGGTAAGTTGAAATTTATAAATTGGCTTTTTATTTTACCTTTTTTTTCCCCTGAACCTTCTTATTTTTCTTTTTCTTATTAAAATTCTAGGACCTTAAGTTTATTTTTGGGAGATACGTTGACTTTTCTTCAGAAACACAACGGATAATGTAAGTGGAAGCATATTCTTAAATTTTTTTATTTTATCTGTTACAAATTAACCCCTTTTTATCCCAGCATTTTCCCTGTTGCATAAGTTTTAGATATCTAAAGCAGTAGTCAGCAAACTTCTTTGTAATGGGCAGGTAGCAGACATTTTCTATTTTTAATTTATTACAGGCCATAAAATGTCTGTTGGAGCTACTCAGTTCTACTTTTGTAGTATGAAAGCAGGCATAAACAATACATAAACTATTATTTATGGCTGAGTTCCAGTAAAACTTTATTTATACAAGTAGCATAAATTCCAGTGTTAGTCCCCAGTTGTAAAGCAGTGGTTCTCAAACTTTACCCTGAGTAAAAATCACCTGGAGAGCTTGGTAAAAACAGTTTCTTCAGTCCATCTGGGTTGAGGTAAGACCCATGAATTTGTATTTCTAAAAAGCTCATGGATGATGCCAAAGCTGCTGCTCCAAAGACTACACTTTGGAAACTACTGCTTTAATAACTCATGCAGGAATATATAGCAGTCAGGCCTAATTTTCAGATTCTTAACATTGGTAGTAACTTCCCTTCTTTTAATTAGTCTGCATTAAGCAAGTCTCCCACTTTTTGTGAGAGCAAAAGAAATGGATGTGATTTGTAAATGAGTTAAAAGCTAATGTTTAGAGTTAGAATATCATTCTTTAAAATGCCATCATTAGTTAACTCAAGTATTTAAGACCCCCAACCATATAAATTAGAAGTAGGGAAAAGTAGAAAAGGAAAAGAGAGAGACTTGAGTAGAGGTAAAAGAGTGGAGATAAAGGAGTAACTGGAACTAGTTAGTCTTGTTTTAATCTTTTAAAGTCTGTCTGGCTTGTTTATACTTGTCAGTGGCAAATATCTCTTCTTATACTATACCAATAGTTTCTGTTGCTAGGCATGCAAAATACTGGTCCTTTTTCTTGTTTCTACTTTTGAATCATTATAAGAAACAGAAGAATATATGTATGAAATGTTTAGTGTACATAAATACATATGTGTGTGTGTGTCTATCCATTTCCTCTGTTTTTTTGTATTGCTGCATTTAGAATTTGAGAGGAAAGATAATTCTATATGGAGAAAGCTGTATACGTCAAAATGATCAATTAATTGTTTTCCATGGGACTCGTCATGTGAATTAAAAAAAAATTACTGCATTTTTAAAATGCTTTGTATGGACTATCACAGTTGTAGGCAGTACTTTAGTTGTAAATTACAGTTTGGTTTTTCCGATTTTCTAATATAGTTTTCCAAAAAATGTTGAAAAATGAATATGCTATAAAATAATAGAACACTATACTTAGAATAAAAAAAATCTGGTATCTGTTTCACTCTAACTTTATCTGTATGACCTTGAAGAAGTCACTTATTCTCTGTAGGCGTCACTTGTAAAAATGATTTTGACTAGATAATAAAGTCCGTTTCTACTTTGAAATTCTATGTTACTTTTCTGTGGTACCTCTCAGCCTTTCTGTTCTTGATTATGTAGTTGTTTTTTGTCACTTGGGTAGATAGTATTGAGTTGGCTGTATGAAATTTTTTAAAAATAGAGCTACAAAATAAAAATTTAAATTTGTTTTCATAGTTTCTAGCAATATAATTTTTAAACTATGTAAATACAGCATGGCAGAGTATCTCTTTGACAAGCACATGTTGGGAAACAGTGATAATGAGAGCTAAGCCTTAGGCTGTCTTCCCATCGCCACATGGGTGACTTCCCTGGTCACTGAGGCAGTGCATGTATGTTGGGGTGACATTTTCCCTTTTCTATAAGTTGTACCAAAACATCTACTTAACTTCCTTCATTTGTAACATTCCTTCAAACAAAGTAATTTGGTACCCCCCAAAAAATAAATAAAAATAAACTACCTAAATACATTTAACATAGCTTTAAAAAGCTAGATATAAGCACATTATCAAACTTATATTACATAGAATCAATTTTAGAACAGAATACAAAACATAATTTTAAGAAGTCTTGAGTAATGTTCTAATCAGACACTGTAGTCATTTATACTCTGAAATAGAAAAAATTTTAGATGTTTGACACATTTCTATTCCCCTCATCAAAATTGTTTGACATTCTTTAAATCAAAACCTCTTTTTCTTCCTTGACTTCTAGGTTTGATATACGTTTGATGAAAGAAGGTCGCATGAAAGGACAAGCTTTCATTGGACTTCCAAATGAAAAAGCTGCAGCAAAAGCCTTAAAGGAAGCTAATGGATATGTTCTTTTTGGAAAACCTATGGTGGTTGTATCCTTTAAACAGTCTTTCCCAAAGACAATGTGTCTTTTAAGCAGAAGGGTATACTTGCAACTAATTTTTGTGTTATTATTAAGAAGTCTCAACACTTGGCATTCTAGCTCCAGATGCTCAGTTACAAACATACTTAGCTGAATCAGGTGGTTGTTTAGATTTTTATTGGAGAATAGAGGAACCTCAGCAGCATGGGGTTATTAAAATTTAGCCATGTTTAAACATTTCATTTCTACAGCTCAGTAGTACATTTTTATGCTAAGCCTAAAAGACTAGAGTATTCACAAATCCACTAGGAGTTATTTAAAAAAGATATGATTCACTGCAGTTTTACTGTTTTATTTTGTAATTCATATTTCTATTTGAAAATTTACCAAAATATATTATTGATTAAACATTCTGCTTTTAGTAGTTAATGCAGTTTGCAAGATAGAAATCAGAGGGATATATGTAGTGAAGGTCCAGGTGTAAAAAAAAATGACTATAAAGAAAAGGTAAATTTTTTACTTTTGCAAATCATGAGCAGCAGGTAGGCACTCAAAAAAACATTTGACAAATGTCTGAGAGTAGGAGGACAAGTATAAGAGATACATTTTAAAAACTGTACTTCTGGAGCGCCTGGGTGGCTCAGTCGGTTGAACATCCGACTTCGGCTCAGATCATGATCTTAAGGTTCATGGGTTCAAGCCCCACATCAGGCTCTGTGCTGACAGCTCAGAGCCTGGAACCTGCTTCGGATTCTGTGTCTCCTATCTCTGCTCCTCCCCTGCTCACGCTCTGCGTCTCTCAAAAATAAACAAACATTAAAAAAATTTAAAAACTGTACTTCTACCCTATATTAGAATGTTCTTAATAATTATTTAGAGAGGATTACTGTTATGTTTGTGAAGGAAACCTTAATTTTTAAATATTAGCAATTTGCTCGATCTGCTAGACCAAAACAAGATTCTAAAGAAGGAAAAAGAAAGTGTTAAAAATTAATAAAGGTAAGTGTGGATATAACATAATAAAAGAACAAACTGTCTTGAGATAAAATTAAGGAAAGATAAAAGCCTGATAGTGATAAATTCAGGTATCTCCTAAGGTTTTTAAAGGATGTGAATCAATTGATCGATCCACCCATGTCTCTATCTCTCTGTGTCACTGTGCAGTTAATTCTCAGTGAATTTCAAAATTATAGCTACCTTATGAATAAAGCCCATATGTATGTAAAAATTTAGTTTGGAGAATGAATTTATGAGAGGAATGAGTCTTTGTCTTAAATCTTTTTCTAGCTAGAGGAAAGCAATGCTTCTTAAACTTTAATATGTACTATGGTATTCTGAAGGTCTGATAAAACAGTTTGCTAGGCTTCCCCTCACCCTCACCCATTTTCTAACTCAGTAGGTCTGGAGTAGGGGTCTTGGGTAGTCAGTCATCCCAGTTTTCCTGTGCTGAGACTGGGAAAGTGTCTACCAAGCCAAGACAAATTGGTCACTCTTAATGGGCCTAAGAATTTGCATTACTAATTATATATGTCACAGAACTATTTACATATTTTTTGAGGCAAGAAATTTTTTGCCTTTCCAATAAGTAATTTTAATGCGTACTTAAGTAATTTAATGATTAGAAGTGGTAGAATTAACCATTTTAAGCTTCAAAGTTTGTGTTACATTGTTTGATTTTAGGAAATCGAATGAGTAGAAATACATTCATTTTGTTTTATTTTAAATCTTCCTGCCTTTATAAACTGGAGGAACATGAAATAACTTGGTCAACCTCACTGGTGTTAAGCTGAAAAAAATATAATTAGGGAAAATTTTGCAAAATGTTTATTTCTTTTGTGAAATGCCATGATAATTTGAATTTTGTGAAGTATATATCCTGATGTAGTCAGAATTCTTACAAATACCTTAATGGACCAGTTAAAAATAAACAGTTTTCAGTGTGTGTTTAAAAAAGTAATTTATTTGTAAATATAATGTGAAAACTGAGAAAAAAATTAAACTGCATTCTGCTGTTCTTCTTTAGAAGCATTCCTGCGTAAATACTGCTGTAATACTGTCATACAAAGTGTATCCTTTCTTGTTGTATCCTTTTTGGGGCAGTGTTTTTTGTTCTTCCTAGAAATGTTTTGTCACTTTACCACTCATGGATTCAGAATAAGCAATAGTTTTTTATAATTTTATTCAAATGAGTTATTTTTTAAATTATCAACATTGATTGGACAAATCATTTATGTGGGTTTTTTTTTGTTTTTTGGGGAGTTTTTTTGTTTGTTTTTTTGTTGTTTTGGTTTTTTTGTTGTTTCTGTTTTTTTGGTTTTTTTGCTTTGTTGATGAATTTTCTATGCCCTTCTTGAGGTTATGTAATTTTTCCAGGGAAAGTTAGTGAATCAGGTCAACGTATTTACTTGGAGAATGTATGCATTTGCTTTAACACAGAAATTAGTCTTGTTTCTTATATTTATGTACTTCCTAAACCTAATTCAGTAACATGCCTTCTGTTTTATGATGTATCTGGTTTAGGTGTTCTATATAATGTGTTGTAAATTTTGTTTGGGGAAAGGATTTTTTTCATTTAAAAAAGTACACATAATGAAAATTAAAATAACTGGATTTCCTTGTCAGTTCCAAATAAGAGGAGCAGACCTCACATCTCAGGTTTTAATATTGATATGTCTTTTGAGATAGATAGCAAGCAGAAGTATCTTTTTTCCTCTTTCTTTTTCTAAACAAAACAAAAGGAATAAGAAAAGAGGAACAGAGAGAAGACATAATGTTGACTCAGGGTAGCACATTAAGTGAAAAGAAACAATACTGGTAGGTATACATAATAACAATGGTTTCCAGACTAGTTGATGACTGGTATTACCCAAAATAGTGGTTTTTAATCCTGGCCACGTTTTAGAATCACCTGAGAAACTTTTCAAAAATTCTGATAAAGTAAAAAGAAAAAAAAACCTGAAAAATAACACTATTGCTTAGGTTTCTCTCCATTTTGATTTAATTGGTCTGGCGTACAACATAGATACTGGAATTTTTCAACCCTCCTAATGTGTGACCAAGATTGAGAACCACTGAGGAAGGATTTTTACATATAAAGATTCCTGGGCTTTCTCCTAAAACTAATAAATCAGAATTTCTGTGAATGAGACCAAGAATCTAATTCGAAAAGGTTCCTTCAGTAGTTACAAGGGCTGACCAGTTTAGATACTACTTAGATTAAAATAGTTAGATGCCTAGCCATCCCACCTTCTACAAGTTGGAAAATCAAGAATTAGAGCCTCTACATTTCTTGCAAATTCTACTACTAGTACTATGAAAATAATTC
The DNA here is from genome assembly GCF_027475565.1 of Acinonyx jubatus. NCBI lineage: Eukaryota > Metazoa > Chordata > Mammalia > Carnivora > Felidae > Acinonyx > Acinonyx jubatus. The sequence goes on from NC_069381.1 coordinate 87,084,626, forward strand.
AAAATTCTGTTAATAAATTATCACTCTAAGAGTACGAAAATTTGCAGACGTTGAAATTGCTATTTTTCAATAGAGACAGTTAAAATGTTTTATTTTCTAATGTTATAAATCCATTTCCATATAAGCTGTTTATGTTGACAATGAAAAATTTGTAGTACTGACATGATTCACTAATTTTCTAAATATAAATGTTTTAGCTTTTAGTTATTTTAAAACAATTGAAATGTTTTATAATCATTATTTTTAATGAATTCTTACGGTGTTTTAGGTTCCTTTTGCTTCCATGTCTTCCAACTGCTTTCCAACTTTGAGGAGAAGAAATTGACACCTGGACTATGGAACTGTGCGTAACAGCTTTTAAAGTATATTTAAAAATTAAATCTATATGCATTTAAATCTGTTTATTGGGGATATATTACATGTATTTTAATCATCTTCCTCATATATAATAAATTATTTTCTTTCCAATAAATGTTCTTAATTTTTCTTTATGTTTAATACATTTGGAAAGTGTAATTTGATAATCACATAAAAAATTTTCCAGGTAAAAAAAATTTTTTTTCAGGTAATTTTACAATACTAAATAGAAATTTTCTTTTATGATTATGGATACAGCTCTTTTTTCATTCTTACCTGGATACCACTGCACTCACATACTTTTTTTTTTTTTTTTTTTAATAATGTTACTGCTTATTTCTTGTAATTATTTTAGGAGTGGTTTGTTTGGCTATGAGTTTTGCTGTTTTTTGTTGTTGTTTGTTTTGTTTTAGTAGTGGGAGATTTTTCCCACTTCAGGGGATTTGTATTCTTGTTCTTAATTGTCTTTTATTTTGGTGCCCCCAAACCTTAAAGGTGTAAATGTTTCCCATACAAAAGTATCCTGTTGTCTTAGTGAAATTAGTTTCAGCTATGTGTTAATATAAAACTTTGGTATATTTAATTTGTTTATTAAAAGTGTCCTGTGAATATGTAATAGTAGCGTCATCTTAGAATCACTGCCCAAAGACTTGGGTCTTTGTTAGAAAGCTGTTGTGAATCACAGTTTATTCTTCATAGCATTGTGAAATAAATAAAATAGAAATTTTAAAGGTAAGCATTAGAAGTATGGTGAAGTGAATCCGGGAACATGCTCGTGTTTAGATGTCAAATATGTAAAGAAAACTAAGGAATAGGCAGAAGCCAAATGAAGAAGGTATCTCAAGTAGGAAGGGGTGGTCAACTATATCAGATCTGTTCTTAACACACCTCTCTCCTGACAAACTGATTTGATGGATGGAAGAAATGAGAGGAGGTAAATTTAATATAGTGAGAAATGAAGATGACTGTTAGAAGAGTCTTGCTCTCAAGGGGAATAGAAGAATGTACTCTTAATCTAGGGAGATACAGTATTAAAAAGGTTTTTGATTTTGTTTTGTTTTATAAAGATAGAGGATATAGCATGTTTGTATGGACTAATCCAGTAGAGGAAAAAGCAAAACCAAGTATGATATAGGAGGGAAAGGGATATTGCTGGAGGTCCAGATATGGTGTACAAATAGAAGAGTTAGTTTTAAAGATGGGCATGAAACATCTCATTAATAGCAACAGAAGGGACAGATTGTGTAAATCTAAATGGTTATAGTTTGGTAGATACGTAGTAGGAGCATGTAGAAGTTGTGTTCTATTTTTTTCAGTGAAATAGGAAGGAAGCAAGATCATGAAGAGGAAAAGAGTGTTGGATCCAGGGGCAAAAAGGAAGGTGTAAAATAGACACTTGAATGGCAGAGTGAATAGACTTAGAAAGATGGCTAGAAGGTACTTAAGTGGTGTTTTGAAGTCTGTTGTTAATTTAAGTGACACTAGTCAAATAGTTCTGTGTTCATTTCCAAGTATTCTAGAATTGGTGCTATCACTAAGTAGACAGAATTGAATTTAATTAGAATTGAAATATTACTAGGTGAATACAGCCAAGTGGGAGAAATGAAAAAGTGTTGATACACTCAAGGGAATGAGTATAAAGAGGTGGTGTAGAAAGAGATCTGGGTAAAGAGCAAAGTGAGAAAATGAAGGTTAAGACACAATGGAGAAATGGTATGATCAATTACAGATTGCAGTATGATTAAAGATATGTTGGAGTTATATACTAGAGTAAGAAGTACAAATTTGGGAGGTTGAAATAAGAGAATAAGGTGACGGCAATTGACAATAGTAGAGAGAATACGGTAATTAGTGACTGCAAGTTCCAGGATGTGGACATGGTAGTTGAGTGAAAGCAGAGTCATGGAAAGAGATTAATTAAAGATATTGATCTCCCTCTCTCTCTGCCCCTCCCCCGTTCATGCTCTGTCTCTCTCTGTCCGAAAAATAAATAAACGTTGAAAAAAAAAATTAAAAAAAAAAAAATGGGGCGCCTGGGTGGCACAGTCGGTTAAGCGTCCGACTTCAGCCAGGTCACGATCTCGCGGTCCGGGAGTTCGAGCCCCGCGTCAGGCTCTGGGCTGATGGCTCAGACCCTGGAGCCTGTTTCCGATTCTGTGTCTCCCTCTCTGCCCCGTCCCCCGTTCATGCTCTGTCTCTCTCTGTCCGAAAAATAAATAAACGTTGAAAAAAAAAATTAAAAAAAAAAAAAGATATTGAGAAACTTGGGTATTAAAAGAAATATCTAAGTGGATTTTGAGATTATTAAGATTTATGACAGGAGCAGTGAGCTAAGAGCTAAATAAAATTATTCCTTAGAACATGTAATTGTATTAGGTATGCAAAAAACAGATTTTAAAAATTAATCATAAAACTTTTCTACAGTGACAGGAAGTTCAGGTTAATTTACTGTAAAGTGGTATACTGCAGTGGTTTTATAGATGTATATTCTAACATCACATCTTGTTTCTAAGGCTTAATTGCTTTATGGCCTTGGTCGAGTTATTACCTTCTTTATCAGTTTCCCTGGGCATAATCATAATACTTAGGGTTGTTGTAAAGATGTGTGATGAATATAAAATACTGAACGAGTCTGATATATGTATATCTATATAATATTCAAATTCTCCATAAATATTAACTCTTGTAGTAGTAGTTGTGGTGGTTCTCAACTCACACTGCTTCCAAAGGTGACAAACATTCTGAGATCTTAGACAGACAGTCATTTCTCCACTGTGATGACCAGAACTTCTATTGCCTCTGTTCAGCAGGAAAATTTCCTCTATTATTCAAGTTTCTTCTAGCTGATCTAAGAAGTAAATTGACATGAGACATAATTCATAATTTCAAGAAATGTGCTTCTTCAAAATATAATCTTTCAGTAAAACATAAGAAAATGTTCAGTATCAGACTCAAGCTTATCTTTAGTTTCTCTGTAATAAGGAAGCCAAAAGTAGATAAACCTATGTTCAGTAATTGTTTCATTATTTTATCATATTTGGAAATGATTTATTAGATATTCCTTAAATTTACCTTAACTCCTCAGTTAGCAAAACTTTTAGGTTTCAGATTACCAAAAAGATTTGGGGACAATATTTTAAAAGTTTACCTAAAACCTTTTTATCTTACCTATATCTGTCTAACTTACTTGTTCTTAACAATTATGTGTAGGTCGCCCACAAAAACAACTCTGTCTGCAGAATCTGACATTATTCTCAGTTTATATTGTTTTGGGCTGACAAGTTTTGCAGTAGATATTACATGAACTTATTTGACTTTCAGTAAACCCAGGTGGAATAAAAGTATTATTTTAATGCTGATAACTCTAAAGACATGTATATTTTAATTAAACCAAAACCTTCAGTTAGTTTTAATACCAAATACTTTCCCAGATCACATGAAGTTGAAATTCATTTGGATTTTCTTTTTTATTTTGAGAAATTTTAGGAATTCAAAATTATTATGTGCTTAATTTTCTTTAAGCAAATTAAACAGAGGTCTTTTACAAATTAATTTTAGCAATACCAACTGGAGGTAGAAAAAGCCATATTTCTACAATAGATACATATACTGACAAAGGCAGAAGCCTTACAGTTAGCAATATTTGAAGAGAAAAAGGGGCAAGAGAGGCCTTTTGCAGTGTACTTTTTAAAAAGACCTGCTTTCAGGGGGTGCCCAGGTGGCTCATTTGGTTAAGCGTCCAACTTTGACTCAGGTCATGATCTCCTG